>NC_081194.1:24765655-25385655 GCF_902713425.1 Acipenser ruthenus
ATGTCAGCTTTTTTCTTTGTAGATCATAGCTGGGCACGAGGCTTGTTAAACTGTGTATGCCTTTATTGCCTTGTACCATACGACAGAAATCACATGCGAGTGATAATAATTAAATCTCACTGTTAATGAGCATTTTAATTAACATTCAAACATCTGTGGGAACATAGAACACAAAATGTTGCACTATGGATCACAGACATAAAAAAAAAAGCTTCAGTCCCTGGTTGTAAAGTACAAAAGCACTAGCAAGTGCATAATATAACAGCTGCTGAAATTAATGGGTCAGTGGTTTTGTTAGTTTACCAGAACGCTCAGCAGCTAGTATATACAATAGTTTTTTTTTTTTTTTTTTTTTCCAAACCTGTTGGTAGATTCCTTTTACGGACCAGTAGTAGCATTGCATTCAATAGAACAAAACAATGTAGTTTAGAAAAAAAAGAAATAACCTTTACTTCTTTTGGGGTTTTCTTTTGTAGCGAGAGAAACAAACACTATGGACTTAAACCATTCTTGCTGGCTGCAGACATCCACATCTGAGTTTCCTTCAGCCCCCCACATTGTACACTTTACCTGCCTTTTTTTTCTAAAATTCCAGCCACCAAATGAAAAAGGAAAATATCTACAATTTAAAGAGGCACGTTGTGCACATTTGAGAGGACAGGTTTTTAAACTGGCACTAAAAGTGAAATAAATAAATACGTAAATTGAGCCTGATTCATACATTTTGTCCTGCAGACTGATGCCTCTGACGTAGTAGGACTAGGGACGGATCTTTCCCAGGAGGTAGAGGGGGTGGGGCATTTGGTATAGCAGAAAGCTACTTGCGTGAGAGACTCAGAGACCAGGTATGCTGTAATCGAGAAAGAAATGCATAGCCGTCATAAAAGACCAAAATTAACCAAAATCAAGCTTCTATGCTCCTCTTCCCGTGTGTGTGGGCCCACAGGGCCCCAATTCTTCTAGGGGCCCTACATTATAACGTAATTTGTGTAGGTTAATCCGGTCCTGGGCTCAAGGATATCTGTCCAGGTGAAAAGGCACTTTTGAAAGTTAATGTACCCTCCTGTCAAGGGTACTAGCCAATGAGATGCCAGGAAACAAAAGGCCCATTTTCTAAAACACAATAATACATTACATTCATTTTTATAGCAATCCTATACAACAAACCAAGCGCTCCAAAGGTTCAATCCCAGGGGAACCTTCAAGGATCCCAGACCAGCAACAAATACAGCCCATCTCCCTGTGAATCATCAAGCAAATATTTTTAATTCCATGGTGTTGATGTTATTTATTGATTAATAAAAAGAGTATAGTGCACCAGGTCCCTGAATGCTTCGTCTGGAAAAGGCAAATCTGTCTGGTATGCAGGAGGAGTCAGGCGAGTGCATGTTTCCTGGGAAGTACACAGGGATCATCACATTGGCTCTGGTGTTCCTGTCTGTAAGCAGAAACAGCAGTTTCTCTTATTCACGCTAAATAGGACCTAACTGGCTGATATCCGCTCTTGAGATCCTGGGTGTAAAAAGGTTACTGGCTTGTTCATAGACTTGGAGGATGTGCACAACTCACCCCTCTTGTGAAAAGTTCGTAACAAATCAATTATTTTGTATGGAAGTCCAGTCTGCTGAACATTAAGATTGCAGTTTTGGACACTAGACCCCAGTGGAATTTTTTTACAAGAGCATCTTTATGGTAAGATAGCATACTGGAAAGTTCTGGAATCTGGTGTTTTGAGGTACATGATTTTTGATTGTTACTCCTTTATTTCAGTAAGTTGCTGCCATCAAACATGCAATGTGTGTTTGAGGAAAGGTCAATCACAAAGCTTTTTTTTTTTTTTTTAATTTCTTTCAGATTGCAACATTATTATCTTCCAAACCAGGTACATTTTGTTCCCTGCTTACCTTGCTTTCTGACACCAAACAGTTGACTCATAATAATTGGAGTTTCTTCCATCTCTTAACATTTTAATCTGAATTGACAGGTACTTTTGACTTTAATGGAATATTCACATTTTACAAATTTAGTTTATTTCTTAATCCACAATATGGACTTGGTATAGCATATCAGTACAGACAAACGGATGCTATATTACAAAAGCAACTTGTAATGTGTCTTTGGATCTAAGAAAAAGGTACTATTGACAAGCATCTTGACAGCACAATACACAAAAACAACTTGAAGTTCAGGCTAAACAATTACCAAACAAGCAGGTCACAATCACAGTATTGTTTAAAAAGAGCACAGAAAGTGGAGCAACACGTAATCTAAACACATTTGAATTAGTGGATGCCTTTATGCAGCGAACATAACGATACAACGGCTGGTCAATGAAATACAGTGCACTCTGTTTATAAGAGTCACTGCTATAAGAATCAACCGCATATAGTGATCAAAACCACTGGGACAAAATCATTCCTATACTAACCATGCTAAAATACTCCGCTTGTAAGAATGAAGCAATCCGCTTATAAGAATCATTTCAGGGCAAACTGACTACATGTAATACGGTACTTGATCAAGTGCAGTGACGTGTACAGCCAGTAAAGCTGTTTTTTTATTTGAATTTGATCACATTTTGCGTGATTAGGCACGTACGCAGCGTGGATCGTGTAATGATGCAGGAAACACTGCATTGCGTAATCAAATGGTGACTGCGCCACTGCAGCACATGAAGAATATTTTAATGGCAAAATGAACGATTCTGTTGGCGTTATATGTGACTAGGCCACTGATGATCAAGGCAACTGTGTTTTGTACATTAATTATATCCCACAGAGCTTTACAACTGCTAATTCAGTGGAATACATACTACTATGTATAAAGAAAAACACAAAAGCTTTGGTTTTGTCATTTCAAGTTTGCAGCTAACGTTTCTCCCGTGTTTTAATATTTTGGGATTAAGACAACAAAATAGGCTATGGGAATTACACGGTCATTGTAATTAATGTGTCAACATAAGTTTTAAAGGTTTACAAAACTTCAAAATGAACGACCATGGACACGACCTATGTGTCCTCACAGCTAGTTACAGCCATGCATGTATGTGTGATATTTAAGTAGGCTATGCTTAAAATAGCTTTAAAATATACAATTACGGAAACCTTAAAGGTCTAATAAATTAATGTACAGAGTGAGAGTCGAGGTGCAGTCATAAATACAAGCAATCAAAAGACATCACTTTTTTAACATTAAAAAAGTGACGTTTCGCCAAATAGTGAAGTTTTAATTGACTGAGCGAGTGCTTCGCTAAGTTTTGATTAATATTACAAAATAAATCAGAGTGAGATCAAGTTGAACAAACAAATATTTATTTGATTTGCAGAGTTAAACATAAATGTTCCATTAACAATGACTTTCTCCGCTTTGACTGTCTCGCAGGACACTGTGACTTTGGGTCACGCAAGACCCCCCCCCCCCCCCCAGCCTTGTACCGCCCCGCCCCCCTACATGCTCATTGTGACAAACTCAGAACCATACTTACCTTTTCTTTTATCTTTTATATACTATAATAAAATGTGTAAAGTGTGTAAACCTCGTGCATAATTCCGCGCGACGTGACAACTTGTAAATCAATCATTTAGCTTGCTTTATTTGTGCATATAATTAGCTTAGTGAATAGAGCGATCGATGCTTCATTTTTGCTTGCTTGAAAAAAAACTCGGAGGACTGATGCCTGACGATTAACTCGAGGAGGGGTGAGGATTGACTCGGAGGGGTGAGGTTCTTCAAGAGTTCAACCTGATCTACCTTCTTATATAACCACATTTTCATATCTTTGTTCATCATGTGAAAATACTGTATCCCAATTAAATGAAGTGACGTCCCAATTTAACAACTTAAATAGCGTTTAGGAAGAATCGTCTCCTAGAGTTATGTCCCATTTAAGCAGAAATCCTGATTTATCAGTATCCCGATTAGGCGGGCGTTGACTGTAATGGAAAAACACCAGTGTTACATTTAAAGTTTAAGAAACTGTAGATCTACAGTACAATAAAACTTACCCAGAAACTGTGTAAGGCTCTGCAATGTTCTATCCCTTATTCTTGTGTATTTTGCTGCCATCAAGAAATAACTACTGCACAAGAGTAAAAGTGCAAGATTTCATTTTAATTGCGTCTCTCAGCCATATGAAAATGTGGTTATGTGGTTCGTAGGGTCAGGATGTTTGGCCACCCCTGTTATATAAGAAGGTAGATCTCTGGATTCTGTTGTTAAATTCCTCATATGCCTTGTGCAAGTTGCAGTAATTAACCCCTAACTGAGAAATGACAGCTGTATGTCTTTGAGACAGCAAGTTGGAAGTCTGAATTTGAAAATGTCAATTATTGTATTTCATAGGAAAAGGAGAACATTGTGAGACTTGAATTCTGGGCTATAATGGAAGTTCTATAGGTGTTGTGCATTGGCTTCAAATGAACACATACTGATTGCAAAGCAGTATGAAAGCTTCTCAGAGCAACCAAGCAAAGAACACTTTGTTAATTTTCCACTCGGACAAGTAGATAATACAGGGTCTGTTTACAAACTGGGTGCCAAACACAAGAATCAGACATAGATATCTACAAGTGGCTGTCAGTGCAAACAGTTCAGAGAGCAAGACATGACTACAATAACAGTCAACAGACTTACTGGGATGCATGACATATGTATTGACATAGTACACACTGGAATACTGGAACACTGACTAGACTTCAGATTATGTGTCTTTATTTAAATGGCCATGTGGTCAATTGACAGGAAGAGAAAAAAAAAACATACTGCTATTTTTACACTTCGCTTATCTTTATTATATTTGATGGACATTCATTTAAATAGATGTTAGCATAGTCATAATTATATTTAATAGGATACGCTGAGTAATTGAGTATTATAATAATTAAATGGGAATACTGACTGAGACAAAAAACCCTTTAGACCATAACAACTAATTAATATTAGAACATTGCTGCAGTAGAAATGATGGTTTCTATTCAATTTTAAATAAATAAATAGCTATAAAATATCTAACTTAATTCGCTTAAGCACAGTATGTACGAATGTTTTGTTGTCAAATAGCTTTCGGTGGTAATAAACAAAATAATAGCTAAATCAACTGATGGATAACTAATCTGAAGCAGAAATATTTGTAACAGTCCATTAAATATCCACGATTAAGTAATCAGGTCAGTTTAGTTTCAGCTACTTAGATTTCTTCATTTGTCATTAATGACATCCATGTGTCTTGACTGACTAACATTTGAAAGGCAAAAGCAGTTTACAAATTAATTCTCCTGCCACTCATAGCAAAGAGCAATTTCCACTGCTATTATGGAGGTTAATGTTTCAAGAAATTAAAATAGTTAAATCTGTCATTCAGAAAGATTAGTCCATCTAGTAAGGGATGCTGTTGATACAAGACCTGTTGCTGAAGACCTTTTTTCACAGATGCCCGACATTATAATGAGATGACTGGGGGCAGCAGTTTGGAGTAGTGGTTAGGGCTCTGGACTCTTGACCGGAGGGTCGTGGGTTCAATCCCAGGTGGGGGACACTGCTGCTGTACTCTTGAGCAAGGTACTTTGCCTAGATTGCTTCAGTAAAAACCCAACTATATAAATGGGTAATTGTATGTAAAAATAATGTATAAAAAATAATGTCATTGTATGTAGAATTAATGTGTAAAAAATAATGTAATTGTATGTAAAACTAATGTGATATCTTGTAACAATTGTAAGTCGCCCTGGATAAGGGCATCTGCTAAAAAATAAATAGTAATAATAATAATGACTGACCACTGTAAAAAAGAATTACGCAACCTGATATCTTTTCACTGAACCAAACACACTGAGGTGTATCCATGCAGTTGGAATAAAATTCTGCTTTTCTCACCATTTTGGTGCAGGGGTAAGGCTAATCAGAGGCTGCATCTTTCGGGGTACCCTGGTCCTCAGCTAGTATTTATGTATTAGCTATTCAAAAATATGATAACATGTATCTAATCAGTTACAATGATTATTGAATTATTGATTACACTTGGTAATCAATAGCCATACTAATAACATAAACACACTACTATTATAAATTAACCTCAAATAAATACAGAGTGCAATTGAAAATGGTTTGATAGGAATTTAACCCGTAACTGTCTACAACTAGCTAGAAGCTATATATATGTTAGCTTCATTGTAAGACAGCAGTTAAATCAGTTATTTGAAAGGATACAGGTCAACAGGAATACAAACTGAGCAAAACAACTTTCTCAATGTACTTTCTTGTGACATTTTAAAGCTTCCTCCACATTTATTAAACATCAAAGATTAGATATGGCACAAAAAATGTAATCTGAATTTTGCAATTAGGGTTAGCAAACGTATGAAGTTTTTTAAAAACACCTTTTCCCTTTCACTTTTCTATGCAGAGTTTCATATGCTGCTTTACTACACAAACCACTGACTTAGGCTTTTTTTTGCATGTTTGAACTGCAAGCCACACTGTGATACACTGTTTTACAGGTTGACATATGCTTAGGGAGCACAGTGATGCTGCCAACTCAAACTGACTTTAAAAAAGAAACAATCCAGTTGAAGTCAATAAGAAAAAATGTGGTAGTTTAAAAGTCAATAGTTTAAAGAGGTAGAGTACTGTACATGTACAATTCCAGTCAAATCTGGTAGATTGTGGGGTATACATGGCGTGTATTAGCAAGGGAGCACTGTAATTGAAATGTGCTGCTTTGTAAATAATACATAACAAGGTACTTAAACATACTTCTATATTATAGCTGCATATGAGCAATTTGTCCCAACTACTACGCATGTGACAAAACTAAATTCACAACCTGTTAAAGTTATTCAGATTCTTCAGCTTTTTTAGTCAGTATTTCAGTCAATTATTTGCTAGCAAGCAGTCACCCACTCCATGCCGCCACAATAAAACTGCATCTGTCGGATGGAATTGTCATGCTGCACGATTCCTTGCTGCCTTAACAGATTTAGCTGATTGCATTAGAGTGCCTGTACCAACTTCTTCACAGTACAGTATGTGATGTATTGTTTGGCCTTACTCTTATTTCATTTTTCAATTTGGCAATACAGACAGAAAAATTATTCTGTCCACATCTCTAAACACTCATGAACATTTTGGTCAGAGATCCTTCATGATCCAAGTTCTCTCTTTTTGAAAATGATATCTTAGGCACGGTTTTTTGAAGATACACCTCATATTATGCATGTTGTAGAAACACTGATTATTTGGAAATAAGTGAAATGGGTGATTTTTTGCATACTTTCTAGAGTAGATTAGCCTAGTCCAGTCCAGCCCAGCACAAAAAGGCAGACGGTACAGTAAAGCACAGGGCTGAGTGAGACTATGCATCTCACATTAGTGTGGAGTAGTGGTTAGGGCTCTGGACTCTTAACCAGAGGGTTGTGGGTTCAATCCCAGGTGGGGGACACTGCTGCTGTACCCTTGAGCAAGGTACTTTACCTAGATTGCTCCAGTAAAAACCCAACTGTATAAATGGGTAATTGTATGTAAAAATAATGTCTAAAAAATAATGTAATTGTATGTAAAAATAATGTGATATCTTGTAACAATTGTAAGTCGCCCTGGATAAGGGTGTCTGCTAAGAAATGAATAATAATAATATATTATACCAGGACTCAATAAATACACTGCGCCGGCCAAGTAAATATGCTAATCTATCTTCGCTGTTTGTCTTTATAAAAGCCTATAGTTATGGGAGACATTTTAGAAATGACATGGGGTTTAGAAATTAAATGGGGTAGGAATTCCCAGCAAGACATCATTATTTGAATTTGTTGTCATTACATTTTTTCAACTGTCCCGAGCAATAGGTACAATTTACTTGTAAAACATCAGCGGGTCTAAAAGCTGTGCTGTTCAGAACAAGGTTCATGATAACAATCAGCTGTTAATATTAAAATAGAACCACTTGTCTGCATATATGCATATTAGAGGCCTGTTGTGTGTTATGTTAAACAGATGTTTAAAATGTTTATAGCCATTGACTGTATGCATTATAGCATTTGGGACAAAGAATTGTCATTTGTTGGAAGTCAGTGTATCAGTGTTGACCTTCAAAAGAATACAACAATTCATTGCAATTATTATTAAACCCACACCAAAAGCTACTGGTGAATTTCTTAATTTTGAAAAGGGAAAAATTAGTGAAAATTCACAAATTACAAATAAACATTGTCATGCAGTTATTATTATTAGTAGTAGTGTTATTATTAGTATTATTATTATTTTCTTAGCAGATGCCCTTACCCAGGGCTACTTACAGTTGTATACAAAAAATACATATCAAGAATTACAGTACAATTAAGAGCAAGATACAGAATACAATGACTTCAGTCCTAATAAGAGCAAATACAAAACACAGTATTGGGGCAGTTCAGGAGCAGATAACAGTGTTGATAGTTACATCAGGGTTAGATACGAGTGCAGGTGAAATACTAAATACTACAGATTGGGTTAAGTGCAGGATTAAATACAGTAAAATAGGGAGCAGATAAGTGCAAGTTAAAGTGCATTAAAGGCAGAGTGCTATATTGTCCAGAAGGGAAGAGTTGAGTTTTACAGGTGTTGTCTGAAGAGGTGTGTCTTGAGGAGGCGCCGGAAGGTGGTCAGGGACTGGGCAGTCCTGACATCCGTAGGAAGGTCATTCCACCACTACGGGGCGAGGGTGGAGAAGGAGCAGGCTTTGGAGGCAGGGGAGCATAGTGGAGGTACAGCCAGTCTTCTAGTGCAGGCGGAATGGAGAGGTCGGGTGGGGGTGTAGGGAGAGATGAGGATCTGGAGGTAGCTGGGTGCAGTCTGGTCAAGGCATCGTTAGTCGAGTACAAGAGTCTTGAACTGGATGCAAACGATGATCGGGAACCAGTGGAGTGAGTGGGGCAGTGGAGTAGTGTGGGAGAAGCGAGGCAGAGAGAACACCAGGCAAGCAGCAGAGTTCTGGATGAGCTGGAGCAGATGGGTGGCGGATGCAGGGAGGCCGGCCAGGAGGGAGGTGCAGTAGTCTAGACGGAAGAGTACCAGGGCCTGGACGAGGAGTTGCATGGAGTAGTTGGTGAGGAAGGGTTGGATTCTTCATATGTTGCTCAGGAAGAATTGGCAGGTGCATGCTAGAGTGGAGATTTGCTGGAAGTAGGAGAGGCAGGGGTCCAGGGTTACTCCGAGGTTCTTGGCTGAGGAGGAGGGAGAGAGCGTGATAGATTCCAGAGGAATGGAGATAGAGAGATCAGAGGAGTCGGAAGATGAGGGTAAGAAAAGGTCTGAAAAGGTCAGATTTAGAGAGGTTGAGTTTGAGGTGATGCAAGTGCATCCAGGAGGAGATAGCAGACAGACAGGTAGAGATATGGGAGGGTATGATGTGGTCAGAGGAGGGGAAGGAGAGGAATATCTGAGCATCATCAGCATAGAAATGGTATGAGAAACCATAGGATGCGATAAGGGGACCCAGGGAGCAGGTGTGGAGACAGAATAGGAGCGGACCCAAGACTGATCCTTGGGGGACTCCTGTTGAGAGAGGGTGAGGTGTGGCGGTTGAGTCATGCCACGTTACCTGGTAGGTGTGGTGGGAGAGGTAGGAGGAGAACCAGGCCAGAGCAGTGCCAGAGATTCCCAGGTCAGCGAGAGAGGATAGGAGAATAGAGTGATTGACAGTGTCAAAGGCAACAGAGAGATCGAGGAGAATTAGGACAGAGGAGAAAGGCAGCACAGGCAGAGTTTAATGAGTTAGTGACAGACAGGAGAGCAGTTTCAGTGGAGTGAGCAGAGGGGAAAGCAGATTGGAGAAGGTCGAGCAGAGAGTGGTCGAGGGTAGGTTTTTGGAGGAGGGGGGTGATAGAGTCTTATTTGAAGGCAGATGGAAAGAGGCCAGAGAGGAGAGAGGTGTTGAGGAGGGAGGAGATGAAAGGGACTAGAGCAGGAGCAGCAGCTTGAAAAAGGTGAGTGGGGAGGGGGTCCAGGGTGCACATGGTGGGTTTGTGGCCCTGGAGGAGGAAGGAGAGGTCAGAGTCTGAAAGGGGAGAGAAGGAGGAGAAGGAGGGTGACTTAGTAGGGGAGACAGAGGGTGTTGGGGTTGGAGCAAGAGGGGGTGGGGGGTGGAGGTAGCAGAGTCTACAGAGAGTTGGGAGAAGGAGTTGATAGGAGGGAGCTGAGAGAGAGCAGTGGAGGCAAGGACAGAGGGGGAGAGAGAGCGGCGGTTACGGCGGGAGGTGACAGTGGGGGTAGGTGGAGTAGGGAGAGAGGGGAGAGACAGAGAAAAAGATGAAATAGTGATCAGGGGGGTGACAGAGGGTGGAGGGGCAGCAGGCCCTGGAGAAGGTGAGGTCCAGTTGATGGCCAGCTTTGTGGGTAGGAGGAGATGGAGAGAGAGAGAAGTTGAAGGATTGAAGGAGAGGAAGGAATCTGGCAGTGTGGGTGGGGTTGGAGAGATGGATATTGAAATCACCTAACAGGACAGTTGGGGTAGACAGAAAGAACAGGGAGGAGAGGAGATAGTCAAGTTAATCGAGAAAGTGAGTGAGAGGTCCAGGGGGACGGTACAGTACAATTAGCATGAGTTGACAGGGAGAGGTTAGTTGGACAGCGTGAAATTCAAAGGTGTTAACAGAGAGTGATGAGAGGTCAGAGGGGACAGAAAAGAATATGGAGGGAGAGAGGAGAAGACCAGTCCCACCTCCCCATCCAGTGAGATGCGGAGTATGGGACAGGATGTAGAGAGAGGACAGGGCAGCAGGAGTTACAGTGTTATGAGGAGAGACAGGTTGCAGTGAGAGCAAGGAAATCAAGAGAGAGAGGTGGGAGGCAAAGACAGAGATTAAATCAGCTTTGTTAGCAGAAAAGTGACAGTTCCAGAGGGCACCACAGAGAGTGCGGGAGGGGAGAGTGGGAGGGGAGGGAGAGGCTGAGGGATGAGGTTAGAGGGATTAGGGGAGCAGCGGCGGAGAGAGAACAGAGGACAGGAGTGAGAGGACAGAATAACAGAGATGTGAGAGACAGTCATAACAGGACAGGCGTGACAGATAAGTACAATAGTAGTGGGAGCAGGAGCGGTGGGGGGGGCGGGGGGGTACAGGGTACAGATCTGTCTAGTAGTTGACGTCTTCCAGAGCTCTGCTAGGTTCGGATTTTCTCCAACAGCCTCTCCTCGCTGGACTTCCACAGCTAGACTCCTGGCTCTTTGGTAGAGAGGCACTTCAGTTGCCTGGCACTTGGTGCTGGCACACAAACAGGCTAGCTGTCTATTACACTAACTAGATGGATAAAAGCTGTGTGTAAACCAATCAAATTGCAACTCAACTGCTATTCAATTTAACCACACTCAGTTGGTACTAATCACAAACAGTAGATCACCTAATTAAAACAACACCACCTTTACAATGTTATTTAAATACAACTAATGTTAATTACTTGAAGCAGGATCACTTACCTATCTACCTCTGACTCTGGTTACCTGTAGACTGACCCCTAGTAGATTCACTCAGCTTAAGTAGGCTCCACCCTCACTTTGCAAGGGAACTGGTTAACAGCTGCTAAACTGTGCTAAAGACAATACTTAAGCAATACAATAGTTTCAATGCACTTCAGTGGGATCACACAACTACAAGTTAGTTGCGTGCTCAGTAAAACTATTGTTTAATATGTATTAATTAGCTAGATAAGAATCCTGCAATGGTCTTTAGGAGTGATCTTCTTTTTTTTATACAAAGTTTCAGGGAAAACACAAAAAACATGCTCCACTCATCAATTACTGCATCCTTGCACATGTCCTTCCATAAAGGCTATATGAATTGTGCAATATTTACAACAAAAAAAGCTAAAAAGTAGATTGCTTAGGAAGATTTCTTCTTGGCATTGTGATGATTCCCTTCCCTTTTGCATCACTGTACCTTAAAGAAGCATAAACTAGGTAACTGCCAATGGAGTTAAGCTTGCGCTCCCCTTAATGCTTGAAGTTCCCTGAAAAGATGCACAGGCTGTATTTATGAAGACCTCACAGACAATCAGTAAATTACAACTTACAGTAATGTATACAACTATTGGAGGCAAAGCTGTGTTGTGTACTTGTCTTTGTGAATCCTAATAAAGCCAGTAATGTCACCCTGTGTGTCTTGCTGGACCTGCAGTTGTGTGTGTCTTCCTTGGCTTTGGACAGAACTTGCACCTGAGCCCCAATGATAACCAGACCACCACTAGGGAACCATCTCAGGCTGCAATCACAGAATAATGTATCTTTTAAATCACTAAACAAGGTAATGTTATCAGCTTAGTCAGTGACCATGGCGAGTTTATTCTTTTTGAAAAAGTAAACATATTTTAATTGCCACTGGTGGTATAGAGCTCAGAGGAGGACACTGCTGTCATTTGTTGTAGCCTATGATTTCCCTTAAGAATTGTCAGGCAAATTTTACTAGACAGTTACATTAAGATTCATTGAATGTGCATTGGAGCTTCAATGCTCCCTTTGTTTATTAAGCATTTCATGAACTGGTATACCAGATGACACTGTATAAGCTAGTTATTGTTATTAACAATAAAGTATTTTCTTGGGGCTAATATCCGGAAAGGCTCTAATAACCACTTTGCTGATTCACTGAACCTTGTCCTTTTTAATATAAATTATCAAAATCTGTAAAAACACGGTTTACACGTAGATTCATTTCCTGTTTTTAGTCAGCAGGTGGACAATGCAAAACTGTCTGGAAAAGAAAATGTTCAATTACAAATTCAATTGTGTGTGGTAGGTCGAATGGTATTTTCCCACATAGTTGCCCTGAGGTTGCAAGGATGTATCATGCTGACACATCAATTACAGTAGTTTGTATGTGGGGGGTGTTGGGAGGTCAGTGACAGGAAGCAAAGAGGAATTTCCTGTGTAATACAAGGTTTGTTTAATAATATCATACTGGTGTTTTCTTCTACTGATATATACAAAAGGTTAAAACTTTTATTTTTATTTTTGCTTTGTCACGTGCCATCTGAGCAAAAAATCTGAAGTTTCATCCTTTCAGCTATATGTAGGGAGTTCCTGTGGTTCCAGTTGGTTACTTAGCCATGAAGTCCCCAGCCTTCCGGCATCTCATCAACCGTGCACAATGAAATCATTGCTTATTTGTCTTATTAATATATTCATAAGTAATGTGTGAATGTATACAGCATCATGAAGTGCAATCACATTTCTATTCCTCTTGATGTTTCTCTTAGCCAGTCATATTGGCTGGCATCTACTAACAACATGAATACTTGTTTTATATAAACAAGTAAATGGGACACAATGCCAGAGAAGTAAGTCCATTTTTAAAAGGTTTTAACCAATTTCATTCACTTCAAACTAATGTTTTTAAACTTGGTGTTTTGAGTTTCAAATCTATATACAATTGTGACAGACTAAAGCATTACAATTTCCCCTATGCCAGAGAATCCACATGGCACTCGCCCTCTACCCAATTGTTGACCTGACTAACATGTGATAACCAAATCCAGTTCTGTCAAATGCACCCACCTCTTAGGCCCCTAAACACAACAAAGATCCCACAATTCTCCCTCTCGCTCCTTCATTAGCATACTGGCCCTGGGGAAGCCAATCAGCTTTAACCCTCATTTTCCAATAACATAAATAGGATTCATAGCTCCACCACCTGCCATTTTGTCACAGTACTGTCTGCAAGAACTTTACATGGATTTGTTTTGTGGGATAAACATTTTATAGCCATACGAGGATCGCATTGCTATGGCTGCTACAGTACAATAGAGGTGATGTTACCATATCAAAATCAGAGCAACGATTGCTGGGCAGTGAAGATTTCTTAATTTCTCACAAACAAACTTTATTCAAGTCATAGACACAGAACACAGCAGACACAAGAGCGTTCAAAAGGTAAACATTAGCAATCGTAATCAATTAAAAAAAATGTATAATGCATTTAAACAAAATATTTGGAAACCATACAGAATTTAAATAAATAATGTGTAAGGGAGATTATATTGAAAGCATGTCTTTAAAAACTGCACATATTTACAAAACGTAGAGATTAGAAGGGTATTACTGTACAGGTACGATATATATATATATATATATATATATATATATATATATATATATATATATATATATATATATATATATATATATATAGTCATTTGCGATGTTTGGCCTTAGCATTGGAAGACAAACGTAACATGACCAATAAGTTGCCACCTGTTCCATCAAAACATTACACACAAAAGACAACATTCCTCCGCCCAGGAGAGCAACCACCAAGAAAAGGTGTTAAAACCAATCCTCGCCAAGGACAACTGGAAGCTGCTAGAGACTGGAAAATGCTGGCAGATGTTGGTCAACGGCTTATTTTTCCACCTGAGATTGCCACCACTAACCTTCGACCAGATATTGTCTTGTGGTCTGGATCAGCATGCCTTGTTCACCTGGTAGAGTTAACAGTGCCATGGAGGGATGCTGTAGATGAGGCGTATGAGAGGAAGAAACTCCGGTATGCTCAACTAGCCGCTGAAGCGGAACAGCGATGATGGAGAGTCCGGGTTTACCCAGTGGAAGTGGGTTGTCGAGGATTTGTGGCACACTCAACAACCCGGTTTCTCAGAGACGTCGGATTCAGTGGCCAAGAGTTGCGTCGCACAGTGAAGAACTTGTCTGAAGCAGCAGAGAGGAGCAGCAACTGGCTGTGGTTGAGACGGAAAGATTCTGGCTGGGGATCTCAAGCACAATAGAAAGAAAGAAACGCTGATGTACAGGTAAGTAAGCTGGGCTGAGTTGAGTGTTGGATGGAGGGGGGTGATGCTGGGACGCCAGAATCACCGTCGAGCCCTCTTGAGGTGTCGTGGGCTAGTCGACGAAACACTGAGGATGGAAGGTGCCCACTTGAAGACCCCAGAGATTTACCCTACTTAGCTCAATCCAGATGGTTGTCATGCTGATGCGCTGGGGAGGCCGCACTGTGGTTGATCCCCGGAGCCAGCATCGCAGCCGTTGTGTGTGCTGATGCGCCAGGGAGGCAAAATAAGCTGATCCCTGGAGCCAGCATTACACTTCAGCCATTAACACCAGACAGAAGGATATCTACATCATCATATGGAAGGAAACGTAAATGGATGGAGACACATATGGATCACATTAGTTTACTGTAAAGCTACGTCTTAGTTGGTGCTTATCTTGGCAAGAGCCGAGTTCAAATCAGCATGAAGTTTATCTACTCTCGTGTAATGGAAATCGTAGATATATATAGTAGACTCCCGTTAATCCGTGTTTCAATAATACGTGTTTTGATAATCCGTGCTGTTTAATACAGTGCATTATCAAAATGTATTAGTGCAGAAATCCGCATATCTGTGCGGAAGCGGACGGTCATCATTTAATTTAATTTAATTTAATTTAATAATTTAATTGAGTACAGTATAGTGCAAGCCAATGGATGGTACTGTATTGTAGTTACTGAAACCAATGACAAGTGCGCAGAAAGCAGATTTAAGACTCTCTTAGTCTGGCAGTCTGAATATGAAGAGCAGTTATGACAATTAAACTCAGATTAACGGGGGTCTACTGTATGTATGTGTATATATATATATATATACTGTGTATATATATATATATATATATATATACAGTGCTACCCTGTTATAACACAGTTGTCGGGGTCCATTCCATATTTGGAGACATACGAATATTGGCATTTTTGTTCCCGAAATGATTTACAATGAACAAATTAACATTGTAGCATACTGTGAAAAATGAAGGAAGGAGACACACACAATTTGCAGGTAATTTAATCCACGGTTTACTGGAACAATTATTCCTGGCCCCGGTCAGCCTGGGCCACACCAAAAACAACAAACAGTCTTGCACATTCACACAGCAGCTTGTCGGATTCAGCTGTCAGCTCTGTCCGCGTTGATGTGGGCTTTCATGTCCATGCCTTACCACTTCCCTGCTTACACACACAGAGGGTCCGTAGACCAGTCGTGTATCAGTATAAATCCTGGGTCGTTACAATATATACAGTATAATAGAAACTGCTATTCCACCAGTTTAAAGTTTATACCACTCTTATTTTAATTTTTTTATTTTAGTTTTTTATAATAAATATTGTGAACTGTAAATAAATAACACAGAATCCAAGGATGTTTATACACACTTGTATTGCTTTGTACTTGTTTTGTAACATTAACAGACAGTTTGCAAGCAGTTTCAACATAAATGGGTTTAAATACAGTAATGTAAAACAACAATAAAACCCAACATTTGTGAGTCAAATTGCATTATGGGGGAAATAGGAGCCACGACCTTACCGTGTTATAACCGATTCCGCACTATAACGGGTCGTGTTATAACGCGGTAGCACTGTATATATTTATATTGTAATTAAGTGTACACTTGTCTGTCATGTTTCAGGTGGCAGATCTCACCAGCCCCGTCTTCTTGTGAGAAATAAAGCACTCAAACAACTGCTTGCAGTGAAAACAGGACAGTGTCTGTGTATGCATTTTTCCATAAACAAAAACAAACAAAACAAAAGTCAAACTCCTCTCAGGAGCTCTAACTAAACTTTTTAATGAAGTTTTAACTATACACGGACATCTAGCCATTTACCACTAATCAAACCAACAGAATACTTTCTTGTTTCTCTCTCTCTCTCTCTCTCTCTCTCTCTCTCTCTCTCTCTCTCTCTCTCTCTCTCTCTCTCTCTCTCTCTCTCTCCCTCCCCATGGTACTAGAATATACATAATATCATGGTACTAGCAGGGTACTAGCATGGTACATACTAGCATGGTGCATAATGCCATGGTACAAGCATGGTACATAATAGATTATATGAAAGACACATCATGAGTACTTCCCTTCGCAATCGGAAGATGTACAAAGCGAAGGTCAGGGACACGACCGGTGGGGGTACATAACCAAACGACAAACCTGTAAATTTGAAAGCATGGCAAGACTGAGTTTGCAAAATAGATTTATATACCTATAGGCTAATTGGAGCTTGCCAGTAAGGTTTGTAGATTAACCAGTGAATGAACTAGGCACATGTACAAGCAATTTCCTGCCTGAAAACCTTGCAAGTTTTATATTAGTTTTGAATCACAGCTCCATAACGTTATGCCAAAGTATAATTTTGACGGTCCACAGAGGATTTTCTCAAATCCTAATCCATTATTGTCACAGTATAGTATATAGTCAATGTTGATTCCAAGCATTTTCATTTTGCCAAATGACATCAACATTCCATAAGGAGTAAAGCAAATCATGAAAAGTAAAGCAAATCATAAATAGAGACTATATTGTACGATAGCTTTTAAGAATTACTCTAAATTGTTGATTTCTACTGTGGGGGTGGGGGTGCAGGTGTTTACCTACTTGTCTCTCAACCGTGTATCTTAAATGCCTTGACATTACGTGACACAGCCATTTCAGAGTGACAAGAGAGTCCCATTAGATTGAATTACTGATAAATTGGTTGTCAGTGTGAAGTCTGACAGGATCATCTTGAATCTTTATCCCTGCCAGAGAGAGCTGGAAGGATAAGCTGGCTCCTCACTGAGTCATTACGCCCAAATGTTTAGCTGCTATGATTTGTCTGACCAACCTCAGGACATTGCTAGCTTAACTGTTCCACTGGCTTAATCTCATTTTCAGATAAACCTTCCAAATTGCACCAAAGTCAAATGCATATCTTTTTAAGAGTACAGTACATGCTTTGATGGTTGTGTAAGGATACATAATTTAATTGAAATAATTATGGGCTTCTCAAAGTATTTTACTAATTGTTATTTGGAAACAAAGGTCATTTATCAGGGAGTTATCAGTTTTAGGCTCACATGTGTCAGACACACCATTTGTGGTGTATGTAGGTAGGTTTTACTGTGAGTTTAAATCAATCCCTAGGTAATTTAAATATATTTCTGAAAAAAATATAAAATAATAATATGGGAAATTGCTTCACCCCTCTCCAAGCAGTTTGTTGAGTGCATATCTTAAGTATTTCATCATGGTTACTCTCTTCTAAATTGTACGTTTTTAGCTTCAGGACCTACTTAGATGATTATTTCTTTTTCACTTCAGCTTTTTTTTTTTCTTTTGGCTTCTTAAGTGCTTATCCGTCTACCTCAAGGCATAATATTCTTATCACTGCACAAAACCTACTGCATTTCCTTTGATAAGGCAAGGTGCTTTTTCATAAAACTATAGTTTCAATCCAATCCATTACAGACATACTGTACTTGTATTATTATTATCATTATTATTATTATTATTATTATTACATTTTCCAATTTGGCAACTATGACAAACAATATTATTGAATACATTTATCCATCACCACACACTTGCCATAAACTCAGTATTTAATCTTCCAGCCACATTAATGAATGATTTAGATTAACTGGGTAAACCACCTCAGGCTAACCAAGCATGTACCGTTTGTTTCTACCCAGGGGATAAACTCACTAATCTTAGTAAGTTCTAAAATGTCTATTGTTTTGTCTTCAGCAAAAGTGCGTTTATAATACTGATAACGTTTTTACCATTTTTAGGCATCACTGCACAAGTTTGATTACTTTATTTACTGTATCCTTGTGACAGAAACAGGATGATTCTTGATAAATCTCCCTCCCGACCTGTGAGGGCACTGTGTTAATAGGAACAGAGTGCCCTGGACTGGATGGCCAGACAATTAATTCCCAGGGTTAGACGGAAGTCAGCCATCTAGAAATGGGGTGGAGCTATGGTACACTAAATCATCGACCCAGAAGGGAAACGATGTGGCGGGCGTGGATTGGAGGAGTGGTTGCACTCATTAACCAAGGGGTCATGATTGACTGTATTTACACCACAAGCACTAAAGCACTCACTGTGGACTTGTGTTTGTGTTGTGTTATGTGTGGGTGTTTAAAATCTGGACTATTATTTCGGGACCAACCCATGGATTAAACGGAGCAATACACAGTGCTGTATTGCCTGTTATCATTATTGTTTTCTGGTTTTGTCATCAGACTTTGGATTGTAAAAATAAAACACTATTGCACCTGGATTATCGTTGTCTGTCTGTTTCACTGCCGTACTCCTGCACCTGCACACTGTTAACCACTTTGCCACAATCCTATAAAATTGACAACATACTGAAAGCAGCCCTAGAAAGTTACAAGTTAGTTACCAAGGAAATGTACCCACAAATTACAAGAGTACAGTAGTAAATAAGGGTTTTGGGTTTTTTTGTACCTTTTTTAAGACAAATCAAATCAAAGCCAACAGGAATAGAAGTAGGCCAACAATATATTGCAAAATACCATTCTCAAGGGCTTTTAATCATTTGAACATATACAGTACATTCAGATTTAGAATGTTACTGTTTGAATCTGCTTGGCTATAGATAACATTTAACTGTACTGTACTTGTAACTTAACATTGGCAAAGACTTATTGACAATGTTTTGTTAATGTATGTCTACATTTCTTTAGTAATACAATGCACTTAACTTGATAAAAGATTAGTTATTGTTGACTGTTAAAGTGATTGTAGCTAATAACATTTTTTTATGTTATGTTATAAGTCATACCTGTTGTGCACTTCAGTTAGCTGCATATAACTCAAATGTGCAGTTTTGCATTTTCATTTTAAAACATGATTTCTGGTACTACAGTAGAAGGTTCTCCGTTCCTGAAATCTGTTACACTCGCACTTCAAAGTATTAAATAATTTTTCGCGATTTATAAAACTACTGCCTGGTTATTTTACCAGCCAGTAATGGGTTTAGATGTGATTTACCGTTACGGATTGTTACCAAGAGATTGTATCTAACCAGTTGTCAGAGGTCTACAAATGAGCCGTGAACCCTACTTAAGATGTCAATTGCATACACCGTCTGTTTACACCATCACATTATACTCATAAAAAGCTGTTCATTACAAAACAATCTTTGTTTTTACCTTCATATCTTGCCTGAGCCTAATTCTGGTCCCCTTAATTTTATTTCAAACAGAGCTGACAAATTACGTGAATTTTTCATCCCCGATCCTACTTTTAACTTGTATTTCATTTTTGCAGTCACCTAATTTAACGTTGTGCTTTTGTTATGTTCCCCACTAGTTTAACAGAGATGTCCTGACATTTAAGCATAAAAATGAATATGTAGCAAGTCCTTCAGGTGCCAGCTCTGAGTATTTCGTATAATTTCATTTCATAACATATCACAAAGCATTTTGGAATATTAGAGAATACACAAAAAATGTAGTTTCGTATTACAGCCTCCACACTTTTGATAAACTGCACTACCTGATGCGATCTGATTTAAAACCAGACTCGAGACTACCTCCTCTCGAGTATGGTATTAAACTCAGCGTAACCATATTTAGCACTTTTAAGCTGGTTTAAAGGTACAGTGTGGACAGGGCCTTAGAGCAACAAAGGCTCCAAACGTGATTTATGATGCCTGAAGGTATGAACATATTTGCCTTGAAATCATAAAAATCATAAAAAGAAAAGAAAATTGACAGAACTGGGCATGCAAGCCATAGGGAGAGACGTCAAAAATCACACTGGACATTTCCATCAATGCATCAATATTTACGATTGTCAGCGATAGACAGTGTTTTAGCTGATGTCACCAATACATACCTCTGCAATAAACAGTGGCTGTCCAGCAAAGCACAAAGCTCTGACAAACTCATTAACACAGTCATTCTAGGGGTTGTACCGACAGACTGGAGAATTGCAAACGTAATTCCGATCCACAAAAAGGGAGACAAAACCGAACCAGGTAACTACAGACCAATAAGCCTGACTTCTATTATATGTAAACTTATGTAAACTATAATAAGATCCAAAATGGAAAATGACCTATATGGTAACAGTATCCTGAGAGACAGGAGCATGGTTTTAGGAAAGGGAGATTATGGCTAATTAACCTGCTTGATTTTTTTTGAGGATGCAACATCAACAATGGATAATTGCAAAGCATACAACATGGTTTATTTAGATTTCCAGAAAGCTTTTGACAAAGTCTGCTATTCCTAATCTGCATTAATGACTTAGATTCTTGTATAATAAGCAAATGTGTTAGATTTGCAAATGACACAAAAATAGAAGGCGTGGCAAACACTGTTGCATCAGCAAAGGTCATTCAAAATGATCTAGACAGCATTCAGATCTGGGCAGACACATGGCAAATTAATAGAGAAAAGTGTAAGGTACTGCATGCAGGCAATAAAAATGTGCATTATAAATACCATATTCTCCCCATTCCTCATCCACTACAAATATTATATTTCTGTGTAAGTATTTCAGTTTAGTTTTTTTTTATCAAGATAGTAGTTACTTCGCCCAGCAATTGCCACAATAATCAGACTTTGATTGGCCAACATAATCAGGTGATAATGTGTTTGAGAAGTGACAGAGAACCACGTTTGAATATTATTTGATCCTCTGACGTCTAAACGTCTGCTGTATCCTAGATACAGTGTACGGCTGCGTATTACAATGTCGGAGTCAAAATAAAAAAAACATTTTAATGAAAATATTGTGTATTTCCTAGAAAATAGTACCAGGAAAATGTTGAATAATAGACAAAAATCAGATTTAAATCAGTAAAAACCAACGTCCAGTAAAAAAAAAATCCTGAAATTTTTTGGTAAAATTCAGAATAAACCGGAAACGCGGAACAGTAAGTATACTGTATAGGCATACTGTACAGATTTATATATTTTTTCATAATGTAATGTGTAGCCTACCCAAAACACATTAGTGTTATTTCAGCACAATGATTTATACATTTAAAATACATTGAGCACTATAAATGTATTTGTGCACATTTTTTAATTTTAATTTTTTAAACCCGACACCTCTTAATGTCAGAAAAACATCTGGTTTAGCGAGGGGCTCCTGTATGATTATGAAAAGCTTTTTGATAGAAACACATTTTTTATTTGGGGGTGAAGGTGGGGGCCCAAACTGTAGATTCGGATGGGATTAAACAGCTTTTCATGTGTTTATATATATATATGAAAGTATTAAACGTATTAAAATAGGTAAAATGAAGACAGAACAGAATGCATTGTACAGATGACATTTACATTTAACAAAAACAATGTTATTTTGATTCTTTCACCTTTGCATGTATAGACGTTATCTTTCGGGCACCCTCTGCTGCAGCTAACCACAACTCAACTCCCGTTATTTATTTGAACAATGTTGCATGACTCACGCAATGTATAATGCTAGAGATCTCGCTAAGAAGATGCAAATATTTAAATTAGTATATTGCAGCTGTCTTCATTAACATATTTTTCTCTTAGTACATATGACAAAATTTTCACTTGTTAAGTGTCACAACGAAAATGCAAATTGCGGTATGTTTGCGCTGCAGCTGGCCCATCTTAGTACATCTACACCTTAGTGGCTGTAGCATACGGACTCCACAGTGTGTTTTTTTTACTTTCTTTTCTTTTATTATTTGTCATAGTCTAAGCAGCACTACGCTGCTGAGCTGTAATTGTACCACTGGCTGGTAAAGCAGCACCCTGTTACATGCCCAGTGTAGAGTCCTGGCTTCAAGAACCTGCAAATCCTGAGTGAGCCTCCTTCATTCCCACGCAATGCTACACATTTTTATCATATTTTTAAAATCCATATAATATAAAAAGTAACATGAGCTGCAGGGCATTTCAAAAAAATATTTAATCTTGGAGTTCTGTGCCATTTAACATAACCCCTTGATTAAAATATTTTCTCATAATGCACAGCAGCCTATGTGTGTGTATATATATATATATATATATATATATATATATATATATATATATATATATAAATGTATGTTATCATGGCAACAGACCCCTAAATTGGATAAAATAAATCCTGATATTAGTTACGTTAACATGTATGAACGTTACTAATATTTTTTTCATATTCAGACCCTTTCACATGGGCCTGGTATGTGGGTCGAGTACGAGATTTCACACTGCTTTTGGTAAAGCAGTGTTGACCTGGGTGACAGATGCAAGTGCACAATATGCATGTCAATGCCCCGGAAGCAGCTTGTTACAGACGTTTCCATCCAAGCTTCTCTGGATTGAACCGTCGGCCCCAATGTTGATTAGAGCACATGTTTCTAAATCCTTGCTGCAATCTGGCTCATGCTGTGTCTCAATCAACAAAAATATGGTTAAACAGAATAAAAATAAATGTTCCTTGCGGAAGTGAAACCGTCATTAAGGCTTGGCTGTTTGTTATTGCGTCAGTTCATGAACGGCCGTCAAGCATTTTTTCTCGCTCAACCTGGGTCAAAGCGTGTCAACCCACATCCTGAGGTGGGTCGCTGGGACCTGGGTTAACCCGAGTACGACCCAGGTACACTATGGGATTGTGACCCGGGTAGCCAGAACCCGGGTCGGGACCCGGGTAGGAGTGCCAGTGTGAAAGGGGCTTTAGACTCCTTCCTACGTCATCACCTTCTTCAGTGTGCAGTGCCTGTGTCGCTTAATGTCAACAGCCACCATATTTATCACTAATTACAACAAGCACTGTAAAGCAGACAATAATAGGCCACATTCAAAACAGAGATATGGACAATTAGAGAATTTTACCAGATATCTGAACAAGACAAACACCTTTCGAATTCTATCTTGTCATTAAAAAAAAAAAAAAATGGGGATGACTTTGAACCAACTTCTCTCTGAAGCATTTTTAGCAGCGTTGACCGTTAATTGTGCAGACATAATGAATGCAGCATTTTCCAGAGCAGTTTACACAAAAACAAAATAAACGATCTCAGACAAACAAAAGCAGCTTAAGAAAGAAGGTAAAGGCAACCAGGTTTAAGAAACATAGAATATATACAATAATAATATGGGTCAGAATATATTACTACACAAAAATGTCTGTCGTTGGTTTTGAACTAGTAATGCACTCATGGTTGTACCACTCATATATACAGTGGATCTCCATTTATCCGTGCGCTTGGGGGGACATAGGTCCATGGATCTGTGATAGCCACGGATAAAGGAGGTGTCATTGCATGTGACTAGAATGCATGAATAAAATACACAAACTAGTAATGTAAACCAAATTAGCATTTTCTGGAGATGTATACAATACAATATATTCCAAAGACAGAAGAATGTTTTAAAATGAGTTTACTTTGACAGTGATACTCTTAGCAAAATATTTTCAAAATGTGATACACCTATATTTATGCTTTCCAAAACAACCAAACAGGGTTTAACACTGTTAATAGAACTATATCAATTAATAGCAAAAAACATTAAGATTGCCCCAGTAAAAATGCCATTAGAGCAACGAAAGTGATTACCAGCTTGTTCTTGATTAAAGGGCTCTTAATCATTATGAAAAGCGACGAAGCCTTGTTTAATTAGTGCAAGCACAATAATTAGGCATGATTAATAATTGCCGTCCTTTTAGTCTTCACGAGCCATCAGGTTGAGAAGCTTTAAATCCTTATCTTATGATAGGTAAGCGTATTTAAAAAAAAAAAAATCAGTCTTCTACATTTAGTTGTTCTTTAAGTTCTGATTTGACATAAGAAATTGTATTTTAAAACAATGTGTTTTAGGTATACATTTCTTGTAGCACTGGCAGCAGTAACTGGGTTTAATGCAAATGGTTCCTGTTCGTACTGGGCAACTACTTCGCAATTACAGTAGAACCTTGGGAATGGAGGTTGTTCTTAAGTCTGAAATGTCTGTAACTCTGAAAATGAGTTTCCAGTGGTTTAATAAATGTATACACCTGCTATATACAGCCTTAATCTGATGAATAATACAAGGATACAGCACAGTAATGCAATACTCATATTGTCATGGTTCTAAAGTCTTTAAAACAGTACTATAGATGGAAAAAGGCTACATTTTAGTTACCATTGAAATCATAACTGTAGCAAAAACACAGATTTAAACATCCAGGAAAACCTTGGTTGCATTAGTGTAGGTTGCTTATTTGGCTTAAAACTGTGCTTTGTTTAAAACTAAAATGTTCCTAGTAAAATTGCTCATACTTGCTTTTAAATCTGCCTCACCTCTGTCTGGATAGATTTGTTGGTACAGTAATTTTGAGTGGTTAGGTGATTGCATACTTCCGGCTGAAAGTGTGATGTTCGATAGACCGGTCAGTTCGTAACTCTGAGGTTTTCATGTACATGGTAATGGTCTTGTGAACAACACATTTTGTTACATGGGTACTGTCCTTACCATGCTATTACCATGTTATTACATGGTTATGTATGCCTTACGATGTAAAGTGATACCAAAATTATTTAAATTGAAAAATATGTTTTTTACAGCACTAGTCCTGAATTTGTTGGACAGTAAACATTTTTTTAAATGCGCATGAGCGCAAATACCAGCAATAAAGCATCAGAAACCACATGGTTATTGAGGCAGAAATAAGTTCCTACCTGGTTCATTCCATATTGGAAAGAACCAGCAAAATGCTGGAGTGCTGAGTATTGCCAACCAGTACATTCAAACAATCACCATCCTAATTATCATGCAGTCTTGTCAGAACTGCCATCCTGATTCAGTACCACACTGGGAAAGCAACCACAAACAATATGTTCTATGCAATGAAGTTACTGATTCACAACAATTGTAGTGTGCTCTGAATGCCTTCTCACATACTAATTCAGATTATTATTATTATTATTATTGTTATTATTATTATTTATTTATTTATTTATTTTTTTTTATTTATTTATTTATTTATTTATTTTTTTTTACTACATTCAGAAGTTAATTTGTTGTTGAAACAAGTGTACCTCTGGGGGTATGATTAGTTAATGGTGGAGTGTGGGAGTGAATTTATTCCTGAATGTGAAGGCAAGTGGTAGCGTGTATTAAAACTGAGTGCAGCGATCTCCAACACTGGTCCTGGAGAGCCCCAATCCTGCTTTATAGGTGTCTTTACATCATCAGTGGCTAAACATCTGGAACACCTGTTAATCTTATTAAGACACTAATGGGTGCAATTAAGTAACTGAGAGCTTGGTTGAAATGAAAACCAGAAGACCCTGTAGCTCTGCAGGACCTGGGCTGGAGACCCCTGACCTAGTGTAAACATTTTAATAATCAATTAGATTTATTTTTATTTTTTTATTATTTTACGTTTCAGTATATTCTGTGAAGTAAAGCTAAGGAATACTATATAGAGCTATCCTTGGTGATTTTGTCTATTCGTAAAATAATCCATCTTTTACTTTGTCTGGAAAAAATTTTTTCAAATTTTTTTTTTTTTTTTTTAATCAGCAATTATATTTAGAATTATTGGCATTGAGTTATTATTTTAACAAGGTCTTGGTAACTTTCTAATTCATGATCCGAGAAGCAAATTAATTAGAACCCTATAACAAAACACCTTTAAAGATAATTTTCTAAAGTAATGATGTAATATAGAAATGATGTGTGGTGAACTCAGAAGTAAACATTCCAGAAAATTCTAAAATACATTATTATAAACATTTGAATCAGCTACCTGTTTTTATGAATTGGCTTTTAATTGAAATACATAAATACGTGAATTACTGGTTTTAGGTATTAGCTGGTTTTAACTTGGTTAATGTCCAAAGAGGTTCTGTTTTTTGTTGTTGTTGTTTTTTCCATTAAATGATGCTTTGGCCTTATTGTAGTAATTTCAAATTGGGCCATCTAGTTTAAAAGATTTTGATTTCCATTACACAAGAGTAGATATTAAAACTTCATGCTGATTTGAACTCGGTTCTCGCCAAGATAAGCACCAACTAAGACGTAGCTTTACAGTAAACTAATGTGATCCATCTGTGTCTCCATCCATTTGCGTTTCCTTCCATATGATGATGTAGATATCCTTCTGTCTGGTGTTGATGGCTGAAGTGTAATGCTGGCTCCAGGTATCAGCTTATTGCCTCCCTGGCGCATCAGCACACACAACGGCTGTGATGCTGGCTCTGGGGATCAACCACAGTGTGGTTTCCCCAGCGCATTAGCATGACAACCGTCTGGATTGAGCTAAGTAGGGTACATCTCTGGGGTCTTCAAGTGGGCACCTTCCATCCTCTGTGTTTCATCGACTAGCCCACGACACCTCAAGAGGGCTCGACGGAAATTCTGGCATCCCAGCATTACCCCCCTCCGTCCCCCACTCAACTCAGCCCAGCTTACTTACCCTTACATCAGCGTTTCTTTCTTTCTATTGTGCTTGAGATCCCCAGCCAGAATCTTTCCGTCTAAACCTCAGCCAGTTGCTGCTCCTCTCTGCTGCTTCAGATAAGTTCTTCACTGTGCGACATAACTCTTGGCCACTGAATCCGACGTCTCTGAGAGTGTGCCACAAATCCTTGACAACCCACCTCCACTGGGTAAACCCGGACTCTCCATCATCACTGTTCCGCTTCAGCGGCTAGTTGAGCATACCGGAGTTTCTTCCTCTCATACGCCTCATCTACAGCATCCCCCCATGGCACTGTTTACTCTACCAGGTGAACAAGGCATGCTGATCCAGACCACAAGACAATATCTGGTTGAAGGTTAGTGGTGGCAATCTCAGGTGGAAAAATAAGCCGTTGACCAACATCTGCCAGCATTTTCCAGTCTCTAGCAGCTTCCAGTTGTCCTGGGTCAAGGATTGGTTTTAACACCTTTTCTTGGTGATTGCTCTCCTGGGCAGAGGAATGTTGTCTTTTGTGTGTAATGTTTTGATGGAACAGGTGGCAACTTATTGGTCATGTTACGCTTGTCTTCCAATGCTAAGGCCAAACATCGCAGCACCTAGTCATGGCGCCAAGTAAACCGTCCTTGGCTAAGAGCCACCTTACATCCTGGTCAAAATGTGCCTTAATGTTGCAGGTGATGAACACAAAGGACATGAGGGATCCTCTCCTACCCAGAGGTTTAGGTTCTGTGCTGATGGGAGAACATCATATGTTCACCTGATGAGGAAACTGATCCTGCTCTGTTCCATTGACCATAGGTCTTGCCAGCCAATCTTGCGTTGTTCCACACTCTCCCATCTCATCCATTCTCCCTGCTTGGCCTGGGAAATGGCCTTTACGCACCTCATCCTCTCCTCCTGCTTTTGCACCTCGTTGACTACCAGCTTCCTCCATTGAGCTGGGGCTGCCTTGTGCCATGTAGGAGGAGCTGAACTGAGACCAAGACCCCCTCTTCCATGCTGAACTTGCCCCATGATATCACCAATTCGAAGGACAGCCTTTGCATCCTCTTATACACTCTGTACGGAACTCCATTAGGCCCTGGAGATGATGAAGCCCTTGCTTTTTTCACAGCTCGCTCTACTTCTTTCCACTTAGTTGCACAGTCCTCCATTTGGTATTCTGGTGGATTGATAGGTGGGATGTCTGAAGGAACTGAAATAGGCTCCTGCCTTTTTGAATCTGTATGTGTTTCCTCCAAATATCTCTCCAGCTCAAACGTAGATGCTTTTAGTGTGCCATTCTTCTCACTGGTGAATAACTTCTTTACAAATTTGAATGGGTCTTTATAAACGTTAGCTCTCGCACGCTCCTTCTTTTTGTAGCGTTTCCGTAGGCGCTCAGTTCTGCGCAATGTTGCAAGCTTATCTTTTATGAACCTTTGTAAGAGATTGAGTCCCTCCATCTGACTTTGTTCTGCTCTTCTCCATTGCTTCCTCAGCTGTTTCCTTTTTCTAACTAAGCGTTCAATCTCCTGCTGCCGTCTAGACTTTCCAGGAATAGTTTGTACTTTTTCCTTCCTTTTTTCAACTTCAAACCTCTCGTTTCCATATGCGTAGATGATGTCCCCAAATTTATCCAGCTTCTTTTCAACTGTTCCACTTAATCTTTCCAATGCAAAGCAGAGTTCTGTGTTTACTGTGTCCCATGCAGTTTTCTCACAAGCTCTTGGCCATTTATCTCCAGGCTTGTGCCCGTTGAGGATCTTTTCTCTCTTATGCTGGTTTGTCTGACCGGGTTCACAAGGATCATTAGGTTCATCACTAACATAACATCAAGTACAGCATTTTTCTTTCTGAATGGCTAGAACTCAGTTAAAGGACAAATATATATTAAACTGTAGAAACATATAGCTTTAGCAAATGTTAGCTGTGGGCTTTCTTATTTCCCCTTTGAAAACAAGTTGTGCTAATTGTACTTATTTTTAATATTTGAGGAAATAACTAATTAGAATTCAGCATCTGAAAACCGGTTTTCTGACTTGCTAGAACACTATAATTTAATTTAATAACTGTATAATTGTATGTTAATATGCCAAGAAGAGGTTCATGTAAGTGTGTTCTGTTGGTGTTAGGAGAATTTGGATTATGGTCAAACTCAATATGGCTGAATTTTAAACTAAACTACTAAGAAAAAAAGTAATTGAAGTGAATGTTGCTAAATAAATTATAAGAAGAAAACAAACAAAAAACACCCACACCAGAGTAATTCTACAACAATGGTTTAATTGCTTTAAGCAAATGGCAATTTTTTATTTTATTTGAAACAGATGAGCAGCTGCAGCCACAGATGGGGGACCACCCTCTTGCCCCTTAACTGTGTCAGGGTAATTGGTGTTACAACTGTTATCACTTGTGCAGCTGCAAGGTAACCATACTGGGACTGGGGCTGCTCTATCCAGTCTGTTAATAGTATTGACTACTCCATTTTCATTATGTCATTAAAAGAACAGAATTTTGTATTTTTTTGCTTTTTTTGTTTTTCAATGCAACAGGAGATGCAGTTTGTAAGAGGGAGAAATGATCTGAGCCACAGATTATGCACCCAAGATTTACCACCAAACAAATGACAGCAAAGAAGCTGCAGGCTTTCAAACTGAAATTAGGTGTGCTGTGTTTGTATTTGGACTCCAGAAATGAATGAATTTGAGATTTCAGTGATAATGGAATTTCTGTGCCTTGTTACAAGGTCAAAAATGTCTGATTATTACCATGGAATATGCCATAGCAATGTCATTGTCATCATTAAACTATAACATTTATCTATTTATTTATTTATTTACCTCTATATGTCTGTGTGGAAAGGTGGTGGACAATTCACTGGCACACAGGAGACAGAATTTCATTTGTAACCTCGCTCAGGTGCACTGTTTTATTTTAGCCCGCAGAGGGCGCTGTTGTCCGTGGCCTGAATACCGACAACGGTAATCAGGTCCATGGGAATACCAACACAGGTAAACAGTCCACAATTTTGTTGCACTCACAGGTGCTCTGAAAATAATAATAATAAATGACAAAAGGTGAAAGAAAAAGGGAAAATAAAACACAGTAATAAAACTACAAAATAAAGGTGCTGCACTCTGCAGCTTCACCCCGTCCGTCGCTACCCATGCGCCCTGGTCTCCGTCCTACGCTCACTGGTTCCCTAAGTAATTAGCTGTATACTCTCTGGGGTTCTGCCCAAGTCTTTTCCCCGCTACTAAAAACTATCTTTTTTTTATTTTTATTTTGGTCCTCTCCTGCTGTGCTTGGTCCAGCAACAGCGCTTCCGCTGGCTCGTATCTCATCTTTGAGGGGCAGATCTGAGGGAACAACAGAGCGTTATTTAAAGGATCAGAAATCCCCCAAGGCCCACCTCTCAGCCACTCAGAGAGAGGGAAATCCAACACACCCTCTTCCCCACCTCTCCGTGTCATTGCCATGATTGACAGGCTGCTGCCCTCTTCCTGCAGCACCATACATACGCCAGTCAGTACAGATCTCCCCTGTTACAGTCTGAAATAACACTGTGTAACAAATTTTTTTTTTTTTTTGGTTCCTGGGTAGTAAGTGTTATTTCCTAATTGCTTATGCCTCAAAAGTATAGAAAATGGCTATTATTCCCCACAAACTTTGCTTTTGTGACCAGGACAGTGATATTTTGAAATGTACCTATTTTCCAGAACATTCCAGACAGATTCAGTGCTGAATAAACTTGGAGTAACTTCTAGAACTTTCTAGAACTTTCCAGTAATATAAATAGTAATATAAATACAGGGGCCTTAAGCCCACCAGTTCAGTTTAGTTCCAGCTGCCTAAGTGGATACATATCTGCATTTTTCTGAGATGGCATCAAGGTCATAGGAGGCTTCAAAATGGTGGCATTCCTGATGGGTCTCCAAGGCGGTTTTACCAAGTTTCCCTGCTATCTTTGCCTTTGGGACAGCAGGGACACCAAGGCGCACTACCACAGGCGGGACTGGCCACAGCGGACCGAGTTCTCTGTGGGGAGGAACAACGTCAAGTGGGAGCCACTGGTGGACCCCCGGAAGGTGCTGATGCCACCACTGCACATCAAATTGGGCATTATGAAACAATTTGTCAGAGCTCTAGATAAGGAGTCGGCAGCCTTCAAGTACCTTCAAGACTTCTTCCCGAAGCTGTCTGAGGCAAAGGTCAAAGCCGGTGTCTTCGTCGGACCACAGATAAAGAAGATCCTGGAGTGCAATGAATTCCCCAAGAAGCTCACTAGTAAGGAGAAAGCGGCTTGGAACAGCTTTGTCGCAGTGGTTCGGGGCTTCCTGGGCAATCACAAGGCCAAAAACTATGTGGAGCTGGTTGAGACTCTGGTGAAGAACTACGGCACAATGGGCTGTAGGATGTCCCTCAAAGTCCATATCCTTGATGCTCATCTTGATAAATTCAAGGAGAACATGGGAGCGTACTCGGAGGAGCAAGGCGAGCGCTTCCACCAGGATATACTGGACTTTGAACGCCGCTAACAAGGACAGTATAACGAGAACATGATGGGAGACTACATTTGGGGGCTGATTCGTGAAAGTGATTTACAGTATAATCGTAAATCTCGAAAAACTACTCACTTCTAAATCTTTTGTAGTCATTTTTGTATTACTTTAGTATAAATACATGTTAATTTGGATTCATATGTTGTTTATTTCTGACTTATGTGAACGAAAAGACACAAATTCGCCCGTTTTCTCATTGGAAATAGGTACATTTCAAAATATCACTGTCCTGGTCACAAAAGCAAAGTTTGTGGGGAATAATAGCCATTTTCTATACTTTTGAGGCATAAGCAATTAGGAAATAACACTTACTACCCAGGAACAAAAATTGTGTTACATAGTGTAATCATTGTAGTCCACTGAAAGACTTATTTTTAAGAGCAGGGCTTGAGCGTCCCTGTGAAGCGTTTCATTAGTAAGCAGTGGTTTTAGAACATGTGACATTTATTAGTGTCAAGGAACATGTAAAATAATATTTTAAAACCTTTCTGTTTCAGCTGTCTCTTAATAGCTATAGCTAAGTGTCATTGTCTGATGTATTTTCCATTAACACAAATGATGCAAACTGTAGAGTAAAAGGCTTTGATAAATGAGGGGCAAAATATATTTAAAAGCTAACACATGTGAAATTGGCCTGAGAAATCAAAGGGAAATGTATGGGAAAACTGCAACAAAAACAATCTTGTCTGATTAAAAGCCTCACAAAAAAGAATATGCCAGATGATCCATTAATATGTTGCTTGTGTTCTCTTTGCTCTTTAAGAAACCAAATGGCAAAGTCATAATCAATGTTAAAAGATTACAGAGAAAACTTTGAAATGAACAGAGTTTATAAACAGCAGTAACCAAGAAAAGTAATTTTCATCAAATGGAAGGCCAAAGTAAAATGAGGTCTGGTGCTCTGAGTGCTATCATTAGAGAAAAGTGGGCACCATACTGCCAGAGACAATGTGGAACAGACATCTAAAGCTGTCATTCGCCTCCCAGAGGCCTGAGCTAAGCCCCCATCACAAATAAAATTAGTTTGGTGACTTCTGCTATGCCCTGTTGAACTGCTATCCTCAGCATAGATCCATGCGATGGTTTGACAGAATTGTCAACTGTTTATTTTTCCCAAACAAAACAAATAAAACAGAGCATGACAAATCAAAACAAACACAAATAAGTATATACTAAAGAGCTCATACACACAGCAGAGAGAAAGATGAAAAACAAGAAAAGGAAAGCATAGTTATTCCAGAAGGAGTTTGGCCAGGGAGGTGGAGACCCATGTCTCCACTGTCCCCGGTCTCGTCCCGTTTAGTCTAGCTGTTGCCCACACCAGGTGAACAATATCTCTAAACACAGTTAACCAGTAGTAGGCTGCAGCCATTGCAGGCTCAATCCAAAGTTTGAGAATAACATTTTTGCAGCTGTCAACCCTGCCAACAGAATTTTACATTGCATTGCATTAAGGTCAACTAGTGAATCATCATTGAGCAAAAATAAAAAGGGTTCTGGCAGCAGCTGAGAACGTAACAATATAGAAAGCACATTGGCCACGTATTTCCAAAATGCTGCAATTACTGAGCAGTCCCAGAACATATCAAGCACAGTACCAGGTGCACCAAGGTTGCAAATATTACAAGAAAAATCAGGGATAAGTTTCATACAAAATGTCTGTGGAGTTGCATACGCTCTATGAATAAGTTTATAATGTATTATGGGCAGCAATGTGGAGTAGTGGTTAGGGCTCTGGACTCATGACCGGAGGGTTGTGGGTTCAATCCCTGGTGGGTGACGCTGCTGCTGTATCCTTGAGCAAGGTACTTTACCTAGATTGCTCCAGTAAAAACCCAACTGTATAAATGGGTAATTGTATGTAAAAATAATGTGATATCTTGTAACAATTGTAAGTCGCCCTGGATAAGGGCGTCTGCTAAGAAATAAATAATAATACTAATAATTAATTGATGGGTGTTTTTTTTTGAGGCTGCAAAGGTATTTGACCATACATTATCCCAATTAGGGGGGCTTCCCAAACTCCCCAATTCCCAATCCCAAATGTTTTTCAGTGCTTTTCCATGTTCTCAGTGAGTCAGCTATAATAGGACCACATTTCAAGTCAATATTTCTAGAGCTAATACCAACAAAAGGCATGTCTTGTAATCTGTGAGGTGATACCAAGGCTTCCTCCACAGAACGTCAGGTTCTCAAAGCTTTAATCCGAAAAGCCCAGTAATAATACTTGAAACAGACAGTCTACCTGATAATTTAGCTCACTGAAAAATAGTTAAGCGTACACGTTGCCCCCCCCCCCCCAATTAAATGTTGAGATCATTGAATGGGCTTCTTCAAAATATTTTGGAGGAGGAGCTAGAGGCAACATAGAAAACAAAAAATATGTGGCAGAACATTCATTTTGATTGTAGCTATCCTACCTTGCAAGGAGAACTGCCAAGCAGACCCTCTGCATCAATTAATAAAAATTATGCCTAGACATCGGATGTAAAAAGGGATAGATTTGTGTGCCTAGATATGTACAACTTTTATCTATAGGGATGATGGGGAGTAATATAACGTTCCTTGCAATAGAATTCAAAGGAAACAAAGTTGATTTGGTCCAGTTAATTTTGTAACCTGACACATATTCTCAAAAGCCTCAAACAATGTTAAAACATGTGGTACAGATTTGAAATGTTGGAGATGTACAAAACGACATCATCAGCATAGAAAAAAATGGCATGTTTTCAACCTTTAATTTCAATAGGAGTAATAAGAGTGTTTTGTCTAATGGCTTGTGCTAAAGGTTCCAGAGACAATGCAAATAGAAGGGTAGACAAAGGACATCCTTGTCGTGTTCCCCTCCCCAGAGAGAAGTGGCAAGATTCAGTGCCACCTGTGAGAACCGAGGCCAAAGGAGTGCTATACAAGGTTTTCACCATACCAATAAAGCCAGAGCCAAATCCAAAATGTTGCAAAACTAGCCAGAGGTAATCCCATTCCACCTGATCGAAGGCCTTTTCAGCATCCAGGGAGAGGACTGCACAATCAGCAGCAGAGATAAATACTCAAAACGCAGCATTTACCTCCTCTGGCTTTGAAACTAAAACATCTTTCTCTGTTCTAATTGCATTGCTAGAGGCCAGAGATTCATTGTGTTTCAGTCTCAATGCCAGCAGCCTACTCAGTCTATCCCCTTGAAAATAATATTTCTGTCTAGTGCGGTGCCTAATAAATTCAGCTCTGGATAAAGACAATGCATTAAACTCACCCATTAATACATTCAGTAGAATCTGTTTTTTAAAATGTTACTTCATTAAAGAAACCTGGATGATCAACCGCCCTCCAGGGCACATACCTACATAAAGACTGAGGTATCTTTGGTGAAGCAGGGCATTCAAGTGTGTCAAAATGTGTAACATGTTGTATTGCCGAACAAAACGGAGTAATTACTGGTTTATTGCATGGAAACTACATTGTTATTGATAGTTTGCATACTACAAGTGATTTTTTGCTACTGTTTAGTACAATTATATGTATACCTTCTAATTATCCCCTTGAAATAATGAGTGCACAGTTATAGAATGTATTTAGATGTTCTCTATTGCTAACTGGTGATATAAGTGCCCTGAATAGGAATATTTACTTTGCAATCCTTTTTTGCTTGGTAACACCAATCACCAATACCATTGACCTTTATTTATAAATAGTATTCTGAAAAATATTACATAAATTGCAAATATGTGTACACCATGCACAGTCCATTTCATTTACCAGTAAAGGTCATTCTGCACTTAGGTTAGCCTGGTTATGTGTGGCAAAGGACAGAAAAATAGAAATTGCAGGAATCTGTAAGATTGAAAATGATCCATTGTCAAAAGCTAAGATTGCTTGTTTTTCTTTTTGGCTTGCTTGAAATTGGCTTTGTGTTTGCCATTTGTTTTCTGTAACCCTTTGAGGTGAACAGCTCCTATGTTGAATCTACTGCTCCCTTTATTATTGACCAGACAGGTGTATTGTGTGCCTGCTGGTTGAATGCCTGTTTTGTGGAGTACACAGATAGAAATCTAAACATTGAGACAATTGCTCGGCGCATCAGAGGTCGCGGTTACATCAAGCAGTTAGAAAAAGGGCTCCGATATACAGCAAATGCCAATCAACTTTTTAGTACATGCCCACTTCTATTTCCAGCAAGATGAGGGACAGTGATGAGGAACATGAAGAAACACTCGTTGTATGTGATCAATAGAAGGCATAGGAGACAGAGAAGACAAGTGTGGGGACACAGAATACCACAGTGTAGGGAGGAGTTAGGGGAATTCCACACGCTCATAGGAGAACTGTCTTCCCATGAAGACAAGTTCTTTCAATATTTCAGGATGTCTGAGTGCCAGTTCAACGATATTCTGGCGCTATTGGAAGATGACCTTCTAAAGGAGACGATCAAGTTCAGGAAGCCCATAGGAGCAAAGGAAAGGCTTGCAATATGCCTCAGGTGAGTACAAATATGAATTATTCATTGTTCATTCTTTGTAGTACATATTGGAAATGCCTATATGTACAGATCATTTTTTTACGACCTATTACTTAGGTTTTAATATACCATACTAGGTTTTCATTTTATGTAGTACTGTAAAAATGGGTACTGGCTATACGCACACTCCACGCATGGCAGGTTTGGTATAGTCAAGTGCTGAAAATTATGCTGTGGGTATTGCCTCAAGGAAGTAGGCACGGTTGCCTTTGTTACAACCACTTGCCATTAAAGTAAAACATAAAATAAGAACATGTTATGTATTGTTTATTACAGCTTACTTAATATGATGGTACTCCATAAATTATGTATATATTTGTACTGATTATTATTATTATTATTATTATTATTATTATTATTATTATTATTATTATTATTATTATTATTTAAAGCAAAAAAAAGGAACTACAATATGCAGTCTGACATGTCTTTATTGAGCATATAAGATCATACATAGTGCTTGTGCTTTAATTATACATTAATGACTGCTTATCAAATAATTTATAACACTTCAAACAAAAACAAAAAAATTCCTTGATGTATGCTAGTACCAGTTTTCTGACATGATGTTCTGCGGTGGAACATTGGAGGGCAGTCTTCTCTGTAGTAAAAAATTGCAATGCCTGTATTTACTGTTTATCGTTTTTAAAATAATATATAAAATAACACCATGTATTGTGTATTACAACTTACTTAATATATTATTGGTTATATTAAAACTACAGGACTTTGCAGTAATTTCATTACTTGACACATGGCCCTTTTTATTGAACTGTACAATTCTACAACAACAATATATTCGGTTTATGTAGCTCAGAATGTAACTCATCCCAAAATCCAAGCAGGTCATGCTTTGCAGATTCGGTACATTATGGAAATCTCCCATAGCCCCTGATGATGGGCCGGGACCGTGGGTGTCCCCCCAGGTGCTGGCTGGGCAGATGGGAACAGGACCTCCATCTCAGCTTGGTGTACAATTTGATATATTTTGAATTTGACCTCCGCTTTTGTTCTGTCAGACAGCCTTCTAAGACTGGTAGCCATTGAATTAAAGAAGTGACATATTTCATCTTCATCTTTGACTGCCACTGGCTTTGAGGTTTTTGCCTTGAGGTAATTTAAGATTGATTGGTCCACCTCAAGACTAGTATCACACTTTGTCTTCTTAGTGGGGACTGTCAAAGATGACACTGAATCTGGTACTGAGGAAAAAGAAACATTGTTCTGATCAGTCTGTATGTGCTTCCTCATTGCTGTCACCAACATACTCCCCATCCGCCTCGTCTCTTTCACCACTGTGCTATCACTTAGCTATCACTAAGGAGCAGGTTACCTGAGGTACTGAAAAATAAGGGCAATTAATACATACAACATTAACAATCAAAACACAGCCATTATATACTTTAGTGTTTTTTACAATTGTGCATATGATGTGTCTTCTGTTAAATTACTTACTCTCTGTGCTGAAGGTGTGGAATGATGAAATCAAGTATGCTGGCAAACTTGTATTTCTTCACTGTCTTTGCTGCATCTCCACTTTTGGAGGCTGTCTTCTGCCTATTGTGGAAAGCATCTCTGACATGTGTCCATCTCTTACGGGCTTTGTCTCCTGCAATCTCCTGCAGTCTGTTACAATATATATATATAATCTTTAAATTATCCTATTTTTTAGGTTTTTGGCCACTGGAGATTCTTACAAGATCATTTCCTTCAGCTACCGAGTTGGCAAGTCAACCATTGTCAACATTGTGCCTGAGGTATGTGAGTTGATTTGGCGAAGACTACAGCCACTGTACATGCCAGTTCCAGAGGAGGAGGACTGGGTAAAACTAGCTGATGGATATCAGAAGAGATAGCAGTTTCCAAATTGAATTGGTGCCATTGATGGCAAGCTTGTGGTAATCAATCATCAATCAATCAATTTTTATTTTATATAGCGCCTTTCATAGTGGACCACCATCACAAAGTGCTTTACAAGATGCAGTAAAAACAAGAAAATCCATAGTACTTTAAATACAGAGAAATGCATAATACAGGCTCCCCCAAACACAGGATCCACCTTTTACAGCTACAAAGGTACATTTTCTGGGTGCTGATGTCATTGGTGGATCACATGTACTGCTATACTATCATTGATGTTGGAGCATACAGATCCAACAGTGATGGTGGCATATTTGCAAAAAGTACACTCGGGAAAGCCTTGCAAAATAACAGTCTCTATTCCACCTGCTAAACCTCTACCTGGTGCACCAGAACTTGGAAACGTACCACATGTGATAGTAGGAGATGTGGCATTTCCCTTGAAATGAAATCTGATGAGACCCTACCCTGGACAAAACTTTGATGACAACAAACACATTTACAGCTACAGGCTGTCAGGAGCTTGCAGAGTAGAGAAAAGTGCATTAGGCATTCTGGCTGCAAGGTGAAGGATCTACCAGAGGAGGATACAGCTTCATCCACAAAATGTAGACAAAGTCATCAAGGCTATATGTGTACTGCACAATTTCATACAGAAGACATCAGTCTGTGCACCCAATCAAGCGCAAGTGGAGCCTCAGCTGCCAAGTACTCGTGATCGTCCTGGTGCTATAGAAATCCTCAGTTTGAGAAGTATCAAAAGAAGCCTTTACAGTGAGAGAGACATTAAAAAATTATTTCATGTCCCCAGCTGGTGACGTCTCATGATAAAGAAGCGCCTTTTTTGGACAGGCACATTGAATGAAGAGCCCATACATAAAACATTAGCTTCCATGATATTACAAAATGCAATATCTATTTGTATATGTATATGTTCTTGGTATGGAAATGCCAAATATTGAAAGTTTATTTCTTACAAAGTTGTACTATTAAACATCTTATTCATCTGATTTCAAATGTTTATATTTATTTGCAGCTTCTTTCAAGATTTTCAATAATATTGATACTAGGGTGTGCAGTTTAGAGGAATTTAATTTTCCCCTTTAACATTTACCATCAATTACAGAAATCAGCAAATAGTTATAAGAGAAAAGAGGGGAGAGAGAAGGGAAAGAGGTAGAAGTCAGGAAAGAACGACAGAGGGAAACAGTAGGTCTGCCAGGTGGGAAGCAGAGAAAGCATCAGCCAACCAAAACAGGAGCATCAAGAAAGGGATGGGAGCTGGAGGCAATCAAAATAAGATAAGAAAGGTTGCCTTGCTGTATACAATTTCTCAGTGGAGCCACAAAGAGTAAACTTAATTTTTTCAAACTTGAGAAAATGCAACACTTCTCTAATCCAGCAGATGTGAGTGGGCGGGGCAGTTTGCTTCCAATTTAGCAAAATTAAGCATCTAGCCAGGAGAGTTACAAATGCCACAGTGTCTGATTCTAATTTGGGCAAACAAATAGTGCTGGGTACCACACCAAACAAAGCAGTAAGCGGTATGAGGTCAATGTGCAGCTGCAAAATGTGTGAAATACTCTCAGAAATAGAGGACCAATAAGAGTTCAGCTGGGGGCAGGACCACAACATATGTAAAAGTGTAGCAGGGGCTTGTTTACATCTGTCACATGTTGGGTCAGTTTCAGGGTAAATCTTGGAAAGTTTAAGCTTAGTCAAATGAATACAATGGAACATTTTAAATTGTATTAGCCCATGCCTTGCACAGATAGAAGAGGAGTGTATGCGGGACAGCACTGCCTCCCAGTCCTCATCTGCAATAGCGTGGCTAAATCTTGTTCCCAAAGTATTTTTAATGTGAACAGTGACGGGCAATGTAAGGCAAACATTTTTTAATAGATTTGGGATACTAAGCCCTTAGAAATTGGAATCAAACTAAGAATTTAGTCAGTTGGGTAATTTGGAGGTAATGTGGGAAACTGGGTGCTTGTAAGTAGCGAAAGAAATGAATTCAAGGGAGGTCGAGGTAGCGTTTCTAGATAACGTTGCTCACACAATTCGATCGTATTACCTGTCGTATTTTACCGACGTCAATTTACCTGGTATATGATGGGTGGATCACAGTCATTTCCTGCGTTGAATGTTAAGAAACATGGCTGCTCTATTGCATGCTGTGCATAGACAGAGACAACTGCAGCGACAGAGAGAATCAGCTCAAAGAAATCTCAATAGAAGATGTGTGTGCAGTATCTTTGATATGCTTTCTGATCAGGAAATTATATTGAAATACTGCTTGAAGAGGGAGGTTATTTTTAAGTTTTAAGTTTTTTAAGTTTTGTGATTCCTTCGCTAGCAGCACTCAATTTGTTTGCAATGCCTGTCCATTTCGTCTTTTTTGTTGCTGTTTGGGCACAAGCCATTATTGTTTTTCCTATCCGCCTTTTCTCCCAACACAAAATTTCTCCTACAACTTTGCTTTATATATAGGCTCATTATATATATATATATTCTGTTGTTGTTGTTGTGTCTCACCTGTTCTGACAGATTTACTAATTATTTTGGACAATATTTATTTAGCCTTATTTAGTTAAAAAATGTGGTTATTTTCCAGTTGTAAATATATACATTATTGTGGATATATACAATCCTGCATAGGGTAAAGATTGGGTGTTAGGTCGTTGAAAACAGTATTTTCTGTCTCTTACATGAATAATGATTATGCAAACATGATTTCCTAAACAATCAAAATACATGTTCCCCCTGTGCTGCGTGATTCATCTAGTTTCAGACAGTACAGTATTGCTAGCCGACACGGCACCGACAAGTAACATAGAAGCAGGTGATAAATGGTCGAGTTTGCAGGTGATAACTGGTCATAAGACCTATCGTATTTGAACTTACGATGTCGCAATATAGAACCGAGCCCCTGATTCCTAGTGCAAATTATAAACTGGAAGATATGAAAAGACACCTTGATGTCTTCAATATCTTCCATGACAGCAGGTGGTTTGACAGGTGTTTTCTTTGATTTTGCGTGGTGCAGTGATATGTGGCTAAGCACAGTTGCAGTGATTTGCCATTGTTCCTAAGTACAGTAGTTCCTAATCGTGACATTGTGCTGGATATTGTAACGGCTTTGAACACTGAAGGACCAATCAGCATGCAGCATTCTAATACTCTGTTTTATAAGGAGGCAGTGTGGTCCAGTGGTTAAAGAAAAGGGCTTGTAACCAGGTCCCCAGTTCAAATCCCGAGCATTACTCATCAGACCAGAGAACCTTTTACCACATGTTTGCTGTGTCTCCCACATGCCTTTTGGCAAAATCCAAACGGGATTTGATATGGGTTTTTTTCAGCAATGGCTTTCTTCTCGCCACTCATCCATAAAGCCCAGCTTTGTGGAGTGTCCGGGTTATAGTTGTCCCATGGATGGTTTCTCCCATCTCAGCTGTGGATCTCTCCAGCTCCTTCAGAGTTACCATTGGCCTCTTGGTTGCTTCTCTGACTAATGCCCTCCTTACCTGGTCACTGAGTTTTGGTGGACGGCCTTCTCTAGGCAGAGTCGCTGTTGTGCCATATTCTTTCCATTTTTTAATAATGGATTTAACGGTGCTCTGGGGGATGTTCAAAGTTTGGGATATTTTTTTATAACCCAACCCTGATTGGTGCTTCTCCAGAACTTTATCCCAGACTTGTTTTGATAGCTGCTTGGTCTTCATGATGCTGTGTGTTTAGATATGCTCTCTAACAAACTCTGGGGCCTTCCAGAAACAGGTGTATTGAGATCATGTGACACTTTAATTGCACACAGGTGGACTCCATTCAACTAATTATGTGACTTCTGAAGGCAATTGGTTGCACCAGATCTTATTTAGGGGTGTCACAGCAAAGGGGGTGAATACTTATGCAATCAAGACTTTTCAGTTTTTTATTTGTAAATAATTTTGAAAAATATGTAGATTTTTTTCCCCACTTCGACATTATGGACTATTTTGTGTAGATCAGTGACAAAAAATCCTAATTAAATCCATTTTAATTCCAGGTTGTAACACTACAAAATGTGGAAAAGTCCAAGGGGGGTGAATACTTATGCAAGGCACTGTATCCATATTCATAACATACCATCTCCTTTATTGTGCCGGTAACAGTGTTTAACATGATGGTATTTTATTGGGGGTTGCATAAACGCCATTTACCGTCAAAAAATCGGTATTGTGTTGGTACATGACCCTTATCGGCATCATATTTAACACGTGAATTAATAGAATTATTCTAAAATTAATAATAATTACAAGGTACAGTATGTACCAGTATAGGAAGCAAGTTACATAAATGATGAAAAGTCTCTCTACTGGTGCAGAAGAAGCTGGAATACAAAGATATCTTGGAGCAATCTTTGCCAGAGATGGGTACTGGCTCCCATGTCCTTTCCAAAACTCCAGAGGATTTGCTTCTCAGGCATACATGGTTCAGAGGTAGTTTACAATCTCAGCCTCTACTGTAGAAGGTGTGGCCACACTGGAAGGAGCACACAGAAGTGAGCTGAAAAATAATTTTCTTTTCTTTTCAGGTGGTTCACAGATTTCCTTTTCTGTTTGTAAGGACATACAAGCAGTTTCAGCTGCAGCCTTGAGAATAAGGTTCTCCTTTGTGCTCACTGTGTCACTGTATGTGCACCACTGTAACTTGAAACGTGGGTCCAAGACTGAAACTGTTATGAATGCATCACACTCTTCATCAGGTGACAGGCGCTTGTTTACAGGGGTTTGCAAGGCATACACAAAGGGTGACTGAAATTTCTGATGTAAAGTCTTCATCTCAGCCTTCAGAATCCTCACACATGGCACTACCATACTTCCAGTGACAATATTCTCACCTTGAATGCAATGAGTTGCACTTTCAAATGGTGCAAGAATCTCCATCAAGTCACTGAGTACATTCCTATCATAAGCAGTGAGATGCTGTAGTGTCAAGGTCTTGTAGATTCTCATCTGGCACCCTCAGGATGGAGCGGATCATGTGAAGTTGAGAGTTCCAACGTGTTGCACTGGCTGTCTGAAGGCATTTTTCAGACTCTAGTATATCTGATGCACGAGTGGACCTGCAGGCATAAGAGACTACACAAGCAGTTTTGCTCAGAACCTTGTTTTTTGACCACATTTCTGAAACTGTCCTTGATGACCAGCTGTAATGTGTCAGTAAAGCAAGGAATGTGTTCCCACTGTTCCAACTGTGCATAGGTGGTGCTGTCAGAGCTGTAGGCAACAAAGATCTTCATCACCAGTATCATCATCACAAAAAGCACTGGAAGAAACCTTAACAACTATATTCTCAGAGCCAGGTACAGAGAATGCCTTAATGATATTGGCAGCATTATCTGTGGTAATGTTAGTGTCTTTATTTGTGAGATTAAAGCCAGCAATGGTCTCATGATACTGTTCAGCTATACTCTCAGCTGTGTGAGATCCACAAAATTGCTTGCAAGCAAGCATGACAGAGTTCATTGTCCAGTTCTGAATGAAATGAGCAGTAATCCCAATATAGCTGCACATCTGCCTGCTAGACCAGATGTCAATAGTCACACAGACATTCTGGGATTGCTGCATATGAAGGGTGAAACCTTCTTTGAGCTGCATACACTTCTTATGTTGAGACAATATGTTTTCTGCTGGGAACCTCATAACATGGGTCCAGCTAGTTCAAGAATGACTGGAAGTATGTGCTGTCAACCACAGAGAGTGGGATCAAGTCTCCTGCAGTGAAGGTCATTAGGGCATCAGTGATGTCAGTTTGGAGATGGTCTGTGGACTTGTACTTGCTCCTGCTGGTCTGCTTACCCTTTCCTGGCAATTTTGAAGTATACTCTTTGTAGACTTCCTTGTGTTTCATCTGAAACAAAACAAAACAAAACAAAACAAAACAAAAATGATTAACAAGGAGTACGCCTGCATATATCATCTTTTTAAACTGCCTGTAAGGAAGTTATCTTGCATGTAAGCTGTGTATAATTGGTAGAACACACTCAGAATATGTATAAATCTACATTAACAATTTCTTTAGATTACAATATTGTTTTATATTGCACTTAATATGGAAATAAACAAAAAGAAAGAGATTACCTTAAGATGCCTGAGATTGGATGTTGCTTTAGTTGTGACAGAAAGCTCAGCATAGCAACAATTACATTTTACACAGTATTTACCCTTGGCATCTGGCTTATCAAGCACATTATAGTACTGCTGTATCACAGACTGAACTGTACCTGACATCTTTACAATAGGGTTGACTTTCCTAAGTAGAATCATACCACAATGCTTTGTTGTATTTTTTGTATGTTTAATAGCCTTCTAAAATCTATGCATGGTATTTATAGTCATTAATAGTTACAGCTGGTGATTTACTCAGAACATCAAAGCATCCAATAAATGGCAATTTAATAATGTATTTGTTTGTCAAACTGTGTCATTCCTTCATACTTCAGAGTTTGAGAAGATCATGAACAGGTGAGTTTGATTGAGCTGGATGCATGGTAATTGTAGAGGTATGATTTGTAGGTCTCATCTTGATGAATAGGGGTTACACACAGGTGAAAACAACTTTTGCAATTTATTGAACAGTATTTAAATGCATTTTAAATGTTTTTGAAGCTTTCCCATGATTTTGAACTGCAATTACTTGTATTTCAGAATAGGCAATTACCAAGTGAAATGCAAATAGTTCACAGTTTTGCATTTAAATACTTTTAAATGCAAAATGGATTTGCATTTGACCCCAAGTCTGGTTTGTATAGGTGTATTTATTTTGGCCATAGTGCCTTTTTGTTTTGTTTTGTTTGGGTATCTGAAAGGGAAAATATGCTAATTTTGATGTAAAACAGCCAACTTCCAAAATCCCCAAATTCCTGTAGCACAGAGCGTCACAAGGGCCTCGGCAGAGAAGGGGTTAAATTACTCTTTGTAGACCTAATTAAAATTAAGCAATGATACTAAACTGACCAACAGCATCCAAATGCAAAAGTATTGAAAGAAAATATTAGTCCTGAACCATTGTGAAACTAGAATGAACTGCGTGAAGCTGCAAAACGAAAGATATCTGGAAACTGCTTTAAATGAAATGCTGCATTATATCGGCATATTGATTGAATTCAAGTGGAAAGGCCCTATCCAGAGTCGAATGTATCTACTGTATTTCACATGAGGTGCAGTTCTACATGATTTGCACATGAATTGCCACTGGGGTACCAGGAACATAATAAATAAAAAGTTTAATGTCTATTAATACACTGTAATGTGTATTGTGTCTAATTGTATAATACATTGGTATGAGAGATGCAATAACATTTTATTGAGCTTATTTATCACAGTTACAAAATGACAAGTGTGTAATAATGGCATGTCCATTTCTTTCCCTTGGCTGCAAAAATGCAGTTGGGTTTTTGGGGATTACACTTTCATTTCGGTTTTACTGAAAACAGATTGGATGTCAAAAACAGCTGAAAGATTTGATGAAAAACGATCCAATCATAACTGACTTGCATTCCTAGCGTGGACAATTGTGTGGATATTGTGTTGGAGTTAAGTGGAGGAGCAGTGTAAAAACTCAGGGTCTAACAAGATTGCTTTCCAATTTATCTACTCAAAGCTTGATTCTCTGTGTATTAGGGTAATTAATTATTGCCTAGACGCCTTGGATGAATAAACCAGTGGAAAAACTGATGTAAAAAAAAAACAGATATTTCAAATTTCTTTTTGTTGTACAAACAAAATTAATATATATTTTTTATATCAACAGACAAAGACTGGAATAGCATTGCTGTATAATGAAGAGTCTAATCATTCTTATGACATTCGACTAAAGCTAACAAAAGAAATATTAACAATTCAGAAACAAGACGTCATTGTCATCAGTGGAAGTGAATCAAATTTAAACGTAAGTACTTTCAAATGACTTTCCATTGAAATTCAAAAAGCTTCCATTATTTTACCTTAAGGGAAAGTTGCCCATCCATGGCACTCTCCAGTAGAGATGTGGTGAGTATGAAAATGCAGATTGAGTGTTGCGTATTTCATCATACTCGCGACTGAGTATGCATATACACGACCTTCATACTTGCGTATTGAGTATGAGTATAGCTCAATTTCTAAATGTAACACCTTCAATATTCTATGCCAGTAATCATGCAAATACACACATTTTATGAAAACAAAGTAATGGACCACAACTTTCTTCCAGGGCTTGAAATTAAGCCAGACCTTCTGGAAATGTCCAGTACAAATTCAACCAGTCTACAGAAATATCTAAAAAAAGAATTGACTTTACCTTATGCCCGCAGATATTGCATCCATTATGAATAGCTGCTGCATCGTAGCCAAAAAATTGCCAAACTTCACTTTTTTGATGACCCGTTGCAACCCGGCCACCGTGACGAAACTGCTTCTCAGCTGCTCCATCTTCGTCGTCTTCTTGGCCTTCCTCCTCCTCACCAACAACAGTTCCAAGTTTCTTCAGTATTTTCTCCCATTGCTATTCAATCATTTACTTTGTCTGATCTTGAGTGTCTTTCATAATTGTTTATGTGCAATACTGCAGTAGTTACTAGTTCTCAACAATCTTCCAGCTCATAGCCGGCTCCACTACATGGCATTTTCTTATTGGTTCTTTAGATCTCATTTCTTATTACCTCAGTCTGCTGCTAATTTTGTCAGATTTATTTTTTGATTCTGTCTGTGTATTCTGGTTGCTCAAAACATTTTTTGTCCAAAACATACTTAAGCAAAAACACAATCTATACACAATTCATTTTGATTGTGTATGCGTATAGGTAATGAGAAATAATGAGTATATGCAATTTTGTGTTTGGGTATATGTATACTCACCACATCTATACTCTCATCCGACGTAAACATAAATAATAATATTCTGGTGTGTTTATATAAATAAGGTTATTGGCTGAAACTAAAATGGAATGTATGTTGAGTCTCAATGTACATTTCTTCTCAAAGATTCTTTATTTACAGCAAAATTGAGCATTTTAAAAACTGAGCTTGCTGTGTATGATTGTTACTCAAAGAACTAGAGCTCCATTTCAAAACAGGATTTTTTTTTATAATTATATATTTTTTTGCGTTTGTGGCGATCTGTTACAAGTTTAGACATAGGTGGGGTTTCCATGCAGTTTAGAGACTCCAAATTCTGCCTCCATTGCCGTGAGAATGTGATGTAGCCGCACCTATCAAACACATTCCTCATGCTATAGGAAGTGTGGTGCCAAAACATGGCATGGCTAAAAAGAGTGGGTAAATGGACTTCTCACACTAAAAAGCCACACAAATTGACAATTATTATTATTTTTTTTTGCATGGAAACATGGCCAAAAGCTGTACCTTATGTTCACGGGACTTTAGCAGTGGAATCCCGTTTGTGACGTAACTTTGTTCAACTTTCTACTGTAACTAAAGGCCGTACCAAGCAAGTCTTTATTATCTGAGATTTTCTTTTTTTTTAACTAAAATTATTGAGATCATTTATTCAATGTTTCAAATTATTGTCATTTGACTAACATAAAACGATGGTGCTTTATAGTTTAGTTGTTTAATAAGCAAAAAATGCAGTCCTTTGCAATAAACAAATAAATAAGGAAGTACTTTCGAAAGCCTCTTGCAAAGAAATTTTTCATCCATTACACGTTTGTTATCTTTGTTAGTCATCAGATAGCTTTTAGCATAGAATTTTCTGTCCCTTAGCAGTAAGATGCAGTTCATTGTTCTCTAGCCTTTAGCATCTATCATCAGTACCTACTGTACCAAGAACAAAAAAGTCATGTTTGTGCCACAAAATGTATTAAATTAGGAAGCTGTGAATTGGTGCCAGTGGTATCCTGGATATTGTTGCGGGCTACGGATGCCCCAGGCTTGAGTGACCACCTATAGAGTTAAAGTAAAATCTCTAAAACCTAATTCATTGAGCCAACTGTTGGTTACAAGAATTTGTTAAAAAAAAAAGACAAATACGTGGCTTGCTTAACATCAGTTTGCTGCAAGTCTTACATAACGAGGTTCCAGAAAGTTACAAAAATGCCCAGGTGGATTAGCATCTACTGAGAAATGTGTTGAACTCATATGGACTACCAGTATACTAGATCCCCAATAACAACAACAACAACAACAGCAACAAAATATCTAACCACACTCTACTGGCGAGAGGCTTGCATTGTCTGTGCAGAATTTGGATTCAGATTATTATTATTATTATTATTATTATTATTATTATTATTATTATTATTATTATAAGAATATTATGTAGTGAGAAATGTGGGCGAGGGTAGCCTATTGTAGATTTACGACCAGTATTTTGAAAATGTACTGTACTAAACATTTTGACTGGATCATTTTTATATCATTAACCTAAAGTGCTGGATTTTAGCTCAGTTCGTACAGTACTATAAGGATATATGCAGCCAAAAAATGTTTAGCAAATAATATATGGATAGTACAGCGTGCTTTCTTCTGGAATGTTGGGATTTGTTTTTGTTTATTTGTGGGGTTTTTTCTTTTATTTGTGTATCGCTATGTCTGGGTTTTTGTTTGTTTTCCTTGCTTTTTAATTATATTTTTATGGTGGACAAATAAGGCAGGCTGACTTGCGGTTCTTCAACACAACCTAAAAACTTTGTGGAAAATCAGTTTAAGAAAGGTGCACGATATGTGTAGTTGTGCAAGGCCAAATTTAAATATACTCTCCCGTATTGTAACATTAATTAGGTTATTTGCATTTGGAAGGAGAACTTCTCTCCCTAAAAGAAAACTACATGGAAACCCAGATTACCCGAAATGTACTCCCAAAACAGCGTAAGAAAAAGGTGAGAATTACTTTTATTTGTCCATGGAAATCCCACCATAGAGGCAAAAATATTGTTTTTGTTAAATCTTGTAGTTGTAAAGGTATAATGGTGGCCTGAAAATTGAGAATCTATCATGTTCTTGAAAGGTACCAAGCCTTCTTAGAAGAATTCAAGAGGCTTGGTTTCAAAATAAAAAAAATAAAAAAAACAGGATAATTAATTGTATTCACTGGTCACTTATGATGAATGTTATCACATATCAGGGCAGTAGCCAGCCATGAAAAATCACGCGGCATTTGTCCATGCACTGCTGAGCAACGTGTAAGAAAATGTAAATAAATAATTATTTTTATGATTTTAACCGAGGCCCGTGCCTCAGGTGCCTCATAGCTGTGGCCTTGCATGTAGTATATTATTAATGTATGTGTTCAAATTCGTTATCAATATACAGTATATAGTTACTATTTAAGGCCCTGGATTGTGGGTGGAAATCGATTGTGACAGAAAAATGAAACACTATACTTTATTATACTTTAGACAAACATTTCCAAGTGCAAAACTGTTGTTTATGGACAAATGCATGGGAAAATCATTCTAAGGGTGAACGTGGGCAGTAGCTGACAGCATATGCAAAGGTATATTCCAAATGCCGGCGTACAGAACTTGTCTTTGCCCATGTTTATGTATTAACAAATTCAAAAGTAGAAAACTTCTTATGAGCCAATTTGCAGTTTATTAAAATAAACCCTACTGGGAGTTAATATTAGGAGCAGATTGCTCTTTCTCAGTTAAAGAGGTCCATCCAGGTAAGATAGTAAAGATTTGGCTTATGGTATCCATAGGTATTGTATTCCATCTGCCTGTATTTTATCTTAAATGTTTAGTGTAAGTTGCTATAAAACGAAATTTTCTTAGTTCTCATAATCATTAACACTCTCACAAATCCCTTGTTGTGTTGCCGTCAATTATTTTTGTTTCCACATGAGACAAAGTCAAATTAATTTTGACTTTGTCTCATGTGAACTAAATTTTTTCCTGCCCCAACATTTTAACTTGAGTATGTTTATGTATCTGTGGTAAATGTATGATATGAGGAGGTGGGAATTAAAGTGGACGACCTTCATTTTTTTGCTATACTAATATTGGTGAAACCCATAATATTGTTATGTTTATGATTTTACGGTGCTTATTGACTTTAGCAGATTACTGATGACAAACAGATAAGACTGTGTAATGCAATTCAAAACAGTGTTTTTAATTCACACCTCAAAACACAGTAAATATCATACATACAGTGTTGTTCATATTACAGTGTGTCTACTTACTGGCTTTACTGCACCCCAAGAACATTTTGTCTTCCTTTCTTTGCTCACTGTCAATGCACTGCTACTGTGATGACAGGCCACTTTCTCATCTGCTCTTACTCACTCGATCACAGTGAAAGGCCCTTTCTGCGTGGTGCAGATCTTTTACAGTTGCACTTTCTGTCATCTTCTTTAACTGACTGACCCTGAAAAGGAAACAAAACTTTGATGTATATGTCATAGGCTCAAAACTAAACATTTGATTTTAACCTCTTAATTTACCGGTATGCAGTGTGTAGATTATTATTATTATTATTATTTATTTCTTAGCAGACGCCCTTATCCAGGGCGACTTACAATCGCAAGCAAATACAAATACATTCAAGTGTTACAATATAAGTCATACAATAAGAACAAGAAATACAATAATTCTCAAGTGTGACAAACCACAATTCAATAATACAGCAGATAATAGTGAAAGTTACATCAGGATATGATTAAGTAGTGATAGTTACATCAGGATATGATTAAGTACAAAATACTACAGATTAAACACTTGGGAGATTACAATATTCTGAGGTACAGGATTAAATGCAGTAAAATAGGGGGCAGATAAGAGCAAAATAAAGCATATTTAAATGAAGGGTGATAGTGTCCCAGGATACAACAGAGGAGTTCTACAGGTGCTGTTTGAAGAGGTGAGTCTTAAGGAGGCGCCGGAATGTGGTCAGGGACTGGGCAGTCCTGACATCTGTAGGAAGGTCGTTCCACCACTGCGGAGCAAGGGTGGAGAAGGAGCGGGCTCGGGATCCAAGGTGGTATTCTTAACCTTGTCTTGAAACATACTATTGTTTTACCAAGCTAAATTATAGTTGTACTTTTCTATTTTTGCCTAAAATATAGTATTGTGCAATTTTTTAAAGCACAGAACTGTTACTCTTCGACGACAAGCTGTTGGGGGATTGGGACTGAGCATAAAAGTAAGTATACCTTTTTACTTAGATATTTTAAAGTGGTTTTTGATGTTGGCTTTTAAAATGTACATATTTTAACGGAATAATAAATCATTAAAAAAAATGTTTTGTCTTTTAGGGGGGTGCTGAGCATAAAGTACCTGTGGTCATATCAAAAATATTTAAAGATCAAGTAGGTAAGATGATCTTTCTTAAATATTTGTAATATAAATAAATAATCTATTACTGTAGGTACTGTATTCAAATAACAAACTCCACACATTATCTGTGCAGTACACAACAGAGTACCATCATTTTCGCTGTAGCACTGCAGCGCTGCGTGGTCTGTCCGGGTGGTGAAGGGAAAGCCACACAGGAAGTGCCGGAACGCTGCGACCACCACTAGTAGCTTCCTCTGGGTCACACAGAACCAACGCTCCGCCTTGTTGAGGGACCGGCTGTAGTAGGCCACCACCCTCTCACTGTCTGGCCTTTCCTGGGACAACACAGCTCTGATGCTGGTGTCCGTATCCAGGAGGAATGGTAGGCTGGGGTCTGGGGGGAGAGCACTGGGGACTGTGTCAAACACAGCCTGCCGGGTACAGCTTGAGTCCAGAAGCGGACACTCTCCACAGGGCGTCAAGGGCAGCCTGGAAGGATGCTCCATGAACCAGCAGGTTGTCCAGGTAAACAAGGCATTCTTGGGAGGGGACACTGAGCAGAACCTTCTCCATGAGCCGTTTGAAGGTCGCTGGGGTGCTACACAGCCCGAACGGCATCACGCAGAACTTACGGCTCAGTCAGGCCTGCTTCCTGCATCTCCCTCAGTACCTTCTCATCAGCTTCCTGTCTGGCCAGGGGTAGTCGGCAAGGTCGCAGCTTGATAGGTGGGCCTCCCCCGTCTTGATGTGATGCTGTTGCATGTGAGTCCGGCCTGTGAGTGGGTCCCGCTCGCGCAGCAAGCCAAGCTTCTGATTGGTGGCAATTCTCCCGTCTGTGACATCCCTGAGCACCTGCTGAAGTTGAACCTTTGAATCTGGGTCACAGAACCATCCTGAATGCAGTTACAGCAGGACCAGGGTCATTACAATATATACTAATAAAAAACAACTTAGGACCATTTTACAGGATCAAAATTAACTAAATGTATTTCTGGTTTATTAGATGTTTTGCATTTCTGAAACAAATGTGCTAATAACAATTAGAAGTGAAAAGCTTTGATAGTTTAGCATTGTGTGTCTGATCAATCTCTTCACCTACAGAGAGAATGCCTTATAAAACTGAAGTACCAAATTCAGCCAATCTGTTGCATTGCTTCTTAACAACAGAGGGGGACCGCGTGTTAAAAAAAAAAAAATGTAAAAAATTACAGACATCAGTGTGTATTATAATGCAGTGAGCGGTTTGTTCAGGTTAACTGATTTGAGTGACTTGGTTCACTGCATGATTGCCTCCCTGACTGTTTGGGTCATCTAATGCTGAGAAGAAACAGACAGCACACGTGGAGGAATTTAATAGAAAGGTGCAGAGCACTATTATTGTACTAGGGAAAGAGTGATTTCAAACATCGACTTTACTTACCAAAGTGTATAAAACATGTAAGCAAGCAGTTATATTTGTAGTTTATTTATTTATTTATTTATTTATTTATTTATTTATTTATAGGAAAACACATTCAAACTGCAGTATGAAAGAAAAACAACCTTGAATATCTAAAAAAAAAAAGATTCACTCAGCAGCAGTAAGGATGGTCTCACTGCACACCATGTCATGGCGTATTCCTTTCTAGCCATTAAATCCCTCTATTTATAGTTATTATAGCTATAGTTATTTTGGATCTCTATCGCTATTAGTCACTGTTAGTCCTTGCAGCACTATCAGTTACAGAACTTTATTTGCCTTTCTGGAGTCTCTGGTATATGCTTCCTGCACTGCCCTTGTGGCTTGATTGACAGCATATTTCCTAAAGTGGTTTTAACTCTTCCATTAGGAAACTGATACTGTGATTTATATGCTCCCATTGGGAGAAATTAGTCTGTTCCATGCATGTTTCCACTCGTACACTAATGACACGTTTACTTTATGTTTAGTCAAACAAATGGTAAACAGGTTCAAATCTGTTTTTAGTAAGCAAGCATGTTCATTCATTCCTGTTTGTGCATGTAGAAACCAGCTTGAGAGTAAACATTAATTAAAATGTATTAAAATCTGCCAATAGACAGAGACTGTATGAGATGGGTATGCTGTATTGATCATATTCATGACACTAAAAGTGTTGCTGATTGCTCATGGCATCACAGAAACTCAGTAAGACACAATTTCTTTTTTCTTTTAATTTCTTTTTGGACCACACAGATTCTAAAATTATTTTCAGACATTTCCATTCATTTTTAACGTCTTTTCAATTTGTCTTTTAGCTGATCAAACTGGAATGCTCTTTATCGGTGATGCAGTGTTACAGGTAAGAACATTAGAAAATTAAAAAGAGCAAAACATTTCAAAACTGGTTCCTGTTCATAAAGCTTTACATTTTTTTAATGTATTGTTATAAACTTTTTCTATAGTTCAGAGGCTTTAATTTAGGCAGATGATCTTTCAGCTGAATAGTCAAGTGCTACATTTTATAGTTTGTTTCTTTTGCTGGTGAGTGACTAATTGAAAACCTGGCTATTTCCCAGTTTAAAGCTACTAACAAGCTGATTTTGAATAACAAATCCTTGATTTAGATTAACTCAATCCTTTCAGTCACTCGCTTATTTTGAAAATCAAATATAAGACATGCAGGCGGTTTCAATTGTGTTTTTTAGTCCACAAAATGCCAATCTCCACAAAATGTCAATCTCTAAATCCTTGTTTGTTTATTTGCATATGAAGCATTTTATGTGAAATCTGTGTTCATACAGAAAGCATAGCCAACATGAATTTATTTAATAATGCAAATAGCTGATTATAGGCTTACAGTGAAAGTTAAAAAAGACCAGAAAACAATCACCCTTCAAAGGTGTCAATAAATCAGTCAAAAGTGTTGTTGCTGTTTAAATAGAAACATAAATATTATGTTATAAAAATTATTTTAACTTATGTATTCCTTTTCTTTAGATTGACCTCTGTAGGTCAATGTCTTCTAAGTTCAGCTCATACACCTGCATGAGTGTAACCTACCATGTCCCCCGAGTAACACTCTCCTATTTGATGAGGAAACACATCAGTATGAAATACCACATAAAAGAAAGGTTGTATTTCATATATCCCCCTGAGGGCAGTGTGCTGCAGGGGAAGGTTTGTTGATTACACTGGTGTATCCACTGTATTTTGAGAGAAGACATGTTTGAGAGCTCTATAGGGGCCACTGTGTTTTAAAAGATGTGATGACTGAAACAGAATATTCTACAAAGAGCCAATCTAAAAAATAACACGTTAAAATTGGTTACAATAATTGTGATATTTTATACTCATACCAATTGTTCTTGAAGCTCTTGGAGAGCCAGTTTATTTTGTATACCTTTTTTATGAAACCGCCCTTTGTTTTCTATTATGCACTTGAGACCGTCTGAACAGTTTCGGAAAATACCAAATGACTTTTATAAATACTATATGAGGATAATACATATATATATTTTTAAAAATCATGATCAAATGGCCATACTGCTTAATCCTCTAAAAGGTGATATGTTGTTATCACCTTGAGAAATGTTACAGAGAAAAAGCACTCAATCATTTTTATGTCTGTTCTTCACCACCCATCAGTCTCTGTTCAGACTGTGATTGGCTTAGCATCAAAATTCTGCTTGGCAAGAAGTATATTAATTGTACACATTGAATATTGAAGTCAGTAAACTAGAGGTATATTTTAACAATGTAAGGAGACAATTACAGTGTACTGTATAACAGGCCACAACATTAACATATACAGCGCTACCCTGTTATAACGTGACTTGTTATAGTGCGGAATCGGTTATAACAGGGTAAGGTCATGGCTCCCATTTTCCCCATAATGCAATTTGACTCGCAAACGTTGGGTGAACGTTCCAGATACACAGTACGAAGCATGGCAGACAGCAAAAAACTAAAATCTTTCTCTGTTAAAACTAAACTCGATGTGGCGGGCAGAGTAAGAAAAGTGAAACTCAAGCAGCAGTTTCAAAATATATACATGTTGCAGAACCTACATTGCGTGGCTGGCTAAAAGACAAAGAAAAATTAATAGGTTTTCTTGGTAAGATTAACTGCAAAGACGGCTGCTCTAGGAAAAAAAAAAGTGCTGTGCTAAAGAGTGAGACAGCTGATGTGTGAATGTGCTGAAGCTGATGTGTAAATGTGCTGCTGTGAGAGTGCAAGACTGTTTGTTGTTTTTGGTGTGGCCCAGGCTGACAGGGGCCAGGAATAATCATCTTAACAAACCGTGGATTCGAGTACCTGCAAATCATGTGTGTCTCCATCCTTCATTTTCCACCGTATGCTTGTCTGACTCAGCTGTCAGCTCTGTTCACGTTGATGTGGGCGTCAATCAATCCCGGCTAAGGCTAGCTTACCGCTTCCCTGCTTAAACACACACACACACACACACACACACACACACACACACACACACACACAGGGTCCGTAGACCACTTGTGTAACAAATCACAGACATGGCGCCGCGGCTAAGTCTGTAAATTTAATGGCCACTTGTCTTAAAAACAGACTGTTGCACAATACAATTCACTTAGAAAAATATGATTTTTTTTTGTGCCGAATGTAATATAGGTGAATTGTACAATCCAAAGAATGATATTTTGTGAGATTTATATAATATTTTGAGAAATTAGTATTAAGATTAATATGGCAGGTTTCATTGTCTTTTGCGATATGTAGTGACTTTAGAGCTCTGTAAACATAAAACTACTCAAACATACTTAAATATTCAGATGTGTAGTGGACACAAATTGTACTAAAAATATATATTTATTTTGTAATTGATGATTACTGGAATAATCTTACATCGATTTCAAAACTGCTGCATTCACGATTCGCACACACTGTCCTCATAGGGGATAACGTGATTCCGCCCTGTTCCACCCACTTTAGTAGTAGGCCTACCAAGCAACACAGACGAACCCCATGTTATTCCTATGCAAACATCCCACAAACCCATTCTTGATACACTCACAGACAGAAACGTTTTATTTTCAAAGCATTTAAATGATTATAACACAATATTTTCAGCCTTTGTCAATGGAGAGAAAAACTACATACCAGTTAGGAAGAAGCCATTTTGGGAGAGAGAAAGAACTGTCTTTACCCCAGAACCTTGCTGGCTTTGATTCCAGACATGCACTTGGTTATTTCCTCAATAAACTTTATTTGCATGTGTACACAAGAGCGAAACAAAAACAAACAAAAAACTGTTAAAACAACTGTATGTGTTGTTGGATTTACATACTGCTAATGAACTTCAGTGAGATTTATAAACTACAGCCTTGACTGACATCTTTTTAGGGTAACATGCTTTAGCCCAGAAGATTCTGCTGGGGTGAAATGACCAAGGAAGTAAAGCAGAAATAGACTTCCTGGGAATGTGTTTCTTTAAAAACAGCACATTGCTAATCGAAGTGCAAAAAAGGTCATATTTATAGAATGATTTTGTTACCTACAATTACTATACCGAATAGTATAAAGTTGTACAATGTTTATTTTGTTTGTGAGCAATTCTGCTGTATTTTCAATATTTTGTTGGGGTGGCATAAAAGTTGTGTTTTATCTGCCGAGTCACTGTTCAAGCTGTTCACACAAGGAGCAGCCCAGAAGCAGCTCACAGATGGGTCCTCTGGGGAAAGTCCCACATAACATTGAACCAGACATTACAAATTAACATTTCTTCACAGAAAAGTATTTATATTGTATCCAATCGTGAGAACACCAAAATAAAGACTGAAAATTGTACCTTTGCTTGTTGGCAGTAGCTAAAAGACATTTGGGTGTTGTGGAATTTTCCACCTAAAAAAATCCTGTAAGTAATTTTATTATCCGTTTATGGCATATGCTTTGCAGCAACCATCATTAGAATTTGAGTGTTTTACTTTTTTTTGTAATTGTTTCATGCATTTACCCTTTAGGTTAATGGAACTAATGTAGAAAAATCTACACATGAAGAAGTGGTAAGTGTGTTTAAATATTATTTTCCCTGTTCACCTTATTGCATCTTTAAATAGTTAACATTGTACCAGCTAAAAACTATATACAGATATTGAGGTGTTTTGGAGAACCTCTTCATATTATTGGAGTACTTGAAAAAAAGTGTCTTTAACTACGACTGCTGTGCAAGTGATTTTCTAAGTAATTCCCTTTAACCTTTTTTTTGTCAGAAGGTATTAAATAAACCAAACACTGTGTAAATTCCACTGCAAGAAAAGCTTGTTTGCACTCTTCTGTGCAGTTGTTTGCCCTCTTCTGTACCCTCTTCAGTACCAATCGATGGCAATTAACTTCCGCATTGACTACCGATTGGAAGCTAATTTTCCTTTAACCAGGATGCTAACATTTTAATGCTGTACTGCCAGTTGATGCCATAAAGTGACACAAAACATGTTATTACCAATGGCGTAGCTAGGGGGGTGATTTTAGGGTTTTGAACCACCCCCCTCCCCCTGAAATGAATTATTCAACGACGTTGGAGAGAAAAAAATGTCAGCCACCTGCGACACTGTAAACCGCCGTCCCAACCAATGTAAGCTCTGACCTGTGAGCTGTTTGCTTCGCTGCCGTCTAAGCACACTTAAAAACAAAAAAGAAGAAAAATAAAAATCAGTCAAACACATATCTAGTTGTAATTGGGCAGAGTCCTGTCATTTTTACACCAGATTCAGCCTTCGACTTCTTTGATTGGAAAATGCGTGTGAACATATTTTTTTTTCCTTTTTGTCCTATGTCGTTTTACTCCCATGTGAATCGACCATGTCAGTGTTATGTTACAATTGATGTAACATTTTCAGGGTATTGGCCTCAAAGAAATAACAGGCTTCGCAATAAACCATAATATAATCAAATTGGCACAATCTGTCCTGAGATTCTACAGTTCAATAAAACACAACGATTGGGCATAACCAAACTAAGGGCAGACGAAAATACAAAACATAATTGGCGACTTAAAAAATTAATGCTTTTAACGGTGCATTTGAAGATATGTATGGAAGTACATGTCACTCAAAGGAATGGTTATTCTAGAAGGTACAACATAATTATCATTGTTTACAAATCATACACAAAAGCTCCTTCTCTGGCAACAACATTGCATTTCATTTTGAATTTACCAACTTTCGTTTACAAAAACAAATCCACATCTGGGAGGTTACTAGACTTCCTGTGCTTTTGACCAACTCTGAGGACACCTGTTTTTGAGTCCCGTGCAAATCATGCTTTAAATGGCTGTTGTAAAACCGAGACCTATAGTACTCGACAAGTTTGCAATGAAAAACAGGATGGCTTTGTGGATCTAAACATCAGGTAAGGTAAGTTATTCTTTCAGTTATTTAGTTTATATGGTTGATAACTGCATAGAAGTGGTTCTAAATGTGATTGTGAGGTGAAGCATCACGGTTCTTAATAGGACGATTTCAAGTTAATTGCAAGTTTGGGGTGTAGTTAATTTTTATTTAAAGAAACATTTTTATAAATTATTACCCATCTGCAAAAATCCCCCCCTCCCCAAAACAAAATCCTGGTTGTGACTAGCAAAAGCAATTGATTTTTTGTATACCTAGGGTCATACCTTAGTCCTTAAGAGCTTATCACACTGACTGAATTATCTCCAGCTGAGCATACTGGGAGATTTTTGTTGAGTTTAATCAAAGGTTATATCTTGCCCAGGACTATAGTCCCATAATTCATGAGCAAATTTAGAAATGAGCAAAATAGAATGAGGTCAAATAATTTATTATAATCACATAATTGTGCTGACAGATACAGACAAAGGAATGTTTTGTTTTGTGTTGTGTAATTAACACATATTCCATTTAATCAATACCTAGCAACTTAAAACATGTTCAAGGGAATTCAGATTTTCTGATATCTGCACAACCCTAATTACAACTTTTTCAGATATTCATTTTACTTCATTCTTTAAAGTTGACTGTTTGCACATTTTATTTACTGTGCTTAGATGAGTGAGTTATTTTTTCTAACCACAAAGTCTTATTTTTCTTTAATCTCCTCCAATCAATAAAAACCATGAACAACATCAAAGAGGTTTCCAATATGAATTAATTTTGTCTTTAAAAAAATGGGATAGCCACTACATTTATCGCACAGTTCTAGTTGTATTTTTGCAATAAGAAAAAAAATAAATCCATTATTGGAAAAAGACATGTGGATAGGTCATAAGCTTTTAATAAGGTACAAGTTAATCTAATGATATATATTTGCTAGCTTTGGTACTGAGATAGACCTATTCTACAGTGTACATCTGTGCTTAAAGTTACCTTAGCATTTTGTCTGACCAGTGGGAATTCAAATGATTTGCTTCCAGTATCCAGCGTTTCTGCTAGAAAAACTGCTGCCTGTCACAGTGACTGGTCACTAAATGTTTTAACTCAAAATATAATTGTCATTCATGTGACACCTGTCCGTTCTTAAAATGATACACATACACGTAGTTATGGAGAATAAATATGCCTATGTGAAAATGTGTAAAAAAAACAAAAAAACTCATTCCTTTCTCTTAGCAACTTTGTTTTTTTTTAATTGAACAGAACATGAAATAACATAATTTATAGCAATTTGTTTTCAAAAGTTGTCAAAATTTTTTTTTTTTGGAATTTCGCTTTATAATTTCAAGTTCAAATATTCTACACAATGGTTCTTAGAGTAACTGAAAACTACAGGTATAATATCAGTGTGAATTAAAGCATTTTGTACTGAAAACATAGCAGGAATGCGCAAACTTACGTGAGACCAGAGTGATATATCTACACTAAAGAGAACAATTAAAAAACAATACAAAAATAAACTTTATTTATACCACTTCATCTCAACGAAAGCACGAGGCTCAGCCAATCAAAACCATCATGGATGAAAACTAAATAAACAAATCCTCCCTATAGGAGGAATGAAAAGAGGGGGTGTGGATTGAATCGACCTATCGGTGACTTGCTTTGTTAACAAAATTAAGAAAAGTTGCTAGCTCTGGTGACAAAACAAGGGCAGTATTAAAGTGTAACTTGGTGTGGGTATGAATTATCACAGTTATATTTTTAAATTCAGTTGAGCTCTTAGACCAGTGTGTAAAACATTACCATGTCCCCTGAAACTCTCTGACCCTTGTGGTGTAATAAATGGGTCCTTTGTGGTGTTTCTTATTGGTGTATTTCTGGAGTGTTGCATGGAGCATGTTCATGGCTACACTCTGGTGCAGCAGCTGTACTTTGAGATAAGCCTTGTGATTGCTATATTGAAGACACTGGTGCGTTTCACTTAAGAATTTTTTTAAAAAAATCACCAACATGTCATGACTGAAACAAAATAAGACATGCCAAGTTAATCTAAATAGAACAATATATTAGTTAACGTAAATATTTCATACCAATGGCAAGTTGCTTTTTGTGTCATTTTTCTAGACACCCTCTCCCTTCTTGGGGATATTTATATTTAAACATTCCTTTTATCATTTAAAACATGACAGATGTTGTGCCTGTCATTAGGGGAATATACGTAAACAGACTGCAGACGTTTTGTTTACAAAATGTTGCACCTGGGATATTTCCAATGTTCCTTACAGAAGGCAGAGTGATGTCAAAGCAATTGCCAGGTTAAATAAAATAATAAAACATAAATCTAGTTAGAAGTGTGTTTTATATCAAGCTTTTGCCCTAGATAAAATAGAGAGGCTACATTTAACAATCCCAGTGGAGTCATTGACTCTTTTCCAGTAGAGTTTTCAAAATCAATTTCTTTACCATGGAAAAATTGTTTAAAACATTCTCTGTTGAAGAAAAAGGAGAACTTCGAGCCACAGGATTGTTTTTAAAGTGGTTAACCAAAATGTATTGATCACTCATGTTATAGACTGAAGCCCTTTCTTAAAACCCATCCCTGGTCAGTTACCATGGAATTCTCCTTGATTGAAATGGAGCTGTATATGACTATATATAAAACCATTTGGCTGAACAGAGATTATTTTGTGATGTACAGTACTGTATAGTGTATACTATCAGTCAGTGTTAAGCTGAAGTCACAAAAGTAGTTTTTGTATTGTACACATTGCAGGCTATAAAGTAACAAAAGCTGCAATCAAAATATTGTCTTATATTAATGAAAATATTGTCTTGTATAAAATGGGGTCTCAAGATTGAAAGGGAGTTTCAGTGGTCAGCTGAGGGAGTTTACAATATGTATATTTTGAATGCAAACAGACTAAAGATGCTGTACTTGATATGAACTTTGCTATAGATTCTTCAGTGTTTGCTTTACTGTGGTAAACTAGCTGTGATTTATCACACTGACAGGTACATCTACTGCGGAGTGCTGGAGATGAAGTTACCATCACCGTTCAGTACCTCAGAGAAGCTCCATCATTTCTTAAGCTCCCATTAGGTAAGAAACATAGCGACAGTAATCGATAAAGGCTGCAGTGCTTTTCCTTCTCAATATTTATAAATGACAGCTGCACAAGAGAATTATGAATCTCACACATTTCTATTTCAAGGAAAAATAAATTTCTAAGGATATGAACCTTTGTACTGTACAATGTTATGATGTAGAATTCGCCAATTTAAAAATAATAATAACTAGATGGTAACTTTACAAGTAAAGTTGTGGGGCTTGCTTTAGCTCTTTAAAAGTATTTTTGTGGTAGTGGAAGAAGTTTAAAAAGTTTTACTTTTTAAAGCAAAGCAGTTACATACAGTCAAAGTTACATTTAGTAAAATAATTGGTCTGATTACTTTGATAGACTACTATATCAACTTTATTATTTTGGTTTGTGGGGCAGTTAGAGCACACATTTCATCAGACATGTACCGTTTGATTGGTAGAAGATATTTTTGAACTGATTTCAGATTTGAATAGCAGAGAAGTAGAGGAGGATTTCATACACTCTAACTTTGTTGTCTAACTTGTTGGGAAAGTAGCTGATTTGTGTCAAAAGTCACATTGTTTACTAATTGTCTCATGCTTAGAATGTGCTATAATTTGAAATTTCTCAAAGTTCTATGACAGTTAATTCAACAGTGGGAAGCAGCCTACTGAAAGAAGTTGATGCGGTTGCTAAAACAGCTGTACCTCTTGATTGGTAGACGCCATTCCTGTTTTGATTTCATATTTGAATAGCTGAGAAGTAGAGGAAGATTTCATTTGCTGTAAGTATTTGTCTAACTTTTTGGGAAAGTGGTCAAAACGGCAGTTATTTCTAAAAGTTCACAGAAAACGTAGTTGGTGCGGTTACTAAAACAGGTGTACCTCTTGACTGGTAAAAGTTATTTCTGTTTTGATTTCATATTTGAATAGCAGAGAAGTAGAGGAAGATGTCATACCCTCTAACTTTTTGTCTAGCTTGTTGGGAAAGTGGTCAAAGTAGCTAATTTGTGTCAAAAGTTACATAGTTTACAGTAAATAGAATGTTGGAAGTCTGGGAGTTTTTAAGCAATGGGGAGCTTTAGAATGTTGAAAAAAGTCACATTAAGGTGAATGAAGATGGACAAAAAAGGGCAAAAAGCTTAATAGTTTAAAAAGTATAAAAGAGATCAAAAAGTTGTATACAAGCACACTATTCCAGACCGGTCTACACGTTTTAAAATTTGAACGGCGTTTGTAGCTTAAACGGTGTAAGAGGAGTAGCGTGCCAAAGAAGAAGAAGAAGAAGAAGAAGAATGTCGAAAATTTAAAGTGGGGACTCTTGCTTCGCAAGCCCCACTAATAATAATTGTTTTCCAATTCATTTGTTCTTACATAGATTATGATAACAGGAAGCGCATTCCAAAAAGGACTGGGAAAAGCATTCCAAAAAGGACTGGGAAAATAATAGATTACATTTGACATTATGACATTGTGTGATACATTCATGGAAACGCAAACACTTGCCGTTTTAAAGAGCCTGTATTATGTCCATATAAGTTATAGCACTACATGTAGGATGTACTGGACCTTGCTGTGCTGTTTCCTACTTTCCCAGATCCCTTGAAATAACTTTCAATACTTTTTCATCAATATGAGCTGCTTTTTGGCAACTCTTTGGTGGTATGTTTAATTTTTTTTGTTTTTTTTGTTTTTTTCATTCTTTCTGGTAAAGGTAGTAGCAGGTACACCATGATAAGTCATAGATGCACCTATTATTCTCATGTTGCTAAGATACGGTATTCCCGGTGTATGCTGCAGTGTCATCAGGGGTGAATCAACTCATTGGCCTGATGGTTTTAGACATGTTTATTTTTTTAATTATTTTAAACACCATTGAAACGTAATTTTAAAAAAATGTGTAAAATGCCTACTGCAACGGTAATTGTATGCAGTAAATTAAATACCAAGATGACTCTGGTTGTTAGCTGAGGTCCGAACCAGTGTTCGGTTGACATCTTGTGCCCTTTTCCTAACCAGAAGCCTGGTCATTCTGAATCAGCATTTCACATAGACTAGTTATTTATTTATTTATTCATTCATTCATTTTTTATGTTATAGTAAAGTTATTGTAGTAACAGAAAAAAAGACTTACTAACACATGTTTGAATTATTAACATATCAACCAACTGTATATTGTGACAGCAAGAAATAAAACAGAACTACATTTCGCTTAGAATTTGTATGAACTATAATTTTCATATAAAATGCTGTGTGCTAGTTTTATTATATATAGTGGTGGCACGAAGCCTGTGCATAATATGATTGAATGTACACCCTCTTGATGATAAGACTGCCAGCCTCAATTTTTCCAAAAGAAACCACCACCAGAACAAGAACACAACAAAACAAGTCAATATCAAAACAAAAAAAAAGGCCAGTCTGTTATTTCATCATGTCTTATAACAAATAATATACCCCAAACTATACATTTAAGTCTGTAATTCTATCTCTGGTTTATGTCACCAGAAACCCTTGGTAGAATTATAGCCTTATTATGCACAGCTGAGTGTACATTATTTCTTATATATACTGTATTATTATCCAAACTGTTGCTTTGATTGGGACCATGGATCTTCAAAGTGCACCTCTGAATAAACCATTTGCAAATGTTTAGAACAAACATGATTTTAGTTACTAGTCATTTTAGAAATAAAAGCCAGTGTGGTTCTCCTCCACTGATAAGGCAGCAGTAATTGAATGACAGTTTACCTCTACTACTGTGAGCAGGTAAATCTTGATTCCTGCTGTTTTTTTTTTTGTTTTTTTTTAAACAAGTCAGTGCTTTTTCAAATTGCACTTTGATGGCTGAAATGTTGTTCCTGGCGTGTAAATTGAAAATGCACGCATGATTCGCTCAGGTAAAATGAGAGAATGACAAAACACAGCATGAAAAAGTTTTCAGTTTAGATAAAATCGTTTTTAATTGAAAAAGAATGCATGTACAACACTATGTAGTTTAAACTATGATAATGGATCTCAAAGTGTCATGTGATACTGTCACACTGTGCACAAAAGAAAGTAAATGCCACTATTTTTTTTAAGTGAAAGCACTTCTGCTTTAAATTATTTATAATAACATCAAGAGACCATCCCAAATTGAAGCATGGACTATGACTATTTTATGGCAGCCTAAAGCCAATTTATTAACTAAAGCATCAGAGATGCAAAGCCTGTTTCTGGCCTACGATTCTGTAAACACAAACAAGCACTAATGTAGAGCTTGGCAGAGTTCCAATTTACGCAGACAGGATAAACAACATAGAAAAGAAGAAACAAAACCTGCATATTTTCAATTTAAACCATATTCCTTAAAATACCTCCCTCATCAAGAAACCAGCCTGGTACTTTCTTTGAAATTAGAAATTAGAATTTTCTTTTTTTTTACTAAATAAAATATCTAAAACCAATGATAGATAATCCTTAATGCATTATGTAAACATTATGTAAACATAAAACAGGTCGAGGGGCACTGTGCTATAATGACATGCATCTTGTATGTTTTCAAGCAGTGACAAAATGATTAATGAGTTGTAAAATGTTCAGTAAGTTTGCATACTATCCTTAATTTACACTGGCCAAAATGTGCATTTGTTACTACAGTACTTTGTTTAGTAGCATTTCTTTCAGCAGGGTCAATAAGACAAATCATCATGTGTGAACTCCACGAGGTTTTGTGAGATTAGTCTGTTACAACACGTCTTGTGTACAAAGACAACATTGTGAAACAACATTGTTTAATTGCTAATCCAATATACAGCTTTGGCCAAAAGTTTTGCATCACCCTATAGACTTAACCAATTTTGCTTCATAAAGTCGAATGAAACCTGCTCAATAATGTTACAGTAACAAATTTAATTACATACCGCTTTGTAGTTTTCAATATACTTAACGAAAAACTGACACAAATTGTAAAATATGAAATTTTGATATCTAACATGAAATACGTCTATTATGCTCCGGTAGACTTTTGCGAAACAATTTTGTAGTTTCTTTGATTACATGATGTTAAATAAAAGATCAATTATGTTCATCCACTTTTTTTTAAATGATGTCTCAATCCTAAAATAATTCAAGGTGATGCAAAACTTTTGGCCACAGCTATATATATATATATATATATATATATATATATATATATATATATATATATATATATATATATATATACTGTATATATATATATATATATATATATATATATATATATATATATATATATATTGTAATGACTACTTTGTGTTCAGAATGTGGGGATATAACCATGTATTCTTGATAACAGCTATATAATATGCAATAAAACATATGAGTACAGCTAAATTGTTTCAATTTCCTTTAATGCTGTTCAGGTTCTCCAGGACCATCGAGTGATCACAGCAGTGGAAGATCCTCCCCACTTTTTGACAGCGGTTTACATCTAAATGGAAATTCCACAAACACAGTAAGCTTCGTTTTTAGAAATTAGATAATGTTACTGTCACAATATTTCTACTTTATTTCGGAGTCTTCGTGCAGTTAATATCTCAAGACACATTACTAACTGATTCCTCTGTGATGCTAAAATGAGGTTTCACTGACAGAATTAATATAAATCTTCAGTGTGATATGTGGTGTTTTATCAAGTTATAACCAAGGATTTAAGATCATTTAAATATAATTAAATATAATATTATGTTTTTGAATTCCAGATGAAGCACATTTATGCAGCCACCACACTAAAGACGTATGATAGTAAAGCCGAGAACAGATAAAGATTCACAAAGAATGTTTGCTTGACAAAGAATATGTATGAAATGAACTAGAGGACACTGAAGTGTATAAAAATGCAAAGAAACAGCTGGAGACAATAAGATGGATTTGAATTTGTCCTGTCTTTCAACAGATAGACATAAATAAAATACATAAAAAAATCACAGAATATAGTTTGGTCACTACTATTTGTTTACGATTTGGTTTTCCTTGGCTTATAATTATTTTCTCAAAAAGAATCACCATCATGTAGTGTATTCTTAAAAATGAGAAGCTATATTTTGTTGGCTTTGGCTTTCTATCATTCTTGCACTAAGTGTGTGTAGAATGTTTATTTTCCACCTAAAGCACTGGTTGGGCTGCAAAGTCAGACAGCAAAGCACTAAACTGGAGGGTCTTTGAGGAGACTACACTGCACTTTCAGGTTTTAAAAACAAAACAAATAAGAGACTCTTACTCTGGGCCTTGTTGAGTATTATAATGGTTGAGTGGCGGCATTAAAAAAACAGTTTATTCTGGCTCTTTTCCTTTGGGTCCCATGTTTGGAATATTGGTATTTTTTTTAATCTTATGAAGTAAAATTGGGGATTGATCTTGCTGCAGCACGCAATCCAAAAGGTGCAGATGCTAACCTGCCTATTCTGGTGGTAAACTACAGTACTTAATAGGAAGGTTCTGTTGCCAACATATCTTTTGTATATATCTGCTTTGGAAGAAGCAAGGGTTACAATGATATCTTCATGAGGCGTCATCATTTGCCCAATGGTGTTCACTTTGCCTTATATTATATGGCTTACACAGTACCTTGAGTATGACCATGTTCAAAGGGGACATTCAAAATACATTTTCGAAATGTGTGTTTTAAAATACAGGTAGAGCTGTGCGAACCTCAATTCATAGTAACAATTTGTGATTTTCTAAATGTTCACATTTTACAAAGTAGTTCAACCACAGGGAACTCTAAAATGTATGTCATTATGTTATTTTTGTTTGAATCTATCTCTATGAAGTGTCTTCAGTTCACCTCATGACAAAACAAATTGTCAAAAACAAAAAAATATATAGTAATACATGTAATATTCAGTTCACATTCAGGAAGCTTTATATAAAGATTTATATATTTTTAAACCATGTTTTCATGAATTAAATGCAGGTATGCATTACACTTTTCTAGAATGCAAAATCATCAAGAGTCTAGAACAGATTCATAAATATCAAACTGGAATTAATCAATCAACACATTAAAAGCATTGTGTATTGGACCCACTGTTGCCCCTATTAAAATATAAATGATGGATTGCACTTCCAATGAACAGTCTGTGCAGAAACCTTAAAACATCTGTTGAAGTTTCATTTCTATGACTTACTATTTCTAGAATCTACTCTAATGGAATTAAACACCACCCCAGATACCAACCCTTGTTCATTGTGCTGCGTAAGCAGATAAGATGATGTGCTCAGTGTCGCATTTATTCTGTGCAGGCACCATCATCACCTTCCTCACCCACAACTAATGAACCAAAGTATGAGAAGCGCTGGCTCGACACCTTATCGGTCCCTCTGTTGATGGCTCGCATTTCAAGATACAAAGCTGGAACAGATAAATTAAGGTTTGTAATCCAGAAGGTGGGGGGGGAATTGTGCATAGCCATTCTTGTTTTTGAAGATATTGTTGTGTGTTAGTTTTGTCTAGATGTTTTCATAAAAGATAAGAGGCTGTTAAGCTCAATATCTATGCACGGACATGCCGCTGACCTTCTAAGGTTGCTTCCTTTGAGCCTGCTAAGATACCAAATATTCAATGCTATGATTGAATGCTTTGTGGTATATACTGTTGGATGTAAAACTAGATTTCATACAAACCATGTAGGCTGAGCAGTTTTTAATTAAGTCTGAGACAGTGACAGAAACTCCAAAGCAAACTATATTTTAGATAAATCTCAACCCATCTAAGCAGTTAAATAATGCATTGACCAAAACAGCTATTGTGATTATATCTATAATTTAATCAGTACAGTATGTTATTTAATTAGGTTTCCTTAAGCAAATTGTTAATTCAGCCACGTTAAAAAAAAGTTCGGATGGAGGAAAACTACATACATTTATGGGAATTCTAGGCTATTTCCACAGCTATCTCATTTATTTATTTATTTATTTAGTTATTTATTTTTATAAGTTGCAATAAGTACCATAATTGTAGTACAGCAGAGCGGTTGTTTTACACCACTGTGCTGGGTGTTCATTCTTATGATCTATGCAAGACTGGTCTCCCAATGGAGGACAAGCACAGCAGATATGCTGCCTGCTTGGGTCCAGAGCATGCAAAGGAGGCACTCATCAACCGCAACTCTTGTGAGTTCTGTGCGTCCTTTTCTAAGCGGAAGCTGGAAAAGTGAGTGTCTCGCAGCTCTGTGGAGCGATCTTCGTCCATCCCACCTCGACAGAGCTCCCCTCCATCCTCATCAAAGAGAGAGGGCTGCATCCTCACCTGGCTCTGTGCCAGTAACGTGCGGTGAGGTCAGTGGTTGGGTAGGCACTGGCCAGTCTCACACCCCAATTTACATAGATTCGATTGGCAGGCTTACAGAGAGCAGAATTATAATTATGCACAGTTGGGAACAAGACTGTTATTGACGCAGCTCAACGAAAACCCCGATGTAATTACACGATTCAACCAACAGATGGCACTGAATTTCAATACCTACTTTATTATTATCTGACGTCAATGTCAAATTGATGGTTATTATTGTCCACAAAAGAATGTACTGTAAAGCGTACACACTGATTTAATTTGTACTTTTAGTGTTTTTATATAAATGCCCAAATCTACAGTCATCCTGTTACCGTTCTTTAAACATTTGCTTACCAATACACGACAATTAAAATGAAAATAAATACTTGCACTTACATATCTACTTGTATATGAAGTCCATCCTTCCCTACTTCTGGACGAAGATGTCCGTGACATCATTGTAGAATTGCTCTCTCTTGGCCTGAAGTTTTAAAAGTCTCTCCTTTTCAATGGAAATAAGCACCAGGGATGAAAGCCGCCCTTGATCGGTCTGATTCCGAGTGTGGGTTTTGATCCGTTTAAGCTGACATATAGCGTTTTTCATTTTCGGATTGGTTGATGTTAGACTTGCTAGCGTAGCTTGGTTGGTTTGCTAAAAAGCGGTAACTCAAGGACACGCCCCCAGAGGCAGAGAAGGTCTGTGCCTTTCCAACAGTTGTTTCCACAGCATTTTTTTCCGCAAGAACGCATGCGTCACTATTAACTGTGTAATGGAATTAGTGTAGTCAGGTAACACAGTTAAGGCAGCATCGCGCTGTGCTTTTTTCTCACTCATTGCTGAGACTATAAGGTTGGAATGCGCTTGCACGACTGAGTAAAGCGGCTTATGTTCAAGTTCAGTGGTAGGGAAAGGCAGAGCGCATCGCTGCCTCTCGTCTTTTCATCGAATTTTGTGTATTACCAAAAAAAAAATCCACTATGCAGAAATGCGTTGTGACAACAAAAGGTAATGAACAGTCATTCACAATTTAATATAGTTTTTTTGCTGGATTCTCACTAGGTAGGCAGTGCCTACCTTGCCTACTCTGACCGCACGTCACTGCTCTGTGCCAAGGGAGAGCAGGAGAGCTTCACGTAGGAGACTGCCTTCACGGTCCCCTTCCTCTTCCTCTGTCACTCCTTCACCTCCTCCTGCTTCCCCTCCTAAGAAGGTCTAAGAGATCGGAGAGCTCTGAACAGCTGGATAAGCTCTGGGCCATGGTCTCCCAGCAGGGCACCGTGATAGCAGAGCTACTGTCTGAGTGCACCGCTCCACCTAATCCCATTGAGCCTTTGGAGCAGCGGACGCAGAATGGCAGCAAGTGGATCTGTTAGTTATTTATTGCTGCCTCTGAGGAGATGGACAATCAAGAGTTCCCGTATGAGGAGGGAAACTCAGATAACGCAATACCAGTAGCGCATCTTTCCTTATCAGCAGAGCTTTTGCTGCTGAATAAGAGGGCCACTGAGACCTTACAAGTTCCATGGCCGGTATGTGAGACTCAGAAGCACTCAATCTTTGAGGAAAATCCCGCTCCTTCTCAGGTGTCTCCCCCAGGGCACCCCTACATTCTTTTTGAGGTCCATCCATCCTGGGGCACCCAGCTACAGCACCTGCTGTTACTTCTTCCATGGGGACGCTGTACAGCGTGCATGATGCAGAGAAACTCGGCTTGGCTGACTTTCCTCCAGTAGATGCTGCTATTGCCTCGCTGGTGCAAGCACCAAAAACTAGCGCTCCTAAATAAAGACGCTACCTGCCTGAATAAACAGTGCAGGGTTTCAGAGAGCATTCTCAAATGGGCTTACTCAGCCGGGGTGTTTGCCGCACAGCATCTTGGTAGCATACCAGAACTGCTTGTTAAAGTCTGCTTGTCCCAGAGCCACCGACCCACACCACAACAGCTCGAAGAGTTGCGATTGGTTAATAAGAATCTGCTCCGTATCTCTAAATTGAACGGGCAGGCAGTGGGCAGGAACCTTGTTGCTTTATTAGCAGCTAGAAGACAGCTCTGGCTGTCTCAAGCATGAGTGGCTGATGGCACCACTGCTGGATGCTCCCATTACACCGGGACATACATTTGGCCCTGTGGTGGATGACGTGCTGCTGCGCTCTCTCCACTCGCGTGAGTCTACAAAAAAGCTTGTGCACCTGCTTCCTAAGCCTCCTCCAGTACACAGACCAGCAGCAAATTGGCGGCCAAGGTTCCAACAGCCTCAGAGACCGACACAGCCAGCTCCTGTGGGAATTTTCACAACCGACCCACGGCTACGCAAAGGGAAAAACTTTAAGTTCCGCCGGCAACTGCAAAGGAAAAAGATTCAGGCTAAGCCACAGGCAAAGCAGCAGCCCTATCAATTTGCTGCCACAGGTCCAGAGCCCCTTTTCATGGAGTCACCTGGAGTACTGGTGTCAATGCACCACAGACACCTGGGTGCTCAATATTGTACAGACCGGCTATTCTCTACAATTCAAAAATGGTCCACATCCCTTTCGGGACGTGACTACAATGTGCTGTGTCAGGAGGTGACAGCCCTGCTACAAAAGCGGGCTGTTTGCACGGTACATCCTCTTCATTTGGAAGAAGGTTTCTACTCCAGGTACTTCCTGGTGCCCAGACAGGATGGTGGCCTCAGACCTATCCTCGATCTCAGGCAGGTCAGCCTGTGTCTGAGCCGAGAGGCATCAGAGTACTCAATTACCTGGGCTCATTTGTGCTCAGCCTCCAGTGCAGGTACAGACTCACACGGAACTCGTCACTGACCACAGTTGGGCCTGTTGGTGAAACGTCCAAAAAGCCAGCTTACACCCTCACAGACAGTCTCCTATTTGGCAGTGTGCCTGGATTCCAGGTCAATGCTGTCCACTCTGTTGGACAACAGAGTGCAAAGAATAGATGCTTGTCTGAAGCTTTTTCAGCTCAACAAAAAGCTCACAGTAGTGATGTTTTAGAGGCTTCTGAGCTTAATAGCAGCAGCTTCCCAGACCCTTCCTTTGGATCTTCTACACGTAAGGCGCTTTCGCTGCTCGGCAGCGTCAACAGAAGGAAGGTCATCACCACGGATGCGTCCAGCCTCGGCTGAGGTGCGGTGTGAAATGGCAGGGGAGTGCAAGGGGCATGGAAACCCCCATGGCAGAGTCGTTATATAAATATTTTGGAGCTGCAGGCTCAGCTGCAGTGTTTCCAACTTCAAGGGAGACATTTGCTTGTCCGGATGGACAACACTACTGTGGTGGCTTATATAAACCACCAGGGCCTCCATCTAGTGGCCCACAAGCTGTTGCTCTGAGTGCATGATCACCTCCTCTTCCTGCGAGCAGTACTCCTGACCGGGGTGATAAACTGAGCAGCAGACCTCCTTTCAAGGGGAGTCCCAAGTGCCTCGTAGTGAAGGCTTCACCCAGAGGTGGTGAGCCTCATCTGGCAATGGTTCGGGAAAGCACAGATATACCTCTTTGCCTCCCAGGAATCCAATCATTATCCTCTCTGGTTCTCCATAACAGGAGCCAGGGACCCACTGGCAATAGATGCCCTGGCACACCAGTGGCCGAGGCAACTGCTGTATGCCTTTCCACCACTCGCCATGCTTCCGCTGTGCCTGGAAAAGATCAGGCAGGATCGGGCCAGGGTGCTATTAGTAGCCCCTTATTGGCTCAGGAGACTGGTTTTCCACCTTGATGCAGCTCCTCAGCGGCCAGCCGTGGAGTCTGCCCGAACGCAGTGACCTGCTCAGTCAGGTGCAGGGGACATTGTGGCATCCCAACACATTGAGATAACCTGTCATTGCATTTGCCCTATGCTTTGTTGTTGCACTTTTGAGTGGGTCTTTTATGTGTACAGTGTTGCTTAGACATTAAGACCCGAAGCTGTATACACTAGGGAAGTTACATCTCTTCCTTCCAAAGTTTTGTAGAACACAAGCAAAAATGTGCATCTTTTTAACAGAAACCAGAATTCATTCGAATTTTGTATAGTGTTTTTTAAAGGACTAATGTTCACTGACAGGTACTGTATACAGTGTTCCCTCGCTATAAGGCTCTTGGTTATAACACGCCTCAGATATAACGCTCCTACAGCATTTCCCCCAATTCCCTATACGAGTGATTCATGCAATATTTCTACAGTAAATACAGTAAAAACTATAAACAACTTCTCCATTTCCGTCTCTCCCTTTTCATACAGTATCTGAACTGAAGAAAAACTGTGCTGGCACTTTATAACACAGACATATTCAGCATTAGTTTTATAACTAAATAAATATTAGGCCTATTATGTGGTTATCTTTCCTAATGTATTTACTTTTTTGCTGCGAGAGGAGCTGCAGCTTTCTCACGGAGACGAGACGCTTCAGCCCCGCTCCGGCAGCCAAACCCAGGGCGAGCCCATTCCCTCTTTGCACCCAAGTAGTAGCTGAGTCTGTGTTTTAGTTCCTGCTTCTGGCCTGATGTCACTACCAATTTAATGAACATAATGTACTTGAGTAAGCAGAAAACAGAACACTGAAAATGTTCTTATTTTGATTCTCCTTCCCTGGGAGACTTGGTCTATCTTCTTCATTGCTGAGATGTTGGTTGAGGTACAGCATAACTAGCTAGAGGATGTGATAGTAGAAAAGTTCCAGTGTTATCTCTATTTATCCAACACCACATTCCCCTTCATAAAATGAAGTATTTTTTTCTTGGTGCCCAAGACAAAAAGAGCTGCATTGCAGTGTTCAAGCTATATAATAATGAGACAACTTAAGCAATGTTTCTAAGTCAGCCATGTGTAAGCTGTTTTTAGTAGAGCAGTGTTGTCTGCACTGCAGATAATCTGATCAACTACTGTGTAGATCAATTTCAAATGTGGAACTGGAAGTTAGGGAAAAGTGTGAAATGGTTGTGGAAGGTAGGTACAGTAGCAAGGAAAAAAGGTATGCTTGCTGGTTGAAGTCCTAGTTCACCTTATCAAGCGTCCGCGACCCTTGTATGTCAAGGGGCCCCACAAATTCATTTGCAACAATAGCTCATTGTGTGCATCATTGTTGTTTGATGAAGTTATCGGTAACTAATTTATGAAGTAAATAGAAGACTAATAAGGTTATTCTTTTGTTTTTAAGCACTGCTTTGGTTGTGCAGATTATACAATTAGAGAAATACATTTGTCACAGATAACCATTCTACCTCAGCTGTCTAGATGTCTTTTGCCAGTGATGAAAATCAATAAGATGTGACAGTTCCCACTGGTAATTAAGTACTAAATATTACTAGCTCTATTTGGGTCCAGAAGAATTTGGGGACATTAGTTTACATTTAGATGGAAGCTCACCCAATAATTAATCTGTGACGATAAATACCAAGTTGCAAGAAGGGTATGAAACAGACACGACCAGATAAAAAAAGCTTAGAATTCACATACATGTATATAGTTGTTTCTTGTAAATTGATCTTCTTCTTCTTCTTCTTCTTCTTCTTCTTCTTCTTCTTCTTCTAATAAAGAATGTTTTGTGCATGTTTCTCAAAATGTTTGATTAATAGAAAGTATGTATTATTTAAACTGCATTAAAATAATGTAGGCCATAGTTAAATGTATTTTTATGTTGCTCCTGAATTAAACCATGACACAGCACAAACATACAGTACCTCTGGAAAGTTTTATTGAATGCCACCATAGAGATACATAATGCAGGTCTCACCATTAGTAATGGCAGCACCAAGATTTTGATTTAATCCAGACCCAAATAATTTTCCCTATTGTGTGAGATCCTCATTCCAGTCATGTGTGGCTGTGACCATTCTACTACAGACCCCTCCTGGTCTGTGCAAATGCTTTGAGATAGTCTAGGTTGCTTCAATGCTTGGGAAAGTTTGTGGTGGAATGTAGTATACAGTATATACATAGAGGTCTCTATTACAAGTATATCTTTGCGTTAATGATTGGCCTTTGAAATAAGGATTTTTATTTAATAGTTAAAAACGTATTTCCAAAAAAAGAATAGCAACATATGTATACAGATTGAATTTATGTACTGAAAAAATCAATTAACTGAATTGGAATGAATTTGGGATAAAGCCTGAACCCGAAGAATATATAAGATATATGGCAATGTGGTTGATTGGGTACAAGTGCAGGAGTGATGCAGTGCGTAATTAAACAGAGGTTTGTAATCCAGTTTGGAACAGTTTTTAATTGTATTCAGTGACCAAATAATAATCCCTGGCAATACACAACAATGTGTAGTGCACAGAGTAAATAACAACCTGGTTGCAGTCCCAAACAATCAACACAAATATCCGTCCCACAATATACTAACACGGTCACCAGTCCTGGGTGCATGCAGTAGTGCTCGTGGTGGGTGATACAGGTTTATAAGTGACAATGGTGCAGTGCTGTTCCAGGTTTTGTGCTGGCCCTTGGTGACAGCTCCAGAACGTGTTATCCGTCTAATAATAACAAACAAAACACTCATGATACTTTTTATCACTGGGTCTCTCACAGGTCCTTTCAGGTTCAATCTCACAAACCAAAGTCCCGCCCCCTTTCTAGCTGGCCGTCTTCCCTTGAACCCTGGGGAAGAACTGTTGGGTCAGCCCGTACAAGGAACTCTGTTCTCGCTGGAATCTTTATAATAAAGCAATCTGAATGTCTTTGATCAAAATAATTTTTATAAAAATAATTATATAATTATTTTTTGAGTATACACGTCAGAATGGTGATATAAGGATAATTAAATTAAATCTGAGTAAACTACATGAAAATGTACATACGTTAACCCAATCTCATGTTGTGAGTCTTTTGAGCTTAATTCATCCACTTCAGCCGTCTACTACCAACAAGTGACCCAGCGGCAAAATATGTGAAGAGTGCACTAATTAGGTTGGCATGCAATGAGTCAGCAATACCAAAGTTTAATAAGCAAGACTGTGAATGAAAAGGAGAAGTGACTTACCTCTCTCTCTCTCTCTCTCTCTCTCTCTCTCTCACCCACCAGACCTAACAGTTTTGAAGTGCTTGCCTTAGATGGAGTGAGCACTGGAATACTTCAGTTTTGTACAGCGCCAGAAAGCAATGACTGGCTTCGAGCAATATCAACAAACATCAGTGACCTAACACTTCAAAATGTAGGTGATGTGACATTTTTATAACTGTCTGCATCCCATTACATTGCATTTTAAGTTGCACCTCATTATATTGCATTTTAAGTTGTACTGTAGAGTGAAACAATGCTGTTTATTAGTATTTATGTAAGAGTATGTTTAACTGGTAACTAAACTACAACTTGACCTTTAACAGTAGTTCAGGACTATGTCATTGTATTTTATTTTCTAATATGAATGTAAAAATTAACATTAACATCAGTTTTTGAATAAAGCAACTACATTTAGTCTTGTTCATACAATTACAGTACAGCTTGTAATAATACAATCAGCTTTTTTCTTTGACATTGTTGGGCTAATGTTTTTGGGTCATATTATATTAATCTGATGCTTTGTTCAGTTCAATCAACCTGATCTACCGTAAATTCTGTATGTGTTTTGAACTGGTAACTTTGTTAATTTTGCATTGCATTTGTTGCTAGTATTTTTTCCAGCTTCCCTGTTATTTTGTTGTACAGACTGTGACACTTTCCTGTGAAAGACCTAGTACAGACATGCTCAAATTTGTTGGTACCCCTCCACAAAAAACGAAGAATGCACAATTTTCTCTGAAATAACTTGAAACTGACAAAAGTAATTGGCATCCACCATTGTTTATTCCATATTTAATAGAAATCAGACTTTGCTTTTGATTTTTTATTCAACATAATATTGTAAATAATAAAACAAATGAAAATGGCATGGACAAAAATGATGGGACCCTTAACCTAATATTTTGTTGCACAACCTTTAGAGGCAATCACTGCAATCAAATGTTTTCTGTAGCTCTCAATGAGACTTCTGCACCTGTTAACAGGTAGTTTGACCCACTCTTCCTGAGCAAACTGCTCCAGCTGTCTCAGGTTGGATGGGTGCCTTCTCCAGACTGCAAGTTTCAGCTCTTTCCATAGATGTTCGATAGGATTCAGATCAGGACTCATAGAAGGCCACTTCAGAATAGTCCAATGTTTTGTTCTTATCCATTCTTGGGTGCTCTTAGCTGTGTGTTTTGGGTCATTATCCTGTTGGAGGAGCCATGACCTGCGACTGAGACAGAGCTTTCTGACACTGGGCAGTACATTTCGCTCCAGAATGCCTTGATAGTCTTGAGATTTCATTGTGCCCTGCACAGATTCAAGGCACCCTGTGCCAGGCGCAGCAAAGCAGCCCCAAAACATAACCGAGCCTCCTCCATGTTTCACTGTAGGTATGGTGTTCTTTTCTTTGAAAGCTTCATTTTTTCGTCTGTGAACATAGAGCTGATGTGACTTGCCAAAAAGCTCCAGTTTTGACTCATCTGTCCAAAGGACATTCTCCCAGAAGGATTGTTGCTTGTCAATATGCATTTTAGCAAATTCCAGTCTGGCTTTTTTATGTTTTTCTTTCAAAAGTGGAGTCCTCCTGGGTCTTCTTCCATGGAGCCCACTTTCGCTCAAAAAGCGACGGATGGTGCAATCAGAAACTAACGTACCTTCACCTCGGAGTTCAGCTTGTATCTCTTTGGCAGTTATCCTTGGTTCTTTTTCTACCATTCGCACTATCCTTCTGTTCAATCTGGGGCCGATTGTCCTCTTGCGGCCGCGCCCAGGGAGGTTGGCTACAGTTCCATGGACCTTAAACTTCTTAATAATATTTGCAACTGTTGTCACAGGAACATCAAGCTGCTTGGAGATGGTCTTGTAGCCTTTACCTTTACCATGCTTGTCTATTATTTTCTTTCTGATCTCCTCAGACAACTCTCTCCTTTGCTTTCTCTGGTCCATGTTCAGTGTGGTGCACACAATGATACCAAACAGCACAGTGACTACTTTTCTCCATTTAAATAGGCTGAATGACTGATTACAAGATTGGAGACATGTGTGATACTAATTAAAGAAACTAATTTGTTTGAAATATCACTATAATCCAATTATTTATTATCTTTTCTAAGGGGTACCAACAAATGTGTCCAGGCCATTTTAGAATATCTTTGTAGAATAAGCAATAATTCATCTCTTTTCACAGCTTCTTTGCTTTATTCTATGACATACCAAAGGCATGCAAGTATACATGATAAAATAGCTTTTAATTTCATCACTTTTCAGGAGGAATAAAGCATTATTTCAATGAGCTGTAAGGGTACCAACAAATTTGAGCACGTCTGTACATGTTGTCACAATTACTTATCAATGAAAGTTTTGGCTAGTGATGTGTGGACTGTGAGAGATTAAGGTGGTAATGTAGTAATGTGGCTGGAAAGATAACAGTAACCCCCACATATCCTAAAATTTGTTTTAAAACACATGACATGCCCTGGATATTAAATTGGGTAGATTTTCTAAGTCTGGTGAAGTAATTTCAGGAAGCGTAAACTATATTAGCAGATAACCAGTTACTGACACAAGTCAGAGAACCCACAACCACACAAACACACACTTTTTAGTATTTGCACTTAATTGCCTGTCACTTCATTCTACCCTCTCACTGAATTATAATTGTACTTTTTACTCAATAACTTGAAAAATGCTTTTGAAATATTTAATGACCCACAGTCAGTTCTTCAAAATGCAATACAATATATGAAAAAATTTAAAGCATGATTTTAATTAGCAGGCTTATTATGAACTGGCTATTATTAATTTTCTGAATTTATTTATTAAAGAACAATGCCATAAGAAAAGGCATGTTATTTTCTTTTCTTAGTATTTTTTTTGTTGTTGTTTTGCATCTGTGTTTCCCAATTAGGGTACTGATTATTAAGGAGCCAATTAACAAAGGGAATGCTGCTCTGCTTCCTTTCCTTTTGCAAACCAAGGCTTACCACTCAGACAGAGGCAGTCAGCAAAACAAAAAGTCGAGTTAGATGAGCTCCTCTTAATCCCATGTTGCATCACTCGAGTTGTCCATATATAAATAAGGGTGTCACAATAAAGCTTTATTTAGCTTCTGTTGTTGGTAATTGGATGTTAATGGGCTTGCAGTGTGTAAGGAATGAGACATGCTAGCATTAGTTTCTGAACTACCTGTAATAATTAGAAGAGAAAAAACCTGCACCACAAAATCAACTGGCATTACATATTAATTTTATTTACATAAAAGTATGATTTTTGAGGCGTAAAAGCCACAGCATGTCCACAGCAGTAATTGCCAGAGGTTGATCCATAAGTCCCAATTTTACAGATGTCATTATACTGTTCTGATCGATCAGGTTATGTTATTCTGTTATAGTGACATTTTAGATGGATTGAAGATGATTCACAATGAAGAGTCAGGTGAAACTCTGAAGTTAAATAAAATAATGTTTTTGAACTTTTAGTACAGAACTCTGAATAGCACTGGCTGTGCTAAAAGACAGTTTGCGAGAAGGCACGTTGCCTTGGTTGAGGTGTTGTAGGCACATGACCTCATTAAATCTCCAGCCACAGCCATGCTAAATTAAGCAAAAGTGAAATGACCACACACTTCAAAAATGGGAATGTGGTATTTTTAATTCCTTGGAAGAGATATGTTATTTATTTATATTATTATGTATTTCTTAGCAGACACCCTTACCCAGGGCGACTTACAATTGTTACAAGATATCACATTGTTTTTACATATAATTACATTATTATTTTACACATTATTTTTACATACAATTACCCATTTATACAGTTGGGTTTTTACTGGAGCAATCTAGGTAAAGTACCTTGCTCAAGGGTACAGCAGCAGTATCCCCCACCAGGGACTGAACCCACAACCCTCCGGTCAAGAGTCCAGAGCCCTAACCACTACTCCACACTGCCAGGTTGCCCAGGTAATTCCGTACACCTCAGACCTGTAGGTTCCTTGGCTTTCTCCTCAATTGTAATACATCTATAGAGATAGTCAATTAAAATGAATACGCCTCTGCTTTCACTAAAACGGCACTTTCACACAATCATACAATAAGTTCCTCTTAGACAGAAATAGGTGCCAAGCTGATTGAACTAATGTTTTGCAAACAAGCAAAACATTAGATTTTTTTCAAACAAAAAACAATTTTACAGCAACTGACTATTTAACAGACTTGCATGGTAAAACAGCACCTGCATAGAAAATAAATAAATCAGAAATACTTTATACTCTGAGTTCAAGTAGTGTGTATTTTTGGCCCTGCAATATAAGAGACTGACAGGCCATGAGGGTTTGCGTTTTGGGCATTCCTCTAGGCAATGGGAAGGCTAAGTTTGAATTAGATGGTATGCATGGGCTAATGTCCTGTGGGTTGGTTCTTGGGAGTGATTGTGGTCCACTTATAGGTCAGCATGCACCTGGACAGATGGGCTACACCAGGAATTGAGGCCAGCCAGGATTGGCAGTATACAGCTGTTGGGCTGTCTGTATTCTGTAATTGCCAGCTGTGATCTTATTATTCTGACCTCCACACCATTATTGTATATCTTAAGCTTATTTCATTAATGCAGTCTTGGAAGCTCTCTAAATTCAACCAGGTAACACCGTATAACTATGGCAAAAAGCTTTGCATCACCTAGAATTTTAGGATTGAGATATTTTATTTAAAATCATGTAATCAAAGAAACTAGAAAATTATATTGCAAAAATCTACCGGAAGTCATAATAGTAGTATAGTATTTTGAAATGTCACATTTTTCAATTTTTGTCAGTATATGAAAAACTACAAAGCAGTATGTAATTCAATATGTTAACATAACATTATTCAGCAGGTTTCATTCGACTTTAGAAAGCAAAATTAGTTAATTCTACAACATACCTGTCAACATTGTAAATTGAAATCTTATGCCTCGCTTTCACTGCGGACTGGGGCTGGTGCTGGCCGGCCCTGACTGGCCCAGGCCAACAGAAACGCATTTCTTTGTTTTTTCCTAACGTGGCAAAATTCAGAAGTTATTGTACTGCATCATAAAAACCGCGTCCAGCCAGGGCTGTTGTGGCCAGCAGTGGAAACACCACTTTTATGGCCATAACCAGCAATGGCCGGCAGTGGAAACAAGGCATAAGTGGCCTGAATTGAAGTGAATACCCTCATAAGACAAAGGCATACAGCTATTCCACTGTATTATTTGGTGGAATAATAGACTGTGACACGCTGCTCCTTCTAATTGCTTTTTAAAAAGGAAACATATCAAACAGAAAAACAACTGTGAGATGCTTCACAATCCAATTCTCTCTGGTCCCTGTGGTTTTTATTGTATTGTAGTTGTAGGTGGCTGATTTGGCAGCAGCCAATACTTTGTAAACAGGCCACTGTAGTTAATTTTGCAGGACAGCAAAGCATACACAATTGGTGTTGTTACTTTCATCACCCAACAAACCTAAATGCTGAGTGCACACTGACCTTGTCATCAAAGGACGAGCTATGGCACCTACTGTATAGCAAGAAAAGAAAACTCTATTCAATAAGTCCATCATAAAATAATAAATTAAAAAGACAAAATACACAACAACCTGGTATTGCAACGGTATTCATTACACTACACATATGTGGCAGATCAATAATACCACTGTCAGGAACATTTCATTGTCAACTATCTTCTATTTCAAATGAATACACTACTGCTGTATATACAGTAAACACATATTATCAATCTGAATTTCTAAAGCAATGTTGATGCTGAAATTGTAATAGAAACACCTTTCACTATTTGTTGTCTTTTCTGCAGAATACTTTGCAATGTGTGAGTCTGGGAACATGTCTACAACAGATTTGCTGAACTGTCACAACATGTAATATGTAACTGTCCTGATCTCTGTTTTTCCTTTGGCAACGAAATCTATTATTGAAGCGCCATGTTTTTCTGAACGTCACTGCCTTTTTGGTGTTTTTGTGATCTCTAGTGCTTACTACAAACATCATCATTCTTGCTCCCATGTCCCACCGTTAAAATCAGTCTTGGATAGTTTACAGAAAGTATGCCTTTCCAACGTTGTTTAGGATTATGTGTAATGTGCAAGGGACATTAAAAGGGCAGGGCACTTTTCAAGCATCGCACCCTACCCCCTCCCCGTGCATGTCACTGTGAGAATATTTTTTTGTCCAAGAAGCTTGAAATTTGCATTGCTATTTTTGGATTCTTTTTTTACCGGGCAGGCACGCGAAATCTTTGTAGATGGTCAAGTATGTGAGCTTGCCTCCTCATGCATGCCTACTCTGGCATGCTCCTGTCTCTTCTTCCTCAGCAACATACACAGAATTCGGCCCTTCCTCAACAACTACTCCACACAACTCCTAGTTCATGACCTGGTACTGTCCCACCTTGACTACTGCAACTCCCTCCTGGCCGGCCTTTCTTTGTCTGCTACCCGTCCACTCCAGCTCATCCAAAACTCTGCTGCTCGTCTTGTCTTTTCCCTTCCTCATTTCCCCCATGCTACACTGCTCCTCCAATCTCTGCACTGGCTCCCTATCACTGCTCACATCTAATTCAAAACTCTTGTACTCGCCTATTGCTGTCATGACCTTACCTGCTCCCATCTATCTCCATCATTTCTCCCTACACCCCCGCTCACCCCCTCTGCTCCTCCGCCTCTGGCAGACTAGCTGTACCCTCGCTCCGCTCCCCCACCTCCAGAGCCCTCTCCTTCTCCACCCTTGCCCCTCAGTGGTGGAACGACCTACCCATGGATATCAGGACTGCTCAGTCCCTGACACCTTCCAGCACCTCAAGACACACCTGTGCAGACAGCATCTGTAAACACCACAACTCTCGACCATACTGGATTATATGGCACCCAATTGTACCAATACTTGCATCAGCTTGTACTTCCACTGAACTGCTCCATACCTTGTCACATTCAGCTACTGCTCCTAACTATAATTACTTACCATATCATGTATTTGATTTTACTCAACTATTTACTCTAAGTCTTAACTGCTCTTAGTCGAACTCGCTCTACTTATAATTTACTGTATTCTTTATCTTGCTCTTACTTGAATTTGATCTTATTGTTCTTTCATAACTGCTCTTACTTGTATTATGATATTCTGTTATGTGATATTTAATGTGATAACTTGTAATGTGATATTTTATAATGCAATACTTTGTACTGTGATACTTTGTAACAATTGTAAGTCGCCCTGGATAAGGGTGTCTGCTAATAAATAAATAATAATAATAATGCTTGCCACAGGGCTCCCCTGGGTCCTAAACCCTGCTAGGTACACATGGGGATTGCAGTAACCACTGCACAGACCATACATTACATTTGAAGAATTTATGTTTTGCTGACATAAAGGGGTTTAACAGTAGTTTTGAGCAAAATACGGGAGGAAATCTGACCAAAAACCATGAGAATCCCGGCAAATAAGGGAGAGTTGACAGATGTGCTATAGGGTGATGCTAAACTTTTGACCATAGTTGTACACTTGAATAACAATCCATATGTGCTAATCTGCAATACAGTATGTAAGATGTTTTGTTTACCTTTTACCAGATGAAAATGGCCAACAAGTGCTGTTCTCCTAATGACCAGGTAAGGATATTTCTCTATCCATTACAGACATTTATAAAAACATTATATTTCCCATTTTCCATGTCATGCTTTTATTGTTTTGTAAGACTTCTATGACATTCAGTTTAGTTATGGAGGCTCCTTAGAAGAGGCAAGGGAGCCAGTGCCTCAAAATTTCAAAGTGTAAAAAACAATATATACAGTTGTAATTTTATATCCCACTGGAAATTTATAATTTCTATACATTTCTTGAAAACAAAGAATTTTAGGAAAAATCTTTTATTGCAAAAGTTTTACTTTTGAGGATGAGGAAAACAAGTAACAAGAAATAGATGTCAACAATTATTTATTTCAGCAATTTTCTTTGTAAAACTCCAAAAATGCTAATTCAGAAGTATTCATACCCTTTGATGATATGATAGTATTGTCTACAAGGTGCTAGAAATTTCAATATGATAATGCAGAACCTAATTCTTGGAGAGCATGAAAGGGTTAGGCATAGGATGATTGCTGTCATTACCAATAAGCAATATGGGAAAAAGTAAAATGCTATCTGAAGACCTTAGGCAGAAAATTATTTATTGTCATAAAGCTGGAGAAGGATACGAGAAGATTTCCAAGAATTTGAGTATCTCAATTTCAACTATTGTTTCTATTGTCAAGAAGTACAAGACTCATGGTACTGTCACAGCGCCCCCTCAGTCTGGAAGAAAGAAGGTTCTTTCACCAAGAACAATTAGAAGAATTGTGAATTAGATTAATAACAATCCAAGATGGACTGCCAAAGATATTCAAAGTGAATTAGCTGCAAGTGGGACTGTTTTTTCCATTTCAACCACAGGTTGAGTATTGCATGGTGAAGGTCTCAGTGGTTGCAGGCCAAGGAAAAAGCCACTTTTAGGAAAACGTCACAAGGACAATCGCTTAAAGTTTGCAAAACGGCATTTGAATGATGGAGATGAGTTCTGGTCAAAGGTTTTCTGGAGTGATGAAACAAAAATCAAGCTATTTGGTCATGCTGATAGTTGTTACATTTGGAGAAAGTCTGGTGTGGCGTACAACGAAAACAACACCATACCTATTGTAAAGCATGGTGGTGATAATATCCTTCTATGGGGCTGTTTTTCCTCTAATGGCACAGGACATTTAGTTCCTATACATGGTAAAATGGATTCCATAGCATACCAAAAGATATTGGCCAATCATCTGAAACCCTCCGCTTCAAAACTTGGTTTAAAGCGCAACTGGACATTCCAACACGACAACGATCCAAAGCACACATCAAAATCTACTTCAGAATGGTTAAAGAAGAATAAAATCAAGGTTCTAGAATGTCCTAGTGAAAGTCCCGATCTAAATCCAATTGAGAGTCTTTGGTATGAGATGAAGAAGGCTGTGCGCAAGAGAAGTCCTTGGAATTTGAATGAACTGAAACAATTTTGCGAATGGTCAAAAATAACTAAAGAATCATGCCAAAAGCACATTGACAGATAACCTAATTGTTTAAAACAGGTTTATTCTGGTAAAGGCACTGTAAAGTGGAGTGCAGGATGCGCCCTATGGCCTGGAGGTCACCTATTCGAGTCCAGGCTATTCTATTGCCGACCATAGATGGGAGCTCCCAGGGGGCGGCGCACAATTGGCTGAACGCCACCCGGGGGGGGGGGGGGGGGGGGGGGCTTAGGTCAGCCAGGTTGTTCTCGGCTCACTGCGCATCAGCGACCCATGTAGTCTAGCCGGGCACCTGTGGGCTTGTCTTTAAGCTGCCCAGAGCTGCGTTGTCCTCCAACACTGTAGCTCTGAGGTGGCTGCACGGTGAGTTGGCAGTGTGAAAAAACTGTAGGCTGACACACGCTTCGGAGGACAGCGTGTGCTCATCATGAGGCGCGGGGGTGGTAGCGTTGAGCTGAGCCTAAAGATAATAGGATATGCCAAATTGGAAGAAAATAATAAAAAATAATTGCCGATTACTAATTTAAAAAAAAAGAGGTTATTATTGTTAAAGGTGCCTCAACTATATATTAATTTAATGTTCCTCATCAGGGTATGAATACTTTTGAATTAGCATTTTTGGGGTTTTGCAAAATAAATGCTGAAATAAATAATTGTAGACATCTATTTCTTGTAACTTTTTTTTTTCCTCACCCAGAAAAGCAAAACTTTTGCTCCAAAAGATTTTTCCTATAATTTGTTTCTGGGTATATATATATATATATATATATATATATATATATATATATATATATATATATATATATATATATATATATATATGGAAATAATTCACTTTATTTGAAACATATATAAACCCGATATTCTCAGCAAAAAAAAATTGTTCTGGACCTTTTGTTTTATTTTTTTGAGGATTGATTTTCATTTTTTGAAGGTTTTCTTCTGCAGGTTATTCATATGGGGTGGGCCAGTGAAAGACTTCAAGGGACGGACTCTTCACAGCTGTACAATTTCAAGTTTCTGGCACTAAAGGGATCATCTTTGTACATTTTCAGCAACCCCCCGGTAAGCCTTTGTTGTTGTGTATTTACTGTTAACAGTGTACGGAAATATTAACAAATGCTTTCATTTTTTGTAACCAGGATTATCAATTTTAAGTTTAAATGCACAGAAGTTGCTGTACTGTTCTACTAGATTAAAATTCCATTAACATAAAAATCTTACTAAATTCCAAAACATCTCACAACTTTTACATTAACATTAGGTCAATACAGCACACCATATTCTATATGCTTAACATAAGGTTAAAGGCATATTCCCTAATCCATACCACTGCACCTTGTATGTAATTTCATTCCTATTATGTTTCCTTATCCTTTCAAACAGGTCAATGTCAGTCACTCGATTCCTCATCGGGTGTTCTCCTGCCTGAATTACATGTTCACTTTTATATTTAACATGAGCATCGTTCATCTTCTACCATTCTTCTTTCATTTTTAAGTCTTAGTTCTATAAATACCTTGTGTAAGACGGGGCCATTTTCCAATTGAAAACCAAAAAATTATGTTTGAAAGGGGTTATCTATTTTTATCACAACTGCCACTTGTGTGTCCTATACACCCTCAACATATACTGTATGTACTGTTCTGTTACATCTAAAAATATATTCCTGCATATAGAAATAACATATTGGGTTACATTTTCAAAGATTTTTATTCAAAATCGTCATTAGCCTTATTTATTTATTTTTTTTACAAAAAGAAGAATGTGCACAATAAAGTAACCAAGCCAAACATTTAAAAAGAAACTATGGAGCTGTAATATCACAGTTATCTTAAGTAATGTATTCTTCATGGTGTTTAGAAACACTATGTGTGTCTGTTTCAGTCTTAAAACTTTATCCCTGCATCCTCAAAAGGGCTCTCTGTCTCTACGTTCAACTGTAACCATTAACCTTTCCCTGTAACACTGCCCTACATATATATTGCAGGGGGTAGGATAATGTACTAGCTGAATTTAGAGAAAATACATGTTTGAGAGCCCTTTTGAGATAACAGGGGTGCTTTAAACTCCTTAAAAAAAGTAATTAGGATATTTGTTTAATATAAGTAGAAATTGTTACTGTGGTTGATGTGTTTAACTGAATCTGAGTAGAAGAATGTGTATAATTCAGGACACAATAATTCTTTATGACTTAGCCACTTGATTTTTGTAGATCAACAGTCGCCATCAACTAGGTCTCCAGATGCACATGGTCAACATACTAATATGTACGTTGCTGCACAGCAGTGGCATTTTATTAGACAGTAGGGATATCTAACACTGATAAATCATAATGCAGTTACTGTAGGTAGAGTCTTGCAGAACATGGGAAATAGGAGTGTGGAAATGGGGAGATGTTGCCTAATTTTTAGGTTTGATATAAACAGTATTGAGGGATCTTATGGTATTCCTGTTACACTGTTATATTTGTGAAAATATTTCCATATTGTTATAACAAACTGAAAATATACCACGGTATGTAACAAGGGAAGCGGTTTAGCTTCAGGATGAGGTTATAGGCTACCTGACAGGTGATTGGTTTTTTTTTCTGTTTAAGAAAAGTATGTAGTACAACAATGCAAAAAAATACAAATAAATTATGAGATCATCTGGTCACATAGTTAAACAAGTGAACAGTTATGGTGTTCAAATGTACAGCAGGCCCCTGCTGTGTCCAATATGAAATTACATTTAACCAGACAGTAGAGGCTGACAGACTAACAGCAAAAACTTGTACCTGTTTCAAATGCAAAACTTTTACTTTTAAGTGAAAAATGCAGCACATTTTTCACTTGAGCAAAACATAATAATGTAGGCTATCTGCAGCCATTAGCATGCACTGACAGCATCATCATAGCATCTGCACTGTGCCTTGTGAAAAATAGTCATGATATGCTTACGTTTAATGGATTGCTTTGAAATTGAATAGAGACCAATGTTGTATGTAACTTTGTTTTAATCCAAATTGAAGCACGTTCTGCTTTTTGACAGCGGTCATGATCAATTTACTTATACCGCAATAGGAATGAAGGTGGTATAGGTTCCATCTTGAATCATTGGATCTACTATTGTGAGAATGGTGAAAATGGAAGATAGGACTGGTATTATATGGTTATGATCTAGAGGGCAAAGATTTCCATAAATCCTTGTGTGTCACTTAGTTAACCTGTGTGGTGCTGACTTGTGAGAAACAGGGCATGAAGGACATACTGCAGATACATATATGTGTGAGTTATTTAAAGACGCGTACAAATGCTTTGAAAAAGTGGCTTCAACCATCACAGTTTCCATTCGTACTCACTTTGTTAAAAAATAATAGTTTGTGATTTGTTACTATGATGAAAATGATTACAACATCACTCTGTTATATTTAAGAAAATAACATTTTGAGAGGTTGAGTTTGTGTGGATTTGTTAAGAAGGAAATGCAACACTTACAAGTTTAAGACATAAAATAATGGAATAACAAAGGAATGCATAGAAAAATATTTCTTAACCAGAACAGAGGACACATGCTTGTTATATAGACTATCAAGCATGGATGCATGCTTTACTCCTCCCACCGGAAAAGAGGCACACCTCTGGTTCAAAGACATACATTTATTTAATAATGCCCCAGGTGGTGCTTTCATCCAACAGATCTCTACCAGTTCTAAGAAAGAACTAATAGACACAATCAAATAAAATAAAATCTCTATGATTTGGACCTTTATAGCACTCATAATGCATTATGGATTTAAGAACTAAGGGACCAGGCATCAGAAAATGAAGAGTTAGAAAATGAATTATAAATGAGAATACCCACCAAGTGAAAAAGTAAAGACCTGGTGTGCTCCACAAGGTCAGAAACACTACTGACTTTGTACCTGGTGCAACTCAATTAGGAGCACAGTTCCACTATCCCACCTACCTGTTTTTCAGTCCAGTCAAAGCCAGACTGGTCGCAGTTTAGTGTGGTATGACTTTTGTATTTCTTGCATATGTACAAAAAAACAGATTTTCTTTGTACTAAGAGTAGTCTTAATTTTTTAATGCCAACAGTGCTAATTCATGTCCATATATATGCTAATACTTATAAACTATTTTGGTATGCCCTATTACTGTTTTCTATGCCCTAATATTTGTAGAAACTAATACAGTACTAGATATAAATGTGGTATTGTCATGCAAATCATGTAGTAAAACACATGTTGACATTTGGGATTGTAAGGGGTTTTCAATAATGCTTTAATAATTGGAAATAGACAGAATGTGTTCATCTGGTATATACTGTACAGTTTATACTGTAGGTGAGTACCCAGAGAGATCCTGTTAACATACATGACATTTCATTATTTGTTTATACATTGAGCGATTTCTATTTGATTTTTTCAGGTCAGTACATTAGACTGGGTACAAGCGGAAACAATCTATAACCTCTGTGAGGTTCTCTTTAAGGTTCACAAGGTAGGTTCCTGCTACTAATCAATATTGCAATTTAATAACTTACTTTAGGGGGAAATGGGTTGTTTATAGCCCATGTTTTAGCCCAAATGCAATGGGATTTTAAATGACATTTTGATTAAAACAGCAATATTCGATCCTCCAGCCAGTGGCAACAGTGGACAGCATTGGCAGTTTAACAATGCAATCCATGGTCTTTTCGCAATAATAATTTTGTGATGAGGACGTGCTTGGTTGCATTTGAGGACAAGCTTTGATCAAGCAAGGGGACTTATGTAATGGGTTCCCCCTAGCAGCTGACGTACTAACAGCTAGCTCTTTAGTTGAATGGTAGGACATGTACAGCCCCCGCTTCTCTATTTAGTTCAATGAGCTGACTTTGCTTTGAGGATATTTCCGCAATGAAGAGAAAGCTGCAAGCAAATCTGGAAAAACTGACATTCCCTTTTAGCAAATTATAGCCCTTGCGATTGCTGTTGCTGTCATCTTGATATAGGAAAAGTTGCTCTTTATTGCCATTGCACCATTCGTTAATGCAGAATTTACAAATATATACATTCAATTAACAAGTGTTGCATATGTGATTGCATCGTTTCGTTATATTCATTAACTGTGATTTTGAACGTGGTAAGAGATGTGGCATTTATATTTAGGAAAACAGTTTTGTTTGTTAGAAAGATTGTCATTTTTAGATCAGCACTAAAGTTCATGAAGCCGCACAATGCAGAACCATATCCATATTATCCTATATAGAACACTGTTTTAAGTTTATTTGTATTTGTTTGTGTGTATTTGTACTATTTTGATGTTCTTGTTACCAAGGGATTTTAAAAAGAGCTGCCTCATGCCACTAAATACCAAAGCCGAATACAAACGTTTTCCTCAATATTCTAGGAGTAATACAGTTTGCTCAGAATTCAGCTGGTCTGGTAGCCTTCAGGTTTCAGTATCCCAGAGGTGTGCATTATAGGTATTTACAATACACTAATAACGCTCTCTCGCTCGCTCTCTCGCTCGCTCGCTCGCTCGCTCGCTCTCTCGCTCTCTCTCTCTCTCTCTCTCTCTCTCTCTCTCTCTCTCTCTCTCTATATATATATATATATATATATCCTACTTACACTGAGGTGTTCTTCAGTTCAGGTATCTCGTACACAAAGGCAAAAATGTTTTTTTTTTTATCTACCTCTTAAAAAATGTAAAGCATGTAAAAAAATAAAAGTATTAGTAACTTTTTTATTTTTTAATTAGTATTTAAATACACATTTGTGTATGTGTGTTTCAGTATCTAAGTTACTGTTGTCCTAAAATGTATCATGTGTCATTCAAACTGAAGACTAGTTGCTATTGGTGTGGTTAACAGCAAACAAAATTTATTTGTTTTATTAAATGTAAATAGATAGAATGAATGTACAGGACAGCGAGGAAGCAGACTTAGGCCCTGTCCACAATACATAACCGATCTCGAGAACCGCACTCAAAAACATTTTAATTAATCCGGCACAAAGTGTCCACATTAAACTACTGTTTCATGTTTAGCTTGGGCTTAATGCGTACACACACTATTAAAATAGTTTGGTTACAATTCCTAGCAGGGCAATGAACAGTGGAAATGTGTACAATACTATCCCACCATGCACTATGTTTTATTTTAAATGTGTTATGCCCCATATTAACAGAGGTCCATATTGATAAAAATAAATAAAAGTATTTTGGAAAAAGTAAATGCGAACACACATGTAGGGCTTTAAATTTTCTGGTTTTATTTTTAGTCAGGTGATGTTCTTTTAAACAAATTGAGCTGATTCTGTTTCATCATTACACTCAGAAAAAGCTGTTAATTACAAAACAATCTTTGCTTTTACCTTCATATCTTGCCTGAGCCTAATTGTGGTCCCCTTAATTTTATTTCAGAGCTGACAAATGACATGAATTGTTCATCCCTGATCCTACTTTTAACTTGCATTTCATTTTTGCAGTTGTTTAATTTAACACTGTGCTTTTGTAATTTCCCCCATTAGTTTAACAGAGAGATATACTGACAGATTTTTTTAAGCATAAAAATGAATACCTAGTGCGGAGTGTACACTGACAGCAAGTTCTTCTGGCGCCTGTTCTGAGTATTTAGCCAAACATATCAAAAAGCATTCTGGGATATTGGAGGATACACAAAAAATGTAGTTCGGTATTACAGCGTCCACACTTTTGACAAACCGCACTAACTGATGCGAGCTAATTTAGAACTGGACTGGAGACTACCCCCTGAGGTGGTCTCGAGTCCAGTTCTCAAGTACGGTATTAAATGCTGTGTAGTGTGGATGCTAACCATGTTTAGCACTTTTAAGCCGGTTTAAAGGCATAGTGTGGACAGGGCCTTAGTCCACATTGACAGACAATATCCTAAGGGTGCATACTAGAATGATGATTTTCTTTCATCAAGCAGAAAAAAGACAAATTACATAAATGAATACTGTATTTACATATTTTCTGGTGGATTGATTTGGAACAGAGATTAAACATAGTTTGAACGATAACATTCAAGGTCCTTTACCATAGATTAGGGACCTCATACTGAGCAATCAGGTTAAAATAAATCTCCAATCCATTTTCTTATTCCACAGAATGCCTTCTCAGTTTGTTGGCTTGTTTAAACTTTCACAGTATGACTAAAGATTAGGTATAAATCACGTCTCTCCATTACAGATTTTTAGGATATCAAAGTGACACTGTACAGGCAGAATGGCAGAGGCCTGGCAGCTTCATACGTTTTAGTACTGCTCTGAAAAATTCTGACAAACAAAAACATTTTTCTTAAATAATATAAAGCCCATACTTCATACCTATGTAGGTGAAATAATGTATTCCTAACCATGTATTTTTTTTAAGAGAATCATGTTTGGGGTTTGAAACATACACAAATTCCTAAAGATCCCACACAGCAAATGATTATGTGCATATTCAAACTTGAAGTATGATGTGTATATTTAAAAAAAAAAATCCTATAAATCTATATTTTTCTGAACAGCCCTAAAGTTAGTGAAGGCACGTGCCACATCATAGTTAGCATACCTACAATATGTGTTGTTCATTTTAATTAAAAAAGAAATATATAAAATTAGAATGTTTTTGTAAGAAAAAAAAGGATATTCTCTCTTTCTCACTTGCTCCTTCTCCTTCACCACTTGCTATTTAATGTTCCCTTTACGTAATGGGATCTGCTGCGCCTGCATTTCAAATAAACCTCCCCTCTGTGCCATCTTCAAAATTGTTCAAAGCTAACTAGTAAAGGAGGCTTACCCCCACAAAAGTTATGCCGCCAATCACATTACCAAAATCACATTACACTGTTTGCGCTGAGTTTTGTCATCATTAAATTGAAAATAACGTATTTACAAGGTAACTTATCTTTAAGTTACACAAACTAATTTGACTCTAAGACCTTGCATGGCCTAAAACCACTGACAAAATGTGCATTTAACACAGTAGTGACACATGTTCTCCTTAACACTCTTAAGCCCCTTTCACACTGGCACTCCTACCTGGGTTCTGGCTACCTGGGTCACAATCCCACATAGTGTGAAACCCTGTACCTGGGTTGACTCGGGTTCCAGGATGTGGGTCGACACGCTTTGACCCTAGTTGAGCTGGACAAAATGCATGACAGCCGTTCGTAAGCCGATGAAATAACAAACATCCACGTCTGCGTGAAGGTTTCACTTCTGCAAGGAAAGTTTCTGTTTATTCTGTTTAGCTATATTTTTGTTGCTTGAGACACACCATGAGCCAGATTGCAGCAGGGATGAACAAACATGTGCTCTAATCAACATTTGGGCGGACAGTTCAATCCAGAGAAGCTTGGATGGAAACGTCCGTAACAAGCTGCTCCCGGGGCATCGATACGCATATTGTTTATGTGTGTCACCCAAGTCAACTTTGCTTTATCATAAGCAGTGTGAAATCGCATAGCTGACCCGCTTTACACAGGGTCCTGCTCCGGGTAGGTTCCGACCCGGGTAGAGCATGAGCGTGTGAAAGAGGCTCTATAGTATCTGAATCCCTTTAGTTCCCTTCCTGTTTGCTCATCCTTTTATTCTGGCAAGGTTAATCTCAATGACAAGCCTTACAGCACAGTTTACATTAGATGTTATATTATTAGAGAAATAGGAACAAAACAAATGGTGGTATACTGTACCATCCTAGCAACCAAATACCTTGACTAAATCATGACGCTCAAAAATGGTGCCATCAACTTTTTAAATTTTTCCACAGAGAAATGATTGTATAACAATGATGATGAAAAATGTACTTCTTGATCAATCAAAGATTCAAAAGAAAGGCTTAATCCCTGCAGCATTTTGTGTACTACATATAATTCTCTGTTGAATTGTGACAGGAATCTTTAACTGGCTTAGTTTCTTCCAAATATAGAAATACTTGGTTTTGAGATACCCAAAGTGTTATAATTTACAAAGGAATATAAATTTAACTGTACCAATAGTGGCTTTAAACAGGTTTTACAGGATAACAAGGATATACAATTTGTTGAGGGGACTGTAGTACACTTGTCATCTGTTGTTATGCTGAAAAAGATTACATTCTATCCATCCTAAAACATCACTTTTTTTCTAAGAAACCAAACATTATATGCATCCAAATTAGAGGGACACAACAGGTGACAAAGGGGAGCCAGTGTACATTTGTATATTTTCATACAAACAGCTTGTAAATCATGTATCTCTTTTATATTTTTTATATTCTTTTTATGGTATGTATATTCATGTTCAACTGCATAACAGTGTTTACATTAATATTAATATTCTCAATGACCAGTGGGAATGTTTGAAATGTAGTACATATTTTGAAATGGAGTGTGGATTTCTGAAAATCCTATAACGAGAATCAACTTTATTGACTTCTGAAGTAACTACGAGATGAAATTGGAGAGGAGTCGTGGGGTCCATATTCTTCTTGTAACATTCTTTTTCTTCCATTCTAAATCTTTGCATCAACTGGATATGCCCAACAACTTTTTCATGCATGCCATGTCCAAATGTAAAGACATTTCCTTCTCTATGCCAGAACACAGGAACCTACCAAGTGCCAGTGCCACATTAAATATGATTGTAATAGTGTTCTGTGGACACAGGACTTGCAATATGGCTATTAATTAGTTTGAAAAATATCAATTAACTTAGATTTATGGATGGCATGTAGTACTGTTTACAAATGTACACAAGATAAATTATGATTGTTATTGCACATGTTAATCTCATTTAAACTGGTGAAGCTGAAGAAAATCTGGATAAAGATCAAAAACAGTTGTAAGACATTTACTTAGGTCTCACCTCCTTACATACCCTAAATATAACCTCTTGTGACCATATCTTTATATTGTTTCAACCATATTTTTCACCAACATCTTTCAAACTTGTCAGTTTACATAGCAGAAACTTATGAACATATCCTAAGAGCTCCATTGCCTATACATTTTATAGCTGCAAGAGCATGTCTTTCAGCTCCAGATAGAAGATTGCTGGCTACAAGCAAACTTATATCTAGGCCTTCACCAGGATTGGGAGCTCCGCGACCATCGGCCGTATTGCTTCAGTGTCATGGCTGGACAAGGCAAGAGCCACTACCTTAGTGTGGAACTGGGAAGCGATTTGGCAGAGTGGGAGAAATCTTTCCAAAGAGCAATTTTTATGGAAGTACAGAGGACAGGGGTAAGTAAATGAAATGGGAAGTATGTATGCGTGTTTTTTTATGGTATAAATATATTTTGGTTGTTATTAAACCACAGTTGAACCTGGTTTTATTGTTTGGGGTTGCGGCTGTGAGCCAGGTTGAATAATAATTGGACATTCCAATATTGGGAGAAAATCTGAATTAATGAAATATAATTGTTAAAATAAATAAATAAATAAATAAATAAATACAAACATTACAGCAGGCTTACTTTAAACTATGGGTGGCCCTAGTACTTAGATCGGATCTCTTACAATTGGTGCAATTTTGAATAATATACAAATAAAAATCCCTAGGATAAGGGACTAGTACTTCACAGATAGCTTGTACAATGAAGAATTAAAAAGTAGATTAGGTCTTCACAATCTAAATCCTTGTTAAATAAAGATTAGAAAATTAATCAATCAGGTGGTCCTTATCACTGGTAAAGGTCCTTGAATGTTATCTTTCAAACGATGTTTAATCACGTTCAATCTATTTAAATTTAATCGAGAATAGTGTTTGCTGTCAGCAGCAATCCAGTATCCTTAATAGTAACTAGTCTCCGGTTTGAATGACGAGAAATATTTTTAATTACTAAAACATTTTTTTTTTTTTCACCAATTAATTTTCTGACCTAACAGTAACTTAAACCCTGTAATTTACACAAATCCATGAACCAGCACTTAAATCCTAATTTTAAAAAAAAAGTTTGCTGTACTTTTATTATTTTACATGTTTTAGGTACCTGAACTAAAGAACAGCTCCATGTAAGTAGAAGATTTTTTTATTTTATTTTTGGTATTGAGGTATTATTTATGCTATTGGAAATACCCATGACTTGTCATAGTCCACCGCTAGGATAATGAAGCCTCAAGGCTACCAGACCACAGATGGAATTCTGAGCAAACCGCATTACTCATGGAATATTGAGGAAAACATTTGTATTCATTTGCAACAAAAACTAGTGCTGCATAAAATCACAAAAAAAGAAAAGCAGTAAAACCTATTTTTTAATAGCAATAGAACCCTCGTATGGGGGCTTTACTGTCTGGTAAGGCCCTTCTCATTATGTTAAATGCCCTCACCATTTAGCAGCACATGGCAGGCCTTACTAGACGGTAAAGCCCTCTTCTTCGGGGTCTATTGCTTAATTAAAAATCAAATGTGAGTAATGGGTCCTCTTCACAGCCCATGTTTTACAAATTTACAACATAGTTGCCTCACCCATCAGCGATGGAAGATTGGAGTATACATGGCACTTTACTGGATGCAGTCAAGTAAATGCTTTAAAATTTAGATAAAGAACAGAAGCTTCATGTGTCAAGGTATCAAACGCCTCTGCAGTATTTATAGTGCCTAGTCAGAACAAGAGCCTGTTAACTCTTCTACATAACAATCATGTTATCATTACACCGTGTAACAATGTTTTTTTTTTTTTTTTTTGTTCCTGGGTAGTAAGTGTTATTTCCTAATTGCTTATGCCTCAGAAGTATAGAAAATGGCTATTATTCCCCACAAACTTTGCTTTTGTGACCAGGACAGTGATATTTTGAAATTTACCTATTTCCAATGAGAAAACGGGCGAATTTGTGTCTTTTCGTTCACATAAAGTCAGAAATAAACAACCTATAAATCCAAATTAACATGTATTTATACTAAAGTAATACAAAAATGACTACAAAAGATTTAGAAGTGAGTAGTTTTTCGAGATTTACGATTATACTGTAAATCACTTTCACGAATCAGCCCCCAAATGTAGTCTCCCATCATGTTCTCGTTATACTGTCCTTGGTAGTGGCGTTCAAAGTCCAGTATATCCTGGTGGAAGCGCTCGCCTTGCTCCTTCGAGTACGCTCCCATGTTCTCCTTGAATTTATCAAGATGAGCATCAAGGATATGGACTTTGAGGGACATCCTACAGCCCATTGTGCCATAGTTCTTCACCAGAGTCTCAACCAGCTCCACATAGTTTTCGGCCTTGTGATTGCCCAGGAAGCCCCGAACCACTGCGACAAAGCTGTTCCAAGCCGCTTTCTCCTTACTAGTGGGCTTCTTGGGGAATTCATTGCACTCCAGGATCTTCTTTATCTGTGGTCCGACGAAGACACCGGCTTTGACCTTTGTCTCAGACAGCTTAGGGAAGAAGTCTTGAAGGTACTTGAAGGCTGCCGACTCCTTATCTAGAGCTCTGACAAATTGTTTCATAAGGCCCAATTTGATGTGCAGTGGTGGCATCAGCACCTTCCGGGGGTCCCAGCCGTACTCATCATACTTCAAGGTGTCCAGCAAGGTCTTGATGCTGTTGTAATCCTCTTTGCACCGAGTGAGCCAGGGGAAGAGACGGGTACTTGTTACCATTATGGAGCAGCACGACTTTGAGGCTCCTGGATGAGCTGTCAGTGAAGGACAGTATAACGAGAACATGATGGGAGACTACATTTGGGGGCTGATTCGTGAAAGTGATTTACAGTATAATCGTAAATCTCGAAAAACTACTCACTTCTAAATCTTTTGTAGTCATTTTTGTATTACTTTAGTATAAATACATGTTAATTTGGATTCATATGTTGTTTTTTTCTGACTTTATGTGAACAAAAAGACACAAATTCCGTTTTCTCATTGGAAATAGGTAAATTTCAAAATATCACTGTCCTGGTCACAAAAGCAAAGTTTGTGGGGAATAATAGCCATTTTCTATACTTATGAGGCATAAGCAATTAGGAAATAACACTTACTACCCAGGAACAAAAATGGTGTTACATAGTGTTATCTGTATTTCTATTGTTTCTAATTGATATTGTATATGAGTACTTTGCATCTTGTTAAGTAGTATAAGCACAGCAATGTACAGTAGGTGGCCCTTGTCAAGCTTTTTAAAATGTGTTTTAGTGTATTGTAATTAATAAAGGTTTTGAGAATATATTATGTAGAGTAGACATTTTAATGGTTGCAAGAGCTGCCTTCTCAGGATCTGCCCACTTATACAGTTGCCACTTATTTAAGATGTATACCGTTAATTTTAGTTTTGCGGCATTGTTTGACAGTACAGTAGCTCAGAATGTACAACTGAATGTTAGGATTTTTGAGATAAAACTCTGCTAGCCACAACTGCAAAAAAAACATGTAAATACATAAGCTGTACACATGCAGCAAAAAAAGAAAGACAAAGTTAATAGCCTCTTAAATTTGTCACAGTTGATTGCAAAGGCAAAATAATCATTTTTAAAAGGGCGAAATTAGGTTTTTGGTCCTAGGAGAGAGACAAAAATCGTTTGCATTTGATCACAAAATGTAAAATTTGGTTTCACAGATTCAATAAAATCAAAGTTTACCTTTCAAATACATGCATTAGTAATAGATGACATTTTGTGTGCCTGATTCCTGAACAGTGTTAAAACAAACTTACAAACCATGAGAAATATCAAAAGAGGAGATTACAATTATGGTTGGTTTAAATATTTCACAAGAGATAATTATTTGATGCTTTTATGTAATTGATTCTTACAATGCTGGGCAATGTTCAATGGTTAACCCTATACGCATTTATCACAGTATAATTGTACATTCATTTTGCAGTTTCTCATGCTTTTCCTAATTTATACAATAACTTTACTGTATTTATCATGGTTAACAATTTGTTCTATGTTATTCCATAGTTCCTATTGGTTTACCGTGCTTGCCTGGGCCTTTCTATGCCTTTTTCCAACCATAGTTTACTGTAGTACTCTTTTATATTCCAAGACTTTAACTCAATATATTTCCAAGACTTGAAGGAAGTATATTTCACCTAGCGATTTACAGGTAAAGGATGGAAAAAATGGAAACAATTCTGCTGCCGCTGACACCAGCTGTAGGCCTCTTGAACCAGCTGTGCCTTCAGAAAATGAAAATAGTAGGAAAAATTCAGAGGCCAGTAGTATTACAAAACATAAACAAATGAAAGAAGCCAGAAGGGCTCTGATCAAGCTTTTGTCATCCGTACTATATCTTGGCTGCCAGGAGCTAACAATACAAGGGCACAGCGATGAATAGTCAAATTTCAAATTTACACACACTGATTGCACACACTGATTGAAGAAATCCACGAAGCAGGTTATTTTCCCATAATTATAGAAGAAACTGCTGATACACCGGTTAGAGAGCAGGTGTCGGTATGTTTTCATGTTGTTAAGAATGATCTTGACATAGAAGATATATCTTTTGACTTTTACAACATGTCAGACACCACATTGCAGGCACTTTATACTCGTCTAGAAGATATACTCCTTAGATTCGACTTTCCAACATCTATTCTACTCTCTTGCACCACAAACCCAGTTTACTACTTGACCACCTTGACACTCTTCCGGTTGTCCCTCCTGCCCTCTCCTCCTTGTCTCCCCTCTTCATTATTATTATTATTATTATTATTATTATTATTATTGATAATAATAATAATAATAATAATAATAATAATAATAATAATAATAATAATAATAATATTTATTTATTTGGGCTTTTTGCTTATCAGGAAAAAATGCATTTGCCATTTGGGGCCATGTTTTTTCTTTATTTCTTTCTTTAGTTTTTTTCAGAATGTGTTTATTATGGAAGGTTGTTGTAGTTATGTTATACTATCTCAAGTGGACAGATTTTGGTATGGCAGCATAGGCTTGCAATCTGCAATCTACATTTATATAAAAACTCTTTCGGAGTTATTTCAGATGCCTGTACTTTATGCTAAGTGTATATAACATTTCAAAACCTTCATTTTTAAATGAGCCTGGAGTCCGCAAACTTTATTTATTTATTTATTTTTTAATGCATCAGCTGCCAGAGGTTTGTCAATGCACAGAGGTTTGTCAATCCACATACCGTTTGAAAGCGAGGACTGATTACTGGATGTATTTACATATTTATACCTGGTACTATATCTTCCTCTTTTTAATGTTAGTCAATGTATTTTTAGTGGCTTTTGACTTTCAAATTAACTCTGCTTGTCTTGCAACAATTAAGAACTGTTAACCAATTAAAACGAAGAACGCGTTTTATGAACTGTAAAGATGCCAATCTAAGAACAAAAGCAGCACTTATTTCATGGATGACTTGGAGGATTTATTTTTGTAGATAGTCTTTGAAAGTGTGTATAATAGACAATTTAGCGCAACAAAGCATTTATGTATTTCGCGCTAGCGAACAAATCCTTACCTGGTTAACTTAAAGCACTGGTTTTGATAAACACTTATCAGCAAAAAAAACTTTCCACAGGTCCATCATCGGGCACCCCGCCCTGCCCCCGGGAAAGCCTGCGCCTATGATACAGACTATAAATCGCACTGTTTCGTGAGGGAGGATGTTTCTGAATATGATTTACAAGCATTTGCAGTGAATTTCAATCAAAGCTTTGTAGAACCAAAACTCTGAAAACTATAAACAACCACCAACTAGAAAAGTTTTGTAATGGTTTTGGTAATATGATTATTTATTTAGTCAAGTTTTAATCAATGTCATTACAGTGGTTTTGTTTATTTGAAAGAAGGACAATATGCTTAAGACTTAAGCAATACATTATGAATCCAGTTTTTTGTTAGATGCAATCCTTTTGGAGGTACAGAATATGGGAAATGTTGTTGTATGTTGTAAGTTTGTTAGTACCACCTCATCTTTTTTTCTAGTCCAAGACCTACATGTGTAGCAGCCAAGGAAAGATACTCTGCTTTATTATTGACTTTGGGACAGGCTTTACCTGCTTTGAAAATATCTCCAAGGTGAGTATGAGGTGTTCTTTGATACTGCAGTAACTGTATTGCATTCCATTACCAACACATTAATACATCAATAACACTAACTTAAAAGTATGTCTTTCACTAACTGCTTTGAAAATAGTTGAAAAAAATGAAGTTAATTAAGGAAGATTTCACTTCCAAATGTAATAATGTAAATCAGGGGTGGCCAAAGTTGGCCCTTCCACTCCTGGTCTTTGTTCCAGCCCTGTTCTAAATGGTTTACTTTAACTAATTAAACCTCCATCTCGACCCTAAAGGAGTTCATTATCTCATTTTACCTGTTAAACCTGGAGTGGAAGAGCTCTCCAGGACTATGATACACTGCCTGGCCACTTTATTGGGATCTGTCTAACCAATTGAATTTGGCATTGCCTTGGTGTGGGGTATGTTCTTCTGGTATACCCTGGGTTCCTGGATTACTCTGGAAGGATAGACAAATGCTGTAGTTTACTAAGGTATAATTCTGGGTCAAGTCTATCCAATAATTCTGCACTTGTATCCAATAGCTATACCTGATAAGGCACAGATTTAATTTGACAGAATTGTGTACAAATGCTTTAATGAGCATGACAAACGTGTTATATGGCCACCACAATCCACAGATGTCAATCGATTTGAGCATTTTTGGATGAAATTGAACTGCACATTTGTTATCACGATTATGATCTTTTGCCTACCTTTCATGAAATAGTAATAACTGAATAGATATCCCTCAAGACACCTTCCAGCATCTTGTGGAGGCTATGCCGCATCGTGTCAAGGCTGTGATCGGGGTGAACGGTGGCCCAACATGGTTTTACATACATGTTCTAATAAACTGTCCAGGAAGTGTACAGTACGTGTTCAATCTTCTTCTTGTCCAGCTTAAGCATTTATTGGAAAAGAAGTGAAAACAAAAGATAAGTTTGACAATAAACTGTGTAAAATAACTTGCTGTTTGTTTTTCAAAGCAAAGATATTAAGCCCTAGTTCTTTCTAAATGCTGCCTTAAGCATTCAGTTAATTGTAATACCAGTGTCTTGAACTGTTACTTCCCAGAATGTTCTTTGGAAGTACAAGTTTTCACAACTGAAAGGATCCTCTGATGATGGAAAGACACGGGTGAAACTTCTTTTCCAGAATTCCGATACCAAACAGATTGAGATGAAGGTAAATTAGATCATCAGAATCCCACTTGGTTAAATTAAACCTTGCACTTAAAGGTTACCTCATTCATAATCCACAGCAAGAAGAAATAATTGGCCCACTCACTGATTTCTGTTAACACATGTCAAGGGTGCAGAAATCAAAGTTGAAATTTAAATAATTTAAAATTCCAAGACCTTTTGAACATCGAGCGATTCTCAAAGCTGTTTTTTTTTTTTTTTTAAATAAAAGTTTATTTATATATTTTTTTTTCTGGAAGAAGGGATAGGATTAAGATAAATGTTTTAGGTAAAATTGTGAGGTTTAAGGTTATGATTAGATTAATGTATAGATCCTCCTGGAATTGTGTTTGGACCTATTGACAATGTTAATCACAGCATGGCTGTCTATATTCAACAGAGGAAAAATGTGAAACCCTTTACATCACTTAGCAGTTCACTTGGTAAGATATTCCAGGAGAATCCTTAGGAAAATTATTGCATATTTCAGAGTGTGTGTTTGTGCCCCTGGGTTTGAACAAATTGGAAACCTACATCATATACAGAGTGGATTCATTGTTTATAAAGAAGGATTCCAGCAAAGGAATAAGACACTTCTGTCTGCTAGCTGTCCATGGGCTAATATGAAGTGGCGGTCAAAATTAATTACTACGCCAGTTCTAACTGTAGTGAATTGCCGTTTGCTATATAGTTTTAGGGATTGAAATAATAATTGATAAAAGTAAAATTGAATTGTTTTTATTCCTGGTTTAATTCCTTGATGAATGGTCCATGTTTAAGTTAGGACAGATGTCACTCTGTGTGATGAAGTGTCTCAGGGAATGGCTGGTGATAAGTGCTCTGTAAAGGTGAGAATATGTCTCTTATTGGGAATCAAAACTTTTTTTAAACAATTAGAAATATGATACTTTTGCTTTCTTTTTTTCAGGAATTGGAATTTGCTGACCTCACTGCAGTTCTACACTGTATACACTCTTTTATAGCAGCAAAAGTGGCTGCTGTGGATCCAGTGTTCATTGACAGTCAAAGTGTTGCAAGAAAATACATGTACAGCAGCTAAACCACACACTTTACATTCTGGTATTCTAAGAGAGAATTCTTTTATGCATATTACAGATATTTTTGTATGAAACTTGTGAAGTTACAAAAGAGTATAAATCGTCACTTTTGACTTGTATTGATTACTAATAAGTACCGGTATGTTGTAGTTTTGCTTGCACTTTATTGATATCGGTGTTCGTGGAGAAATATGTGAATGTCACTGCAGTTGTTGAACAAATTAATTTCCAACATTCTCACACATATTAATTAAGGTTCTATAGTAGCATATGTAATGGAAATGATCATGCAAGACAGCACAATACTCTCATCTGTGAAAAGTGAGATAAGAAGATCAGATTAGCAAGCTTTATAGTTTTTTTTTATTATTGATAAAGCCCTGTTCAAAGCTCAAGAAGCTATTTTTTTTTTTTTTGGGGGGGGGGGAGGGCGCAGCATGTTCTTTATTAACTATTAGCTACACTGCAGAGTTAAGCTGACATTTTTGTAATACAACATACAAGGCTGTTTCCTTTTAGATATTTAGAAATGCAGTTGGATTTCCTCGATATGACTCATCTTCAACTCATGACAGTTAACCTAGTACTGCTTTGCTATTTAAAACTGAAACACACCTCAATGTATTGTCTGAAAAAAATAACTGCCACTTTGCTTTGTTAATCAGTTATTTATCCCCCATGGCAACCAAGTGGTATGGCTGGTTGCCCTGGCACTTTGCACATTCTGGTTTCCTGTTATGTGACTGAAGACACACTATTCAACCAAGTAGTATTGGTTTCTATAAATTGCAAAAAGAAAATTTTTTAGATGATACATCAATTTTACGTACAATTGGTTCAGGTGTGGGCAACTGGGTGATATTGATTATAATGTAGAGTGCATTATTGGTCCACTGCCCAGGAGTTCAAATCAGAGCCCAGCCATATAATTAGCCGGTGATTAACATCAGACCTGTGCCTTTCACCTTGAATGGCCAGGCCATCTGGTCATTACAGTGCTTTCCTCTGGGACAACTGCAGCATACAGAAGTCCTGTACCAGTAGCACATGACATTTATATTTTAAAATACTACGTTTTTGCTTGATCACTAAGACACCAAAAAGGTTGTTTAAAAAACAACCAAATGCTACCTGCACACAAAATTTAACAAGTAAAATAGTCATGCAGTAACAGGTTAAAACTACAGTATTGCTCGATTGAGATGTATTCACTTGTACAACTTCTGTACACAATTCACAGTATATTGCATCATATTACCTATACCTGTAAAATACTCACAAAATTAAAATACCTGATTAGACTGCTAAAATTCAGTATCCGTAAACAAATGTCATCCCATCATTTAGTTGGCTGGTAGAAACCTTTTAGAACGATTTAATCACGTGGGGCTTAAAAAACATCCAAATACCATACATAACCATTAAGTATAAACAAAGAGTGTAAGAATACATACCAATCAATATAACAGTCCCCATGAAATGTAGTCCAGCATTACTACAGTACTTGTTTGTACTACATTTTAGCAATTACAGCTTTGGCCAAAGTTTTACATCACTTGATAGAATTAACTCATTGTGCTTCATAAATTCGAATGAAACCTGCTGAATAATATTACGTTAACATAGTGAATTAAATACCGCTTTGCAGTTTTCCATCTTTAACAAAAAACTGACAATTGAAAAATGTGCCATTTCAAAATCTAACATGAAATACTGTACTACTATTATGACTTCCAGTAGACTTTTACAGTATCATTTTGTAATTTCTTTGATTACATGATGTTAAATAAAAGGCCTATATAATGTTCATATAGTTTTATTTTTTAAATGGTGTCCCAATGCTACAATTCTAGGGGATGCAAAACTATTTTTTGGACATGGCTGCATATCACAAAGTTCCTGGACCTGAAATACGTATATACAGTTATTGCTGAAAGGGGGAAAGAAAGAAAATGTACATTGTCAGAGCAGAAGGAAGCAAGTTTTCTTCCAGGACAACCTTGTACTTGGCTTGATTCATGCCAAAGCTGCCCTATTCCAGCCTTGCTGAAGCACCCCCAGATCATCACCGATCCTCCACCACATTTCACAGTGGGTGCGAGACACTGTGGCTTGTAGGCCTCTCCAGGTCTCCGTCTAACCATTAGACGACCAGGTGTTGGGCAAAGCTGAAAATTGGACTCATCTGGGGGTGCTTCAGCAAGGATGGAATCGGGCAGATTTGTCTTTGTGAAGGACGCATGAATCAAGCCAAGTACAAGGTTGTCCTGGAAGAAAACTTGCTTCCTTCTGCTCTGACAATGTTCTCCAACTCTGAGGATTGGTTTTTCCAGCAGGACAATGCTCCATGCCACACAGCCAGGTCAATCAAGGTGTGGATGGAGGACTGCCAGATCAAGACCCTGTCATGGCCAGCCCAATCTCCAGACCTGAACCCCATTGAAAACCTCTGGAATGTGATCAAGAGGAAGATGGATGGTCACAAGCCATCAAACAAAGCCGAACTGCTTGAATTTTTGCGCCAGGAGTGGCATAAAGTCACCCAACAACAATGTGAAAGACTGGTGGAGAGCATGCCAAGACGCATGAAAGCTGTGCTTGAAAATCAGGGTTATTCCACCAAATATTGATTTCTGAACTCTTCCTAAGTTAAAACATTAGTATTGTGTTGTTTAAAAATGAAAATGAACTTATTTTCTTTGCATTATTCGAGGTCTGACAACACTGCATCTTTTTTGTTATTTTGACCAGTTGTCATTTTCTGCAAATAAATGCTCTAAATGACAATATTTTTATTTGGAATTTGGGAGAAATGTTGTCAGTAGTTTATAGAATAAAACAAAAATGTTCATTTTACCCAAACACATACCTATAAATAGTAAAACCAGAGAAACTGATAATTTTGCAGTGGTCTCTTAATTTTTTCCAGAGCTGTATATATATATATATATATATATATATATATATATATATATATATATATAGTGCACCAGCTGGAACAGGCTTAGATAAATAACCAGACCACATATCTCACAGATATCAGAGGACTAAGAAAGCAATACAATCTTTTTGAAAGTTTTTTTTTCCAAAGTTTTTGTTTTTGTTTCCAAAAGCTCCCTAGCTTGTATGGCCTCTTCCTGACTGGACCAGATTACCCAATACACTTAAATACTGGATGTGATTTACCTTTCTAAAAATACCACTCATTTTCCATAAATTCTCCATTCACTAAGGAGCAAAAAAAAAAAAGTGTTTAAGAAAGCAATGAGCAATAATTGTAATCATGGTGTTTTTCAGGTAGCAGGAGCAAGGGCCCTACCATTCCTCCCCATCACCACCTCTCCTAGAAAAAGGGGGACACCTGGCCAATCCAATCTGTCTCTTCGTAAACATTGTGAACAGTAGTTTGAAGTTCCTACAATGTTTTCAAAATTTAAAACATGATTGTGCCAAACATGATTTGTCATTACTTACGCACAATGTATACTGTCCCTCTTCTATAAAAATAAGTAAAGCCTATAATGGTTAGAATAGTTAATCACTTGTACCATTACACATGGTTGGACAACTTAAAGGAGGTTCAGTTTTATTTGTAGCAATATGTATTACCTGGTCGTTCAGGTAATGCTTTTTCATACATACTCCTGTTGTTATAAATGGGAAAGAAGTGTTTTTTAAAAGATTGTTGTTAATATCTTACGAGCTCACTATTGTTATTGTGTTATACCCATTGGTGTATAAATGGACAATGTTATACTGTTAAAAACAGTTTGAATATGTATTTTATTTATTTTTTCTAATAACTATACTATATATTTAGCTCTACTACTCCTCATCATACATTCATGTTTAAATCAAATTAAGAAACCTTTGTAAAGACGGAAAGATAAATCATTTTGTATTGATGTGTGAAATGACTTGATTTAAATATGCTACACAATTAAGAATTGTACTTTTGAATATTTAAAGAACCCCTCAAGAATAGTGCTGCTTTTGTACACTGTTTTGGGAATAAAGCATTTTCTTTAAGAATTGGGTGTCTGGTTTCCAAATATTTGCATTTAATAACATGAGTGTGATTTATGGAGGGTTCCTTTTCATGAAGTCTGTGCTGTAATATAACATTTATGATATCATCTGAAATATTTATATGATAACCCATTTATAAATTGCAGTTTTGTTGATTTAATTCCCTTTGTGATGTACTGATATTGTACATGCAAATCAAAAAAAAAATGTTAAATTGTACATATGCTTTGTATTATTCAGTATGCACATTTTAGTAAACACATAGCATGTAGAACATCTTAATTTACCCTATTCAGACCCCGATTTACGTTTTTATTTTGAGAAGTGTTTTACTCCACCAGTACAGATGTGCTCTGAAGGGACAATTAACCATGACTGTTTCACTCCATTAACTGTAGCCTGTGTAATTTTCACAGATATGCAGGATTGATTAAAAATTACACAGAAGTGGATTAATCAAAAAAAAAGATTAAAAAAAGTACTTTATGTGATGTTTCCCTAGACAGTAAAGTGGTAGAGTGGGTTTTTAAGAGTAAGTAACGGGGTTCTGAAAAATAGAGACTTTAAAGTCTGGTTCAAAGTTATTTTTAAAATGTCCGCTCTAGTGCATTGATAGTGTAAGGATTATTGCCCACATTGTCAAACAGATAACACAGCAATAACAATCCATGATGTGGCACACAGTGATTTAGAGGACAGATCTCAAACCCCAGTGCACAAGAGCAAACATTTTGAAAATAGCTTTGAAGCTGACTTTAAAGTTGTAAGTGTAAAAAGTTGTCAGCGTGTTAATGAAAAGAGCTTAAACAGTTGTAGCAACACATGGGGATGTATAACGCTATATTTTTCGGAACCCCCTACTTACTCATCAAGGGAAACACTAATTTGGTATATTAGTGTTTATTACTGCAACTGGAATGCTGTTATTAAATACTTAGGGAAATATGTCGCAAAAACTTTAAATCAGAGCTATTTAAATATATGTATACAGTGCCTTGCAAAAGTATTCAGACCCCTGACCAATTCTCTCATATTACTGAATTACAAATGGTACATTGAAATTTCGTTCTGTTTGATATTTTATTTTAAAACACTGAAACTCAAAATCAATTATTGCAAGGTGACATTGGTTTTATGTTGGGAAATATTTTTAAGAAAAAAAAAAACTGAAATATCTTGCTTGCATAAGTATTCAACCCCCACACATTAATATTTGGTAGAGCCACCTTTCGCTGCAATAACAGCTTTAAGTCTTTTGGGGTAAGTATGTACCAGCTTTGCACACAGTGTCGGAATGATTTTGGCCCATTCTTCTCAGCAGATTTGCTCCAGGTTGTTCAGGTTGGTTGGACAACGCTTGTGGACCGCAATTTTCAGATAGTGCCACAGATTCTCAATGGGATTGAGATCAGGACTTTGACTGGGCCACTGTAGGACATTCACCTTTTTGTTCTTGAGCCACTCCAATGTTGCTTTGGCCTTGTGCTTGGGATCATTGTCCTGCTGAAAGGTGAATTTCCTCCCAAGCTTCAGTTTTTCAGCAGACTGAAGCAGGTCCTCTTGCAGTATTTCGATTTTGCTCCATCCATTCTTCCTTCAATTTTAACAAGATGCCCAGTCCCTGCTGATGAGAAGCATCCCCACAGCATGATGCTGCCACCACCATACTTCACTGAGGGATGGTGTGTCTTGAGGCACGGGCAGTGTTAGGTTTGCACCACACATAGTGCTTTGAGTTTTGGCCATAAAGCTCTATCTTGGTCTCATCTGACCACAAAACCTTTTCCCACATCGCAGCTGGGTCACTCTCATGCTTTCTGGCAAACTCCAGACGTGCTTTCAGATGGTACTTTTTGAGTAACGGCTTCTTTCTTGCCACCCTCCCATACAGGCCACTGTTATGCAGAGCTCTTGATATGGTTGACTAGTGCACCATTACTCCACTCCCAGCCACTGAACACTGTAGCTCCTTCAAAGTGATTGTTGGCCTCTCTGTGGCTTCTCTCACAAGTCTTCTTGTTTGAGCGCTGAGTTTTGAGGGACAGCCTTTTCTTGGCAGTGCCTGGGTGGTGTGATGCAGCTTCCACTTCCTGATTATTGATCCAACTGTGCTCACTGGGATATCCAAACACTTGGATATTATTTTGTACCCTTTCCCTAATCTATACATTTGTATTACTTTATCTCTAACTTCTGTAGAATGCTCTTTGGTCTTCATTTTCCTTCAGATTCACAGCCTGACCAATGATCCTTCAACAGTGGGGTTTTTATCCAGAAAATGTGACAGCAACTTTAATGGTTCACAGGTGGAGGCCAATGGTAAGGTAATTGTGTCCTTGTTAGGGCAATTTCTTTCATCGGTGTAAACTGGGAGCTTCCACAGAACAGGGGTTGAATACTTATGCAAGCAAGATATTTCAGTTTTTTATTTTTCTTAAAAATATTTCCCAACATAAAACCAATGTCACCTTACAATAATTGATTATGAGTTTCAGTGTTTTAAAATAAAATATCAAACAGAACGAAATTTCAATGTACCATTTGTAATTCAGTAATACGAGAGAATTGGTCAGGGGTCTAAATACTTTTGCAAGGCACTATATATATATATAGGGCAGCAGTGTGGAGTAGTGGTGAGGGCTCTGGACTCTTGATCGGAGGGTCGTGGGTTCAATCCCTAGTGGGGGACACTGCTGCTATACCCTTGAGATTGCTCCAGTAAAATCCCAACTGTATAAATGGGTGATTGTATGTAAAAACATAACGTGATATCTTGTAACAATTGTAAGTCGCCCCGGAGAAGGGCGTCTGCTAAGAAATAAATAATAATAATATATATACACACACACATATATATTTCTTTTTTTTAAGACTTTGGATGGATTAAATAAAGTTTAACAGTTGGCTTCTTTAACAGCAGTTATGGCAGGTAAGCCTAAACCTTGAGACTGTGCCATGCTTTCGAGTTTCACTCCTCCTCAACCTCCATCTAATTTTCAGCCTCAGCAGGGGGTTGGCAGTTGAACTGTCTCCCTGCCTGAGATGTTGATCAGCCATCCAAAGCATCATCCAGTGCCCCAAAGATAAAAGCTTGTATCAACTTTTTTTTTCTCATATAAAACTGTTGTTTTATCCTGACTGAATGTACACACACCTTTAAGCACTGTAAAGCTGGCAGTTTTTATACCATTGAGAATACTTTATAACAGTGAAAATTCTGTAAGGGAAATGGAGTTAGTGCAACACCATGGCTGTGATTTCTGACTCACAGCAGGTAAAAATGCCACCACCTTTGAAGTTGCTTTTTGAAATGCATTTAATACTCATACATATTTAAAAAAATGCCAACTGATTTGCATTATTTTTTATTTACATTTTCTACAAGGCATAGTTTATAGTTCGTTTCTAGATAAGTCCCTTTTTTTAGTTTTGCTTGGTTTTTTGCAGACTCCACCGTTGGTGTAGCAAAAAAAGTCTTCTAATGAATCCGGATCGCTTCTGTACTTCTGGTAAATTTCGGTTTCATCATACTCTCCAAGATAGCTCTGACACATTTTAAATAACCTAAAAAATGTAACATGAAAGCAGAAGACAGATACATTTACCTAACGGTAAATCTGTTGGGGTAACAATGCCCTGCAGCACATTAACCAAACTACAGATTACTTTACTTTGACTTCACTAGACATTCAGTTCAGGGTTATCCGAAGGGGAACTCGATTCTGTGTCCCCATCTGTTGATCTTGTATTAATACCATTCACCGCTACAGTTTACAGCCTCAGGCACAACCTACCTCTCTATCAGTCATGTTAAGCAGATCGGTTTGTATTACCCACAGAATCATTCTGCATGTCTTAATGAAGTAGTACTTACTGGGCCAGTTGGCTGAACTTTCTGCTCTGTATCAATACTGTTCTATTAGATTCTTCCCAAGCCACGTGTGCTGCCACTAACTCTAATTTCAGGGGTCTGAGGGGTTTTGATCAACCTGTAACCACCAGAAAATGTTAATGTAAGAGCTCCTACAGACAGCTCCTATAAATGTGTGTTGCTATTTCCGTAAAATAAGAGTGTCCCTAGACCCCCTCTCTCTCAATGACTTGCTTTGTAAACATGCTTTGGGGCACTGCAGTGTATCTCTTGCTTGACATATGTGGCACATGTCTGGAGGCTCTATGCAGCTTCTATGCAGCCACATGACTACATAAATGTGCAAACCTTGCTGACTTGGGTTTTTTCTTACTTTACTTACAATGTCCACTTTTTGGTAAGTCAAGGTATATATAGAACACTAGTGTTACATATGGACGACCACATACTGTACAGTATATCCCCAGGTTGCATTCTCAGCAAGGGATCATGAACATAGATAACTTTTCTCTTTTTTTTACCTTTTTGGCCAAGGTCCTCCATACATGACCATACCCATCTTATCTGCTGTCTCCAATCCAGGCCCAGAAAGACGTTTGAAACCATGCACCTCTTTCAGACCATACCTTAAACAATAAGAGTTGTATTTTTAGGAGATGTCTGAACATTGCAATGATGCTAGTGAGACAGATGTACAGTATTTACTGCAGTAAATATGCTTCCCCTCTAGAATGCTTAAAATTGAACACGCATTTCCCCATCCATACATCCATTTTGTTAAGTTACTGTAATATTCACAAACTTACAAAGTTTCCACCATAACAGCACCATGTAACACAAGATTTGATTAATTGTAAGGCTTTTCATTAATTATAAAAGTAATACCTGATAATGAAATGTAATCATCCTAATTAAATACTGGGGTTGGACAACAACTTAGAAATACCTGCAAGAACACTATAAATATGACATTAACCATGGGCAACCAGAATAGCACTAATTCAAAATGACAAGTCAGAAAGGTGTTTCAATTGTTTTGGAGGGCTACACAGCCTTTCCTAAAATTACCTCAGGTTACTGTTAGCGTGTATCAAAGTCTGTTAGATCAGCTGTTCTGTCTACGGTGATTGAAACTGACTTTCAACAGGAAGGGTCGGCTTTAATAACAGAAATGCCAAAATTGACATTTGCATGACAGACTGCAATTTTTTTTGTGAACAATAATAAATCATCCCCAGATGCATAACATAAAAGGAATGGCATATCTGATAGAATGATATGCAATGTGTTAAACTGAAAAAATGAGTGACATTAGGGGCAGTTGAAGAAGGGGTGGTGTGTTTCCAAAACATGTAACCCCCCCCCCCCCCCCCCAAAGGATACTTATTTAATTAGTCAAAGCAGGGGCAGGTCATTTCTATTTAAAAGTGTGTATTACATAATGCAGGTCAGTAACTGTATACTTACTGTTCCCACTTCTGAGAGCAGCAGTGTTCCAAAGTGTCCACGTACTCCGATTCACTCAAAGCTGCTCCTTTACCCTTCACTGCTGTCCTCTTGGACTCTGCTTTTACAAGATAGTCTTTCATCTTATAAAAACACACACAAGTTAGCAGAAGCTGTCATGGTTGAACAAGCACTTGGTGTAACAAGTATTTAATTAATTTCTTGTCCATTTTTGGTTTTACCATTAACAGTGTTGAAAGAAATGCATATTTTTTGTTTGTTTGTTTGCATGAATATGCACGTACTATTTAAATCATTCCAAAAACGTTTTCCACAAGTATGACCAACATGTTTTAAATATGATAATTTCAGGGTAATCCCTTGGCTCTGGCATTTTTGTTAGAATGTTTAAAAGTAAAATGTGCATTGCCAAACCAATACAAAAATGTGGTTCCTGGTTGGCCGTTTTCTGTAAAATTCCGTAATTAACCATTCTTTACACTCTACTCCATTAGAAATCCTGTTGGCTTTCCAGTTAGTTTACATTTAAAGTTACTATTGTATATCCGCTGCAGGCACACAAGCTTTCATCTTTTTGAAACCGTCTTGCCTTAAAAAACAAAACAAAAAGGCATTTATACTATAGGCAAGGTAACCTGAGCTTTCATACTTTCTGAATTTAGATGCAGAGCAACAGTGTCACGTTTCAGCGAATCTCTTCTTCAAATTAAACACACGTGGTTAAGGAAATAATAATAATAATAATAATAATAATAATAATAATGTTTGTATTTTGATTTACAAAAGCGTAGTGCCCTTACCCGTGTTGTACATATTTGCGCTTCTTCAATGTTAGGATTTGATACCTTACCTGAAATGCAATAGCTTTACAGGCATCACACTTCAGATATCCAGGCATATGATCTGAGTGTTCGTCCTCTGCGTTTAATTTTGGAGCTGTGAAACGTATTGTTCCTGATGAGTCAGGTTCTTTCATAACAATATTTTCATGCTGTTCGTCTGCTGTAAACAGGCCGCACAAAGTTGACAGTATTAAGAAATGCAAAGAGAATACAGCCCTCATTTTACCAAGATGTACACTTGTAGCTGCCCTGTTTAAAATCTGAATTAGTTAAAAATACACCGCGGAAGGAGGAAAGCAGAGCAACAAACAAGTGAGCACCAATGGGAGTTTGAAGCGTGTTGCGTACGTAAAGGAAGTTGAGCTGGGTATACGCAACTGTTACAGTCGTCACGGAAGTTGCATTTGTACTGTAAATCAGCCAGTTGATGCGTAATTTTTTTTTAAATATAAAGCCGCCTTTCCTGGATATAAATCTACCCCCAAATTTAAAATGACTTTGAAGCGTAATTTACAATTTAATGCACTTGTCCTACTACCATTCTTTTTAGAAGTTGTGTTACAGTTGCTATTATCAGATTGTGTTTAATTTTGTGAGTATGTGCCTGCAGCTAATAACTATTGTTGGCAGTGTTTTAATGAAGGGAAGCTGTTACAGAATGCTAATGCAAATTTCAGATGAGATTTCGATTAGAACTGAAAACATGTACATCTCAGCACAGCTAGTCAGTCATACCAGCCAACGTTTGAAAATAAAAAAAATGGTGAAGGATTTGGGGGGGATTAACGATACATAGACATTTTATACATATATCAGTCGTATCAGTGCTAAAAAGGTGAAACATCCTGCATCCCGTGAGATCTTTGCCTCCCTTGTCCTTCGGATCTCTTCAGAACGCCTCTGCTTTCTTTCGCTTCACGTGCACGCGCAGCTGTGAGACAGACGGCAGAGATTTTAATTCTAATACGTAATTAAAAAAATAAAATAATTAAACTGCTGGAAACTCATATCTTCAGCAAACCATGACATGTATGTATATAAGTGGGATTCAATAAGATTGACTGTAACATTGTCTTTTTATTTTGTGAGTGGGAAATGTGTTTATTTTATCTTTTAAAATCTTTTTTCGTCACACGTGTCACGAAAAAGGAATTATTCTCACAAAAAGCAGCTGTTCTGGCGAAAACAAGTATTCTGCGAAAAAAGAATTTAGAATTTCATTTCTTTTGTCGTGAGGGTTATCTTCTTTCGTGAGGTTCTTTCATTCTGTCAAAAAAAAAAAAAAAGATGTATTCTGGCAAAAAAAAAAAAAAAAAGAATGTGGACAGCCACCGTCTAAGCACCTCAAAGATCAGTGGATTGAAAACTGGTGAAAACTTTTTTTTATATTAATTATACTTTTATACAAACATAGTTTATTAGGTTTTTTATTACATATTATATATTAAATATTGTAATGGTTATAGTAAAATAAAACATCCTCGCTTGAACACTATTAACTATTACGTTTTTACAAATTATTATTATTATTATTTTGCTGAGAGAGGTACAGCTATGGCCACAACTATTGCATCACCTACATTTTTTTTTAATTGATACAATTAAAAAAAAAGAAAAAGAAGCCTAGATTAACTTAATTTTAGATGTTTTATTTAACATGATGTAATCAAAGAAATTACAGAAAGATATCGCAAGTGTCCCGGAAGCCATAATAGATGTACAGTAGTATTTAAGGCATGCTGGATTTCGAAATGTCACATTTTTAAATGTCACAGTTTTTCGTTACGTGTAGTATACTGCAAAGTGGTATGTAATATTAACGTAGCGACGTCTCTTGTCTTATCTGCAGAGAGTTGAATGTTGTTTGTCTTAACTGATGATGGCTGTCTGTGGTTGCTTGTGTTGCCTTGCCCTTTCCTGTGCTTGTAAGGGGGCAGGAAGGAATGCAGAGTTAGGGTTAAACAATTTTCATTACTGGTTCGTTTTCATATAGTATGACTCATTTATACAGTTGACTAATTTCAAATGTATTCTTGTGGAGGAATATAAAGAAATGATAGTCCAGGTTGTATATTTAAAATGAGAAAATAATGTTTATGCATATTGCTGGGACAGGGTCACCAGCAACAATATTGACTGTCAGCATCATTGGTGGAGTGTATCTGCCTAAATTGTTTGTCTTATATAAATATGTTATATTATGTAGGATTTATTCCATTGCCGGTCATTCTTGAAAGAGAGGGAGGCTGTGGGGTGAGTTTGGTCTGAGCCAAAGTTACTGTTGTAACCAGCACCTTGACAACTGACATTAAATTGAACACTTTTTATCTTCTGCTATTCCAGGCAAAACCAGTTGAGCAGGAGAGCTCTTCTGATTGAGGACAGTGTGCTGGGGATTTCCCCCCTATGCTGCAGACAATGGGGGGATTCCAAAATTTTAGGGGGAATGGCAAAAAAAAAAAAAAAGGCACTTTTGCATATAAAAAACTATATATATTTACTGCATCATCATTCACACTGGTGTTGCTTTAAAATAATATGCTTTCAGGAGACCTAACAGCTGTTCATCCCTGTGAGACAGAGCACTCTCCATTGCTTTTGCCATTGCCTGACATGAAGTTTTTGCATGCAGCAGAAGAAAAAGGTGCTTTTCTTTTTAACCAGCGCTCCATTTCTTTTTTTTTTTTTTAACTCTTTACACTCAGCCCTATTTCAGCCTGTTTTTAACTGTTTTCATTTTTGTATGGTTAACTACATGTACTGCATGCATGTAACATATCAAATGAAAGGCCACAAAATGTTTCATATTATGTAAGGATCAGACATACACTTTTCCAAAAATATCATGTTTGGTCATTGCTATATAAAAACAACAATGCACAATTGAACCTCAATATGAAATGAACATGGGGGGGGGGGGGGGGGGCTGAGCTTATAAGCTTTCCAATGATACCACCCTTTTTCAGTCTAGCTGCCACAATGACGGAGCAATAAACTCAAAACGAAACCTAAGCTGCGAACCCTGTTACGTGATGGGAGTCTTAACTTCAGGCTGACTCGTAGTTCTGGCTAGGAGTACCGCATACACACACTGGATACGTCTTTGGAAAACCCAGAGTCTGTACTTTTTGGCTTTTTGGCTTTTATAAGAGTTAAAACTGTTTACTTATACTGCAGTTTCTATAATGCTTAAAGATAGCGGCCGTGAATCACGTATAAGAGAATAAAGTCTCGCGACACTTAAAATATCCAGCAATACTTTTTTTTATTTTTTTATTTTAACCAGAACTACTCAGAATGCAGCTCATAGTGCTTTCGGCACTGACACCCACTTCCTTAGAGATTGTTGTAGCGTTTCAGGCATTCTAAATTGGGTGAAAAATACAGTAGCTTGGTGTCTTAAAATATCTCTGCGGGATTTTCCCGCACTGAAAGTTGCAGATATGTGGGAGCAACTTGGAAAGTGCGTGATTCTCGCAATCCCACGCTGAAATTCAAGCCCTGGTAAAAGCTTGGACAAGTATAAGCTTACAGCTATGTATAACACATGATGAGAAATATTAACATAGGTAAAAGTAATTTTGTAACAACTTGGCCCGTACTTTAAGAAAAGCTGTATACTGTATATGTTTGCTATCAGCTACTTATAATACACACAGTAAGATATCTTAATTAGATCATCCACAAAATAAGATATATTTCTGGTTTTGTACTGATTTGTACCCTAAGCCTAGAGTACTGATTTATCATGACCAAGGTTTATTGAAAGGAAAGGCAGTTTATGTGAATCATGTTGGATCAACTGCCAGCCAGCAGAACAGTTTGATCCAAAATGGTGCCCAAAACATACATTAAGACAATGCAGCATATGCTAACCTTGCCTTTCTATAAGCCTCAGCTCAACCTTGAAAAGTTTCATTTTCTCGATATCCTCTCTGTGTGGCTGTAGTAAAGATGTGCCTGTGAAACACACACACACACTCAAAACTTAAAAGAGCATGTTAAAGAGAGCAACTGTGCTTAAGAGAAGTGTTTTCACAGGCTCTTTTCTTGATGCCAGGCTCCTTTATACTTTAAACATCAAGGAGCTCCTGTACAAAAGATATCTTTCAAGTTCTGCTACACTTTGCACTAAACAGAATTCCAAAGATCAATAACACTCTTCTTGGGAGTGTTCTTGGCCCCAGAACATAACGCAAAGGGCAAAGTCAATAGTCCCACTGCTGGGACAGTTACAGAATGGAGTGCTGTGCTCCATAAGAAGGATATATTAATGTGAGAATAACAGTACAGTTGTGCTTCCCATTTGGAATTCTGAGCTAAAACAGCTTCAAAGTTTCATGTACAAGCTTATGCTCTTGCAAATAGTATTTGTATCACACAAAAATCACCATACCATTTAAAACCAATGGTAATGTAAAAAAAAAATATATATATATATATATTGTACAGTACATTCAACAACGCTTTGGCTCTTAAAGTAGAATTCTAATTGTGTAGGTTTCTTCGTGAGTATGGATGTTTCAATTTCAACAAAACACAAAAAATGGTTTCAAACCTAGTTACTGTTTCTCTACAGGATGCATCTGTAAACCAGTCAGTTTCAATATAAAAAAGAACAAATATACCTACATCTACAGAATATAGCGGTAAACAAATGAATGTGGTCAAGTCAGTTAGATTCTCATTAAATCCTCTTGAGACTAAAGTTTACTTTTTAGAGGGAGTTTCGTACCAGACATGCTACATTAAACAGAGTGACAAACACTATTAAACCTTTACATGTGCCCTTGAATGTCATTTAATAAACTAAATCCATGTCTGTTCTAAGTCATTACTGTATGGAGAAGAAACTGCAATTACCACAGATATAAAACAAAAGGACTGATTGTGTAGTAATCACATCATTTTAAAAACCATGCTATTATAAAATATCAGGATGCCCAGCTATGTGTGTGCCTAATGAAAGCACACAGTTTGTGCAATGACAGATTTTGTCTTGATTGGCTATTAAATGTTCTGATTAATATATCTCATTATAAAATGGCTTGGATAAATTAAGTGCTGTGATTGGTTGAACAAGATCACATGACCGTGCTGTAATAATTGTCTTACCGCACGGCTATGACATCATAGACCAACTTACTTGCCTGATCTATTAATATTACTACGCCTTAATAGTAAAAATTATCTAAACGGTGTTTCTGTAGGTAAAAATGCCAACATACAACTGAAACAGCATTTAAATCACTCAACAATTTTTTTTTTTCATCTCTGTCACTAAGAATTACAGAACAATTGGCAAATATACTGTGGTACTTACTTAGTCAGAGAACAGAACAAAGAAAACTCTGAGGCAAGCAGTAGCAGTAACACTATTCAAAAGCCATTTGAGAAATCACCACGCAAGTCTCACTCAGCATGTAATATATACGGTATATGCAGCAGCGGCATCTACTTATTAAACTAAATATCGCCTTATAAAACTGACTAGCGAGTATGCTGACACAACCATTGGGCTTTTAAACAAGGTCAGGTTCGGCAAAGAATTCTATTGTGCTCGCCATGGACGGGAAGGACCGCGCAAACTGACGTGGAAGTTGTTTAGTCCACATATCATCTAATGCTGGTTTACAATCTAGTGAAATTATGCCGGTTACCGGCAATTGGTGTGAAAACAGCCTCAGAAATTATTGGTCAGCTTTTCTTGAAGACCGCAAAGCCTGAGTAGGATCATTTCCTACAAAAAAAAAAAAAAAAAACACTCGGAAACCCCTCCCTCGAGTGCCAGTGCAGTGTTTGGCTGTTACATGAATCCTCCCTCAGATGTAGGAAATCAGTCTGCTTTCAATTCCCAAATGCCATTTAATCTCGAAAGTTTTACTGTAAATGGCAATGTTCAATGTAATGTTTATGGCAAATAAAAAAGTGCAAAATGTATGTTACCATCAAACAGTCTTCAGGGACTATTTTTTCTCAGTGGAAGGATACATAATATATTTCTTATTTTTTCCTTCAACAAGCTATTTTGTGTAATTATTTTCAAGAAAAAAGGGTAGCCATTTTATAAGCAAAATAACCCACTCCAGGGTGTGCGGCAAGACAGTTCTTACCACACTTCCTGGGTGGTTGAAGGGACTCGGCCTGCAGCCTTGTGCCTCACAACCCACCCACTTGTGGGTTATTTCTTACATACTGTATTGAAGAGGGGGAGTTATTTTATTATTGACCATTCTAACTTAATAGAAACTGTGTTCCTATTAATTTTCAAGGAAATATGTCAAACACATGTAGGTCAGACCAACCATCTATCACTAGGCATAGTGCACATGTAATGAGTTGTCTGTATGAGGTACTATGATGAATACATGGTTTTAGTTTTACATTTAGTCATCTATATAAGAACCTTTGAAATTCTATTTGGCTATCCAGAAATCCAATCAAGAATCCCACTTGGAGCCACAGTATTCAAAATGAGATTTATTGAGCATCATTTCTCATGAAATACATTATCAGCTTTGAACAAGCTTTTAGTTCAAGTACATGTTTTACTCTTATGTGCAGGGCTGGATTAACCTATATGCAAATTAGGCTATATCGTTGGACCCCCAGCAGAATTGGGGTCCCCGTGAGGTCACCTTTTATTTGCGACATTTTACAAAAACTGCATACAGGCTCACACTCACAGGAAGAGAGGCGCACAGAAGTTTGCTTTTGGTTAATTTTGTTGTTTTATGACGGCTTTGGATTTCTTTCTCGATTACAGCATTTCTGGTCTCTGAATCTCTCACGCAAGCAGCTTCCTGCTAATGTGCAATACCAAATGCCCCACTCCCTCTACCTCCTGGGAAAGGTCTGCCCCTAGTTCTACTAAGTCAGAGGCATCAGTCTGCAGGATATAATAAAGAGATATTGCAAAGAAAGCCAAGGTGTCAGTGAGTACAATTTCCTACACCATCAAAAGGCACTTGGAAACTGGAGGAAACTCTGACAGGAAGAGGTCTGGCAGACCCAAAGCCACAACAGAATCAGAAGACAAGTTTCTGAGAGTCAACAGCTTGCATGATAGGCGGCTCACAGGACAACAGCTTCAAGCACAGCAAGTCTCAGTCTCAACTGTGAAGAGAAGACTTCGAGCTGCAGGTTTGACAGGTCGAGTGGCAGTAAGAAAGCCATTGCTAAGATAGCAAAATAAGAAAAAGAGGCTTGCCTGGGCCATGATGCACCGCCAGTGGACTACTGAAGACTGGAAGAAGGTCTTATGGACCGATGAATCAAAATTTGAAATTTTCGGTTCATCACCCAGGGTTTTTGTACGCCGTCGAGTAGGCGAAAGGATGGTTCCTCGGTGTGTGACGCCAACTGTCAAACATGGAGGAGGAAGCGTGATGGTCTGGAGCTCTTTTGCTGGATCCAGAGTCGGCGACTTGCACAGAGTGAGTGGCACTCTCATCCAAAACTGTACCACAGCATTTTGCAGCGCCATGCAATACCCTCTGGTATACGCCTAGTTGGTCAGGGGTTCATCCTACAGCAAGATAATGACCAAAAACATACCTCCAGGCTATGTCAGAACTACCTTAGAAGAAAATAACAAGATGGTAGGCTTCAAATCATGGAATGGCCAGCACAGTCTCCAGACTTAAACCCCATCGAGCTGGTTTGGGATGAACTGGACAGAAGGGTGAAAGCAAAGCAACCTACAAGTGCAACACATTTGTGGGAACTTCTGCAACAGTGTTGGGAAGAACTTTCCAAACAATATTTGATTTCCATTGTAGAAAGAATGCCACGAGTGTGTTCGGCTGTTATATCTGCAAAAGGTGGCTACTTTGAGTCAAAAATTTAGATTAAATTTTGTTAAACAAAACGATTCCATGATTTCTTTTTTTATCTCCAATTGTTTATTTGTTCTATGCTTTAATTTCAGAGTACATTGAGACATTAAACTGCGTAAATTTTAATAAAAACTGGAAAAATTGAGGTGTTCTAAAACTTTTGACCGGTAGTGTATATATATATACACTGGTACTGAAGCTTTTTTATGTCTGTTATTCATATTGCATCATTTTGTGTTCTGTGTTCCCACGGATGTTTGAATTTTAATTAAAATGATCATTAACAGTGAGATTTAATTATCACTCGCATGTGATTTCTGTTGTATGGTACAAGGCAATAAAGGCATACACAGTTTAATAAGCCTCATGCCCAGCTATGATCAAAGAAAAAAGCCTACATAGTGTTCAGATAAATTATCTGATTCAATTCGAAGACAGATCCTCATTATTATTGATTGGTACTGAAAAAATGTGTAAATTGAAAATAAAGTAAAAGTTATGAAATATCATTTTGCAATTAACAGGTTCCTATGATGTCATGTACAGTGTACTCACCTATTTCAAACTTCACATATGATTCATATCAAATTAACTTTATGATGGGCTTGTTTTTATCCGAATATCTCATAGGGAGCTCAATGCAACCCACGAACAGATGACTTGAGTGAATCTGAACGGGGCTGACGGACCACCCTATAGTGTATGAACTATCCTTAAGAAAACAGAAAATATAAACAGTGTTCACAGCGCTGTATTGGTGCATAACCATAGAACTGTATAAATATAGGCTATGTAATAACTGCAGACACATGGACTTGAAAGAGTGGGCTGGAAACGTCCGCTCCAGCAACTACCCAGCTGCGCTTCATATACAATTGGCTCGCTCCGCTGACACACTGTCTCCAACGCTGGGCCGGATTTGCCAATAACACCATTAGCCATAATATGCATAGAGCCCCCAAAATATGGTAGCGTCAGGCCCCCCATCTCCTTTAATCTGGCCCTGCTTATCTGTATGCAAGATGAAGTAAAATTCTCCCATGACAACATTTGTTCTGTCTGGTCTAAAAACAAGAAACTGTTGGTAAGTGTGACAGGGATGGCTGGGTGGACAGAGATTTTTTTAAATAAACACAAAATAAAAAGGTTGTAGAAACAGAACCACAGCTCACACAGCTAAATAAAAAGGTTTACCAAAACAAGTCACGAACACAATAAACAGAAGCAAAATAACCAGGTCAGAGCCCAAACAAAAAGTTTAAACAAAATACAAAAGCCGTAGGCTGGGCATTTGCTTTCACTACCTTAAGAAAACAAAACCCAACATTAACAAACAAACCTTCCATATGGTCTCTCCACTCCCAGGCAGTTTTTTTTCTCTCATTGACCTGTGTAGCTCCCTTATATACCATGTGGCCAGGGTTGATTGACAATTGATCATTCCATCAATGCCTGGACGCATTTTCACGTGTATCTGACAGGGATAGGAATTAACCCTATCCCTGCCAACCACCACCACAAACACACCCAAAACAACCAGGGCTGGAATCTTAACTTCCAATCGTGCCATATCTAACACACCTTTTCACATAATATTTACACATATTTACAAATTATACATTTATTTACACATAGTAAGTCTTTCACAACAGTTTTCTTAGCTGTTATGTAAACCATAAACATATATCTTTTATAGCTTTAAAAAAAAACAAAAAAAACTTAAGTGCGGCAGGAGCACAGGGGCATGAAGCATGTGTTAAGTGCAATACTAGAGACATGAACACATTAGTCTAAAAGCTCACAGGTGAACTATATACTGTGAAAAACGGACATCTCAGAATAATTGAAGAGCACCACATGAGGTAAGGGCTTCCAGCTATTTTACTGTATATAAAAAAACAGTATGCTTTGCATTTAGCTTCATTTATGTTCTGGCTGTGCTGTTGTAGTTGCAGGTATCTTGAATATAAAGCATTATTCATAAGTTTGAAAAGTATAGTTGTTTCGAAAGACTCATCCAAGATAGCCAAGATATTCAATTACATTTGTTTCAGTGCTACTTCCGAAAAAGTACTTTACGTGATAAAGATTGCAGCTGTTATAATGTACAATCACTTTAAGGTGTATTGCTCATGTATGGAGGTTACATTATCATCAGACTGTCATGTTAAAGGTTAATGGTCACACTGTACAATGTGTAGGCAGACATACTGAATATAATTGAAACGTGATCATGAGTCAACTTTTGGACTATGTAACATTTATGGTTTACATATTCTAATAAAAATATATCTGAATAATTCAAGTGGAATATACCATAATATTCTGAATGTGATCTGAAAACACAGTAATGTACACTAAGTATTCTGAATTTAAAATCTGGTTTCCTTTGTGGATGTGTATGTTCTTCTAGATGTCTGGTTCTACAAAGTCACTAACTTTGATAAATTATTAAAATGATAAGATATACACTGCACAGACTACAAAAATGAAACATATCTGCATGCAAAAACAGATCATGTTTTATGTTGCATGGTTTCTGGTATCTGAGACTATTCCTCCAGAAGGGCTTGTTCCAGTTATGTTACAAAGGTGATTTGCTCTACAATTCCCCATGCTGTGTACAACCAAGAACATTGGTCCTCATAATATGGACCACAGGCCCTTGTAGGCCCTAAGTGTATCTCTGTTAAAACTGTACACTTGCTCTTATGCCAAAGTTGGGAAATCCCATTAGTTTGTCAGTAGCAGCCACTTTAACTAGACTACAAATGTGTGACCTACTTTGCTGAACAGTTTCAGTGACTTTTGTAACAGAACAGTTTGAAAATATTTGGGGAATAAATGTCATTATAGTATCACCATGTGGCCCCAACAATTTTGTTGTTACTAATGTCGTTTTCCCCAATTCTTTTGTTTTTTAATTGAACTACATCTTAAAGAGCGACTTTGTATGGGTATGCTATGTCACAGTTACCTTAACTGATGTACTCTTGTTCCTAATGTCCTGTTCTTGTTCCTAATGTCCACTGTGAGTATAGCTGGTACAGTACAGTAACTATTAAACTGTCCCATAGTGGCTGTAAGAAATGCATCAGTAATCCCACATAGAACAAATGTGATATACTCTGGTAAACTTACATGATCATAATCGTTTGCACAAATGTAGCATGCATTTTATGTAAGATTCCTTGTTCTTCATTACGAGATTTATTTAAAACAGTCCTTACTTTACTTTAACTTCCTTAGATCTCATCATCCACCAACCTCAGGGAATTTAACAAGACATTCATGTTTGACCCACATTTATACTGCCAGAGTGTTTGTCAATGAACAATTGAAATTGTAATATTATATATTCTGCTTATTGGTGTTGAGTTGCATACCTCCCAGGATACGCTTCAAAATATTTTACACATCTTAAGAGGATTTTCTAGATTTTCAATTAAGTGTAAATGCAGTCTAGTTTGAACAGTATAAACCTTCAAATTAATGAACCAAAAACAGAAAATAGGCTTGTTTTCTGTATGTGTTTTCCCTCATCCTACAGAAGGCTTAAACATCAGTTTTAACCTTAGTAAATGGTTTAATGTACTGAATTTGTGACAGGCAGTGCTGTGTATACTGTGTGGCTACTGCTGGCTGGACAAGGGTATGCTATATTCCTTCTAAAATAATTTCTTCAGAAGAATCGATTATTGTTAAGACATTTGCAAGGCGGTGACACTTTTATCATTTTCTGGTCTTAGAGTAAGTAGCTTCAGATTTAAATAATTTTTAAAGATCCATTATGTATGAAATTTGCAATAATTCTGAGTGGTTCTTTTTGCAAAGACTGAAATATTGTGTTCAGTTATTTCTGTTTTTGTTAAGGTGCTTTGACATGAGTTCAGCAACTCTTCAGTTCTAGTTGTCTGACATGTAGTAAGGCTAGATCAGCTAAATCCCTGTTATATTAGTGAGTCCCAGCACCATTTAGTACAGCAGTGTATTGCCAGAAAAACAGAAAGATACCAGATCCAAAGTGGCCTGTGTTACACATACTGTATCTATGGCAGTCAATGAGCACTAAAGCACTGCTCCTAAACTCAGGTGAAAACACTTTATTTCAGATTTATCAAAAAAAAAAAAAATTAACACCGTGTTTGAGTAATTCCAAACATTAGGGAAAAGCAAAAAAAAACAAAAAAAACGTAATTTGAAGCTGCACTCAAATAATTTATACTTTGTTCATAATAGCAATAATACCTTATGCTGCTACAAACAGCTTGTAAGTTCCTAATGTCCTTTAATATTGACTTTGATATAGTCCTTTTGTATCAGGCACACTTACAGTATGCTGTATTGTTTGCACTGTATATGTATGACAGTAAAATATACACTAATAATAATTCCCTTCATTTATTTTTAAGTTACAGTATATTTAATAAAATTTCACTCATTCTACAGTTCTGTCATGAGGATACACTCTGGCCTGGGAATTGCTGCATTTTTATCCTGCAGTGTGGTCTTGTTTTTATTCAATTATAATACTGAGGACATTCTAAATGGTAGGTGACTTTTTTTTTCTTGTAAATAAAATTTACTACAGGGAACAAATCTGTGCTTCCTCTGAGTCAAAGTGAAAATAAAAACATATTTAAGCCTTGTCTAATAAATCTTATGAGGTCAGAACACCAAAAGTATATATCGTGTCTATATAAAAACATTATGTGGTGTTGATTCACTTAATAGATCAGCTTCCCTACTTCTAATCTTAAAATACAGTAGTAAAGCCATGTTTTGTGGACTTCACTGAAATCGTTAACTTGTGCCCTGGATACATTTTCCTATAGACCCTAATGCCACCTAATTTCAATCTGCTCCATGAAACGAGTCCGTAAAACTCAATCTAATCTCATTCCAATAACTGTGGCTTCTGCCGATTTCTTCAGAAGTCTACAATCCTATTTGCAACCAGATATTACGCAAAAGTCAAAGATCACCTGTATATATTTTTTCTTCAGTGAGCGATTTAAAACCTGACTCCAGTGCATTGGATGCTCATTAGATAACTTCCCCCATCAGCGAGAGTTGGAGAGATCAAGTTCCGCAAGCCCGAAATCCTAACTGGGGCTGAGGGAGTCCTATCTGAAATCGACTTGATCTTAATTTGATGCTGATAGATATAAGAAAATATCTGATTTAAAATCGCTTTCATAATACTCCAGTTTGAGGATAACAAGCAAATGTAGCTGATTGTATGTTAAGAACCCAAGCCAAAGTTTAACCCCAATAGTTTAGGGTCTTCATAGAAATACAACCCCATGGGGTTCATTGTTCACTGGGTGAGGGCTAGGGATAGGGTTAGACCATTTGAATTATCTTATTATATTAACATATTTGCTTCCTAAATAATAACCAGACTACAACAGTATGCATCAGAGGTAGATTATTTTATTCCATGCTAAAATCTGAAAAAGGGTGGGGTGGGGGGGGGGAGGTTTGCAGTACAATATATACTTCAACAGCTAATAAGTAAGATTTAGCATGACAAGCGCCTTATAAATTCACACTCACGCAAAGCAATTCAGTGTTGTTTTCGATGCTTTTTTTCCTTGTTTTTTAAAGGACGTTTGAAAAAGATTGGAGATGCACTTATCTCCTCCTCTTTCCAAGAGGGTCTTCATATGGTTGACAGAGCTATAGCCTACACTATGAAAAGGTAGTACCACAAAAGAAAATGTTGAAAATAATTACTGTAAAAAATAGGATACATCTTATATAGAAAAACTAAATTAATTTTTACATTTCAACATTTAAGTAATGATTTATTCTGGATACACCTTTTCGATTTATTAATTCAATAATTATTGGGGGTATTTAAGAAATGTAATTCAACATTCAGAATAGATTCAACATTCAGAATTGATTTCTGTGTTGCACCTCTTCTATTGCTGCTCTTTGCTATCTTTTTTCCGCCTGTACATATAATAAGTGATGGAAAATCATTTTTGGTTTGACTTGATTTTCAGAAATCGTATCATGGACACACTGTCATCCCCTATACAGATGTTATCTTTTCTCAAGAGAGCTGAACCAGAGAGTCAAGAGATATCAAGGGCGGCTGAAATATGGGAAACAACTTTACAAATAGTGAAGGAAAGAATACATCAGAAACATAAAAGGTCAATTAATGCCACAGGTAATGATATCTAACTACATGTAGGCAACCACGTGGTTTGAGGGAGCACTCTTTCTAGAAGGGGTAGATTAATCTCTGGGTGAACATCGGCTGCTTTCTCATCACATAAACTTAACTCATCACTCCACACTAAAGAAATCCATTTGAAACAGTGCTTCCACTGTACCTTTGCTGTGGTCCTATGTATTTGTAAACATTTTGGCGTTGCAGAACATCGTTTCCTGGTTAACCAAACTGTTTACAAATAAAATAATATTGAAATTAACATTCACTTTAGAAACACTAGGACAGGCGGAACTGACTCAAGACAGGATTGTTTGCCACCTGCAAGCGAGTGTTGTGTGGCTGAAAGTCAGAGCACCGTACAGACTACTGCGTTATACTTATAATATAAACATTTCTATATCGTGGAGGACTCACATATAGTTAATATTTTTTTTTTTAATTAAGGTGGTGTATTAATGTTTAATCATATGCCTAATCTGGGAAAAATGTGTTATGAACAGTTCCATGTGTAAAATGTGAGACTACAAAAGGGATTAAGGGTCTGATGTAAGGATATGTGCAAAGTAATTTGCAGCTGCAAAACACCCATATTGCGGCCATAATTTGCGTTTTGCACGTGCAAACCGCGTTCAGTGGCTATAAAGTAGGACTTCAGCGGCACATGTAAATAATGATTTTCACCAGCCGTTCTGCACCCGCTATCAAATTAGCACTTTGACATCATTAATCCATTTAAATGATATTGAAATGTATTCAAATGAAGAAAATAGGATGAGGATCTGGAATGCTAAGCGGGCGCAAACATTATGATGAGATGTAAGGATTTTGCCTTGCACTTGGGCAATTGCTGACCCTCCAAAAACCGTACAAGGTGCAAACCATTGTAGAAGCGAGTAATTAAGAGCTGCATAAAACCACACACCTTCAGAGACCTGTCATTGGCTTCAGGATGGCTGCACTTCCTGATGTGGTGATGCTCGGCTCATGTTGAGGACAAGCAGGGAAACCTTCAGAGGATAAAGGCAAGACGGAGCAGACCCTGCATAATCAAACTGACTTTGTTTGGGATGCTGGAGGATGCGGTGGTAAGGCATTATCGTCTCACTCTGCAGGTCATCCCAAATGTAATAGCTGAATTTAAACTTTTCATCACCTGGTTGACTATCCTCCTGGTAACACCGACAGCATTGACTTTCTCCACTATAGAGGACCATATGGCCTCTTTGGTAGCATAACTGATGTTGGCTGAGGCTTTTCCAAATAACTCAGTTTCATGCTGAGTGAAGTCAGCTGTAAGGACTCTCAGCTCCTCCTCAGAAAACGTTTATTTTCTTTTCTGTGCACGAGGATTTTGCTGCCCTTCCTCTGACATATTTATTTTGTTTGGTTTGATTTTCGTGCTCCACAAATCTCATACAGCTCTCTGTACTCCTAACTCACCTCCCCTCTGGGCTGTAAGTGTGGCTGCAAAATAGCCAGATGCACAGGCGACGCTTCTTGCGACCCTCATTATCATGATTGCAGCTCATTATTTGTACATTTTGAGTAATTTGCATTGTTCTTAAACTTACATAGGCCATAGTGCAAAATAACTGCCTGGCCGCTAGGCAATTTGGATTTTGCACCCGCAACTGTTTGCACTATGCCTATCCTTACATCAGCCCCTCAATGCTTATCCATACTTGCATTTTAACAAAAGAAAACCAAAAATAAGTTTGATTTTCAAATTAAAAGATGCAGACATAAACAATATGCTGATATAGAAGTGATAAATAACTAAATATAACTTTATTTTCGTGACTGTATATTATAGACAAAACTTTTTTTTTATAGATCTCCTATCAACAGATGAACTAAAAATGATTGCCGACATGTCCGGATGTCTTTCTCACTTGCAGCCTCCAATATGCCCTAAACATTGTTTAGCCAGCAAGTACAGAACTATCACAGGAGCCTGCAACAACAGGTTAATATTCATCTAAAATTAAGTGTGCCTTTTCTTTTTCACTCTGGCTGCTCATGGAACTTAGGTGGCAGAATGGCTCAATATTAATAAGGTCTGCCCCTGGCCATCAGTGAATCCAGCAATTATATGTAACAGTGTTAGTCAATTTAGCACATTAGAAAGTTACTTACCATTGCATGTCTATGTAGGGCAGTAAAGGAAATACCCTAGTAATTGTGTTTAGTTCAGAAAGTAGTGTTTTATTGTTAAATATGTGCACTAAACATAAACAATATACTGAACTGTATTTCCAATTGGGGAATTTTGTATATACTGTACATGTGTATATGTTTGTATATAGTTTATGATCTAAATCAAATATTATTAGTATACCAACAAATTAATAAAAACAATACAGTACTTAAGCAAGTTTTCTTTAGAAATAACCATAGATGGGGAGCTTCAAACTCTGCCTTGGCCAGATGGCTGCCAGCACAATATGAAGATGGCTACAGCCAACCTAAAAGCTGGAATCCGGGGCATCTTTACAATGGCGTTGAACTGCCTCCTGTAAGTATCCAGTGAAAAGTACTAACAGTAATACCAGAAAGTAAGGATCACCCTGCACTTCAAATATTTTGACCAGTAACAAATATTTTTAATAAGTAAAGGGTTATACATTTGTCATAATATTTTTTATATTGTTTCACTCTATTTGTAAAATAGAAATGGGCCTCAGGTGACACAGTTGGGTTTTTACTAATGTTGACCTCACAGTATTTGCTATATGGAGAACATAAGGGGTTAATAATACTAAATAATACAATGAAGTTTTGTTTTTACCAAAAAATAGGCCTTATTAAATTAAGTAGTTTTAAGAATTCCAGCAAAACAGAAAACTGCAGAAGTTGTTAATTAATTCCCCAAGAGAGTTGACATCCTTGAATCAAGTTGATGTGGATGCAGAGTACAAACAATAAATAAAGTCAAAAGGGATGAGGATTCATTTTGGACCAGACGCTGCCACGGTTCATGGCTTGTTGCTTGTATTTATTCAGCCTCTGTCATCAGTGTTTTATGTATACAAAAAAATGAAGAAAATTGGATATTAATTAATATTGGTAATGATCATCTAATTCTAGTAAAGTAAATTAGACAAAAATCATGTGATCATAGCTGTGCTCTGACTTTAAGATTAACCAATGCTGTTTCTGAATGAATGTTGTAACAGGTACGGGAAATAAGCAACAAAATTTTCCGGGCATCTGACAACACTACTTCAGATGACAACGCCTATACACGTACCATTGTTGAGTGGGGCCAGTACATAGACCATGATATTTCATTCACTCCTCAGAGTACAAGCAAAGCTACTTTCAAGGGAGGACTGGACTGTCGGCATACCTGTGAAAACTTAAATCCCTGCTTTCCAATAAAGGTATCCAGCACGATAAATCTAGATGTTCAACATACAAAATGTAGCTATATTTGTTTGTCAGCCAGGATAAAAGGAATGTTTCACCGTCTCATTTATCCTGGAAGACATTTACCTTTATACATTGAATATATGTATGTTCTGTGAAAATTGATTCAGTGATGGAGAATGGGCAGTTAAAGAACAAAACTAATATAGTATATGGTGTCATTCATTCTCTCTTTCCATTTGTATAATTGTATCTGATTAGCGATCAAGTCCCTAGATTCTTGCTACTTGTACTTAAAACTTTATAGATGCACCCTGCAGCCAAGTACTTCGGTGGACCATTTAGGTGTGGGAAAGGTATGGAGTTTTAGGAGGGATTTGGGATCTCGACCATGTTAGGTTTTACATGTTTCTCTTGAACAAATCTTGTAATTATGCATTATGCATATAAATGCATTTAAGAAGTGTGTCTTTGTTTCAGAACAGTAAATTAAAATATGCATGTGTTCTTATATACAGATTCCACCAAATGACACATTTTCCACAAAGAAAGACTGCTTGCCCTTTTATCGTTCATCTCCTGCCTGTGGTACCGGTGAGCAAGCAGTCCTCTTTGAAACTCTGACAGTATCAAATCAGAGACAGCAGATTAATGCATTAACATCCTTCATCGATGGCTCTACAGTGTACGGAAGCACCCCAGCATTGGAAAATGAGCTTCGAAACCTTACAAGTGAAGAGGGTCTTCTTAATGTTAACACAAGGTTTTCAGACAATGGACGTGAGTTCTTACCTTTTGTTGCCCAGGTACCTTCGCCATGTGCTCAAGATCTGGGGGATCCAGATGGGGTTAGAATTGAATGTTTCCTGGCGGGGGATAGTAGATCTAATGAAGTCATTTCACTGTCTGCCCTGCATACGCTGTGGGTCCGAGAACATAATCGGATTGCTAGGACTCTGAAGAAACTAAACACCCACTGGAGTGCAGAGACAGCGTACCAGGAGGCCCGCAAAATTGTCGGTGCTTTGCATCAGGTTAGTGGTATAGCCAGTTTAACCTTACTGTACCTGAACTTTGACAAGAACAGTACCTAGCGGAAATCATAATTGGTTAAATGTTTTGTTTTGTTCAATTTATGTGACAAATGTTGTCTTCTTTGGGCTGATAGCTTCCATCCTTTTCACTGTTAAATACAGTTATCAGTTTCCAGCCTTATTTTCAGGAAACATGTAACACTTTCATCTCAGTAGTTGGGGTCAATGGATGGGGTGGGGAAAATGTTACCTTCTGGTGGGAATACCCAAGGAAGTGCAACACTATCTGACTGCATAGCTTGGAAGCATTTATTTAATGTAGTACAGTACCAGATGTCATTTAAAAAAAAATCATGTATACTATAATATATTTCTATTAAAACTGCACATTTGTGACCTATATAGTGAAAGGAAGTGCACATCAGGTAAGATTTATGAAACTATTTTGTGTAGCTGCCAGAGGAAATGTGGTGGGTGTGCTACATTAGTCAAGTTTCTGTATTTTCAATTTACCTCATTCATCACAGGGTCATCTATGTGTAGTTCTAACCCCTGTTATAGACATAATGGATCTTCTTTCATCCTAGCATTAATGGTATTGTTTCACTCTATGTTTAAATACTGTACCAGTTAAAAATGTATTGTATTTTAGTTTTTGGAATGTAGGGAGCATCATTCATTTTGCTCTTAAATAATTACTGGTATTATTTTTGTATGTTTAATGAAGCAGAGTTGATTTATTGTGGATTTTTGTCATGTTTTACAGTTTCACAAAACGTTATGAGATCAATAAACTGCTGTCATCATCAACTTACAATACACATTGTAAACAATACCACAATTAGAACATAGTAGAATCCACATGCAAGCAGATCTTAGATTTATAACACCAGAATGGAACAATATGATAACCTTGTTGCATACTTTGTATCACTTTCTGTTTTAGTCTACCTGATGAAGTTTTACATTTTAAAGCCATACCTTTAATTTACTGTCATTTATTTGAAACATTTTTCAGTCCACATGTCTGTGGAATTTTAATATGCAATACATTCATATTCATTACCAATATGAAAAATAACTATTTTTTTTATCTCTTATTCTTTTAGATTATTACAATGAGGGATTATGTCCCCAAAATCATTGGGATCAGTGCTTTTCATCACTACATAGGTCCTTATGGAGGATATGACCCCTCAATAAATCCTACAGTTTCCAACGTGTTTTCAACTGCAGCCTTTCGCTTTGGCCATGCAACTATTCCACCAGTATTACAAAGACTGCATCATAAGTTTCAGGAACATAAGAATTTATCATCTTTAAGTCTGCACGAGGCATTTTTCAGTCCCTGGAGGCTTATTAAAGAAGGTACACTTCATGCTCTTAACAAGTCTACTACTACTAATGTGTTTTAAGATAATTCTCCCATTGATATCATACTGTTACATCTTGGTTTTAATCTGTATGAAATTATATTATTTTGTTATACATTTAATGTAATTAATAACAGGCTTTCTTGCCTTGGGCACTGCTATAATTAGGTCAATGTGTATATTAACTTACAGAAAATCGAAAGGTAACTCCCACATCCCACCTTAGGTAATAGCATTTAGAACCAAAAAGTCACTGTTAAAGCATTCAGATGTCATTGCGGATCTCGACACTGTCGAAGCGGATGTACAGTGCTTGATTCAGAATGCTATTTCAAAATTGCAAAATCCAGCATATCACGTCTGGGTCCAGTCTTGTTTATATGATTTGTTGATTCTAGGTGGACTGGATCCAGTAATCAGAGGGCTTTTATCAAAACCAGCAACATTGCTAACACCAGACCACATAATGAGTAAAGAGCTGACTGAGAAACTCTTTGTATTGTCCAACCCTGGAGCACTGGACTTGGCTTCTCTGAACCTGCAACGTGGGCGTGATCATGGCCTACCAGGTTTGTTTCAATCATTTTCATAATATGCTGAGGAATGCATTTGAGTTCCTTTTCTTTGAGTATTTTTTCACATTTGCAAACAATACAAAGCGGTAAATTTAGAAAAAGGGCTCCACAGTTTGATGCAAGACACATGGCCTTGAACCTTTTTGTAGATACCACATCATATACCTGGACCTTTTTTCGGTACACAGTCTTTATTCAGTCTTTAAATAACAGTGATAAAGCTTGTGAATAGAGCCCAATATATTTTTATAAAATGTAAAATTGGGCATTTCACTTATTTATTTATTTTTACAATGTTTTAAATGCTTTATTAACACAACAAAATATTTACATTGAATAACGTGAGACAAAGAAAAAAAAACAGAACAAATGTACAATGGTTGGTTGCCAGGGGTCCAAAAAAAAAGGAATTTCAGGGGAAAAGCATAACTATAAAGATTTTTTTTTTTTTTTTTAATAAAGCAGAAGTTGTACTTGCTTTTGTGTTCCTTAATTTAGTAATTGCATAGATATCTATCAAAAAATATACATAACATTGTATGTATGTGGAACTTCTCTAACAGAATAATACAATTAATAACGTAATTAATTTCTATTCTGGAAGCTTAGCTAAAGTAACATACTATGAGGTAGGTGTACTAAGATGGGCTGTGTGGTCAGGTGGTTAAAGAAAAGGACGTGCTACCAGGAGTTCCCCAGTTCAACTCACAGCTTAGCCACTGACTCATTGAGTGACCCTGAGTAAATAAACAATTTTTTAAAAATGGTCCAGTCGCAGCACAAACAAACCACAATTTGCTTTTTCACTGCAACACAGCAAAGTAAACATTTTGTTGTATGTACTAAGAGAAAATATGTTAATGAAGAGAGTAGCAATATACTAATTTAAATATTTGTTGCGTCTTCTTAGATCTCTAGCATTATACATTGCGTGAATCATGCGACATTGTTCAAATAAATAGGGGGAGTTGAGTTGTGGTTTGCTGCAGCAGAGGGTGCCCGAAAGATAATGTCTATACATGCAAAGGTGAAAGAGTTTATTGCTCTATATGGGAATAATGGCATCTTCATACAGTATGAGGTCATCATGCATTTGCGTCTTCCATATGTCCTCATATAAAGACTAGAATTTTTTTTTTTTTTAATCTATCACCATATGAGGTCACATTGCATGAAAGGGCTATTATTGCTACATTTTTCTAATATATGAATAATTGTATTCTATTGTGATCCTAAACTCTTTAATTAGGCCTAGCGTCACAGACAGTGCAATATAGTCTTCTAAAAAAGTTTTAGTCTAATGCCTGTGAAGCATTGAGCTGTTTTTTGTTTTAACTCTGACAACAACAATAACAAACTCAATACATATGTTGTTCGGCAAATCTTTAAAGTGATATTAACTATTTTTCAGGAAAAAATGGTTTAGAAAGGTTTTTAAAGTATTTCCAGTATCTAAATGCTCCTCAAATATATGGAGTGGTTGTCTTTTTTTATGAATACTTAAAATGTTCCTGCTGTGCAGTCTACAATTCTTGTCTATATCTTGGTTTTTAACTTGTGATTATTAAATCATTCTGTTCATTTGTTCATGGTTTGAATCATATAATCACATGACCCATAGGAGACAGCCATTTGTTGTTGCTTGCAGACACTTCTGGTACAGTACAGAGAGTTCTAAGGACCTGCTTTAGTTCCAGATCTCAGTGTCTCCTATGTGAAAGTGATTACACCATTCACCAATTATTCTAAAAACACAAAATAATTACTTAATTTCTTTATTGTTTTGATTTGATTCATTATACCATGTTTTTCTACCCACTTTAAAAAGCGCATAAAATATTTTTTGCTGCCTCAACGAAGTTCCACAGTTGACCTCTATTCTTGCTTTTAGAAGCTGAGGCTGATATTCGGGGGAGAGATTGTTGAATGACTGCTCTCTCATTAGGTTTATTGAATAATTGCTCTCTCATTAGATCACTTCCTCGTATGCTATTTAAATCTCAGGTAAACTCACCTGGGCGTTGCTGTCGCAATCCCAGTTGTAATCCTACCCTCCACCTCCTCAACTTCCACCTTAATGCAAGCAGTCCCCTTGATGGGGGGGACGGATGTGGCTTTGTCACGGTCCACCCTGCTGACCTGGCATCACCAGATCAGTTCCTCTTTCAGAGGGCGGTGGCTTCTTCTTCTCCACTTAAAAGGCGGGACCAGCGGCCAGATAGTCCATAATCACTACTTTCACCATACCCATACAAGCAGTCATGATCCCAACATTGAATAAAGCCATTCGCCTCTTTTTACTCCTTGAACCAAAGCAAGGGATTTTACCAAACTACTGGAGGTGAGATAAATGTTCTTCCCTAAGTGGAATGCGTCACTCTCTGTGGGACCCCAGCCCTGCACCCCATGTGTTTTTACTAGATGAACCACTGAGTGGCCCCAAGTGTTGCCCATGAATTTGATAGAAGCACTATATTCAAGGGAAGATATACATAATGTATCACTTTTCTTTTCTTTAATAGTAGTAAAGTGGTCTGTTTCATTTGAACCACTTCATAATAATTTGATTTTACACAAAGTACCAATTTACATCTCAAATGACTAAAGCTGACAATCTACCAAATTAGTGCTTTGTTTCCATTTTTATAAGTGTCATTTTGAAAAGTGTTTGCTACTTATATATACTTTTCTATTGTTTATATGTATATATATTAGGTTACAATGATTGGAGAGAGTTCTGTGGACTTCACAGACTGGAAACTCAAGCAAGTCTAAGTACAGTAATAACTGATTTGAACTTAGTTCAAAAGATAATAGATGCATACAGCCACCCCAACAATATTGATGTTTGGTTGGGTGGACTTGTAGAAGACACTGTTCCTGGGGCTAGAACTGGACCACTATTTGCATGTTTAATTGGAAAGCAGATGAAAAACCTAAGGGACGGTGACAGGTAGGTTGATTGGTATGTCCGCAGTTTCAGACATTGATAATAAATAATAATAAAGATCCTCAATTGTATATTTTTTTATTTGGCAAGTTTTAAAAATGAAACTCAAGTAATCTAAAGGCCGGTGGATTTAAATACCTGTCTTTTAATCATCAAAAACCACTGTCCATAAAATGTCCAAAAACCACTGTGCTTTTGCATATTTTCTAATAACACACATCCAATGCTGTTTCATGTTCATAACACTAATACTGTACATGGAAGGACACATTTAAATGGTTTGTGTTCTCCACTTTTTAGCTCAATTGAATAGAACCCCAAATCACGAAGATTAGAATAGAAGTCAATCTTGGCAGTCATATTGTACCCTATTTTGACTATGCTTTATTAAAAAGCCGTGACTTATTTATCTAGTAAAGTAAAAAAAAAAAAAAAAAAAGATTATCATCAAACTTTCTCTAATTACAACCACTTTATATGTTTCTTTTTTTCTTAAATTACATTTATTTTTGTATAAGCCTACAAATATGAAGTTAAAAAAATCTATGAGCTCCACTTGCATGTGTGCCTAATTATTATTATTTTTTTTTTAATTACAATTCAATTAAACTGTCTTTTGTGTTGGTAGGTTTTGGTGGGAAAGTGACAATGTATTTACAGAAAGCCAAAGAAATGAACTTGCAAAGCATTCTCTTTCCCATGTGATCTGCGACAACAGCGGAGTCACTGAAGTACAAACAGATGTTTTCAAACTAGGACAATACCCACAGGACTTTGTGTCTTGTAACCACATACAGGGGCTAAATCTTGAAGCTTGGCAGGAAAATCCTAACCGTGGTAAAGTTCAAAATGTTTTGAATTACTTTTTTATATATTAAGTTTAACATTTTGCAGAGAACTATAACTCAGAGTTTAATTGAGTGCTTAATTCAGATAATATGATAAAAAATCTAATTATTTCACAACATAAAGATACAATACTTTATTCAAATCATATTATTTTTTTACTTCTTAAAAGACTGCAGTCAGTTTCAAACGCCAAAGCCCACCTGAATTTACCAGGTACATTTTATACCGTAGGACTGACTACTTATGATCAAATTTAAACAACTAATCACTTGTCCATGGATATTTCTTGTCAATTTACACCCGTATCTTAAAAAGGTTTATTTTTTGTCAATTTCTTTGTAGTTGGAACATGCAACTCACCTCCAAGGATAAAAAATGGAAACTTTGTTCTTTGTACAATGTCTGCTCAAATAGTGGTTGTGTACTCCTGTTATTTTGGTTACAAACTAAAAGGTTCAGAGGAAATGACATGTACAGATAGCGGTTGGAGCAGTGATCCACCAACATGTAAAGGTAAGCACAGTCCCATCTGTTTTTTTTTTTTTTTATTATTATTTTTTATTCAAAGTGCTTCATTATTTTACCCCCGATTTTCTCCCCAATTTGGAATGTCCAATTACATTCCCTCACTGCAGCAACTTCCGTCAATAGAACTGAAGGTCAATGGGCTCCCTCCAATCCCACGACAAAGCCAACTGCCTCTTTACATCAGGAACTTGAGATCCGATGTTAGTGAGCTAATGGCCTGTGGTGGACAAAAGTCAGTCCTGCAGGTGCCTGACCAGAAGGTCTGCTGTAGCACAACGAGGAGAAACAGTCCCTGACGTTTTTGCCCCCCTAACCCGCAGGACCACCACAACCAATATGACACTCCCACTGGAAGACTACCCTGCGAAGACTTCCAAATTTCCACAGCCAGGATGCGAACCTGCGCTCCCCTTACTGTATGATACTCTGTACACCGCACAGCCCTCTCCCTGTTTTTAATAACTACTCTACTGGTAATTTAACATAGGAAATTTATATACACATGGATTCATCAAAGTGATAACCATAGGTTCTCCTGTACAGGTGGTGGAAAAAAGATCATGTTTACACAAGAAATCGTCACTAAGCCTTGTGTAACATGTCATAATAATAATAATAATAATAATAATAATAATAATAATAATAATAATAATAATAATAATAATAATAATAATAATAATAATAAATGATTTTGTAACTTGTAATGATTAATTAATTAAATAATAATTTCAATATAAGTAATTAAATGCATTTCAGTAAACTAAGTTTTAAATGAGGTCCTTTAGAAAAATAGGTCCACTGGTCAGAGTGACATTCATGTGTTTGTTTTAATTTTGCATAGAAAAGCCTAACTATATACACCCTGCAATATACAGCAATTAAGCTTTGAAATATCTTGGGTTTTGGGCTACAAACACTTTATTTTAGGTGGATGGATCCTTTGTTTGAGGGAAACTGACCGGGACTTCTGGTCCTATTTTTATTTAGGTAACAACAACATATTTCAATTATAATGGGTTTATGTGTTGGGGTGACAGGAATTTAAGAAAGTCCTTCGGTGAGATTGAGAAATGGACGTGCTGCTGTGAACTGTCTGGGGACAGACTGCAAACACATGTATTGATTATAAAATACAAACTCGAGAGTACTGAGCCAAAACTACGGTGAGGAGGCATATGGAGTGTCTCTAGATAAATCAAAACCATTCATTCATTAAAAATTTCTGGAGGAGCAACATGCAGAGTTTGTAATTTTGGTACTGTGCATCAAATAACTGTTGTCAAGCACCTTGTATTACAAAGACAAATTTTGTTAATTAAGTAATAATCCTATGTAAATACCAGTTAATGATTGATTTCATGGTTGATCGGTAAATGTCCACAGTAATTTAGCAGTTTTCCATGATTTACCATAATTGCATGCATTTACCATAATTAAACATGGTGTGCCATGTTTTAAAATGTGCTTTACCATAATGGTATGTGCTTTACAATGCTTACCTGTGCTTTACCATGCTTTATAACACTGTATACAACCAAAACCGCCAGAAGTTTTTCCTACTGTGTGGAACTGATTTATGTTGAAATCCTGCCTGAAAATGTAAGCTACTGTTTTAACTTCCTTTAGCAGCCAACTGTGGGAGAATGTAAGTTACTTAGAGAGGCAGTAATTCGATGGATTTATTTTTATTAGTTATATTGATAGAAAACCTTGTCACAGGTTATCAGGTAACTGACTGACAAGCAACATAGCTATCATATTTTATATATTTTATAGCACTTAATAATTGCTACTTGATAAGTCACATTTTTTCTTGTTCTGAATAAGGTACCATATAACCAGCTTGAAGGAGTTTGTCACATTACACTTCAGCTATCCGACTACCATTTCAGCAACTTATTTACAAGATAATAATGATGTACTTACACTCACAGCTTAGCTTGTGATACAGTTCTGATATACCGTAAGTGATGTGAAAAGTGTGTTGTACGAATAAGTATATACAAGTGAATACAGTAAATCAATACAATACAGTTGTACTTTTTTTTCTGAAACGGGAGCCAGCCTTAATACCATGCGAATCAGGCTGGAAACTATTGCCTGAAATACAGGGGCTAGTATAACCAATTACCCCTAAAATTAATCATGTGGACTAGTTCTATGAAACACTACAGTATATTTCACTTATAATAGAATCCAAATATGTTCCACAGATGCACACTTGCTAACTAACAGACATCTGTGCCCACTGTAAAATGTATAATATTCTAGTGAACAAAGAAGTGAATTGATAACCTTTTAAATGCTGCATGTTTTGCTACATTTTTTTTTTTTACTGCAGACATAAATGAGTGTGAAGATCTGCTAAAACCTGTATGTCACAGGTCAGCTAAATGCAAAAACACCAATGGCAGCTATCGATGTCTCTGCTCAGATCCATATGTGCTTGCTGAAGATGGCAGGACTTGTATAGGTAAGGTAGTGATCCTTTCATTGCTTTGAGCAGTTGAGCAATGTAAAAAATGATTTACACAACTTACCTTAATTTTTAGATTGATTTCTTTAATTTACATTTCACTAGGAAGCACTTTATTTTTGAATGAAAAACAAACTGTTAAATCACAAAACTAATAAGAAACAATTTTGTTAACGTACCATATTCTGCTTTACGGTCTCAATCCCTCAAAGTTAAAGAAGGACAACATAAGTAAAAACATAACATAACTGGGATACCAACTATATTAGAAGGGGGCAAGTTGATAAATTACTTTCCTGTAGGGAAATGCATTTTAGTGGGATATACAGTAAGGAACAGTGGTGGGATTTAAGGTCATCGAAACAATAGGCAAAAGTAACATTGCAGTAGGCAGAAACTGAGAAACACAGCAACTGGAGTGGGGCCAACTGATGAGAATTAATCTTGTGCATAGTTTTATAAAAACATACATTTTGTGAAGCTCGTGATTACCAAGATAACACTAGTACAGTACCACGATGTCACATTAAAGTACATTGAGAAATTTATTTTGCTCAGTATGTATTTCTGATACCTGTGTCCCTTCAAACAACTCATTTAACTGCTGTCCATTAGAGCATGCTTTCAATGAAGCTAAAATATACATAGTTTCTAGCTAGTTGTAGACAGTTACAGGTTAAATTCCTATCAAACAATTTTAATTTGCACTCTGTATTTATTTGAGGTTAATTTATAATAGTAGTGTGTTTATGTTATTAGTATGGCTATTGATTACCAAGTGTAATCAATAATTAAATAATTGTTGTAACTGATTAGATACATGTTATCATATTTTTGAATAGTTAATTTATCTTTTGAAGGGCTTTGATCTTATAGTAGAAATCAAATCAAATACCCTCATGGAATACATAAATACTAGCTGAGGACCAGGGTACCCTGAAAGATGCAGCCTCTGATTAGCCTTACCCCTGCAGTGTACAGTATTAACCAAAATGGTGAGAAAAGCAGAATGTTATTCCAACTGTATGGATACACCTCAATGTGTTTGGGTTTGGTTCAGTGAAAAGATATCAGGTTGCGTAATTCATCTCATTATAATGTCGGGCATCTGTGAAAAAGAAAGGTCTTTCAGCAACAGGTCTTGTATGTCAACCAGTGGTGGCTGGTAGGCAACATTTTTGGGTGTTCACACCTGAGATGCAGGTAAGGTGGTCGGGGGGTGGGTCCAGGGAGCCAACCTCAGTGGTAGTAGCACTGTCCAGTGGATCTGTTTCATGTTGGAAGCAATACAAAAAGTTTGCTCTACAATGTCTTATCGTGGAAAATTTTTCGATTTGCTTTATTACTAAAGTCAGGAATGTCAGCCATCATGTCATGTCTTCAATTGATACCATGGCTAAAGCATTTAATTGTTCGGTTTTCATACATTAATATATATATATATATATATATATATATATATATATATATATATATATATATATATATATATACTGTATATATTGAGATGTTGAAATAAGACAAATATTTAAATACACTGAATGTACTCAGAAATGTAAATGTGTTTTTATTTAAATTTAAGTTATTATTATTATTATTTATTTCTTAGCAGACACCCTTATCCAGGGCGACTTACAATCGTAAGCAAATTACCCCTGAATCTAAATCAATCTGAAGTTCAAAGACCAAGAACAGGGAAAAATAAGACATTAAATGGAAGTCACAATTAAGGCCAAAGGAAAATAAACAAAACAAACAAACAAAAAAACCCACTGTAATTACCAATGAAGTAGATTTTTTTATTTCTATTTTTTTCAGGAACCAGCTGGTAATTTGTATAGATCTAATAAAAGACTGATTAGCTTAATTTAAAAACACCTAGACAAAAATAATGCCTCACGCGGCTATCAACAAGAGTATATTAAAATAACTCAATATACTGTACGGTATATTTAATAACTGATAACCCCAAACAGGCAGTAGTGGTCGGTAAATTAACAAAAAAAAAAGGAAAATTACCAAACCTCCAGCCTCTGGAGAAAAAGGGACAGACTGCGCAAAATAAAGGCAGATTAAAACTCTGAAAAGAACAAATAAGTATTTATAAACATTCATTTAAAGTTAGACGAAGTTAGACAAAGATAATTGGACTTTTGTATTTTAATATTTAAACAGCTTAAACGTCTTCTGTCTTTCCACAAGACTGAGAAGATACGAAGGCGTGCTGCTCATATTTATATTCTTTATTGTCTTGGCACATGCGCTATGATCGCCTGATCACCATGTCCACTAACCAGCTGCGCTCCATCCAGATATTTTTAAGAAAATCATAGTCAGTCCTGGCTGACAGCTGGCTGCTACTGCGCATGTGCAAGGCGGATTTGGGCACTCGCATTTCGGAGCAAGCACAGCCCAGCTTCAGATGGAATGAACGGCATTGTTGATGTGCCAGTGTCACGTGAGAGGGGGGAAATGAAACACACATCACCCAGAAGAAGGGAAGCGCAATTCATTAATAAGAGACTCAGGGTTCAGTGAGCAAGCGAACACTGTCAACCAGCCGCCCTGGTGTCAACAGCATCCATTATTAGATGGACTGATCTTTCTAGATGACAGATTTGACTCTTTTCATTTCGTGATACATTAACCTCCTTAATAGCAGTGGAAATTGCTATTTGTTGCGAGTGGCAGGAGAATTCATTTGTAAACTGCTTTTGCCTTTCAAATGTTAGTCAAAGCACGTGGATGTCATTAATGACAAGTGAAGAAATCTAAGTAGCTGAAACTAAACTGACCTGATTATAATCATGACTATTTAATGGACTGTTACAAATATTTCTGCTTCAGATTAGTTATCCATCAGTTGATGTTGCTATTATTTTGTTTATTACCACAGAAAGCAAATTGACAACAAAACATTATTAAATACTGTGCTTAAGGGAATTAAGTTATATATTTTGAAGATAACGTTCATTTAAAATTGAATAAAAACCATAATTTCTACCGCAGTAACTTTCTAATATTAATTAGTTGTCATGATCTAAAGGTTTTCTTTGTCTCAGTATTCACATTTAATTATTATAATACTCAATTCCTCAGCTTTTCCTATTAAAAATATAATTATGACTAAGCTAAAATCTATTGAAATGAATGTCCTTCAAATATAATAAAGCTAAGGGAAGTGTAAAAATAGCAGTGTATACTAATTGGGTACCGAGCAGAACAATAAAACAACATACCTGTATGTGATAGAACAACTTTACAATGAAGCCATAATAGTATGCAAATTAAACCAAGCGGACTCTGTGATCTTCTTCAGCCTTAGATATTTATTTCTAGTGTATATTTAAAAGGTGATTAACTATAATCAAAGAATAAAAAAGAGACATGTAATTGACTGTGAATTGTAGCCCTTATCTTTTGAATACATTCATGTTTTCTATTTGATAGAACCTGCGAATAATGCTCACTGCTAACATCTTTACTGTGGACAAACACATTTCATTCATCCAAAAATCTTTCTGTGAAACCTACTTTTATGAGAAAGTTATCCATGTTGCTATAGATACTTGCTTTCTGCTATAGACAAGTTCATGCTACCACCTACAACAGTAGAGAGGTACACATAACAAAACAGTGTTTTTTTTTATTTGATCATAAAAGTGGTGGGTCACTTAAAGTTGGGCTTTGTGTGCCAAAAAAGGGTATGTAAAACACCTATTTTAATTATATGAATAGTGGCAGTATTTGAAACCGCCACCTAAATTGACTGAATAGACCCCAAGGTCTGTTATAACCCAGGAGGATATACCTGCTATGAATGTTATAAAGGGACCATCAGTTTTTGGTATGCAGATAAAATTTTATTGGAAACACCAATAATTATATTTTTAACATAAATGTAAAGTAGGAACATAAGGTACAGAGTGCATGTTAATTGACAAAAGTACAAGGTTTGAAGTGAAAAAGTGGGGGGGGGGGGCGGGGGGGGAATCTTGCAAATAGGTGCATACAGTAAGGGAGTGAGCAAGGCAAGCAAATCTGCTTATATACAGATCTATTTCAGAAGAAAGAGATAAAAGAATGGATTTGACTAAAGTGCTTCAGAATCGCTGCATCTGTATCAGATTCTCAGACATAGGAGACTAACACATAAATATAAAATTCACTTATTTACGTAATATTATCTTATAAAGACGTAATAGTATGGTAGATACATCATCTTTTTCTCTTTAAAAATTTTCAGTTGGCAGCAATACACTTCCATATTAACAATACAAAAAATATTGGGCCAGATATTCAAAGTTTTTGTGAATTTATGCAACTTTTCTGTCACTCTTCTTGCATTGTGAATATCTTGCATATATTCAAAAAGTCTGAAATTCAAGAGTTGTGGGTAAATTGCTAATATCACAAGGCTGGAGAAATAAATACATTTCAATTAATATAAACAGGAAATTAATTGTAACTCAGATTATACCCAAATGATGCAGCTCTACGAGGTGAGGCAATGGCTCAAAGGGCCTGATTTTGGAAGGTTTTGCAGGTTCACAAATTCAGCAGTTATTGCAGACAGGGATTCTATACTCAGCAAGTAGTGTGCTGCTTTAAAACGAGTACTACAGCAACAGCTGAGTAACATAGTGCTACACAGACACTGTCGGCTGAGTGCCACGCCAACTAAGCTGCAGTCAAATCACACAAAGTATCCACTAGCTCTCTAATCCCCCGATCTCGCTGCCAATGCCCTCACTCCCTTATATGCCCTTTCCACCCCCAGCACATCACCCACAAATCTCAAACATGCCTGATCTGCCAACCTTTCATTCCTAGTTTTTCAGTGTCGATCCCATTTTTCCTTGTAGTGGCGGCCCCTCCATTCTGCAAACTGAGCTCATTATTGGTGGAAATTATCTTACTTCTTGCATCACTGAACACCTGCAGTAGCAACTAACTTGGTGAAGGGAAGGCCTCACAGGTAGTGTCGAAAGTGCCGGGCCGCTGCAGCCACCACTAGTAGCACCCACCGGGTCACGCAGTACCGCCGTTACGCCTTGTTGAGGGACCGGCTGTAGTGGGAAACCACCCACTCACCATCAGGCCCTTGTTGGGACAGTACAGCTCCGATCCCTCAATTGCTGGTGTCCCTGTCCAGGAAGAATGGTAGGCTGGGGTCTGGGGGGGTGAGCACCAGGAACTGTGTCAGTGCCTCCTGGAGGGTGTCAAAAGCTGCCTGATGTTCCTCCATCCATTCAAAGGGTTCTCCCTTTCGCAGTGCTAGCGAAGTCCTGGATGAAGTGGCGGTAATAGGACACAAGATCCAGGAACCCTCAGAGTCGACGCTGGTTGATGGAGGTGGGCCACTCCCAAATGGCAGTCACCATGTCCAGCTCTGTGATTATTCCCTCTCCACTGACCTGGTGGCCCAAGAATGTGGCCTCTAATTGCATGAAATGGCGCTTGTCGGGGGGCAGTTTAAGTCCAGCCGTGGCCACTTGCTGCAGCACTTTCTGCAGGGTGTCAAGGGCGGTCTGGAACGACGCTCTATGCACCAGTAGGATGTCAAGGTAGACGAGACCTTTTCCATGAGCTGTTCGAAGATCGCTGGGGCGTTGCACAGTCCGAACGGCATCATTCGGGCCTGGTCTCTGGTCACATTGGCTTGTGGCGGTGGCTGTTGGTTGGAGCCCGCCAGCCCCTGCGGGCACGTTCTCGGGGGTGTGCTGATTCCCCGAGCCGGTCCTCTGCTGGTGCTGGACTCGGTCATAGTCGTCAGGCAAGGGACGGTGGCTGGTTCCACTGGGAGGGCCATGGCAAGAGCCAGGCCCCCCTAGAAGTGTAGGGTCCCCATTTTTTTATACATACAGTAATCCGTCGTGTACCCGTCCGTCATATATCTGCTCTAGCATCAACCTCTTCAGCAACATTAGTTTATTATTGAACAGAAAAGATTAGTTCAGATATTGTAGATCCTAAGTTTTCATATACTGTGTTGTATGTGTTCTATGCGCTGCCATTGCTGGTAGTGTCACGTGAGCTGTTCAGTGTGTTGACTCAATATGTAAATAAATCCTGTTCGTCTGCGGGACATAACAACTTCAACCTCTGTCTTGATCTCTTGCCTGTCTCTCAGCAGCGAATGCACACACCCACACGGCAGATGGCTACCCTGTCACAAGCATTAGTACCCTGTATCTTTCTAAACAAGGGATTTAGGGGAGCTCCTTAATAAAAGCTGAATCTCAAAACAATAAGTGTGTGAATACAGTAATTGTTACAGCTGTGTATAATGGCATTTAAAACAGGACTCATTCATCTGACTTTTTATATATCCGCCCTTACTCTGGTCCCACCACAGTTGGATATACGATTACTGTATTTAATAATTAAATAGTATATTTTTTGTATATTTAGCCTACAGTATCTGTTTGTGTTTTTTTTTCAGTTCTCGTACTGCTCTGAACAACTAGAACTAAAGTTAATTTAAACAAAGCTTAGTGAGCTTTACTCTCCCTCTTGATAGGAGGAAATTGTATTTAAATAGTATTTTAGCTTCTTCGCGAATTAGTTAAGCGAAGGCAAAGACATGCAACACATTTTCCCCCAACATTGTGACATTGTGTATTTTTTAAATTTCACACTTATAGGTGGACATGCATAATTATTTACAATTCCTCCTCCAAAGTTGAGGAAAAAACAATTGACAAAAATTATGAGCAAGGGTTTTTTTTCCCCAAAAACTCTTGTTTTGGATTTCACTCGCAGGCATAACTTTTTTCTCAAGTCAGAAATGAGGGGAAAAAATCCCTGCAACTGCCCTTGTGATGTCTTACACTTACATGTCTTGAATAGCTGTCCCAATATACTTTAAAGAAAGAAAGAAACAGAAATGTACATGCACACTGGAAATCTGTTCAAGTTCAAGTTCATATTTTTTTAATAATGTTAAATGTAACTGCTTTATTGAAATTATGGAATACTTACATAACAAGTTCATATATTTTAGATTCTGGAAAACTGCCTAAGGGATCAGTGGCTTCAGTTGTGCTAGCATTTGTAGCACTTGGCTGTTTTGCTGCCTTGTTTTTGTTTGCAGTCCGACAGTGGTAAGTATTTTGACATTTGTACTACAAGTATAAAAGGTAATTACCAATTTCTGTGAATAATTGGGGAAACACTGAGGCAAAAAATGATTTGTTAATTTTATTAAATTACAGCTTCATATATAAAAAAAATACATAGTTTAAATCTGCATATTATATAACTGAAGTACAATGAAGAAGGTACTATCCAAAACTTTTTCTACTTGACTTAGTTTCTTATAGACTGGGTTATCATGCAGTAAACTAACAAGATTAAAAATGGGACTCACCTGACCAGAAAGGTGTTCTTGTAATTTGCCTCAGACCTTATGCTTTGATCAATTAAATTTTTTAGGAGTTTAAGGTAGTGTTGGTTCTGCACTGGAACAAATGTAACAACCATTTAAGTAAAATAGTAATGAAGATGTATCTCTTTCAATTCCTTTCAGTTCAGATTTAAACTTAGTTCCTTAATTCACTCCCAGTCCTACCAGACTGACTGTGAAAACAGTCAATCAGTATAATCAAAACACAAGGGTACATGAAACGCCCCTTACTCGTTAATATTCAATTAGTGAAAACAGTTTATTTGCAGAAGGATATTTTGATGTGTATTGGTGAATACATCTTAGTGGAATGTAGTTTAGAACTCATTAAGAAGTTTCTCATATACTGTAGCACCTTTCATGTAAAAAGAACATTAAATTTTTAAATAAACTTGCCAGTTCATATCACCTTACTTCAATCCATTCTCAGGCCTCATATGACACAATTGACAACCATTTCAATTATTGAGAATGCAGGACAAAACCTGAGCAGCCAAACCTAATTAATATGATAAGTGTAATGCTTTATAGAGAAATCATGTTGGTCACAATAGAAAGTTGATCCTTCTTTGCAGCTAGTCTTATATATTTATTAAACCTTGGTTTTAAAATATGTCTTTGATTCGGTAAAACACCATAATGTGATTATAATTTGCACTATAGCCCATTAAAAAAAGTTCTATATTCATAGCAATGATGCATATACATTCATTCTTCCATAGCAACGGTACTTATTCTTGTAGCAACCACTCTTACCTTTCAAGGAAAAACATGGCAATATATCCCATCAGATACTATTTCCACTCGGGGACAGTAGTTTTCTACTATACGCCTCAACACCAGCTCATATTTGTATACTATGTTTAGCTATATTTCCTAAAAGGTGTGAAAGGCAAAACATGAATCATACCAATACCAAAACATAAACCAAAGCTGGATTTTTTTCAACATACAGTACAAACCTTGAATATCTGTGGCTTATTTTGTTGAAGCCTTTGTGTGTGCTAGCTCGCAAATTTCTTAATGACCTTTCTTATTACCTTTGCTTTCAAAATATAACACACACCATTTTACAATGTTTTTAAATGCATGTGTTTCAGTACTGTTAGCTAAGTAATAATTCTTGTCATATTTGTTAACATTTATATTGTTTTGTAAATGATAATGTACTGCAGGAACATATTCCTGTGACTGAATATGTAAGAAATTACAGTATGATTAAAAATGTGTACTCTCTGCATGAACTAAATAGTAATGAATGTACTGTTCATGTACTTGTCCTCATTTTCCAGGTATACATTATTTTGTTTATTTGATTTTTCCCTATTAGTAGGAATAATGAAGTTAACATACCAGCAAATAAAATGAACGCACCAAAAGATGAAGACATTTTGCCTGATGAAAAGCAGTTGAAAAACCTCTATAAAAATGTATCGAAAACAAATCCATCCTTCGAGTTAGAAAAATAGGTTTGTTGCTTTGTTAACAAGTCTCTTTTGTATAAAAAATAGATGCAAAATATGTTTTAAAAAACTAAAATCACCTTGTGGGAAATTCACAAAACCATTTACTCCAAGTGCCATCAAACCCCCTTTTCTGAAGTAGAAATCCATCCATTGATGTTACAAAGCAGAGCAGTTATTTCTAGTTTTGTGAAAATGAATGATTTAACCTGATGATTTAAATCAGTAACAAAATAATAATTGAACTGTAATCTATTTCTTTTTTCTTACTTTTTTTTTTTTTACCCCTTTTGAGAATCAAACGTATCTTTCCCTATAATATACAGTGCACCCTGATATCTTACATTTCTGTTTATCAGTTTTTATCAGATGGAATGATGTCACATTTAGATTAGCTACACTGTTTCTTTATTCTTATTAAACTATATTGGGTATCAGCTAGTATGGTACAACATCCTGTACACTGTTCTATATGCTATCTTACTCCTGCTTTACTACTTTTACATTTTTAATTGCATCTGTCTGTGTCTCCTTTTTCTTAGGAGATTGCAACCCCTTATGGAAATGGTCCTTACTCTGCATGGAATTTGAATTTGAATTGAAGGCCATTGTCAGCACCCATACAACAGTATATCTCTCGTCGGGTGAAATACTGTAATTACAGCTCCATGAAAAAGGAAAATGTGTGACTGCATGCATGTCCTACAAGTGATAAAAGGAGTATAGATGCATTCTATCCATTCGTTCCTTTTTAGAGTGAATATAGATAATCACAAGAACTATAATTTGATTGGAATGTCATTGAAATGTGAAAAGTAGATGTATTTGTTCAGAAAAGGATTGGATTTATAAAGATGTTGCAAATAAAAGAATGGAAAAAAAGGAATCTTCTATTTTTCATTGCTAAAGGCTGCCACACACTGGACGCCATGTGATTTCACCACTACCCTCCGCATATATTAATAAACATGTTCTGTACCATACCAGGTATATGCATCTATACCGGATGATTCTGTTTCAGGAAGACATATTTGCAAAAAATAGGACTCTGTATTTTTTTTTTATTTTTTTTATTTTTTAGAACACTCTAGTGTCACTCAGGCGACACAACAGGCTATGCCTGGGTGGCACTGATTTGAAAGCTTCCTATCAAAAGTATAGGTTCTATCAGTTTTGTCACATCACTGCACTTGTCGCATCATGTCCGGTGTATAGCAGCCTTAATATACTGTTTATAGTTTGTGATACAATGTTAAACTAGACATTGGTGTTTTCTGCACTTTTGGACAAGTGCAATTTTCGACAAAGTTACAAAGTGTAAACATATATCAAATGTTTTATGAGCCAAGAAAACAACAGATATAACTTGGAGATATTTAAATGCAATTCGAATGTTCATGGGTTGGGAATGAGAAAATCTTGCTATAACAGTCAATGGAGTTTAGGTCCACCATGGGCAGCCAGGACAGCAGTGATTAAAGTAAGCTAGTCTGCAAGGTGTTTAAATACAGCCTATTTACACAATAAGTCAGCTATATATTGATAGTTAAGAGGTTGGTTGTAAGGTTTCTCTTATAAGAGGTCATCTCATGCAATTTTGGTGAGAGGATCATAAAGGTGAGCACTTCTGGCTGCTCAAACTGTACAAAATGATGTCTTCTATAATAACAGACATTCTACGCAGAACGTATGAACTTATTGATTGAACTCAGGAATGGTAAGTGAACATTAAAAATAAGAACTTTTACAAAAACATTATTATTATTATTTATTTCTTAGCAGACGCCCTTATCCAGGGCGACTTACAATTGTTAGAAGATATCACATTATACATTGTTTCACATTATTTTTTACATACAATTACCCATTTATACAGTTGGGTTTTTACTGGAGCAATCTAGGTAAAGTACCTTGCTCAAGGTTACAACAGCAGTGTCTCCCACCTGGGATTGAACCCACAACCCTCCGGTCAAGAGTCCAGAGCCCTAACCACTACGCCACACTGCTGCCCTGTGTTGATTTACTTATTTTTACATTATGTTATGTATAATCTTTGTCCAACCCCTGCATATCAGAGATGCCTATGAAAATGTATAATTTCAATATGAATTCTCAGCAGTTCTGGATAGATATTTGTTTGTTTTGATAATTTATTAAGTACAATCCAGACCTTATACTATATTAATAAAATCTGTACTATATGACCTACATGCAATTGAAATTAGCTGTTGTCCATCACTTTCTACTGTGTCAAAGTATTACAACTTTTATGTTCTATATATTCTGCAATTTTGAATGTGTTTTCGAAATTGGTATTGTTTAATATACTACCCAATGTAATTCTTGTCAGCCTATTCAACTGCACATTGTCAATAGTGTTCAAGATGGTCACTGACACAAATCATTATTTTTTTTCATTGAATAACTATATAAAAAATTGTTTTCTTCATTGGAAGGTAATTATCAATGTACACCTCCAGTGGTTCTTACTTTTTATTATTTGTTTATTTAGCACGCACCTTTTATCCAAGGCGACTTACTAGGGTGTGTGAACTATGCATCGGCTGCAGAGTCACTTACAACTACGTCTCACCCGAAAGACGGAGCACAAGGAGGTTAAGTGCCTTGCTCAGGATCACACAATGAGTCAGTAGCTGAGGTGGGATTTGAACCAGAGACCTCCTGGACAAGCCCTTTTCTTTAACCACTGGTCCACACAGCCTCATTTTCAATGCCTTGAAGGCCTTACTTTCAGAATACAAGAGAAGGAAATACCCTGTGCCTTAATGAAATCATAGTGATGGTAGCAATCTTCGAGTTAAATGGTGGCCATTTTGAGCAATAAAAAAAATAAATCTAGGTGTTCACTGCACCATCTATGACCTGTGGTGGTAGGCCCATTCACACTTGAGTCAGTTTATTTCAAACTCCCAACTAACTCAGCCCCACTCTACATTCTTCTAATAAAACCAAACTTAACTGAGACCACCTCAAGAGTGGTTGAACTGAATCATTGTGTTCTTTTGCACAGAATTGTAATATTGAATCAAAAGGAAATCAACCATATGTGTAAAGGCCCTTTCATTCTTGTAGCGTCCCTGCTTATTAAGTTTTATAGTGCTGCAATGTGGCTAAGTGACCTTTTATCCACTAATATTAAACTTGATCTTAATATAACTTGTACCTTTAACACTGGTTGAATTATGGGAAGCTTATAGCTGCTCCATACTAAGGCTTTCAGCTTGAATATCTGTAAGGCAATTTATTTTTCATATCCGGAGGGATTTATGGTATTGCTTGTAAATCTATCTGCCATCAGCGTATTTTGCCTCCAGTTGGAATAAATTGACAGCTTCATTTCTGTAGGGGGATTCAATTAATACGTGCAAGACTGTGTTATCACTTCAGTCAACTTTTACGATATAAAGCTTCAATCAAATTGGAGCACACCTAAAAACAAGACATATTAAAATCTTCTATAATTTTTTTTGATTTAAACAAAAAAAAATAGTTCTTAATATATTCTTGAAAAAAAGGTATGACTTGATCTAGTTAGGAAAATATAAATTTTGTAATTCTCTTTATTATGTCAATTGTTTTGAATTAATTATTTGACATGTGCCACATCTTCATTCCAAAGACATCTACCTTAATAGCCTTTATTAACAACTTCTTATTACCTGACATGGTAACCATCTGACCTTTTTTCATTTACACAGACATTTGCAATGTTGAGTTGGGTGCTGCTCTAATGCAGTTTGTACTAAGACTTAAATTAGCTGTGGCATTCAGTAGCTATTTGTTACATACTGTACAGTATGGTTGAGAAACAGTACTTTGTACAATTATTCTATCTAACTATGAATCCAGACTAAAGTGTCCTTCATTAAAACCTGGCCCTTAAAAATAATGTGTTGATTTCCTGGGACCCCCTTCCCTGTAATTCCCCTGGAATTGCTTACTTCAAAGTGTACATAAGCAATCTCTGACACTCATAGATGGTCAACCACAAGAACACATTTAGGTGAGCTCACACAAGTCATTATTGACTGCAGGGATACCTTTCTTTCTTCATTGGATCTTTCTTGGCATCCACAACCTGAGCCTTTGAAAGCAGCTGGACCATGTCTGACACGCTATATGTATATATGACTGACTGCTACTCAGAAAATAAGATTCACCACCGCCCAGAAGGAAATATTATTGCAGAGGTAGTGGAGGAGAGGAGACATGATAAGGTATACATAGGACACCCTCCTCCTGAACCACAGTGCTGGAAATCAGAATATTTTTTTTTTTTTTTGACAAATTCTTACAAGAGTTGTAATGAAGAACTTATACCTGAAAACTTCACCTGCAGTAGAAAAAATGTAACTTTGTAAATTTGAACTGGGGTTAACTGCCTGTTAAGACCAGTTACTCATCAGTTCAGGTTTTTAATACTGTACAACTTTTAATGTAATTCAATCGTGTCATACAGTTTCATTAACACTAGATGGCAGAAAAGGACCAGGATGTGGATGGATGTCTAGTAAATGCAGAATGAACCAGGAAACAAAATATAGATATCTGGCTTATGTCCACCAGTTGAATTCCTTGTAAATCCGTGCACAGTAAAACAAATAAAATAAATACAAATACAGTAGAACCTCAAAGTTACAAACATCTTGGGAATAGAGGTTGTTCGTAATTATGAAATGTCTGTAACTCTGAAAATCAGTTTTCCATGGTTTTAATATCTGCTGTCTACACCCTCAATGTGGTCAATAATACAGCACAGTAATGCACTACTCATATTGTTATGGTTCTAAAGTCTTTAAAATGGCACTGAAAATAGAAAAAGGACACATTTAAGTTACCATTGAAATTTGAACTGTAGCAAAAACACAGATTTAAAAGTCCATGAAAACATGGGTAAACGTAGTGCTTGTTTTTATTTTATTGCATTCATGCAGCTTGCTCAGTCATTCAGCCTCCTCTTTGGCTTAAAAAAAAAGCCCTTTAATGCCTGGTAGTGCCCTTAATCTGTGTCAGGATGTGTTTCTTCAATGGAAGTTACAGTGGTTGGCATGAATATTGAATCACCTTACACAGACAAAAGTGATATTTAATTGAGAAGTGAATTATAGATAGACTTCTGATTTTCTGTGTTTTCCCTCGACTTTTATACTATCCTTCAAGAATGCAATTGATAAACATGTTAATAGTTTTTAAAGGAGAGTAGAAAAGTCAGGTAAAACATTGAAAATCAGAAGCCCGAATTATGGCTTCATGAAGGTTTTAACATATTTCCGGTCAGATAATTTACTTCAAGTTACCTGTTGGAACCAAGAGCAAAGACTTTTTCTTCTGCTTTTCTCATCAGATTTAAAAAGAGATCAGTAATAAAGGTAGGTGAGTGAGTAAGCAGGCAAACAAATACCTTTTCACAAAGGTTTGCAACCAGGTATCTTGCTTTTGGAGAAGGACATGTAAGAGCATCTGTAATGGCATCAATGACAGGATCGCTATTCTTATTTCCAATCTTTAGATATCCATTGACCTGATGAGTAATTAGCTTTACAATTTTATGACTGAACCTTTTTTTTTTGTTCATCATCAAATTTATTCCAGATTACATCAGCCATTTTTCCCCTCTGAATATTAGTTGCATCTGCAAAGTTCCCTGGTTCAATGATACAGACCTAGAGCATGAAACAAGTAAAGTTTACGACAGTATTTATTTAACAATGAAGTAAAAGCAATCCACAATGGTCTTTGGGCAGATATATTATTTGTATTATTATAGTCTTTGCAACAATGATAATAGAATGCTTTATTGCAAGAAATATATCTGAGTCTTCTTCATGTTCATACCTAGATGCAAGCCAAAATAAGTTTCTGCAACATGCAGCTTCCCATGTCATAACACTTTCTTAACTGAATTTTTTATAAACAAATCATACAAATTTTATTTGCTCTCAGTAGAAGCACAGTACTAAAAAAAAATGCATGAACAGGAATGACAGAAAACCTGAAACAACAATGTTTATACCAATAACAGAATTAAAAAAAAAAACATTTAAAAGCAGGAAAATGAAAATATGAGAAAAAAAACACTTTCTGACATGAACCTCACAAAGTCGTACTGTATTTGCGTTCAGTGGGAAAGATAAGGTGTAGGGAAAAACAGATGTTTTCTTTTTTTAATCAGTCCCAAGGTTAGGACAATCAGTCATCCAAATGTTAGTCTCAAATTAAGCATGTCTACAAAATATACAAACTCAGAAAGGTTAAGGATATTAGGAGCAGTGAGCGGAATTTTGGAGCCACTCCGCTCACATTCTCTGGCTACGACTGGGGCATAAGCATGCTCAGTAGAGTAGTGAAATCTGGCAGGTCTGTCAGTGAACAGGTGACGTCGAGTGAGCATTGTCCCTCCAGGACAATTATTCTGCGATCACGGAGAAAATCATGGAATTTGCTCTCTCTTGCAGAATTATCTTTTTTTTTTACAAAAAAATGAAAACTCAAACATTTTCTCCCTACTATCACTGTACATGTCACTAGAGCGTGTACACGCTATTTGTATAGTGAGAAGTATGGCAGGGTTTCAGTGCGAGCTTTAGTTCAGCCATGGCTGAGCAGAAAATTTGAGCAATTCCTTTTAACATGTTTTAACAAAAGAAAGGCAAATGCTACTCTGATGTTGCACAACCTAGCTGCTGTTTGCTCCAGAGGAATGTAACTAAACCAGCCAGTAAAAGCCAATGCACACTAAGGGTCAGATGTAGTTGGGATTCTTTTTAAGGAGGACTATGAATATACAAAAATGCATTTGCAACTATGGCAGTTAATCAAGATATACATTTTACTTGCAAAACAACAATGCTAGCTAGAAGCATTTACTCTATCACAATAACTGTTTATGGTTTATCTGTACTACTACAATGACTCTTTATTATACAGTAACTGGACACACTGCTATGTTTTCCATAGCTCAGAAGACACTATTAATGACACTTGTTCTAAAACCACTGCTTACTGATGAAACACTTCAAAGTCTCACACTTCTCCAAATCAAGCTTAGTGTTCTCTTGCTGAGGGAGACAATGATGTGAACAGGGCTCATAATTGTATTCACAAAGTAGAAAGGAAAATGCATTTTACCTATAATAAGAAGAAAAATGGGGTTAGAATAACAATAAAAGCACCTATTCGTTATTCAGACCAATTTTAGCACATTGCTGAAAGATTTAATCAGATGTATCTGGGATTCTTGTAAAGTTATTGATGAACATTGTTTTTTAGGAATTTTTCACGCCTTAATACCTTTTTTTAGTTTGGAGAAATCTGGATGGTATAATTGTTTTTTGCGGTGTTGACTTCAATGGAAAGCTTTTATAAAAGCCTTATTCTATACACTGAGAATTGTTTTATTCGGCATTTGGTGAGCATAATGTGAAACCAGTGTAAAACCATTAAAAACACTGCACAATAAATACAACTCGTGAAAAATCTGAAAAATGAATGTAAATTGACCATGGTTCATTTTTAAAAGAGAATCCATTTTATCGAAAATAAAAGTTTGTGTCTAAGTGAGTGTGGCAATGTGCCCCGCCCTGTGTGCAATTGTGTGTTATGTGTTGTATGTTGCGTGCGTGTGTTAATGTTGGTGTATAGTCATTGGTACACGGGATATAAACGGGTCTGTGTTTCACGTGTATTTAAAAAGTGTAGATTTGTATTTAGGCACGAGGAGAGCACAAATCACTTCACGTGCTGGTTAAATGTAATATGTGAGCACGGGGTTGCACAGAATTAATTCACGTGCTGGGATTCAAGTGAATAATTAATTAGTAATTGAATCCCAGCACAACAGTATATATAGATGCACATTTCTTGCAGTCGGGGTTTGGGTGTTCGGTGAGTGGAGAACGGGAGAGAGAGAAGGAGAAAAGTAATTGTTAAAATAATCGTTAAAAGAAGCTCACCGTGTTTTGTCTGTTTGGTCCGTTTTTGTTTGTCTTTTTATTTTGGCGTATAGTGCCGTGTCCTGTTTTTGTGTTCCAACCTTTTATTTTCTGTGCTGTTTTATTAAATGCTGAGCGAAACCATTCGCTCAGCTCCACCAAACTCCAAGTCTCTGTCTGTTTATTTCCTGCTTCTGGTCTGACGCCACCCACTCCGGCCGTCTTTGTGACACGTGGTGTCAGAAGTGGGATAATAGCGCCTCGAAGCGTCAGACCAGGAGAGGGGGTTTTGTGAAAAAAAAAAAAAAAAAAAAATTGGTAAAGCGAGGATGGGAAGAAAGAGCTGCAGGAAGCAGCAGCAGCAACAACAACAGCTGCAGCCCTCATCCTGCATGCCGGGCTGGGAGGAGGACAGCCACAACGGGGCACATTGCCACAGTGAGAAAAAACACTTTTCCACAACATTTGTTTGTTTGTTTTTGTGGATTACTCTGGTGGTTTTTATTGTTTTTTTATGCCCATATTTTGGTTTGATTTACCTTCTGCTTCAGTTCTCGCACGCAAGCCTCATTTCACACAAGTGCACATATATCTGTGCAGTTATGTGTGTATATATCTGTATATACTCACCTTTTATTTTTCTGATTAGTAGGCGCAAAGTTGACTTTGGACTTATGCTCTTCCAAATTGTTTTATTTCCTGATTTACATAGATCTGGAGTCACTTTGTTTTCAATCAACAGAATCATTTCAGGGTTGGTAACTGACCCATACACATCTGCCAAAAAAATTTAAGACATGTGAACATTTTCAACTCACTTGTTCTGCATTATATTCTTTAAGGATTGTTTCAGCTTCCAAGTTGAGCGCTATTTCTTATGAAAATTTAGGATCTTGGAACAGTCATTCTAAAGTCCACTACACAGAGGAGATACTTGCGTTACAATCTTTGAAACAATTCATTTGAATCTGAAAAATGCAGCATGTACACTGTTCAATACAGCCCATAGTTCCCCCCCCCCCCCTCAACTGAAGGATGCAACCTATCAATATTTTTAAGTTAATATGTCATACAACATGCATTCAGTCATTAAACATTTCTGTTAATGCCTTCTTTAGTGTTAGCCAGAACAATTATTTGACTTTTACCACCTAATATTTATTTTACAACTTTGGAAAAAAAGCATATGAATGAAACACAAGTGTTACCTTTTCGGCGTAAACTCTGTTCAATGAAACGCTTCACATTTGTTTCATATTCATCCTTAGTAATGTCAAGCTTGATAACCGTAAACTTGTTTGAAAAGTTTATTTTTTTATTTTTTAACTTTTCTTCATGGAAAGCAGCAAACACAGTGAATCCCATTTTGTCCAGCTGTTTAGCAAACATATATCCAGGTCCACAATCGCTGTCTGCAATCACAACAGCTGTGCCTTTTGAACTGTCTCTAGCAAGCTTAACTTTTTTTTGGCGAAAGATACAAATTATCAGAATCAGACCAATGCATGAAACCAACAAAAACCAGCTAACAGAATATAAAGTAGACAGCATGGAAGCAAACCATAGATCCACTGCCATCAGAATTAAACGGATAATCACTTCAACCATATTTGACAATGAAGTGCTGAATAAAAACTGTATACAATGAATGTAAATCTGAAAGTGACAAGATCCCCATGTGACATTGGGAAATGTTGCTGAACAAATGGTTTTTGTTTCAAAATAAAGTATGTTTAGAGTTCAAGCTTAGAACTGAAACTGCACATAATCTGGGACAAAGAGTGGAAGTAGTTAGACAGCATAACAATACCATAAGGCAGACAGACATCAATTCTAAATCAAGTACTTTGAGCAGAACTGCAATATTAAAAAATGAGAATGTCAACTCTGACCATTTAAAATCATCAATCAAGCATGTATTGCCAAATAGATTTAAAAAAATTCTGAGATCTGCAACAGAAACAACAGAAACAGCAGCATTCCTGTTTGCAGGAGCAAGCCAGACACTCTGCCTGTTTCGATATTAAATAATTGTGCTTATGTGATTTCCAAAATTGTTGAATTGCAAAATAATGTTAATATCTTAACGAGTAGTGCTTCTTTAATTTGCACTTTGAAAATGAGGGTTTTATTTAACGAAAAAATATATAACTTACCTTGAAAAAAGTTATTTGGTGTTAAAAAAAATAGAATAAATGAACTCCAGTGTGGCCTTGCTGGGAGTGGCAGCAGTTGCAGCAGCTGTAGCAGCAAATGCGAGCCTGAGACGACAGACCCCGGCTGCAATGCCGATGATAGAAAGAGGGTGAACATAAGAACATAAGAAAGTTTACAAACGAGAGGAGGCCATTCAGCCCATCTTGCTCGTTTAGTTGTTAGTAGCTTATTGATCCCAGAATCTCATCAAGCAGCTTCTTGAAGGATCCCAGGGTGTCAGCTTCAACAACATTACTGGGGAGTTGGTTCCAGACCCTCACAATTCTCTGTGTAAAAAGGTGCCTCCTATTTTCTGTTAGGAATGCCCCTTTATCTAATCTCCATTTGTTTCTTTTTTCAGGTCAAAGAAGTCCCCTGGGTCGACATTGTCTATACCTTTTAGGATTTTGAATGTTTGAATCAGATCGCCGCGTAGTCTTCTTTGTTCAAGACTGAATAGATTCAATTCTTTTAGCCTATCTGCATACGACATGCCTTTTAAACCCGGGATAATTCTGGTTGCTCTTCTTTGTACTCTTTCTAGAGCAGCAATATCCTTTTTGTAACGAGGTGACCAGAACTGAACACAATATTCTAGGTGAGGTCTTACTAATGCATTGTAAAGTTTTAACATTACTTCCCTTGATTTAAATTCAGCACTTCTCACAATATATCCGAGCATCTTGTTGGCCTTTTTTATAGCTTCCCCACATTGTCTAGATGAAGACATTTCTGAGTCAACATAAACTCCTACATAAACTCCTAAATCCTAGGTCTTTTTCATAGTTCCCTTCTTCAATTTCAGTATCTCCCATATGATATTTATAATGCACATTTTTATTGCCTTCATGCAATACTTTACACTTTTCTCTATTAAATGTCATTTGCCATGTGTCTGTCCAATTCTGAATGCTGTCTAGATAATTTTGACTGACCTTTGCTGCTGCAACAGTGCTTGCCACTCCTCCTATTTTTGTGTCGTCTGCAAATTTAGTTTGCTTACTATACCAGAATCTAAATCATTAATGTAGATTAGGAATAGCAGAGGACCTAATTCTGATCCCTGTGGTACACCACTGGTTACCTCGCTCCATTTTCAGGTTTCTCCTCTAATCAGTACTTTCTGTTTTCTACATGTTAACCACTCCCTAATCCATGTGCATGCATTTCCTTGAATCACTACTGCGTTCAGTTTGAGAATTAATCTTTTATGCGGGACTTTGTCAAAAGCTTTCTGGAAATCTAAATAAACTATGTCGTATGCTTTGCGGTTATCCATTTTCGATGTTGCATCCTCAAAAAAGTCAAGTAGGTTAGTTAGACATGATCTCCCTTTCCTAAAACCATGCTGACTGCCTCCCAGGATATTGTTACCATATAGGTAATTTTCCATTTTGGATCTTATTATAGTTTCCATAAGTTTACATATAATAGAAGTCAGGCTTATTGGTCTGTAGTTACCTGGTTCAGTTTTGTCTCCCTTTTTGTGGATCGGTATTACGTTTGCTATTTTCCAGTCTGTCGGTACAACCCCTGTGTCAAGAGACTGTTGCATGATCTTGGTTAGCGGTTTATAAATAACTTCTTTCATTTCTTTGAGTACTATTGGGAGGATCTCATCTGGCCCAGGGGATTTGTTTATTTTAAGAGCTCCTTGTCCCTTTAACACTTCTGCCTCTGTTATGCTAAAGTTATTTAAAATTGGATAGGAACAGGTCGACATGTGGGGCATGTTGTCCGTGTCCTCCTTTGTAAAAACCTGTGAAAAGTAATCATTTATTTGCTAGTTTTTTTTTCTTCATCTATGATTTTGCCATTTGTGTCTCTTAGACATTTAACCTCCTCTTTGAATGTTCTCTTGCTGTTATAATATTGGAAAAATATTTTGGAATTGGTTTTAGCCCCCTTAGCAATATTGATTTCTATCTCTCTCTTGGCCTTTCTAACTTCCTTTTTGACTTGTGTTTGCAGTTCCAAGTACTCTTTCTGTGTACTTTGTTTTTGTTCCCTTTTAAACGCTCTGTAAAGTGCCTTTTTTCACTGAATATTTTTTTAATTGATCTATTTAACCATTTTGGCCATTTTATTTTACATTTAGATTTGTCTACCTTTGGGATGTAATTGTTTTGCGCCTCTAGTACTACATTTTTAAAAAACAGCCATCCTTTTTCTGTGGATGTTTTCTCTATTTTACTCCAATCTACTTCTGTTAGTCTTTGTTTCATACCTTCATAGTTTGCTTTTCTAAAAATTGGGTTTTAAAAATCACTTCAAATGAGACCATGTTGTGGTCTGAGTTTGCCAATGGCTCTCTGACCTCCGTTAGTTATTCTGTCTTTGTTATTTGAAAAGACTAGATCAAGGCATGCCTCCCCTCTAGTCGGTGCCTTGACAAATTGCATTAGGAAGCAGTCATTTGTCATTTCCACCATTTCAATTTCGTCCGTCGTGCTCCCCACCGGGTTTTCCCATTTTATATGGGGGAAGTTGAAATCCCCTATTAGTATGGCTTCTTTTCTACACGCATTTCTAATGTCATTGTATAACAGATTATTTTGCTTGGCGTCTGAATTTGGCGGTCTATAGCATGCTCCTATTATTATGCCCTTTGAATTTTTGTCCATTATTCTGACCCATATTGATTCGGCGTTGTTTTCTTTGTCCAGATTTAACACCTGGGCTTCAAGACTATTTCTTATGTATAGCGCTACCCCTCCGCCTCTTTTGTCCTGCCTGTCTCCTATACAGTGTGTACCCACTAATATTGTATTCGTCTCCATCACTCTCGGACAACCAAGTTTCTGTAACACCTATCACATCGTAGTTACTTGTTAGTGCAGTAGCTTCAAGTTCTAACATTTTGTTTCTGAGACTTCTAGATAAATACATTTAATAGCTGTCTTACCTGAGTTGTTGCCTTTGTTTTGATGTGGTCTCCCTTCTGTTTTTTTTTGTTTTCTCCCCCCTTCCTTTCTAGTTTAAATGCTTCTGGACCTCCGCAAGGATCCTTTGTCTGAGTAGACTGGTTCTCTTTTTGTTTAAGTGCAGTCCGTCCCACCTATATAGATAGTCCTTGTTGTAGAATGTGCTCCAATGTTCAAGAAAGATGAAGCCTTCCTGTGTGCACCACGATTTCAGCCATGCATTTTGATTTTGTATTTCCAGCTGTCCATATGGTCCTTTGCAAGGTGCTGGCAGTATCCCAGAAAATACCACAGTTTTGGTCTTGTCCATTCACATATACTCGATTCACATGATTGAACGTATCGTGGTTAAAAGTCTAACTGGAAGGCAGTGACAAAGTCTAAATGTATATAATTTGGTTTTCCACTAGGTGGTAATGTATTTATTTGTTTATTTGTCAATAATGATAATGGAACATGTGTACTGTATTCTACATTTAAATTGTATGTAATAATCAAACTGACACAGTGGCATAGAGGTTTAAAACATACAATGCTCTGCATACAGTCATTTTTTATAGCAGGTAAAATTAATTGCAGAGAGATTGCATTTGCCCCTGCTGCCAACTTTATACCCTGTCTACTTGTATTGTTTTCAGTGACAAACTAATATGATAGGCCACATGTGCCAAATGTTGCCTAACATATAACATATGCACCTGGAAGTTTGTATTCTGATTGGCACACAGTAGAGTTGCACCCAGATATCTGAAGGGACCACTAGCTAATTCTGTTACACAAGGTGTCAGTTGTGGACAACTAAAAAAATTAGCACACTACAAATCCACACAAATTATATTATTTTAAAAGGCTCAATAGCAAATAGATCATTTGTGCTGGAATGAACACATACAGTAAAGGTACAGCATCAAAGTTGTCTGGAGCAAGCAGTCTAGTCTACAAATATGCATAAACATACATTAGACTACTGAATGAACTGTATGTTATTGCTGTACTGTACATATATCAAAGTACAGTATGTCCTGTAGAAAGGGAACAAGGGTATGCACTAACTTTAATTTGCTGGGTTTATACAACATAACAGGAACTATTATATTACCAATATATCTTGTAGGGAGGAAAGATCTAATTATACCAGGGTTCAGTTTCTACAGTAAACCTCCTGACTGCTGCACTCTTAGCAGTAACTGCTATTAATGCAGCCACATTAAACCAACGGGGTAATTTGCCTAATGCTTTATTCATTTAGTTATAACTGGATTTGCCTCTAAGTGGAGTGAAATTAGGATATATATTGTTCAACTGTTTAAGAAATCAGGCTAACAAGGTACATTTGGTAGGTTTCAAAATGTTATACAGCAAAAACTAAATCACATCAATAAATGCAGCAAGCCTTGGGACCTTTTAACATTTTTATTGCTGAAAGTGTAAAGCTAGAGGTATGCACTAAGTGATTGCTCATAGGGAAGAACTGTGAGGTCTCAATGACATTTTAAGCTGTAATTGAGAAGCATTACTCATACTATTTGTCTCAGAGTAACATTAGTCACTGTGTCACTAATATAGCAAGATGTATGGATCTTGACAAATAATTTTCTCTGTTTCACACAATCTCAAATATATTAGGCATTAACAGTGTAATTTTCAATAGGGACAAAGGAAGACTTGGCAAAACCTTGCACACTTGTAAGCCACTGAATAACCTTTTCCCCCCAAGCTAAATTGAATTTGTAAATGAACACTTTGCTCCTTTCAAAATGAATGTCTCTTTGTTGTTCAGGATGTAAAAAAAAAGGCTCACTTTCACTGACCATATGGTGGCATAAACAACCTTGTGGTAGCCCACCAGAGTGTGACTGAGTGTAGGAGCAGGTTGCAACACAGCCAGAACGGCTAGTTTCTGGAAGGCACAGAATGGACTATAGTGCCTGCCTCCAGTATTCACTCAACAGATTCTGGACATGAACAGCATAGACTGTGGCTTACAAAATATTTGTTCAATGATACATGTCACATGTGTAACAGGGTGGATTTATTGTATTTGTATGCACATTTGATTTGAATTTTCACTTATAAATATTTATATTACTTTGCACTTTAGTTTATCATTTGTACATTCCCGTTTTATGATTTAAAATTTAGCACCTTATTTTTGTCAATGTCCCCCTGCGTATTTGCTGAAATTGCATATTTCCTTTTAAGACGGGTCAGCAGTGGGCATGTTGTAGGAAAAGCCTGTTCTCCAGACTGTGCGGTAGTCCTCAGTGATTGGGTGATTTTAGCAATGTGTGTCGTAACTTCCTTTATTCTTTCTTTTAAAAGCTGACCGGGAAAAGATTCCTGGGTTCCCTTTTGTGTTTTAGACTCGCACTGGGAGGCATGGTTGGAGCGGATGGCTGCAGAGAAACAAGCGATTAAGAGGCAATGTACGCGCTGAGTTGGAAAGCACCCGTTTGCGAGATGTTGTGCATTTTGGGTATCCATAGCGGTGAGATGTCTGTAGCAGACAGCCCTTTTTCTAAGGAACTTTTGAAAGAAAGCTCCGCTGCCATCCCTGACTCCAAGGGCAAGCCTCTTTTTGTCTTCGCTTTTATGTTGAGCACTGTTTGTTATGTCCGTGTTTATTTTTGCAACCTCCGGTCTGTGCTAGTGCTGTGTGTGTGGCTATATCTGTTTGAATACTTGTGAAGTCAGAAACAATGTAAACTTTACTCTAAACGAGTTGCTGTTACTGAAACTATGTAACCGTTTTGATGTCTGAGAGAATGATGGAACGCTTGAAACAATGGAACGAATTGAAGTATTTGACTGAAATAGAACTACTAATTAAGGACAGCATGAACAGCACTAGTTTTAGAGAAGTGTGATCATATTATTTATTTATTTCTTAGCAGACGCCCTTATCCAGGGCGACTTACAATTGTTACAAGATATCACATTATACATTATTTCACATTATACAGATACCACTTTTTTTTTTTTTTACATACAATTACCCATTTATACAGATGGGTTATTACTGGAGCAATCTAGGTAAAGTACCTTGCTCAAGGGTACCCACGACCCTCCGGTCAAGAGTCCAGAGCCCTAACCACTACTCCACACTGCTTTAAAACTAGATCACATGTGTTCTAGTTTTAATGTAAACTGCTGCTTGGAAATGTACAATATATGAGAACTGAAATGAAATTGTGTTGTAAATAAACATGTGATTATTTTGCATCCCTGGCATTTGTATTGTGTGTTCTCCTCTGGCCCAAAATAAAAGAACCTGGTACTAACCTCCTTATATATATATATATATATATATATATATATATATATATATATATATATATATATATATATATATATATATATATATATATATTTATATTTCTGGGGTGCAATTCCCCAGTGGCCTAGTTAGTCTACAATGTTCTATAAATTATGCTCCAATTTCTATAACTGAGTGGGTGTTACACATGTAACAATACTTTACCAGTGAGGGCACTCTTTAATTAGGTTAATTGTTACATAATCTATTTCTCTAAAGCCAATAATTATACGTCAATAAGACCATGCGTTTGGATGTTCGTCAGTGTTGCAAATGTTATTAGCTTACTTTTTAGAGCATAAAATGCTGAGGTTCATAAATAAATTTGAGCAGCACTGGGGATTTCCTCAATCTTAATTTACCTCTCAGATATACCCCGATTACAAGCAAACATAATTTTAATGAACACTAGTGCCAAGTGAATGCCTCCAGTTAATCTTAATCTTTTATAAAGACCCATTCAAATTTGTAAAGAAGTTATTCACCTGTGAGAAAAATGGCACACTAAAAGCATCTAAATTTGAGCTGGAGAGATATTTGGAGGAAACACATAGAGATTCAAAAAGGCAGGAGCCTATGTCAATTCCCACCAATTCAGACATCCCACCTATCAATCCGCCAGAATACCAAATGGAGGACTGTGCACCCAAGTGGAAAGAAGTAGAGCAAGCTGTGAAAAAAGCAAGGGCGTCATCATCTCCAGGGCCTAATGGAGTTCAGTATAGAGTGTACAAGAGTGCTTCAGGAGTTCTGCAAATCCTGTGGAAATTGATGAAAGTGGCATGGGAAAAACAGGCTGTACCGGCCAGTTCTAAGCATCCTTAGATCAGTGTGATCTGGCAACAAATTAAATCAGCTAAAAAGGAGAGGAAGGAGCTCCATGTGATATTCCTGGATTTGGATAATGCATATGGTTCCGTGCCACATGAACTTCTTTGGACAGCATTTGATTTTTTCAGTGTACCGATGACAATAACAAATGTAGTGAAAGCCTACTTTGGAGATTTGCAATTTAGTTTTTCAACTTCAGAATTCAGCACTACATGGCAATGCCTAGAAATTGGAATAATGGCAGGATGCAAAATTTCTCCACTGGCATTTACCATGGCAATGGAAGTAATTATTAGGGCATCAAAATGGGTAGTGTATGCACCAATTTGAGCATACATGGATGACATGACAACCATGACTACAACAGTAGCCTACACTAATCGGTTATTGGGCAAATTAACCAATAACATTGAATGGGCACGAATGCAATTCAAGCCCACTAAATCAAGGAGCATCTCTATAATTAAAGGTAAAGTAGTAGATAAAAGGTTCTACATTAATGGTAAGGCAACATCAACAGTGTCTGAGAAGCCAGTGAAAAGTTTTAGGAGATGGTACGACAGGGATCTAAAGGACACAGTTTGTGTGGGAGAAGTTAGACAACAAGCAGTGGATGAGTTGAAGAGCATAGACAGCAGCGCTTTACCGGGCAAACTAAAACTCTGGTGCTTTCAGTTTGGTCTACTGCCGAGGTTGCTGTGGCCACTGACTGTATACAAGGTTTTTTTGACAACAGTAGAGAAGCTGTAAACTTTAATCAATTCATACATCAGGAAATGGTTGGGAGTCCCACGCTGCATCAGCAGAGTTGGACTTTATGGTAAAGGAATACTGCAGCTACCAGCATCCGCTCTAACCGAGGAGTTTAAGTGCGCCAAGTTCCAACTGGAAATTACATTAGTAGAGACACGCAACAAATGCGTAAGGGAGGCAGCATCTGTGTTGAAAACTGGAAGAAAGTGGGTGACAAAGAAAGCCGTGGAAGATGCAAAGGCTGCCCTTCAAATCGGTGATATCATGAGGCAAGTTCAGCAAGAGGGGACAAGACCTATGGACAATGGAACAGAGCAGGATCAGTTTCCTCATCAGGTCAACATATGATGTTCTCCCATCACCACAGAACCTAAACCTCTGTGTAGGAGAGGATCCCTCATTTCCTTTGTGTTCATCACCTGCAACTTTAAGGCACATTTTGACAGGAAGTAAGGTGGCTCTTAGCCAAGGACGGTTAACTTGGCGCCATGACCAGGTGCTGCAGTTTGGCCTTAGCATTGGAAGACAAGCATAACATGACCAATAAGTTGCCACCAGTTCCATCAAAACAATACACACAAAAGACAACATTCCTCCGTCCAGGAAAGCAACCGCCAAGAAAAAGTGTTAAAACCAAGCCTCGCCCAGGACAACTGGAAGCTGCTAGAGACTGAAAAATGCTGGCAGATGTTCGTCAATGGCTTAGTTTTCCACTTTGAGATTGCTGCCACTAACCTTTGACCAGATATTGTCGTGTGGTCTGGATCAGCACGCCTTGTTCACCTGGTAGAGTTAACAGTGCCATGGGAGGATGCTGTAGATGAGGCGTATGAGAGGAAGAAACTGCGGTATGCTCAACTAGCTGCTGAAGCGGAACAGCAAAGATGGAGAGTCCGGATTTACCCAGTGGAGGTGGGTTGTCGAGGATTTGTGGCACACTCTACAACCCGGTTTCTCAGAGACGTTGGATTCAGTGGCTAAGAGTTGCGTCGCACAGTGAAGAACTTATCTGAAGCAGCAGAGGAGCAGCAGCAACTGGCTGTGGTTGAGACAGAAATATTCTGTTTGGGGATCTTGAGCACAATAGAAAGAAAGAAACGCTGATGTACGGGTAAGTAAGCTGGGTTGAGTTGAGTGGGGGATGGAGGGGGGTGATGCTGGGATGCCAGAATCACCGTTGAGCCCTCTTGAGGTGTCATGGGCTAGTTGACGAAACACAGAGGGAAGGTGCCCACTTGAAGACCCCAGAGATGTACCCTACTTGGCTCAATCCAGACAGTTGTTATGCTGATGTGCTGGGGTGACCGCACTGTGGTTAATCCCCAGAGCCAGCATCGCAGTCGTTGTGTGTGCTGATGCGCTGGGAAGGCAAAATAAGCTGATCCCTGGAGCCAGCATTACACTTCAGCCATCAACACCAGGCAGAAGGATATCTACATCATCATATGGAAGGAAATGCAAATGGATGGAGACACAGATGGATCACATTAGTTTACTGTAAAGCTATGTCTTAGTTGGTGCTTATCTTGGCGAAAGCCGAGTTCAAATCAGCATGAAGTTTTAACATCTACTCTCATGTAATGGAAATCATTAACCTACTTAGTGCGAGGAATGATGTAAATACTTTGAAATAAAACTACTGGTTAAATTAACATTTGGAAAACATAGTCAAAGAATAAGTGCCTAGGGATGTGTTTAAATACAGTAATTAAAAAATGTATATCAGTCTCAATGTTTACCAAGGGCAGAAAGTGAGAGACACATTATTCTATTTACAGACTAATTACAGGATAACCTGAATTTCAAATAGATTTCAATGATTCTGTAGCCTTCTGCCCCCATTGACTGAAACTGTGTCCCCCTATTACACAAAGACACTGATGATGGAAACAGGCATTCTGCATCAATTAATGGCCCCATTTGTTCTTCAGCTAAGACTATCTGCTTCTTTAAAGGAGTTTTGCAGTTTTGTCTTTCAAGTGGTTACTGTGTGTTGAATGAATTTAATTCATAAGTCTTACCTGTGATGCAGTTCTATTCACTATTCATGTATAGCAAACATGTATTTTCTTTTTTTTTTAAATACTATACTATACTAGGTTAAAGATTCTAGTTCATCTCTGCTTGCTTGTCTAACCTTACTCTCAGGTAATCTGTTGCTGTTTCTCTTCTTAGGTGTCTTTGGGGTCAAAGGATGTTACAGGCTGCAAAGTGTGTAAGTCAACAGTGCAAACTGCTGGTAGGTTAAGGATCGTAAAGAAGGCTAAATGACCATTCAAGGCTACTTGAAATGAAGGCTTACAAATGAAAATGTATTTAACTTAAAGTATCAGACATTTATTTTTAGATGAAAAACACATGTTTGCTTTAACATATGTTTCTTTCAAAACTGCACATTTGAGTTCAAAATTGCAAATGGAAATGCATGAATAGTTGGTTAGTAATAACTCCTTTATGTTAGTTTCAAGTCCTTTTTTCAGTTACCACCCTGCCCACACCTAACTAGTGCTGATTCACTTACTTCAACAATCCATTTATGAACAATGGGAACAGTCTGTTGATTGAGTTCTGTGCAAGTCAGAGGATGAAAGACATAGGGTCACAAGTGTTGCAGCCTATTCAATGATAAGGTATGCTTTATTCCATGGTCACTAGTGTCTTGTAGTAAATGGTTAGGAAACACTAAAGGTCAAAATCAGTTAGATAGCAAACTCATTAAAATAGCATAGTTATCTGTTACTCAGAATCAACAATATAAGGACAACTGAATCAAGAAAGTGTTACTACTAAGTAACAAGTTTCCAGAAAGTGTGAAGCTGGGTTATAAATAGTAAGTAAAAACTGAACACAGATTATTATTATTTATTATTATTATTATTATTATTATTATTATTATTATTATTATTATTATTATTATTATCACTACATTCTTTGAAAACATTTATTACACAGACACAATAATAAAAAAAAGAATACAGGAAATCAATAAACCTGAAATTTGTACAGTATACTGTAGCTTCTAATAGCAGTTATTTGTATAGGTGATGGGGCTCACTACTGTCTGAGATAATATGATACCATTAATTGACAGGCTTATGTGTATTCATCTGAAATAGAAAATGATTCAGTATCATAAGCCAATCAACTTCCAGCTCTAGCTGACTTCTATCAGATGGTAGATGTGTGCAGCTGCATCACAGCATCAACTGCAAAGTACTGGCTTTCATTTTGACTTGCCATTATGAAAGCTCAATCTATTTGACAGAAATACTAAACAAAGACACTGAAACCATCAAAATTAGCCAATCAATACTTGCAACTATGAAATAATTGTTTTCTAATAGTAATAGTGCTCTCTCTATGGAAAATGATTTTTTAAAAACTGTGAAAACCTGTTTACCATTTTACAGTTTTGTGATTGAAAATACTGTAGGAGCTCAGCACCAAGATACAGAGACGCTTTGCTCTGTAATTTTTCACAAATGCTAGCTGCTATAATGCAGAAAATGTGCACCGATTTGCCATTACGCACTATACTAATAAAATATCAAATACATTATAACTGCTTTTGGCATTTTTAGTTTTACCTTGAGTTTATAGTTTTGTTTCTGATTTTTAGCAATTCCGTGACAAGATTTAGGTGACAAGACATTAATGCTGTAATCAGGGGTGGAATTCTCAACAAGAAAGTGCAGATACTCCTATGTGCAGCCAAATGTAAACATTAAAACAATGGAGCCAATTTGAGTGCCTATGAATAAATACTTCTAAAAGGTATAGATATCGGTAGATGATCATTTTTTACTACAAAATAAGACTTAAAAAAGAACTGATTAAACATAACCAATTCACCATAAACAAAGAAGCTGAAAATATTGAATGCTCTGTACTCTCTGCATCTATCACTCAGTCATGTGCTATAACAGAACACTTAAGTTAAACCTGAAATGATAAGTATTAATAAATATTACACGATGCAGTAACTGCTGTAGACAGGGCGTTTTGTTTCAAGATATCCTAAAAAAGAGGATATCCTAAAAAAGCCATTTTAATCTCCATAGTATTCTTTGAAATCATCCCCATAATTTCCAGAGCCTGGGTACCCACCTACAACAGGACCTGATACATTGATAGGCTTGGAATAGAACATACAACCCTGTTGCTGTTTTTTTTTTTTTTTTTTACGTACTACTGATCCTACAATGGTATATTATGTGTGCTTCTCTGCTGTGTTTCTGTCTCTATTAATTACCATGAACTAGTCCAGAAGAAATTGCTTTTGAAAAGGCTTCTCAAAGCTGAACAAGAGGACATGGAATTATGCTGTGTGGTCCAGTGGTTAAAAAAAAGGGCTTGTAACCAGGAGATCCAAAGTTCAAATCCCACCTCAGCCACTAACTCCTTGTGTGACCCTGAACAAGTCACTTAAACTCCTTGTGCTCCGTCTTTCGGGTGAGAAGTAGTTGTAAGTGACTCTGCAGCTGATGCATAGTTCACACACCCTAGTCTCTGTAAGTCGCCTTGGATAAAGGTGTCTGCTAAATAAACAAATAATAATAATAATAATAATAATAATGTTACACATACGGTACACTTTCTTCAATTGATTTTTCATCATGGTGTGATCATCGTCGCTGCACACTTTCAGAATATATTTTTTACTTTTGCAAGCCAGGATGGCAAATACTTCAATTAACACTCTACCACTCTACTTTATGAATCAGCATAAAACTGTTTAAAAGTGCAACATGTTTAAATTATTAAGAAAGAGAGGGAGAACAGTGGGCGAGTTTAATTGCTACAGCCTTCATCAACATTCGGTTGGACATTTACCGTAATCAAATGCTTTACAAACAAAAATATAAAAACAATATATATATATATATATATATATATATATATATATATATATAACAGCTGCTCATAATTTAAAAACATATTTCACACTCTTAAAGAAAAGGTTCCAGCTAGACTTTAATCATATTGTAGCAAAGTGGGCACTTAAAATACTTAGGAACGAGACAGACACACTGGATTTAAGCTGTGAAAAGTAGCAACCAACAAGCAGGCAACAGCTCTTCAAATGGAAACATCCAGTCTAGCTCTATAGACTGCAAGAATGAACCACTTCCTCCACTCCTGCAGCCCCTACCACTGCTGATGGAGACATAGCATAAATACAGAAATAACACACTTTACAATAAGAACACTCTATATAACATCAGCAATCACACATAACAATAACACACTAATTAACAGTAATTTAACAGACAATAAATATTTTCCCCCAAAGTCCCAGCATCCTTTGCGCGTCTATATACAAATTAGTTACTGGCTACTCGAGCAGCCGCAGTACCTATTCACGTCAACAGACGGAAGCAGAGAGCACCACCATCCATTCTCGTTACACTTCCCCTACCTCAGGGCCGAACATCCCAGCGGTCTACTGCCCTGTGTCAACAACAAAGTCACTTGGGGCGGGTGATGAGAGCGCTGGCCATGGCAAGGTGAGGGCTGTGTCCGATGGGGGCTGGCTCTCCGCGGCCTCAAGTTCCCCACCGGACTCAGTACTGTTCAGGCCAGTACGGTAGGGGGCCAGGCGGTCATGATGCAAAACAACCACGCACCCCCTGGTCCGAAGCTTTACCTGGTACGTCACGTCTGAGAGCTGCTCGATTACTCCGCATGGGCCCTCCCAGTGGCTGGTTAGCTTCGGGCACAGTCATTTCTTTCAATACACCCAAACCCGGTCCCTGGCTTGGAAACCCTGCCCCCGGCAGCAGGTGTCATTTGTCTGTTTCTGCCGCCGACCAGCCGATTCCAGATGCTCCCAGGCAAAAATGTTTACCACATCCAGCCAGTCCTGGAGCTGCTGGAGGTACTCTGGCCCAGCTGGCTCGTGGTCAACCTGCGATGGTGGTCTACCGAACACCAGGTCCACGGGGGTGTGGAGCTCCCTCCCGAACATAAGTGGCGTTGGCATGCACCCCATTGACTCGTGAACAGTCGTCCAGTAGGCCATCAGAACCAGGGGCAAGTGTTGGTCCCAATCCCGCTGGTGCCGGGAAGTCCAAATGGCGAGCTGGGTGGCGAGGGTCCAGTTGAACCACTCCACCAAGCCGTCACTTTGTGGGTGGAGCGGTGTTGTCCTGGTTTTCTGTATATAAGTTGCCGACAGACCTCCCCGAACACCTGCGCCTCAAAGTTGCGCCCCTGGTCACTGTGTAGCTTCTCGGGCACCCGAAACCGGCTGAACATGCCATCTAGGAGTACCTCTGCACAGGTGGTGGCGCTCTGGTTCAGCACCGCATACGCCTCTGGCCACTTCGTAAAGTAGTCCATGGCGACAAGGATGAAACTGTTGCCCCACACTGACCAAGTGAAGGTTCCGAGGATGTCCACGCCAATGCGCTCCAGGGGGGCTCCTACCAGGTACTGTTGGATCGGAGCACGAGAGCGATTCAGTGGGCCTTTCTGGACGGTGGCATCGTCCCCAGTAGAACCACTCTCTGAGCCTGTCCAGGGTCTTGGCGATGCCGAAGTGCCCTGTCCCTGGTCCAGCGTGCACGGCTCGCAACACAGTCCCCCTGAGAGCTTTGGGAACCACCAATTGCAGCTGCTTTTGTCCTGTCACAGGATCTGTCCATGCGCGGTACAGCACACTTCCTCCACTCAGCCACCAGTGCTTTCAATCCTGGGGAGAGGGCTGAGACCGTGTCCCTTGCTGGTCGCTGCCCTGCCATTAACCAGTGGAGCAGGGTAGCCAGCGCAGCATCTTGTCCCCGCTACCACTGGAGATCGCCCTCTGGCAACTCCAACGGGGGTTCCACAGCTGCAGTATGTTTGCGAAAGCATCCTAGAATGTGTCAAGTCGTCCAAGTCCTCCTGCACCATAGTACCCCCGCTGAGCTAGGTACTGGACATCCACAGCCAAAACCCCAAGCTTCTCCCCACTGGCAGCTAGTTGGGTGCCGCAGGCCGAACTCTGGCTTGACCTTCCTGAACCGCCGGCTGACCTGCAATGCCTGGTCCTCCAGTGATACTGCCAGCTGCCTGGCCTTTTCTTCAGGGCCCCATCCGCTCACCTGGGCCACCTGGCAGAACTTCACCTGATATGCTTCCCAGGGAGAAGTCCCATCATAGCGGCCAGCTTTAATGGTGCTCCGGCAAGCTTGCTGGTCTCTCGAGCGGGGCCAGCGCATCATTAGTCCCTCCTGGAGCAGCTTGTGCTGCCGCCACTGTCCTGCTGCATCCTTTTCAGCTCCTCAGTCATACGAGCAATTTCTTCCTCCAGGGTCTGCATCTGGCGCGCTGCCTTCTGCTTTTGGGCTGCAGAGCCCTCGCCCCAGTATGGGGAGAGTAAGTGTGCCATCTCTTATCCCGCTTCTGACACCAGTGTGCAATGTGCATTTGCAGGCAGGCAGGCAGGCAGGCAGGCAGGCAGAATGGTCAATCAACATCTGCATCCAACTGGATTTATGAAGAGTTTATTATAACACGTAGCTAGCATGGACACAAACATGACTTTAATTTTTATCTTCATGGGAGTAATATTCAAAAACTCAGTAACTTACTACTTTCCTCATGTACATTAAGAAAATAATGATATATTATTTCTTTTACATGCCTCAGAAAACGCCTATATTTTACAAATTCATTGTAAAAGTCATATTCATTGTTTTGAAGGTTATATATATATATATTATTCAGGAGACTAAATTAAATATTCTGTAACAGTAAACTTTAGATGTCATTCATTTAATGAACAACCGTATTTTACTTTCCATTTCTTAAAGAATTAGTAGTCGATCAGGGGAGTGTACTTTCAACATTACTGACCAATCATATAATTCCATAGGTGGATGAGACTGACCGATTGGTTTAATAATGATTGGCACCAAAGCTGCCAAAGAACTTCTCCTCATTAGCTTGCTATTGGTTCATTTTGAGAATAGTTTAATGATTGTTTAGTTTCTGTGACGTTTCTAACAGAACGCTAGTGGAATGTGTAAAATAAACAACTGTAAGACTGAATGGAATGCATGCGCGTTGGATGAAAAGCAGATAAAACAAGTCTCGGTACCCAGGACAGGGTGTCATGTGAAATACTGTCCATGTGAAATACTCTCTGCTGTGCATGCTCAATGGAGAACAGATGCTATTTCATATCTCAGTCACATGAAATACTGCTTGTAATGAAATAGTGTCCATAGGAAACAGGCACTTGAATCTGTATTCAGCGCAGTGAAGATTGTTTTATACATTCTGACACATCTCCCAAGTATTATCATCTGTTTTATTTGTCTGTAAGAAAAAAATACTCTTAAAACAAACCCCATAAAAAATAATCTTGTCTGAATGAAAAACAGATTTTTAGCCAAGTTTTTTCCTTTCTTGATTATATTTAAATAAACACCCAATCTTTTAAATAAAAAATGATACCCAAAAACGATTTACCCCAAAAATCTGAACCCCTAGCCATAATTAGAATTTATTTGTGAAACGCCATTCCAGGATAACTTGAACAGAAGATTGTTTGAAAGTTTGCTGTCAGGGGCTTCTGGCACTGGTGGGAGGTTGAGATGTACAGTTCATAGGACAGTTTTGAACCAGCCTCTGTTGAACTGAGTATCTTGACTTCACTCTTGTGTACATTCACTGAGTACTTCTGCTTATAAGCTTAGTTTTAAAAGTTCAACACAGTGAAAAAGTGACCATATGGATCATAAATTATAGTTAAAGTACATGCAATAAATGTCACTCTCATTATAATTTATGTAGGATATGTATTGTGTGTTTACTGTGTATAATTCATGAATACATACATTATGTATATGAAGTCTACTGAGCTGAAAACCAATCCTCCCAAAGATACATATGGCAGTATGTGTTTAGATTCATAGTCTAACTGTTTTGAAATACAATTGATGAACTACGTATCTGGATGTTTTCAATGCAGTAAACCAATAAAGTAAAAACAAAACTGTGAGCTGTCTACATTGACTTTGATCAAAGATTGTCATGCACAATGGCCAAGATATAGACAGAATCAGCAGTCATTTACATTTTCTCACTGACAGAAATGGGGCAAGTTGTTTGGTTAGAACAATGTTAATTAAATACAAATAAATATGACATTATTGCAATAATGTTTATTACGGACTTGTAATTTCCAAATTACGAGATTCTCAAAACAGACGCAGTGTCTATGAAGAGAGTGATATCATGAGTATAACACCCACTACACTCACTTGGGTATATAAAACACTGCACTTAACTTTGAACTATACTTTACATATGTAACATTTATTCTTTTCCATTTGATTTTTGAACACTCAGATAATTTGATGTCGATTGATTATCAATTTGACTATATTTAATTAGCTTTTTTTTCTCAAGCAGATTTTTTGTTTCATCGTCAGCTCATATGTCTTAAGACAATTGCAATGCAATGTGTACAAAATGCATATATTGTGTGGTTCTAACTACTCTAATATGGGATCTTACCAGCCGTTTCTGAAGCTGTCATCAAATGCAATTAAAATAAAGAATGTTGTAAATATTGAATGCATTGCACTTTGCGTGCTGCTCTTCTGTCCACATGCACAAGAGGTCATATAGTTTTGAAAATGCACGCTGTCTTGGCACTGACTTATAATAGCAAAGGCTGACACAAAGATACCTTCTTTCATTATTTAAGAAATAGCAGTAGCCTAAGTACCAGAAGGCTTAAGTGCATAAAATCTGTATCCCCCAAACTGAAGAACTGTATTACTCCTGGGTTGATTTGCTTTAGGGTTCCATGACTATGTTTAAATTGTTTGCAGTTCCTTTGAAATTGCTATTACTTTGAGCCTTACAGTGTACACGAGGATTTATGTGAAATACCTAATTCCTTCCAGCAGATTTACTAATAAATTGATACAGTAAAAATACTATTTTGTCTTACTCTTAATCAGCACAACTAAGACTGATTTCTATTTCATACAAAATAAATACATACAACATTGAAATCTGCTCTGGAATAAAAGCTTAGTAAATATGTCACACATTATTTTTGAAGAATACATTAATATTTACATTAATTAACTTTTTTGAGAGGTGCTATTGGCATTCTGACTTGTATAATATTTTGAATAACTTTTTAAAGCTTTCTTTCATTGTCAGAATCTTCAGATTATACCTTGATTTTTTATATCCAGCAGTTTGTGATTATGTAACATTTTGCTTGTTGCTGTCATTTACCATATTTATGTAATTCAACCCTGGTACCCAGGGTCAAATAAATTACTTGACAAGTGTAAAAGCACGTCAAAATGTGCAAAGTGCCGTGAATTAAACATGAATCTACACAAAGTGTTCTGTCCTTTAGACACCTAAATTATTTAAGCGTGTTGATCTCTGCAAATCTTTGAAGGTAGAATGAAAATGAATGTAGTGGTCTTCAGTTAAAATAAAACTGTTAACAGCTGCCTTCAAGGGTCAAGTGGGAGGCATGAAATTGACTAAGAAGTAAATCCTGATGTGAATGTATTTCAGGAAGCATAACAGCACCAACTCCAACCGGCACCATGTTTCTTAGGGAAGGTGAATCCTGTGGGAAGGAGTTTGGCATTAGTAAGGGTTCTAAAAGTAACCTACGGTGATATTGAAGTACCAGTAGTAAAATACACAAGCCATTTGGAAAATTGGCATACTGTACTGTTCTAGGATTAAAGATGATGCAGATTTTATGATCTGTTTGTGACGTCCCTGGTGGAATGTATTGGTTTGGCCTGCCCACAAAGCACAATGATTTTTGTATTACAAATGCAGATATAATTACTAGTAATTGCCTTACTTTTGATATTCTGAATTATAACCATGAAGGATTTATAATACAAACTGAATGTTTCCCTCTGGAACAGACCATTTTGTTCTTCAAAGCTTGATGCAGTAACAAAGCACACATAGCATAAGCAGGCAGGGTGTCAAAATATAAATTTGCTAAATACAGTAATTTTAATGTGTCAGAATATGTGCCTGAGACAGAATTACTTTGGGTAGTCAAAATTATATGACTAGCATCCATTTTACCAGAGAGGAAATATCTGTAATTTGAATTAGCCTTTGTCTGTGCAAACTAAAAAGGTAACAAAATCAGATCAGTTTTCTAAGTAAATGTATACTTAAAAAAATGAATTCAGCAATAAATGTAGGGATGTAGAAAATAAGTCTACTGCATAGGCTGTGTGGTCCAGTGGTTAAAGAAAAGGGCTGTAACCAGGGGATCCCCACTTCAAATCCCACCTCAGCCACTGACTCATTTTGTGACTCTGAGCAAGTCACTTAACCTCCTTGTGCTCCGTCTTTCGGGTGAGACGTAACTGTAAGTGACTATGCAGCTGATGCATAGTTCACACACCTTAGTCTCTGTAAGTCGCCTTGGATAAAGCGTCTGCTAAATAAACTAATAATAATAATAGATATCTAGATAGATTGATTTCGATGTTGAAATCCTACTTTGAAAGATTTAAAAAGTGAGGCTGGGATAAATGTGCCTAATTCTGTTTGCTTTGAAAGCACATCGAAATCTAGGTCGGCCCTGGGCTGCCTTTTTGTTTTTGAAGCGTTCACATATGAGAAAAGTTTGTCCTGAGGCGGCCCGCCTTAAATCGCAAGTGTGAATGCGGTCCAAGATGACATGATGGTCTTAAACATGGCACATGCCATTTCTCTCATTTAAACAATGGGATAAGCCACATACACCAGCTGCATAATGTGATCTTGCAAACAATGTAAGATTTATATGAAGATTAAACAGTTAAATTAAAACTGACAAATAATGAGTTATTTTTATAAATGGCTTTCACAGCAGACTACTGCTAAGCCAAAAGGGGTTTGATACTTTGACATGTAAAAATTAAAATCTACAGTGTTTACCATTTTAACCACTTAAAAAAATATATATATTTGCAGTGTTTTGGGGTCTGATTTGTAAAGGTGTTTGTTTGCAGCAGTTTGAAGTCATGACAGTTGAGATTCTAAGTTCATTGGCAATGTATTAGCTTTTGTGCAATTTGTTAATGTCATTTTTGTGATAATGTTTGGGTTGGGGAATGTTCATTTTAAAGCAGTCAGATGAGGGCTGAATGTTTTTTTTTTTAAAAAAAACAAATGAAATCAAATATCACAGCTGATATTATGAAATATCTACCCAAACAGTACACAACATAAAAAAACCAAAATATTTCTTAACTTTAATTATATACCAATAAGTCCCTCATTTTTGTTTTACAAAATGTATTTTCACTTAGATTCATATGAAGCTTACCGTGTGAAGTAGAAAATAATTTAAGCATTAATGCAATTGAATGATTTAAAACAATCACTTATTATTATTATTATTATTAGTAGTAGTAGTAGTAGTAGTAGTAGTAGTAGTAGTAATAGTAGTATTACTACTATTATTGTGATTTGCAATAAGTATTTTATATATATATATATATATATATATATATATATATATATATATATATATATATATATATATATATATATATATCGATTAAGACATTAATTAAAATAACAAATTTCAATACATCCATTGTGTGACTAAAAAACAGCAACGCTAAATGATACATACAACATAGGCAACATGATGTTCAAACAAAATATTGTTAGATTCCCATCCCTAATCACCTACATTTTGACGCTTACCTGGACATATTACAATTTCAAAATTCTGTAGAAACAGATCTATCATAAATAACAATTGAAAGGAGGTCACAGAGAACCATACCCCAGGAAACCGTCTAGGGCGGTTTAATTGACTGTCTGACCACACCTGTCTGGTCTATGTTGAGTGATGGGCAACTGGCAGGCTCTTATCCTGTACTGTGCATACATAAATAGTTAACAAGTTAAATAATTTCTAATGAACCAAATCATGTGTTGTACAGCTCACTATCTCGCACTTGCATGTTTCTCACGAACGCTACCATCACCAATACTTGACACAGGTGCTCTAATTATTTCCCACTGCTTGGCAGCCTGAAGCTCAGCTCAACAACAGCCCGGATGTACTGTAGCACTGTCTTCACATCAATAGGGATTGTAAGCACACAGGAGAGCAATAACATGGCGCTGGCAGTAATATAACGGAACCGAGAGGAAAGAAAAAACTGAAATGTAACGCTCATAATTAAAAACAGCAGGTAAGCTTGTTTGTTTTATTTACGGTTTGTTTTTATATCTCAATTTGTTGTCCTGATTTGGACATAGACATTCCGCTTGCCAGGCATTGTTCGCTGGGCAGAGTGGTTTGCACAAGTGCTCTATCCTATTGAACGGGCTATAGGACTGTAGCTCTCTTTGACAGCACGCGATTGTTCTTGTTCCCAAGATACCCAGTAATAAACAATACGCTCTATAAATATTTTTTTTACACTTTTCACGACCCTCGATTGTGACAAACGAAAATTAAAACGGCAGATGTGTTTTTTTTTTTTTTTTTCGCTACTTGCCTATTTGGTCTGTTAGAATTAGTCATTTAAAAAATGGATGTACACACTATGCGGTGTGGTCATTGGCTATTCTGCATGTTTTGTGGTGATATGTTTGTTTATGCAGTATGTCAATATTGTTCATTCCTGGAAAGGCTTTAAATTCAGGGTAATACCAAATGTATGATAAATGTATTATTTGCAGGTCATGGTTTTATAGATCGGTGTAATACAAAAGATTAAATATAAAATGCATGCACAGATTAACTTAGAACATACCCAATATGTACAGTACAGATCCTTTTGCAGCACATTTCATATTTGCAAAGCTGACAGTTACTAAATTCAATATCAGTATTCTTAGGAGCAAATATGCAAATAAGGTAACATTTGCTTTAGTTTAAATAGAGATTTTGTGGTGTTATGCAATTTTGACAATTGATTTTTAGAAGCTCAGCAAAAATAGATAACAAAGTGATATACTCTAGGTAGCAATTGGTTTTATGTTAAGACCTATTTTAAACCTGCAGGGATAGAACAATCAGTGGCATTGTAAATCATGCCTGAAGCCTGACCTGGAGGAACCACCCTTTTGAGAGTGGCAGGTTTTAGAGAGTAGTACCCCATAATAATTGCAAAAAATGTGGTGAACTCAGGCCTAAAAGGTGAAATGCTGGTGTATTAACATGTTGTGCCACCAGGTCCCTTGTAAATATTCATATTTCAATTTAAAAAAAAAAGAAATATGTGTGAGCAGATCATTTAGCCTATGGTCAAGGAGTTTTATGACATCACTATAATCACTTTGACATTCAGACACTTAGTGCACCTTGTGACTTCAGAGTGTTTCAGCCATAATGACAAGGCAGCACTTCATAGGTCTTGTTGATCAATTATTGTCACTGTGTCATCCTACTACTGTGGTTATTTACACGTGAAGTGGCGATGCACGTGCACGTTTGATTTGAGATCATCAGGTTTGATAATCAGAGAGGGATAGGGTAAATTTCATTTACTCGTGAGCATGACATAAAACACGGAAAATCCACGGCCATTTTCACATGGAAACATGCATTTCATGTGAAAATGTCCACTGCTTCCAATACAGTCAACCATGAGAGCATATGTGGAAGGTGTCTGGCACAGATAAGTCATGTGATAAATTAGTTGAAATAGTATTCACTACTAACGATATGCCACCCCACCAATGGACATTTGAAAAACAATTTGGGCGAGAGCAGTAAACCAGACACGAGCCATTTACAAATCAAGCTTTATAACATCAGCTTAACACTGTGTTTTAAAAAGTTTCACTCAAACAAGATGTCACCTGACAACCATGGATTTCCAGGTTAGGTTCTCTCCTGTACCTGTTCTCTGTGCATGGAAACCACATTTTCCCGAGCTGTCTGCAAAAACCGGACAAGAACTCTATGCATGGTTAATTTGCATATCAACCTCCTCTTTTCTCCTTCATTTGCATGACGTCAGATGAAAAGAAGGTCTTCTCGAGTAAAATAAACTGATCCAGAAATGTATAGGGCCATTTCTCATTTGGCTCGAGCACAATGTCTCGAGTAAAATTAGAACACACATGGAAACTCTCCCATTGTTATCAAAATCTGAAAGGGAAATATTCTAAATTAGATACAGTACACATTTGCATGGTAGTACTAGCCTTCAGTGATCTAGGGTCTAATAAAGAAAGTCAATAGAAGGAACAAACGTCAGCTATGATATTAACTATACATGTGCAGTATTTAATCAAAATACAACGGTATCAACGTCAGTTAAGTTTTATAGATCCATAAGAATATCTAGCAAAATGCTTTTAAATGTCAGTAAGCTTATAGTTTCAGGTCACTGTAAGTAGTGCATTGTGTGAGGGAGGGGAAACAAATGTCTAGGTAATACTACCATACTGCAAGCTGCATTTTTAATTTTTAGTATATTTAAACATCAGAATTATAATTTAACAGCCACTTTTTTTTTAAACCTACAGGGGATAGGTTTAGATGAGGGTCTGCTGATGTTTGTATTGATTTGCTGAAATTTATAATGGCTTAGTTTTTTTGTTGGTAGAATTTGAATTTTATTGGTGCTCCTGTTTTGATCATAGATAAACACACTCCAAGTAACTATTGATTACTAAACATTGGTGGCATTTATTAATCAAAATCCTGACCAATATTTTACCTGTGAAGTGCAATATCAAACCAGTTGTACAGGCTACAGTCTGAAGGGTATGCACCATCTGATTGTTGCATTTGCTGTTCTCAGTATTGTCCATGCACATATTCTAAAAAATCAACAACATCCACGTTATTTCAATTTTACTTCAGTTTAAATGTGGCTAGAATTCATGTTATTACATATATTCTTGCCTTATGGATTTTATTTAAGTATTGTAAGCATCAATCTGTACACATTTATGTGAACAGGATTATTACAACCTTATGATTCATTTTGGGCCTGTTTATTCTAGGGCAAAGGGGTTTATGTATGTGCTGGATTGCGCCGTTCCCTTCATATTGTGATTCTGAAGGGAGTTTGAGCTGGACGCTGGCAGAATTCCTTAAGCGCTGACCAGTGAAGAACTAGTGGGAGTCAGAATCTGCTAACAAATGAGGAGCAACTGACATTCCCATTAAGAAAAGGATAGCCCGTAGTGTTTGCCTTTGCTGTGATTTTGATTTTGATATTGCCATATCACCGTTTGTTAATGACGTGTTTAGAAATGTTTACATTCATTGAACAATTCTGGCATATGTGACTGCAGGGTTTTGTTATAGTCTTGAAGTATACCGAGCATCAAAAGAAACTTATCACTATTATAACACATTTATTTTCGAGAAGAAAAATAAGGTATATGAATGATGGACATTGACAAAGTGTTTTTGGTTTCTTTTTAATCACTCAATCATTCATCCTTGACCATAACACGCTTGAGTGACTATGACTGAAGCATATGCACTTAATCACCTAATTAGTGAGACAGTTGATTGGACACTGGATATGGAGTGATTTCAGCTGCTGAATTGTAAGCTTGAATAAAAGCAAAAAAGAAAATCACAGAAAAAAAAAAACAATATGCCACATCTGTCAAGAGAGCAGCGCCTCTGTGCAATCGGCATGTTGGAGGCTGGACTAGGGCAGCGTACTGTGGCTCACCGTCTTGGGTGCTCACAGCCAGCAATTTCAAACCTGGCGAGACGGTACAGGCCACGAACTGGGAGACACAACACCTGCCCAAGATCGACAGATCATTTTGCAGCATCTTCATGATGTCAATTGTTAATCAGCACAATAAAAAGTCACTGCACCTGCTCTAAAACAGAGTTTGTCATTTTTCGATCACATCTAGTGAATTTCATCCAAATATAAGTGATACGTTTCTTTTGATACTCAAATATAAGTGATACGTTTCTTTTGATGCTCAGTATATTAAAAACGTATTCTATCTCAGGTGGCACAGTTAAATCAGTTACTTCAATTATAATAATAATTAATTTCCTGTTTTTATAAAGGTTATAATCAAATGTGAGTCTAAAAGCAAATGGTAGCCTTTTTTTAAGCCTTCTTCCTGGTGTAAAATGCAAATGCCCTCTTTGGAGCGTAACCAGAAAATACAGTTTTTTGTTCAATGTATATTAAATAAAGTGCTTTATGTACACCTGTGTTTATGAAAGGTTAATAGTGGGTCACAAGCAGTATAAATAAGGCTAAATATGTCTTCATATTATTGGATAAAAAACAAAGATATGATATGAGTCAAGTCGTTTTTCACAGTCCGGGTATTTCTATGTACGGCATATAAAAAAATTAAAACCTTGCCCACTAGTCAGTACTGTGTTACTGAGGATAGTGACAGTAGTCCAGGCAGTTCACCACTGACAAATGTGAGTTGCGACCAGGATCTATGAAGAGTGTCTTTATTACTAAAATACAAATACTAAAATAAATGTTTGACTTTAGGTAATAAATAAGTGGCAGAGCGGTGCCAACCCCTGGCCCCACTACACGCCTGGTAGCCTGTGTCATAAAGCAGAGCCCTTACTCTATATCCTACACAGAATGAGTACATGCATTGTTATAAACTCAGTTATGTACTAATCAAAACCATCATTTAAAAGGGTGAAATCTTTAGATTTCAAAAACGTGAATATTATTTATTTAGAATAGTTTTACAAAACATCACAATTGGAAAATTAGTTCTGTACTGAAATTTAAAACAGAAAGTGCAATGTGCATCTCAACAGGCAGTATCAACAGGCAGTGTCAACAGACGTGCATAACACAATATGCAGTGCATGCTGATAAGGGTGCGTAGTTAAAACATAAAGCAAAATAATGAAGGAGAGCCGGGTCTTTATTATGGGGCCTAAGACCAAATTTCCAAGGGTGACACTGTAGTTACCATTTAAAAAACAATGGAAATTCATTACAAAAAACTACCTTAAGATAACATTAGTTTACAACACAAACTGACAAAACTGGGGTTAAGTTGGGGTTAAGTATTTACACTATAGCAGACATAGGTTCTGGTCACCTTGTTACAAAAAGGATATTGCTGCTGTAGAAAGAGTGCAAAGAAGAGCAACCAGAATTATCCCGGGTTTAAAAGACATGTCGTATACAGACAGGCTAATAGAATTGAATCTATTCAGTCTTGAACAAAGAAGACTACACGGTGATCTGATTCAAGCATTCAAAATGGAGATTAGATAAAGGGGCATTCAGAACAGAAAATGGGAGGCACTTTTTTACACCGGGAATTGTGAGGGTCTGGAACCAACTCCCCAGTAATGTTGTTGAAGCTGACACCCTGGGATCCTTCAAGAAGCTGCTTGACAAAATTCTGGGATCAATAAGCTACTAACAACCAAATGAGCAAGATGGGCCGAATGGTCTCCTTTCGTTTGTAAACCTTCTTATGTTCTTATGTTCTACATAGGCATTGCAGCATAGACAGGGAAAGTGTGGACTCTCCCCAGGTACCCACACGTGTAATAGTTGGTCTTGTGGGTTTGGGTCACAAACTTAACATTATCTTAACATAGTCTTTTGCAGTGAATATTTAAATACACAAAGATAAGAAGATATCTTCTGTCTTATAAATGGCACAAATATTGCCTTTTTGATTTATTCTTTTCCTGGTACTTGCATACTTTTTTTTTCTTCTTAATTTACCTCTATTTTTACATTTGTCAGATTTTACACAAAACAAGGCAAAGGCTAGTGACGGCAAGAATATGAAAATTGGAGAGCGCTATATTTAAATGTATTTATCAAACATGTCTTAAAAAATCGGGATTTGTTTGAATTCGTTTTTTAATACCATGCTCTATAAAAAGAGGACTTTTTGTTCCTTTAAACTGTTACTGTGATTGAAGTTTTTTTTTTTTTTTTTTTTTTAAGCATTTTAACTTGATAATGATCGATAATCATCGTTACAATTTGCACGGTAATCGATGTCAACGTCAGGGTTCGATTTACAACACTAGTATATACTGTACATTTTATTTTCATATTGTTATGAAAGAGAAACAGTAGAGACAGTTTTATCTAATAAACAGAAAACTGTTCAACTTTGTTAAGCAATTTTTTTTTTTTTAAATCTCCTAACTACCTATCCAAGTCAGGTTACAGCAACCCAACATTTTATATATTATGTTCTTATATAAGTTATTTGCAGAAAGCTGTTTAATCAACAATACTAACTCTTATTATGTACGATACTTGTGGTATATTTTATTGTGTTTATTATAACTCCAGGAATGAATGCAAAGTAGCATAATATAATGGGTGTAGTTTTACATACAGTACAATTCAGTAGATCGTAATTGCCAATCTAATTATGTGCAATTCAGAATTACTCATTAAATGCAATGTGTAGTTTGAAAAATAATAAATCAGTTTTATAAACTAAAACAAACAAACCAGACTGCAAGCAAAACATTGCAATAAACAACTTTGGCATGGATAGAATTAATTGCTTCTTATTTAAACCCTTAACAGATTACAAATAGTGCATTTTATGTGGTGGGTTTACAAGGTTCGTTCAAAATGTACCATTATTTGACTGTTCATCTGTCTGTCTGTATGCTTGTCATGCTCTACATGGTGAACATGACAACTGCCTTGAATTTCAAACTTTTATGATAGATGCATAACCTTTGGATTACATTTGAGTATAATCCCACAAACCGCTGATTAATAAAACAAACCCCAATAAGTTAATGTAGTCTGAGAGCATGAGAACCCTCTGTATGGTTGACAATGCATTAAATGTACAGAAGATGAAATGATCAGCAGCGTCTTTATTAACAGAAATATTAATTTTACTACTGGTACAGTACTTTCAGTGTATTGTGCACGTCAGACTATAACGATTCTCTCCCATAAATCAGTGGTGCGCGAACTTTTTATATGCCCCCCCACCCCCCAACACTTTATATTTTAACAGGTGTTTGTTTTCCGGATTTATTGTAAATCGCATATTTTTTCCTAGATTTAACCACAAAAAGTTTAGATTTAGCTAAATACATAAATGTTAACAAACACATTCTTACAAGTTTTCAGAACTTTATTTTCAGATATAATTTATAAATGTTGAAAACGTGTATCGTAAATTCAACATTTAAAACCAGTAAATCAGTGAATTTAAATCTTTTTTTTACACTTGGCGATTCAACATTTACCTAACAAATAAATCTGAAAAACATTATCGTTCAGCAATTAAATCTGAAAAAATAAGTTTCACTGACACTCGCTTCAAACACCATTTCTCCAGTTCTACAAGTCCTAGAGTGATCGTCAACGGTGCGTCCCACACTTTTGCACACCATTGCTCTGAATAAAAGTATTACGGTACATGTAGTGTGAAGGTAATGGGATTCACGCAGGATTCCTACGTTATGTAGAGTGTGCTGCGTAGAGATAGCAGGAATGATCCGTGAAAGTAACATGAACGTAGTTTGAAGCTTGGCTGTCAGCGAGCATTGAGAGGGACGCTGTGGAGCACTGGCACTTCTCTTTAGAGTGTCACTTCAGCACTCATTTTGTTCTCTTCATCTTTTTAAAACTCTCAGATCTTTTACCATGATTTAACACAAAGAATGTTGTCCTGGATCTTTTTTTCATGGCTTCTGCAGTTAAACTTTATTCATTGTATCAGGCAGGATATTTCTCACTTTAATGTATATTTTAAATAGGAGTTTTAAACTTTTAATACAAAATTGCAAACCTTATAAAAGTTTACCATGGTAATGTTGTACTGTAATTATACATTACAAACGTTTAAATGGCAGATAATATTAGTTTAAGTCGATGTTAAAGGGGAATACAATGGACATTACACACACAGTAGCAATCATCTTTTTGTATCACTGTACACTTAATGATTGTTTTAACCAAAAACAATTACGTAGATCACTATATCGATGCACTAGCACTGTTTTAAGTAAAAATATCAGAATCTTCATATGTTAGAAAGTAATCTGTAAACTTTTAATTTTAATAAAAAAGAAATAGATAGGATTTGAAACTGTTCATGGTTAACGACACATTTGACTGAAATGCTTTTAGGGTTCACTTTCAAATGTACCTGTCTACATTTAATAATAATAATAATAATAATAATAATAATAATAATAATAATAATCAGTGAAACCCGCTTAGTGTCACTCCTGTTAATGTCACACTGCATATTATCACCACATTGAATTGTCCTGACCAGAATATAATAAGAGTCAACTGAAAGTTCCTGATAATATTACTTTGGTTATTCTCACACTTGCATATTGTGTAGTTGCAAAGCTATCTTCTGCACAGCAGGAAAGAGTAAAGTTGATATTGATGTTGACCACTGGGGGATTAATTTGAATCACATTTGATGTGACTGATATAACAGCAGGTTTCTACCGTCTCACAGTCGCATGCTAGAGCTGACAGTACTTTATCATTTTCAGATACACCATCGTTGTTATTCTTCTGTTTACTATATTAAGAAATAGTATTCATTAAGTTTTAACATGTGGCTTTAATGCATGACCTTCCACCAGTTTATCAAGAGCTTCCCTAGTTGTTTCCGTTATTTTTTTGCAGAAACTGCCAGAACTACTTAGCATTGTTTGGGATTTAAAAATTATTATCTGACATTCAAGCACATCCCAAAGTAATTCAGTTGGCAACAAGTCTAGTGAAAGTTGTAGCTAATCACTGCAGCTGTTGCTAATACATTTTATTCCAAATATATCACAGCACAGTTTAAGCTATATGAGAACTGTAGTTTGAATGAATACTAACCTTATACAGAAATAAAAGCTTTCTTCTGCAAGAGTACTAAGAGTGTTACAGTGATGATTTCTAGAATAGAAATAGAAGAGGGGAACAATTATATAATATACATAGAACTGTGGTAAACATGATCAAAAATGCACTTTGTTTCTATATCATATCATTGGATAGGGGAGGGATTGAATTTCATTGCCTGCCTGCTTGTTTGTTTTTTTTTTTTTCACAAAGACGGGCATTTAATTTTTAAAGGGCGGATATATTTTACACAGTACGCAGAAGCAAAAAACACAGGAACCTGTTTACAGCTAACAAAAAAACACTGTAACTCCGATATATCTGACTTATAGTTCTATTAGAACATATTTTGTCTCATGTGTTTTAATATATGTTCTTTTACAACATTTATAAATATCAAGAAACGAGTGGCTATAAGCAGATAATGTTTCATGAACTAAATTTATCAGGTATGTTTTTTTTTTCCTTTTTACTGATAATAATGAAATGAAGAACTATTATTTATACATATTTATTCTGAGAAAAAGAGTAGTGTCCATTATTGCTTAAAAAGACCTTGAAAATAAATGTTTATTATGTCATTGCAATGAGTCAGGGGAAACAATGTCTTGTAATTTGCCCAAATATCAATATTTTTCAACAAAACTTTCAGGAAATATTGTAATGTCCCTCGGGTTATACACGTATCTCTAAGCAGAATACATAATAATAAATAGATACTTAACATTTAAAAAAAATAAAATAAAAAGCAAAACGTTTGTATGGTTTCTGAAGTACTTTATAATGTTCCCCAGTGTTCTGAAAAAAAATGACATAAATTCCAAGATGCTACTGTAAAAAATAGATTTTTAGTGAATTTCTATAGGAAGAGAGTCAACTACAGCCAAAAAAACTGGTCCTGGGGGAACATCCCACTGAAAAATGCTTGGTCCTTTAAAGGGTTAAGGGAGCAAAGCAGAAAAATTACTTATGGTTTACAACTTGCCTGGTCTTCAGGGACCACATTAGGTCCAGCTTTGTGTAGCACTGTGAAATCTGAGGTCAAATAAGCGTCTATGCCAGAGTTGGACTGTTACTGACTGAAGTAGATGCATCCTTTCTGCTAGAATTAGTAATCAAATTATACTGAATCTATGGGGCAATGTTTACTGCTGTTCTGTCAGTAACATAGCCAAGCCTTTGTTATTTGCTGCACCAGGTTGGATGTATTGTTATATGATTTGTTGACTGGAATAGCTATGTAAGGTCCATTATATTTTATTCAACATAGTGCATGTGCAGCTTTGAGGTTTTTCATGTAGTGGAAAAATGCATTTGAGACGGCCGTGCAAGGCCTGTGCTGGCAGAGGAAAAGTGCCTTCATAACAGCAGAGTAGAATCAGGATTCTGCCGACTGTCAAATCCTAAATGGGCAGGCCACAGCTTATTTTGTCTGCCATGATGTTGCTGGTGTCTGCAGTTTTGTATTAATGGCCATTGGAAGTTATCAGACTGTGCAAGAACAAACACAACAATATAAAGCTTTTTCACTTGAGTCCTACATTGAATTACATCAGAATGGTTTTTTTTTTCATTTTGAAAATTCGCTCAAATGCTGGAGTTTTCCCATCTTTGAAAACACTGCAACAGAGTTATCTGAACAAACAGGGAATGCAATTGTGATTACATAAATGAGCATGCATCATTTCTCAGGTAAGAACAACTAATCATAGAGTTGTACATTTTAATGTCTAATGTTACCTGTGTACTGTATTGTTTGTTTTTTCAAATATTAGCATTAATTAGCATAAATACAGAAATAAAAATTGTTTCTTGCCATATATTAAACAATTCACACTATAAAAACAACAGCAGACACCGATTGTGAACTCTAAAGCAATACATTAACTATCCTCTTTAGTTATGCTTGCAGATGCTTTAGGAAGTTTAACATGTTGTATTTCAAAATAAGTCAATGTACCCTTCGACATATACATTTATATACATAAAATATCTATTAATGTTTAGCATTTTGGTCCATGGTGGTGGGAAATGATTTTAACACTTAATGCCTTTTATCTGTCTATCTATTATACACAAGCTCTTTACTTCAAGTTGTCATTAGCATGCTTGTTTTCAGAATGAAAAACACTCAATAAAAGTTACCATTCAAGAAATGAACAACTCATGTTTTAAGCTGTAAGTAATTGATTTTTTTTTTTATTATTCATTACGCTCATACAAATTTGGAATAAAGAGCTCAGAGAATCTGTACCTTTTGTCCCTCAAAGAAGATATTATTTGAAACTGATCTGTATTCAGCCAACAGATTCTACAATATACAAGGCATGTCAACAGCACTCTTTGCATCCATTTATTGAGTGAGTTTATAATTTACTCTGTAGAATTGCTACAAAAATAGCAGCGATATAAGGACAGTTTCCAACCACTGCCTAGTCCGCTGAGTAAAAGTGGTTTACCTGTGATTGTTAATATCATAATAACCTAATTTGCATTTGTAGCAAAGTTTTTGGCTGACTCTTGCGATATATATTCACTAGATGATTTTAACATGCTAAAACCAGTGAATGAAACCTAAGCCTTATTGTGCCGGTCACCACTTGACACTACCACACTGATGTGGGCAAGGTAGAAGAGCAGGGATTCAAGTAAGTGGTCCGCAGGTCTGCATGTGACCCTGAATTTAAAAATGTGGATCCCTGCTCTTCACAAAGGTTTCTGTTTAACACGTATATCCTTATATTATTATATTGTTCTCAGTGTGAACCAAATAAATTCTGACAGTCTGCATACGAGAAATACAAAGTTATTTTAAAGAACTCTTGTAGATTTGCAACAACACTTTATACCCAAACACTGTCTGTCTGCCGAGGTGAGCTAGTGCTGCGAGTTACAAGTTGAATAAAACAGTTTTCCATGATGCTTTTTGGGTGATTTTGCTTTTGAACACAAGTTTTAAACAGTAGCAATTAAAAAGTGGCTGGTGACATAACCCAATGTTTCAGTATCACCAGTATTCTTGCAGAATAACATGAAAAAAATGCTACAGTACCAGTACATTTTAAAAACTAGCAAGCAAACCATATACCCAAGATATACCCAAAAAGATGCCTGCATTGAAACTTAAATATCATAAACGTACCCTTTTCTCCAAAAATTACGCTGTGCGATAAACAAGAGTGCCTCTCAACTATATAACACCAGTGTTACTGTAATTAGTAGTTCAGATATTGGCAGTGTTTACTGTCTATTATTCTGGCAGTACAGTTTTTATCAAAGACATCCACTACATATCAAAACGTATATATAAATGGGGTCAAATCGTCCTATAACTGCCAATGCTGACACCACTTGTCTCCATGAAGGGTTCCGTTACGCGTATAACATTATCAAACCTACTGACTGTACCGTATAACCACTCTGTGGTCATATTACCTTAATTTTGTTTATGGTTTTGACATCAGATTAAAAAAAAAAAAAAAAGATTTACAAAACATTTACAAAAAAAATGTTTGATGCAACAATTTAGATTTAACTGTAGAGCTGGGTGACAGCTGGGCCATCCTTACAGTGGGCAGTAATCCAACCAGCCAACAAATGCCCTTGAACAAAGATCTAAATATTACACTTCCCCATGAACTGTATTGGCAGAATTGTATTCATAAGGAATGCACATATGCTCTCCTGTTTGAGTGAAATCATGACACCCTTTAAATATCTTGCAGTTGTGCAATAGCTGGCACTGGTTGTGAAAGTCTGTAATAAGATCTGTATATCAGATGGTATCATCACCTGTGAGGGTGAGTGGGGTTACACAGTGTTTCCAAGAACCCCAAGATTGCACTGCTGACTTGGGCTATGCTTTGCAAGACACCATCTATTTTTGTTTATAATACATTTGCATGGACATGTGCTGCAACAAGTCATTCCACCATCTGTCAATGTAGTCATCTGCTTTTTCTCAGAGTACTGACTCATGACCAGTCGAGTTGTTCATGTACAGAAGCTATTATTATAACATGTTACAGATAACTTACTGTTACATGTTTCTTTTTAATCTTTAGCAAGGAAATGTATAATATTACTAAAAACTTTATTTAAGTGAGTTGTTGCTGCAACAGTATGGGAAAATAAAAGCCTGTGTTTGTGGCATTTCATCTAGAAGTTTAAAGATTGAATGGCGTCTGAGAACCCGAAAAATAAAAATAAATCTTAAAACAGCTCTGTGTTTTGATTCATATTGGTCCAGTCCAGTTCGGTTATATGTGCGGTTATATGTAGCTTAATGTTAACTCGCCAAGTGTAAAAAAAGATTTATAGACTGGTTTTAAATGTTGAATTTACAATATGCGGTTTTCAACATTTATAAATTATATCTGAAAGTAAAATTTTGAAAACTTGTAAGAATGTGTTTGTTAACATTTATGTATTTAGCTAAATCTGGACTTTTTGTGGTTAAATACATGATTTACATTAAATCCGGAAAACAGATACCTGTTAAAATCTAAGGTTAAGTTCTAACGTTTAATATGTGTCAGCGCGGGGGTGGGGTGAGGGGGGGGGGGGGGGGGGGGGGGGGTATGCTAAGTAATGGGGGTGGCATTTAAAAAGCACACCACTGTCCTAGATTATAACAAATATAAAAGTGCTGCTTTGTAAGCACCTGGACAGGGAGGTCCGGTTCCATTGTGTCTTGATTATACCTCATAGTACCCCTAAAACATTATTTAACTGTGGGGAAAAAACTCACTTCCTGATAATCTGATCCCATGTTTGTTTTTGAGCTCATTTTTATAATTTATTATTATCCAACTTCTACTGTTGCTGTCATGATCCGTAAAGATTCAACCCACTGAATAAAAAAAAAAAATTCTCCTCAATTTGAGCAGGCAAATCTAAACACATATTTATAGAATATAGTTAACAGACAAACTTTGATGGAATGATTAGTCTTTACACAACTTTAGCACCTTGACATATCATTTATGCTATGAAGTAATCTAAAAGAAAACATTTAACACATGAGTAAATAACATCCTTTGTAAACCAGGCCATGATTATGTTAGTAACAGTGGCACGTTTCTCTAATTCCATTTTTTTATCTTATAAAGTTGTTGTAAAAAAAATAAAAAAAATAAATATATATATATATATATATATATATATATATATATATATATATATATATATATATATATATACAGCTCTGGAAAAAATTAAGAGACCACTGCAAAATTATCAGTTTCTCTGGTTTTACTATTTATAGGTATGTGTTTGGGTAAAATGAACATTTTTGTTTTATTCTATAAACTACTGACAACATTTCTCCCAAATTCCAAATAAAAATATTGTCATTTAGAGCATTTATTTGCAGAAAATGACAACTGGTCAAAATAACAAAAAAGATGCAGTGTTGTCAGACCTCGAATAATGCAAAGAAAATAAGTTCATATTCATTTTTAAACAACACAATACTAATGTTTTAACTTAGGAAGAATTCAGAAATCAATATTTGGTGGAATAACCCTGATTTTCAAGCACAGCTTTCATGCGTCTTGGCACGCTCTCCACCAGTCTTTCACATTGAAGTTGGGTGACTTTATGCCACTCCTGGTGCAAAAATTCAAGCAGCTCGGCTTTGTTTGATGGCTTGTGACCATCTATCTTCCTCTTGATCACATTCCAGAGGTTTTCAGTGGGGTTCAGGTCTGGAGATTGGGCTGGCCATGACAGGGTCTTGATCTGGTGGTCCTCCATCCACACCTTGATTGACCTGGCTGTGTGGCATGGAGCATTGTCCTGCTGGAAAAACCAATCCTCAGAGTTGGGGAACATTGTCAGAGCAAAAGGAAGCAAGTTTTCTTCCAGGACAACCTTGTACTTGGCTTGATTCATGCCAAAGCTGCCCGATTCCAGCCTTGCTGAAGCACCCCCAGATCATCACCAATCCTCCACCACATTTCACAGTGGGTGCGAGACACTGTGGCTTGTAGGCCTCTCCAGGTCTCCTTCTAACCATTAGACGACCAGGTGTTGGGCAAAGCTGAAAACTGGACTCATCTGGGGGTGCTTCAGCAAGGCTGGAATCGGGCAGATTTGTCTTTGTGAAGGACGCATGAATCAAGCCAAGTACAAGGTTGTCCTGGAAGAAAACTTGCTTCCTTCTGCTCTGACAATGTTCCCCAACTCTGAGGATTGGTTTTTCCAGCAGGACAATGCTCCATATTTATATATATTTAATCAGTGCACAAAATTACAATAGTTACAATATATGAATGCTCCATAAAACATCACACAGTTCTCTATCTGGATTTTAAATGTAGCTGGTGAGATGAAAAGGTTGTTTGAATCAGGGAAAATGTGGTTTGGTTATATAAATATTTCATAAAATTACTCGTATTTTTAGGATATTATTTGAATAGTTATTTTGTAATTTAACCAGTCAAATGCACAATTCAAAAAAAGTTATGTTAAGGTTAGTATCCTGGATTTAGCAAGGTGTCTAATTTTCATATTTACGCGACTCTTATTGCAAAACTACTGTAGTTTATGAAGTTAACAGCCTTAGACATTCTAAGTAATTGAAATGATTTTGATGACTAAAGAAATCGGCTTAGAAGAAAATATTTTAACTCCCACATTTTGTAATGATAGTTATGTCATTTCTAAACAGTACATTTGGCAAACACATCTTGTACTCTTTTGCTGTACTGCATTGAAGGAATGGGTCCCACGCACATGAGTCCTTGTAGGAACAATTATTCTGAACGTATCATGTTTTTAGACATTGACTTTTCCTGAGTACATTAATATATATATATATATATATATATATATATATATATATATATATATATATATATATATATATATATATATATTACCATTAAAACACCAAATTATCTTTACTATAATGTGTGCATTTTTCATGTAGAAAAAGCTGAGCAACAAAATTCTAGCCATATCGAGTAGGTAAGATTTACTGGAATGATTTAGTTGGCACCATGTAATTTAAGAAGAGACTTTAGTACTTTTTTCATCTCATAATACAATTGCTTATGTATTGTTTTACTGTAGATTTTAATTAGCATTTACTTGAAACATCAGTGTAAATGCTGATTTTAAAAAATGTTTTATGATAAACTGTCAGTAGATGCTGTACACAAGGTGGTGTCGGCTATATCCCTTTGATCCTGGAAAGGTCTTCAGTGTAGTTTGTTATTTCTACCAGTATTCTGTTTCATTTGCAGTGATTTCATGAATGGGTATATAAATATAAAAGTGGCCAGTGCAATATTTTAAAGTTTTACAAAAAATATATACATGCATGATTATTAAGAACTAACACAAGGCTGTAGTAACAGTTATTTTTCAGTTATGTAGTGTTGCTGTTAATAAATGTCTTAAGGAAACTCGCATCTATTTAGCAGCAACTCTGCTTCAGTCGCCATGCTGGACGTTTCTGTCAAGAAGTCATGTGATGTAAGGAAATGAAAAACACCCCTCTTTAGAAGCAAATTAGTTAGTGAGAGATTTAAATAAAATGAAATGATCAAAATAGACATTTCATGCATGTCATAGAACATTAAGTAGCCAAAATGGATTACATGAATAAATCTAATATACTTAGCTAGAATGTTAAGTAATAATAGTATTGTATTATCCCTTGCTGCTGATTGATAGTGGACACATCAGTAACTGTGCATTCATTTGAGTTTTACATATGAACTGGTTGTCCAATTGTGATTAAATTTGCTCATACACATATTTTAGCACTAGTAAGTGAGACAATGATAATCATGTCAAACTAACAATTTTTCTTGTGCATTCAGTGGATGTAGGTCATGGTGGTTTACATTTTCATGATACTAATAGCTCTAATTTTGTATTTACTGTTTTCTGTTATTCGAGTGGATGGGGAAATTGGATTATTAACCATAGCCCTGAATATAAGAGCATTGTAAATATATATTTTGATATGGATAAGCAAAATAGGATTTAACAGCGAGAAGTCCCCCATTGAAGTACTGTAACCGTGCAGCATTGATGAGACAGTTACTGTATGCTGGAAAGTTAAATATAGCCAATAGAGGATCACTTTTTTAAAGATAAGGATTATATTAATTCCACATGTTTTATTTATAGTAAAAGAGCAGAGTTCATGTTTCAGAGTGTTCTGCGCACTTGTTAATTTATGTATGAATTTGGTTTTGAATGTCAGAACATACTAATTGAAGCCTGGGAAAGGCAAACTACTGATCATAAACAAAGTATTTTATAATGTTATGGTTTTTTGTGAATTCAAAAACAATATACTTTTTAATGTACTTATATGATGAGGATATGTTCACATTTAGAAGGTTAAAATTATTAAAGTAGAACCTGTCATATCCGATCCTGTAAGATAGGATAACTTCTATTAAACCATTAATCTTTACACATGCTGCTGCCAACTGAACGGTACTGATGGAAACTGATCAATGCACATTTTATTATGGGTGTGAAATAGTAAATCCAGCAGGACAGAATGGATTCATTTGCAGATTTTAAAAAAAAGACCTTGTTAATTTATAATGTCCCAACGTTTATAAAGCAACTGCAATGTAGTATAATGACTCCTTCTGAGATAGAATATTCTTACATGACCCCTGGGACCAATTCAAACAGATATGACAGGTTCTACTGTATTATATTTACAGTAGGAATATTGCATAAGTATCACTCCACCTAGACTGTCATCCTAAGAAGTAAATGCTAAGGTAAAACCTATTATAAAGAATGATGCCACCAACCAAACACAGTTGTCATAAAAATAGTGTTAATCTGTGGTACCCATACAAACTATTCTGCTTCTTTTGGACATACTAGATATAATTTTTTCAATATTTTATATTTAGCTCTTTGAGCTAAAATATATATATATACAGTATATATATATATAGTAGCAGAGCGGTAGAAAGCCCTGCACATGAAAAGGGGGCAGGGCAAAGCCCTGCTGAATTAAAATGTATTTATTTATTTTAGAATGGGTGACCCCTCCGCCCCTGTGTATTTGTTTTTGTATTATGTTTTACTATTTTTAAATATGACAGCGTAGCCATGTTATTGTTATATATATATATATATATATATATATATATATATATATATATATATATATATATATATATATATATATATATATATATGATGGCGAGAAACTGTAGCTTGTTGTGTTTTGCTGCGTGGATGGGATGTTTAAAATGCCTGCAGCTCTCCCTGTTCGAGGTGTGGGTGTTCATTGAGGAGGAACGTGGGTGAGAAAGCGAGCAGAGACAGAAAGTGAAAACGAAACTAAAAGTAAACATAGGATCAGTGAAAGCGATCTGCCCAGCCTGATCTTTGTGTTTTGTGTTGTGTTTGTGTTTGAGATGTGTTTTTATTTAAAACCTTTATTTTGCTCTGGGAGCACAGTGTTTGTGTTACAACCTTTTATTTTATTTGTTGTGTTTAAACACGGCGCCGCCACTGCGCCTTTGCCCTGCAGTACTGCTTTTGTGTTGTTCTTGCATTCTGGCCTGATATCACCACACACAGCCATATATATAGACTGCGTATATATATATATATATATATATACAGTATATATAAGTACATTTCTAACCATCAATATGTAACATAATAAGCTTAGTCAGGTGATACACACATGTCTTTAAGACATGATCCTGTGGGTAATTTGTATAGCTATACATTGCCTTCTTTTCCAGTGACACCACTGTTACAAATGAGCTCTATGTGCAATGTATTTTAGGAAAACTTGATGACTTTGACATTTTGTTTTCCAGTTCTTCACAACACTACTTCCAATATTTAACAACAAATAAAAATGATTATCTTATAACATTAAGGCTCTTGATTTTATATTAAAATATATGATATAAAAATAAACTAAAAATAACCACTCAGTCTTAAAAAAAAAGATATTTTCACACTTCCATGAACTATAAATCACAACTCTTCTCTCCAGCTTTCACACTGAGTCAGTTAAAATGACGACACTGATTTGTGTCAAGTGTGCTCCCCCTTACAGGATCGGAAGAAGACAAGCATATATCACTCTGGCAAGAATGCTGCATAAGAAATGGCGGCAATTAAAAGGACTCGGGGTTAAAGGTCTTGAACTTAGGTTGTTGTAAGGTTACCCTGAGACAGTGGGGGACGAACATTTTGAATGCAGCCAGATACAGGCAATGGAACACCTACTAAAGTTTACACATATATTGTAATTGGCAGAAAATATATGGGTGTGTGACAGAACATAGACTCAGCACACAGGGGTGCATGTGGGTGTGTGTGTGTGTCTGTGAGTGAGAGTTTAGTGGCTGGCAGCCATCTTGGTGAAGGGACAGCCTGTAAAGGTGGCCACCGTTTGCACAGCCACATGGTTTGATTGTTAGATTGAATGATTAATTGTTTAATTGAGAGTGAATGGAAAAGTGTGGAATGTGGCTAGGTGGTGATTGGATGATTGATGGAATCAATCAAGCCCCTGGCCACAAGATACAAAAGGGAACAAAAACGGTTTGTTTGTGGTGAGGCCGAGGGCCGAGAGCCGAGAGCAAAAAAGTGAAGGAAAGAGCACCAGGATAGCAAAGCTTGGGTGTTTTGAGGTGTGTTTATTTTGAAGCGTTTAAAAGTGTTTGACTCGTGTTTTGTTTAAACCTTTATTTTGTTCATGTGTTTTGTTATTTGTGATTTATTAAAAGTGTGCAAAAAGGATTTAAACCATAGTTCTTTGTCTGGATCTCATATTTCAAAGGGCGCAGACTTGTCTTGACCGGGACGCTACGCAACAGGGTGGTTATGCATAATCGCAGCACAGATAAAGCTGTAACACAAATAATGATTTATGTGGAGAGAAGCATGAACTATATTTTAATAGAATGCATAGTGGATTGGAGATGAAAAGTGTGGGTCACATCTGCTACATCTGCATTGTAGAAATGTATTGCCATATTTATTTAGTGTTTTATTAAAATTTCACCTGTATAATACACAGGATTTTGCATAAATGCAACCTCTGTAACTGCTTTCAGTCATAAATATTCAAATAACAATCAATTCGGTATTTATTTTATGTTTAAAAAAAAAAAAAGTTTTTATTAAATTGTTTTGGTATTGATATATTTTTTTCATTTGGCCAGCAAGTATGTAGGATAAGTGGTGTAACACAGTTGTATATAAGTTGTTATAAGTGGTGTAACACAGTTGTATATAAGTTGTTATAAGTGGTGTAACACAGTTGTAAAACAGGTGAGCAATTCCAATTAAGTTATTGATAATACAGGGGTTTCAAACTGGTCATAATATTAAGTGCAATAATGTCTAATACAAGATCGGATATGTATTTCTGAGCTGCAATAAGACCTTGACAATGCATAAAACTTCTAGCGCTGCAAGCACTATTTTATGTCCCTGATGCGGAACTGACTATGGGGGGTGGAATGGAGACTTTTATTTTAGTTTATAAAAATCCTCTGTTTTCACATAGACCAGATGTACTGTCTCCTTTCATAACCTGAAGACATTGCGGACATTGAAGAAAAACACTAAAAGAACATGTACTTCTGTTTGAACATTAACACCGTGTCTGAACAAATGTGGCCACCTTTTGACAACTAATTGCCAAATTCAGAAATTCAATAATGATTTTTACTGGCAGCAACACAGCTGTACCTTAGCTTACTGAGATTTAAAATGTGTGCGTGTTGCCCTAATTTCGGAGATGCAGTCTACAATATGATGAGAAACCATCTGTGTACAGCCTACTTCTGTTAGTCAAGACCCTTTTATTTCTTCCTTAAAGGAACAAAAGCTGATCAATTAATTAGATGCTATCCTGGAATTAGCATCAAGTAGCACCAGGGTGTATTTAATAAAAGTGCACCTATTCATTCTCACTTGTGAGACCTACCCATACTATAGGTCTTCTATTAAACAATGGTGATTCTAGTTCACCGAGTTAACTTCCCTGGCTGTTCTCGTCTGCTGTCTGCCCGCAGCATGTTATTTTTTGGGAATACCCATGGTACTGCAACAGAAATTGCATTCATTAATACCACTTAAACTAGATAATACATCATTTGAACATGTGTGTTACTAATCTAATGCAAAGAAATTACATTTTCACTATTCAGTAAAGGAAACAGCAAGTGTCGTTCTCCTCCACTGACAAGGTGGCAGTATTTGAGTTACCATTTACTTCTATTGAGATCTGCAGTTAAATCTTGATGCCGGCAGTCTTTGGCTGGCCGGCACAATTCAGCTACCGCATTTTTGTGAACCATTTCAGAATGCTCAAATTAAATGGCTGCACAACTAAAATATCATCATCATTATTTTTCAAAATCATAGTGTATACTGTAGCATCATTTTGCGATCCTAAGGAATGTCACTCCGCTTTATCAACATTAGGCACATCCCTGTTTAAAACAGCTAATGTGGGAAGAGTAAGGCAGATGTCAGAAGTATGATCCTCACTGTGTTTTTTGCCTTCTGAATCACGCTGAAGAAGTTTTCAGAATTGCTTGTGTTCCGCAGTTGATTTATGACCAAAATATGTGAATAAAAATATTAAAACAATTGATACTGTGTTGAAAAAGATTTTCAGTCATACGTAGAGCACAGGAGACAGCAATGGTTAGTAGTGTTTGTTTTTGTTGTAAACATTCAATGGTGTTGTGCAACATGTTCTATCTGATTGTATTTTATAGCAATTGCAGTGGTAAAAATAACAACTAAAATTATTCCAGAAAAATATGGTAACTGGCATGCTGGCCCTGGGGATAGTCAAGATGTTGGAATAAAACAACATGTGCAAAATATAGACTTCCCTCCTGCTGGTATTAGGACATACAAATTGTGTCAGGATTGCGCTGTGGCCCAAGATGTTACAACAACAGGAGAAAGTCAGAAGGGCCAATATATGGATATCCTGTTAGATATACAGAATCATAGGAGAAAAGGTCAACTGATACATTTAAAACATCACAGAAAGGTTAACAGACATACAGTGCTTGCCAGACTGTGATGTGTTTAAGTTGATGATTTGGACAAGAAACTACTCTGTTAACAGAAATGATGACTCATCTTTCCTAGTGTTACAGAGTATTTGTGACAAAAAAATGAAACAATGCTGTGAACTTTCAGTGCTCTGTCAAGTTGCAAACATAGCCCTAATATATATGAACTGTTTCCAATGCTGTGCTGTTTAAAGCTATCTTTGGTGCTAGAGTAGTATGCAATGAGAGCTCTGAATGGTAACCTGGAAAGAAGGTATTCTTGTGTACAGGAAATACATGGAAATGCTATTCCCAATTAGAAAATTATTCAGTATCATTCAGCCAATCAACTTCCAACTATAGCGGACATTAAAACACAGTAGATGCCTGCTGGAACATCACTGCATCACCTGCGAATCAAATTTAAAATCAATCCACAAAAGTACTGTTTTTTTCTTTTTGGTTTCCTGTATTTTTAAGTGTAGTTCACATCTATTGGACAGTAACTACTAAACAAAGACAGAATTGGTCCAAATTGATTTTATTATCCACCAAAACCAGCCAATCAATCTTTCAACAACAACAAACCGAGACACGGACAGTTCAGTAATATTGCTCCATTCAGATATCTGGCACTGTTCAGATAAACTATAAGCAGCTCTGACAAGTAAAAAGTTATGGGGTCCATGAGTGGCTCACCTGGTAGAAGCGCAGCCGCGTGGTGCGCAGGGTGAGTCATGCCAGGCACCCAGTGAGCTCAGAGCAGACACCTGCAGGACTGGCCTTTGTCCTCCAGAGGTTGGTAGCTCGCTGACATCCGCTCTTGAGTTCCTGGGTGAAAAAGGAAGCTGGCTTGGTCGTGGGATTGGAGGACACCCACTGAATCTTTGGGTCTCCTGAACCATGTGGGGAATTGCTGCGGTGAGGACAAAAGTGATTCCAAATTCGGAGAAAATTGGGAGAGAAATTATAATTGGACATAATAAATTTAAAAAAAAGTTATTTGTTTAACAACATTTTTTTTCTTTTTCTAAAAAAAAAATCATGTGTTTTATCCTATATGAACATTTTATGAACATTATTTTCCCCAAAAAATTCTCAGCGGAATGGTACCTGACGAATCATTACAAGTTCAAGGTAAATGTAGGTTTCAAAGTGTTTTTTCAAAGAAAATAATGCGAAAGTGCCCTCTTGATGAAGGCTGTACCATGTGTTAGTTAACCTTGACTTTCCTTAGTGCTCTCGCCTTTGGCTTGGGACACATAACTCCAATCGCAGTCAACTAACACGTGGTAGAGCCTTCATCAACGGGCACTATCGCTTCAATAGAAAATAAGCAGAGTCTTTTATATAAACGCTTACGCAGTGTTAAAATGTCTAATTAAGTTTTGAACACATTTATAGCAAGCATGCTCATCAAAACTTTGCACACAAGTTTCACCAATTTCCTCAATTAGGCCAGACACAATATTTGGAGAATGACTGGTGACTGCATTCAGTCTGTTCTTTTAAGATCCTAATCTGTTGTAATCCTCTCACTTCAGTTTACTGCACAACAATACTTTCCCATCACTAAATTCATGAAACCCTGTGAACTAATCCAGCTTTGTTAAACATTGACAAAGAGGTTACGTTTCATGGTTTGAAGTCCAGGGTTTAGACCAGGGTTTCATAGAAGGTGGCTGGAGGAAACATTGTACCCCAAGGTCACAAACCAAACCAGGGGATATGGTTACATGAGAAGACATGATTGAAACAACCGTTTGACTATAGAATCATCTGATGCTGGAGAGTTCTACAGTACATATGCCCACCCATAGAAATGTAGTAGAGTTATGTGAATTTCTAAATAGAAAGCTTAGTTTGCATTAGAGTGTAATGTAATGGAACAACAAAGGAATTGATCTCTGAAGTCAGAGCCTTAGCAAACACATACACACAAATTTACCTTTAAGAACTAACAACTTCTACCATGTCACCATTCAAAAGGCACAGTCTACATCCACCCTGAATGAGTGAAATATGCAGCATCTGTACCCAGTGCCCTGTTTCTATTAACTTTATACAGTTGTAGTCAAAAGTTTACATACTCCAATGGAAATGTATAATTTCTTGAGATTTCTCGAAAACAAAGAATTTTAGGAAAAATATTTTGTAGCAAAAGTTTTGCTTTTGACGCTATCTCTGCTCTCCCAAATCTCTCCCAAATGAGGCTCACCACCTTGGGGTGAAGCCTCCACTTTGGGGCACTGGGAACTCCCCTGGAGAGGAGGTCCGCGCCCAGTTTGCCACCCCGGGCAGGTGAACTGCCTGCAGTGAGAGGAGGTTCTCGTGTGCCCAGAGCAAAAGCTTGCAGACCACGTGATGGAGACTGGGAGACCTGCGGCTGCCCTGGTGGTTTATATACACCACCACTGTTGTGTTGTCCATACGGAAAAGCATGTGCCTCCCTCGAACCTCAAAAAATTCTGCAAGGCCAGGTAAACTGGCTGCAGCTCCAAAAACCTTTATGTGGCGACCCAGCCCAGGCTGGGCGCTTACGTATTGACGACCTCCCTTCTGGTGACACTGCCCAGCGCTATGCCGAGGTGTAGATGGACAGGCTGTTTCCACCAAGAGAGTACCTTTAGACAGTGACATTGTCAAAAAACCCTGCTGTTGAACCAGGCCTGCAGAGGCCGCATGCGCACGAGAGCCAAAGGTAGGGTCTGAGAAGCTGCTGCCATCAAGCCCAGAAGTTTCTGGAATGTCACAACTGTGAGCGTTCTTTTGAGCCAAAATAGCTCTAAACAGGCGGCTATTCTCTGTTCTCTGCTGTCCGACAGAGTGGACATCATGGACCTGGTGTCCAAGCTGTCACCAAAACGGCATCAAGATGCTGTGGTAGAGATTGCAAGGAACCACAACCGAAGCAGCCTCTTGGTCCTGCGCAGCGCTGCAGTAGTCCAGCAGCTCCTCTCACTACACGTGTGCTGTAGCACGCATTGCAGACAATCCTGCGCTTAGTCTCTGTGAAAATAGAAACAATATGAGAAAATAAAAATATTTGTCTTATACAAAATACAGTAATGACAGTTACTTTATTATACAGACCGTCTCGTAATTTTGGGCAAAACGAGAATAAAATAACTCCAGCCGGAGCTATTGCAGCCTGGGGGAAGTACACAAAGTCAGCCGACTTACATTGCTTGAGCCCTGGGAAGGAGATACTCAAGCCACTAGTTTCATGCGGGGCACAAGGCTGCTGCGGGATGTTACAAACAACAGGCTGTAGTGCACAATATACATGTAATTAAAAAAAATATATATATTACAGCGTAAATAAACTATGCATAAAGTATGTAAAACACAATAATTACGACACATTATACAGCCATAAGCAACAAGTATCTATCAGATAGGCTCCTCCTGTCATGTCTTGAAAGGAAAAATGGCGCTGAGGTTTGTGAGCGCTGTCATTTTATGCCCTTTGGGCGGGCCATGACTGGATCACAGGCTCTGTGAGCAGCTTTGATATATTTTATTTAGGTTTCAGGTCTTTAGGAGGTAAATACCCATTTGGTAATGGTTACATTTCATACCTGACAGGGAACAAAACAGATATCAATTTAGTTCCTGAAACATTATCTGCATATATCCACTCATTTCTTGATATTTATACATTCTGTAAAAACATACGTATTAAAACACATAAGACAAAATGCATGTTGTAATATAACTATAAGTTAAATACATCAGATTTACAGTGTTTTGTCTGTTTCTTTCTTATCTTAAACAAGTTCCTGTGATGTTTTGTTTCTGCATGCTGCTTTATACTGTCTCTGTGACAAGAAAAAAAATATATATCAGCGTGAAATTCAATCCCTCCCCTATCCAATGATATGCATTTCCAACCTGTAAGGAAAAGTATCATGACCCAGTAAGTCAATAAATTGAAGTGCGTTTTTTATCATGTTTATCCGATCACGGGCCCAGAAAGACACTTCAGTATGATCATTCACAATCTGAATGTCTCATTATTATTGAGGGAAACATACATGGTTTCATTTTGAACATGGTAATAAAAAGTTATTTGCCACATTGATGGATATTTTTCATAAATATATTGGTTAAATAAATACATATACGCCAGACGCCCACAGAGAAATAGAAACACAGTATATTTAAACGCTGCCCATTTTTACGCTACATGACTGGTGTAAGTCTCCACAAGATGTTAAGATCGCTTTGACGCAAAGCGCTTGCTGTGAAAGGACATTATACAGATCAAGAGATTGAATTTTGCATGTGAGTGACATTTAATGTTTGATTTGTAGGATTCACACATTGTGAAATGGTTTCTGTTAACAGAAAAAAAAAAAAAAAAAAATCTAGCAAATGAACATTCGAAGCTTTGGACACAGCCCTAATTCTACCCATGTGAACAACAGCACTAGTCAGATATTAAAGGACAGATTTCAAAGACACTACCTGTCTGTGAAGGTAAGGACCAGTGTGTGGACCTGAATACAGTGTACGTTAACACAATGTATATTAAAATCTGTGATTTGTGAATAATATATTTAAAGTCAGTGAGCCGGATTAGCGGTCTGACTGAAAGATAGTGATCCTGTTAAGTCAGTTAGCGCTTCAAAACAGGATCTAGGATGTATTTTTGTTTTGTATTGTTTGTTAAAAGAAGCCGTGTTCCCACTTGAAAGGGACACCGCGGAACAAATAAACATACAGGTACCGTCCTGTTTAAACCCATCGTATTCATGAAAACTTTTTTTTTTTAATTGTAAAATTGTATTTAGCAAACAATATGACATGCTAAGGGAAAATCATAAAACCCTTTTTTAAGTGTTATGTTTGAAATGTGCAATACTATAATTAACTAATTGTTGAAATTAATCTGACTGGTTTTGTTGACGGATCAACAGTTTTCTGTGGATTCATTAATCAACAATATATCTGCCCCGCACTCCCCTTCTTTTCAAAGCAACACAGCCACTTTTTGTTTAATTTTCACTTTCACTCATATTTTGGAATGACAGGAGGATTAGCATGCCAAGATTGGCAGCCAGTTGTCAGTAAAGGCCAAGAATAATTCTGATTCACACAGCACAACACAATTAACCTTTTCGCTGGGTAGAAGCATTGAGAGAATGGATAAATGTGTGCAATAAGTGGTTATGGCACAATGTTTGGATTGTTTTAACACTAGAACCGCCGCGGTTATACTTATTATTATTATTATTATTATTATTATTATTATTATTATTATTATTATTAGTTTATTTAGCAGACACCTTTATCCAAGGCGACTTACAGAGACTAGGGTGTGTGAATTATGCATCAGCTGCAGAGTCACAACTACGTCTCACCCGAAAGACAGAGCACAAGGAGGTTAAGTGACTTGCTCAGGGTCACACAATGAGTCAGAGGCTGAAGTGGGATTTGAACTGGGGACCTCCTGGTTACAAGCCCTTTTCTTTAACCACTGGACCACACATCTTCCTACCTAAAACCGCCACTGGCAGTCGTTATGACGGCTACATTTTAAACAGCATCAGTATGTTAAAGTGAAAGACAAACTATGAGATACAACGCAAAAGCTTTATTCAAGCACATCATGTCAAACATCTGCACAGCCGAAACGGCGTATTTAAATGAACAATTAAACATAAAAGGGTTTATTTTCTAACTTTCCACATATAAAGCAACAAAAAAAAAAAAAAATCTTTTTTATTCAAAATGAAAGTAACATGTTTTCTCTTGCGTGTGTCACTCGCTGCAGCACTGAATCTAGGTTGAGCTGCAGCAGCCTGCTGCTTTGCAGTTTTCTGATCGAAATGTTTCTGCCAAAGTGCTGTGGCTGGCTTCAAGATTAACTCTCTCTCCTACTGATATTTTCCCCAGTGCATTCCTTGTACAAAATGGAGGAATAGGCTTGTGTGTATGTATATATGGATAAAGGCGTCTGCTAAATAAACAAATATATATATATATATATATATATATATATATATATATATATATATATATATATATATATATATATATAAATAAAATAGAATATTGTATATTCAAAATAAAAACATATATTGTAAAAGGCAGACAAAATTACTGCTTTGGCAGTCCTAAGTGGGCGGGATTATAATTTCCTTTCAAACGCCGTCAGGGTATTTAATACATGAATTTAGGAAAGGTCATAAACGGACAACCGCATAACTTTCAGACATGCAGAGTAATTTAAATTTGAAAACCTCAAACCGTCAAAATGACTGCCATGGTTCTAATGTTAAACATGTTTACCATGGCAAAAAGACTGTTATGCTGTTGTCATGCTGTTGTCATACATATGTCATATCATACAACTTTTGATTGACCTGTGTTTGGTTAGTTTTTTTGGAGGGTTTACAAAAACTGTGTTGTGAAGGTGGACCTCATTGTATTTTAATTTTAATCGCTTAAAAAAGCCCATCTTACAGTAGATAGCCTATTATTGATTCAGTTCAGTGATGTGCTGTGTGTATGTGCTGTATGTTTAGCACTGTGGCATGTAGCGTCACAGCCCAGATGGTATTTGCAGGGGGAGACTCAGAAACAGAAAACTGCAAGTTTAATGAGCTAATACGCAGTTTATTAACAAAATAAAATGGACAAAACACTAAACAAAACACCCTTGACAAAACAAACGACACAAGGGCTGAAACAAAAAGGTTTACAAAAACTCAGCACAGCACGGAACACGCAACACGGACCTCCACCACTATCACCAACATTAATTCTCTAATCATACTAACACCTATTTTATACACCTGTGGCTGGAGCCTAATTAATCATTTAATCATTTATTCAATTGTCGGCTCCAGCCACATTCTCACGTGTTTTGACAGGGAGAAATGTAACCCCCTCCCTGCCAACCAATGTTCCCCACACCAACACACACTGGCAGGGCGTCCACGCTGCCACACTGACACAAGCACATATTTTTTTTTGTAAATCATTCACCCCTTGCCTTTATAAAAAGCAGATGGAACTAGTGACAGTACCAATTTGATATTGGTACAAGATGTACCTGATCTACTTTCAAGACAAAGCCTTGCAGTGCTGATGGAAACTTAGGATATCATTGTAAAGACTTTGTGACTAAATATAAAGAGCTGTATAATTGTAAGCTATTCATTTTGTTATTGATGCTGCATTAATGATTATTTTTAGCTCCCTTCATCTTAAATTAATTAACTGGTGGCTGTGTTCAGACATTTGCCCTTAAGGTTTACATCCATTGGGTATTAAAAGAAATTTGGCTTGAATGACCAAATCCTGAATGTTAGTTAATCTACATTGATTAAAGTTATTTAGTGTGTGTGTGTGTTTCAGGTTTGCCAGGATTTTCCAACATGTTTGGAAAGAAAAAGAAAAAGCTGGAGATCTCTGCCCCCTCAAACTTCGAACATCGCGTTCACACAGGCTTTGACCATCGTGAGCAGAAATTCACGGGCCTTCCCCAGCAATGGCAAAGTTTACTGGCAGACACGGCAAACAGACCCAAACCCATGGTGGACCCATCATATATCACACCCATTCAACTAGCTCCTATGAAGGTATGGTAAGATCTAACATGTTTGTGTGTGTGCTGTTGTTTTGCTTTTATATACTGACCATAACCACTTTCTAATACTTACAGTTAAGGCTGGGATTTTGTCACGGAAATTTGCAGCAAAAATCATGGAGGAAGGGAGACATGGTTTGTGAAGTCACGGGGATGAAAATTCAATATTTTGTTGGATAAGGAGGAATTTCAAGTTGGTAAAGTTCAATGCTTTATGGGAATATGGAATCCATACACCCGTGGCCATCATTACTTTATCCCAGCCTTACTTATAGTTGCTTTATATAAAGTATTATCATTATTGTTTTTGTGATTGCCATTAATAGAGTTGTTATATTACTGTTATGTTTATAATATACTGATCCCTGAATTCCATACACTTAAGAAGGAATCATTAATATGCTTGATTCTAAAATAACTACATTTATAGGAAACTTCATCCACTGAGGTTGTTATTTTCTTAGAACCCTTAGGTCACCTTCAAAATTAATACAATGAGAGCTTCAGAAGCTAACACTAACAATATTTTCTGAAACAGATTGATAAACAATATTCTATTTTTTTTTTTTAAATCTGGTAAAAAAACAAACAAACAAAAAAAAAACCATTTAGCTCACATTGGTTTCTATTGACTATAAAGTGCATGGCCTGTGATCTTCCAAATTATGATATTTCACTGATACTGTCTATCATAATAAAAATAGTATGAAGGAACAAATCTTGAACTAATAGCATATCTGCCAATAGGGCAGCAGTGTGAAGTAATGGTTAGGGTTCTGGACTCTTGACCGGAGGGTTGTGGGTTCAGTCCCAGGTGGGGGACACTGCTGCTGTACCCTTGAGCAAGGTACTTTACCTTGATTGCTCCAGTAAAAACCCAACTGTATAAATGGGTAATTGTATGTAAAAATAATGTGATATCTTGTAAGTCGCCCTGGATAAGGGTGTCTGCTAAGAAATAAATAATAATAGGCCATCATAGGAGATATCTATGAAGAGGGAAAGAATGAACCTAATTCTCCTGCTCTCTTCACAGATATCTCCCAAGAAAGTCCGGTCCGCTGAAACGTCATTACGAAAAGTATGCCTTTTATTACACTTTTTTTTTTTAATTAAAAATAATAATAATATTATTTGTTACTGTTGAGGTAATGCAACAGGACTAAAGCAAGTGTCAAACTCTTTGTACAATGTTTATTTTTAGTCTGGTAACCTTTGATATTGAGCTGGCCTGCCTTATCTCATTCTGCTAGCAACCATCACAACTGAATGGTGTTTTGATTCTTCATTGAGTCAGATGCTCACTTTGATGTCCCTAAGGAGACAGGACAATGCAGTAACACATGACAATGCACTAATCCACCGCTCTGCCAAAATAACTACAATACGTTCATTATAAAAGAAAGATTTTAGAACCAAGTACACTGCATAGTGCATTTTTCTCATATAACATATTTGTGGTCTTGACAGGGTGACCAGATTTTCAAAGTTCAAAACTGGGACACATTGTTAAATAATTGATGAGACTAGTTATGTAATTTATATATAGTTTTTAAAAATAGTTATTAAAATAGTCATCCTCTTTTTAATAATGTATTATTTTAATTTTATTTATTTTTAACAGCTTTCTAATGCCACACAATTTCAGTACACTCCTGAGTATATTAGTGGCTAAGTTTCACTACCAATATTGTTTTATATATGTATTGCTACTGTCTTTACTGTCTTAACTAAATCCTGCCAGTATTGCATGTAATTGTAGGATAATTTAATATAAACTAAATGAAACCGCATGGCAATAAGCATGTGTGTGTATGCCTGTGTTAATCACTTTATATAAATAATGTTCTTAAGTACCCAAGTAGTTTTTTTTGTATTATTTAGTTTTCAACTTGCCAGTTATATAAGGTGCTGTTCATGTTATTTTGACAAAAGCTATTTAGAGTGAGTCGCGCTAAAGGAAGTGGCAAAAAACCGGGATGTTTTTAAGATTTTGAGAAACATGTCGGGACACTGGGACCTTTAATTGAAAATCGGGACTGTCCCAGCTAAACCGGGACGTCTGATCACCCAAGGACTTGACCATATTGACCCTATTGCACAAACAGCAGCACAATCACCAACCAGGATTACTGAGTTCCAGCAGCTTGTGACAATTGAAAGTGTTTCACTTAGTGATAATGTGATGATAACTAGAGACTGAATGACAGACCACTTGATTTAATGGAGAGGTTCATTCCTGGCATAGTTTCCCATGCAGTACAAATGATTACATTTTAGTTACAAGACTCTTAAAGGGGCCTAGACAAGTCATTCCAAACAAGTCTAATTTTAATGTGTCTTTCAAGACTGGGTCAAAATTTAAATTAATAGATGTCACAAAGCTGTGCCATGTAAGCTGCATAACAAATCGACTATTCTAAATGCTTACAGCCAAAGAAAATCCAGCGTTTAGATCATTTAGAACCCGTCTATTCCAAAAGAAACAAAATAAAATTGTCAATATTAATAATTGCGCTAGTATTGGTTTGTGAATGAGATTAAACTTAAGTAAAGGTGTCCTTATCTGCCTTTTGAAAATCAGAATTTTGTTTCTGTATTATGTGAGGTTGTGGCAGCCCTAAAATGTAAGGATAATTTTGAGACAAAGCTTACCCTTAATTTTACTTGCATTTTGTGTTTACATGCACAGAGCACCAAACTAGATCTCCTTTTGTATAAACATTTACTAAATACCTCATTTATTAATACTGAATACAGAGAGAATAGATGAAACAGTAGACACTATGCATAGAACATTGCATGGGAATGGAGGATTTTATTGTATATCCTGTTACAATGAAGGTCATTTGTTAGTTATGCCAGATTTAGACTTTACTGATCAATCAAAATATTGTGCACACTTCACTGATCAAATTACATACTTAACTGATCAAGTTAAATGTACTATTCTCATACTTTGTAAATGTACTGTACTAGAGATGGTCACTGTATATAAATCTGCAGCTCTCTACCCTCGGGGAGGATGTATTAGGAGTGAAGCGAGGAGAGAGCGAGGAGAGAGAAAAAAACTAAACTTAAAAATAACTGCTAAGCGTGCTGGTGTAAACTTATTTGTTTATTTGTTTGGCCAACACGCCTGTTTGTTTGTTGTGTTTTGTTTGTTTAAATCTTTTGGTTTATTTATTTAATAAAACGCTGAGTGCCGTTGCGTTCAGCTTCCGCCATTCCATCCATTGTTTGGTTTCCGTTTACTTCCTGGTCCGTGATGTCACCAGTCACACGCCACTCAACAGCTGCTCGGTCACAGCTGGAGCTCCTTATGAAACAGTGGTAGTCCAGGCAGTAAAATACTGTACTGTTATATCATTTTAATTCAAAGGCCATACACGTAACACCACACGGCAGTTAAACTAGGAACCCTCACAAGACAATCACTTCTTAAGTAGTAAAATAGGATTCTGCAGCCTTGAGTGAACATAATCGTGATCATATAACAAGTTGCTTACCCACGAGGACTTATTTTGATTGTTTTGATGTATTGGCCTCAGTGACTGAGCACCATTGACATTTGTATACTGTATTTAAACTGCTGATGCGCGGAGGCATGCTTTTGCTAATTGTAATCATATCAGTCCAGTTTTAAGAATCAACTGCTTAGAAGAATCAAATCATCCAGGATGGATGTGATTCTTATAAACGGAGTGCACTGTATACACAAAAACAAAATGTAGTAGACTTACAGTATACTTTTTCTTTCTCTTTTCACTAGTAAATAGTAAATAGTTATCAGAACTACAAATGTGTTAGGTAATGTTACAAGCCTATAAATAGCAATTTAACCTAATTTTCTGTTCCTCACTTCCTCAGACAGAATGTTTTATTACTACCGGTAAAAGGTTCGAACATGCTTGTATTGTATGCATTCCCTACTATACTTTCGTATTATAACTTCACAAAAAACGTCAGTCGTAAAATTCAGATACAAATGGCTCTTCAGATGTGTGTGAATATTTGCAATTAATTCCTACTGTGTTTATCTGCTTGGAACATCACATGCAGCAGCTCCTTAGTTGATGTAGTAGGCTTTAATGAAAATCCCATACCCCTTGTTTCTGCTTTCTTTTAAAGGGTTTTGATATCCATATTAGCTCCTCAGGGTTTCCTAAGGCTTCCTAAGGCTTCCCCAGTCTTGCATTCATCTGCTTCCATTTATGTTTCAAGGGAGATAACATTTAAAAGCACAAACACTTGGGTTTTTCAATGTCATACTACCACATACAAGGTTAAATAATACATTATTTAAATAAATGCTGAGACAAAAAACTTGCTCAGTATATTTTTATCCAGTTTTATGTACACCTTGGTGCAAAATAAACACAAGACGAATCGTGTGCAATAGTGCAGTGTTTGTGGATTTTTAAAGGCCTCCTTTAAATATAATGGTTTTTCAGTGTTATCAACTGACCTCCAGTGGTTATTTATAAAAATGCACCACATGGTAAAACAGTACTTCATTCTGTTGCTTGTATCTGTTTGAATTATTAAGGTACATCCCATTCAGGGTATGCATATCGTAGTCGAAGGTCAAGGACATTGATGAATAAGGAAATTCCTCAATTTGTGAAATGTTGTAGCTAAAGATACATGCTCTAAATTTACCAATCTAAACTTTATGCATATTTTGTTTATAATTTGTTTCTGGAGGTTTCATGTATTAGCCATTCTTGGTGTGGGACAGGTTTCACAATCTTCCTGCAGGAAATGGCACCCAAACTCAAGCACAATCTGAAACAATAGCTGGTGTCTGGCCTCTAGATTAGAGACGTATCTGGCTGCATGATTTAGCCTTGTTTTGGTAAGCACAGGCTTTTACCATGATACTAAATGCATGGAAGGCACATTTGTGTCCGTGATATATAAAAATGGTGTTATAGGGTTGCATCATGTTGTGTTTTTGTTCAAATACAATGAGGGAAATGCTTAATATATTTCAGTTGTAAGGCTGTATTCAAACTACAGCAATTAATACTTGGGTGCCATCTTGTGGTGCATTATGTTTATCATCACCTTTGGTTTATTATTCTTCAGACACAAAGGTACAAAAGGAAATTACATATGCTCCTAATATGTAATTCCCTTTTAATATCCTAGTATGTTTTCTGTATGTATCGCTCTGTTTCTTCTGCTTTTGTCATTATTCCTCCATCTTGCTAACTATCCAATCAAAATTCGCTGCTGAAAAAACTTCTTATGGCTGATATTGGGAAAGTATATTAGCATTTCACTGTGCACTGAATCCCATAGGACAGGCATTATGCACTGAAGCAGTTGCAACACTGATAGGCTCCCTGTGACGAAGTGCCTGCCCCTGTGTGTATTTTCTGTGTTATATGTTGTATGTTGCGTGTGTTAATGTTGGTGTATAGTCATTGGTACACAGGATATAAACGGATCTGTGTAACACGAGTATTTAAAATGTATAATTGTATTTAGGCACGGGATTGCACATCACTGCACGTGCATTTAAAGTAATTAATATGTGAGCACGGGGTTGCACGTAATTCATTCACGTGCTGGGATTCAAGTGAATAATTAATTAGTAATTGAATCCCAGCACAACAGTATATATAGACACATTTTCATTCACTCTGGGCTGGGTGTTCGAGAGTGGAGAACAGGTGAGAGAGAAGGAGAAATAAAAGTTAGTTTAAATATCAATTGCTATTACGTGCTGGTAGGACCAGCACGATACTTGTTTATTTAAAACTCACCGTGTTTGTTTGTGTGTCTGTCCGTCTGTTTACTGTATAGTCCGTTTTGTTTGTCTCTTTATTTTGGCGTGAAGTGCCGTGTCCTGTTTTCTGTTTGTTCAACCTTTTTATTTATTTGTTATTAAACGCTGAGTGCAGCCATTGCACTCAGTTTCACTCATCACCACCGTCTGTCTGTGTGTATTCCTTTCTGGTCTGACGCCACCCACTCCGGCCGTCTTTGTGACACGTGGTGTCAGAGTGGGATGACAGCGCCTCCAGGACTCAGGCCAGAAAGGGTACTGCGGGTGATGTAGAAAAACCCACGGGACTATATAAAAAAAATATATAATAAAAAAAAAAAATAATGGGAAAGGACAGCCTGAGGAAGCAGCAACAGCAGAGCAAAGGGGGAAAGGAGGAAGCAGGGCAGTGGTGTTTTGCCTGTGGTGAAACCTGTCACATCACCATGCACTGCTCCGTCCATGTGGCTCTTCGGGCACTGTTCCGAAAGATGGGATGGGGGGAAGACACGGAGGAGTGGTTCCGCCGGAAGGCTAGGAAGCCAGGACCCAACCGGCTGTCATTGCCGTTGTGCCCCCTCTGCGAGGATAAGCATTACTTTGCCGTCTGTCCCATCCGCAGTTATGAGGAGGAGCCTGAGCGTCCACAGCCCAAGCAGGAGGAGCCAGAGTGTCCACAGCCCAAGCGGGAGGAGCCAGAGCGTCCACAGCCCAAGCGGGAGGAGCCTGAGCGTCCACAGCCCAAGCAGGAGGAGCCAGAGTGTCCACAGCCCAAGCGGGAGGAGCCTGAGTGTCCACAGCCCAAGCGGGAGGAGCCCGAACGTCCTACGCCTGAGTGGGAGGAGCCTGAACGTCCTACGCCTGAGTGGGAGGAGCCCGAACGTCCTACGCCTGAGTGGGGGGAGCCCGAACGTCCACAGCCCAAGAGGAGGGAGTCGGTGCGTCCACAGCCCAAAAGGGAGGAGTCGGTGCGTCCACAGCCCAAAAGGGAGGAGTCGGTGAGTCCACAGCCCAGAAGGGAGGAGTCGGTGCGTCCACAGCCCAAAGAGAGGGAAGTCGGGGCTTCCATAGCCCTAGGACCCAAGCTGCCAGCAGAGGGAGAATGCCTGCTGGTTCCACCTCCACCAGCAGAGGAAGAATGCCTGCTGTCCCCATGTCCACCAGCAGAGGGAAAATGCCTGCTGTCCCCATTTCCACCAGCAGAGGAAGAATGCCTGCTGGTTTCCTCTTCAGAGGCAGAGCCGCACCAGTCCCCTGCAAGAAAGGCAGAGCCGCACCAGTCCCCTGCAAGAGAGGCAGAGCCGCACCAGTCCCCTGCAAGAGAGGCAGAGCAGCACCAGTCCCCTGAAAAACGGGGAGACTACACGCTGCTCCCACCTCCATCGCCAGGAGACTACACGTTGCTCCCACCTCCATCGCCAGGAGACTACACGCTGCTCCCACCTTCGTCGCCAGGAGACTACACGCTGCTCCCACCTTCACCGGCAGGAGCAGAGCAGCCGGAGCTGCCTCTGCCTCTGCCACCTTCACCGGCAGGAGCAGAGCAGCAAGAGCTGCCTCTGCCTCCGCCACCTTCACCGGCAGGAGCAGAGCAGCAGGAGCTGCCTCTACCTCCGCCACCTTCACCGGCAGGAGCAGAGCAGCAGGAGCTGCCTCTACCTCCGCCACCTCTACCGCCAGGAGCAGAGCAGCAGGAGCTGCCTCTGCCTCCATCACCATCAGGGGGAGAGGAGCAGGAGCTGCCTCTCCCTTCACCAGAAGGACCAGGACTAGATGCTGGCAGTCCTCAGCAGCCCTTGCATAGGCTGCTGAGGGAAGCACGGGGAAGAACCGCCCGGCCGCAGAGGCCGAGAAGAGGGCCAACACCCGCACACCAGCTTGTCCTGACTCCCTGCATCGCTTCGCCCAAGGATGCCTACCTCGCTTCGCCCAAGGATGCCTTTCTCGCTTCGCCCAAGGATGCCTGCCTCGCTTCGCCCAAGGATGCCTGTCTGGCATCGCCTGGGGCTGCCTGTCGCTCCGCATCGCCTGGGGTTGCCAGCCGCTCCGCATCGCCTGGGGTTGCCAGCCGCTCCGCATCGCCTGGGGTTGCCAGCCACGCCGCATCGCCTGGGGTTGCCAGCCGCTCCGCATCGCCTGGGGCTGCCTGTTGCTCCGCATCGCAGCTGGAAGTCCTGTGGCCGGAACCCCACCAAGGGGAGCTGCCAGCCACGAAGAAGGTGGGGGAGGTCAGGAGACCTGCTCCCACTGCAGCAGTTTTGCTGCCGGAGATTGTGGGGGAGATCAGGAGACCTGCTCCCACTGCAGCAGTTTCGCTGCCAGAGATCGTGGGGGAGGTCCGGAGACCTGCTCCCACTGCAGCAGTTTCGCTGCCGGAGATCGTGGGGGGTGGTCCGGAGACCTGCTCCCACTGCAGCTTCTTCGCTGCCGGAAGTACTGTGGTCAGAGTCCCACCAAGGGGAGGTACCGGCTATGAAGAAAGGGGGAAAGGTCAGGAGACCAGCATCCCCGCAGCAATTTCGCTGCAGGAGTGGACCAGCATGCTGTCAGCCGTGCCACTACCGGCAGGGGTGCTGACAGCATTTCCAGCCATGGGCCCACTGAAGCCTCCCTTCCCAGCCCGAGACTTTGTTCTGGACTGCTGGGTTTTTAAGGGGGGAGTTGGCCATTGAGGCCATGTGTGCTTTGCACAGGGGGGGTATATGTGACGAAGTGCCCGCCCCTGTGTGTATTTTCTGTGTTATATGTTGTATGTTGCATGTGTTAATGTTGGTGTATAGTCATTGGTACACGGGATATAAATGGATCTGTGTAACACAAGTATTTAAAATGTATAATTGTATTTAGGCACGGGATTGCACATCACTGCACATGCATTTAAAGTAATTAATATGTGAGCACGGGGTTGCACGTAATTCATTCATGTGCTGGGATTCAAGTGAATAATTAATTAGTAATTGAATCCCAGCACAACAGTATATATAGACACATTTTCATTCACTCTGGGTTGGGTGTTCGAGAGTGGAGAACGGGTGAGAGAGAAGGAGAAATAAAAGTTAAAGTTTAAATATCAATTGCTATTACGTGCTATTACTATTACTGTTTACTGTATAGTCCGTTTTGTTTGTCTCTTTATTTTGGCGTGAAGTACCATGTCCTGTTTTCTGTCTGTTCAACCTTTTTATTTATTTGTTATTAAATGCTGAGTGCAGCCATTGCACTCAGTTTCCCTCATCACCACCGTCTGTCTGTGTGTGTTTCTCTCTCTGGTCTGAGTTCCTCCCTGCAGCCAGCCTGTCACACTTCCCTACCTCACTTTCCCACAATGAGCTTGGGAAGTATATTAGGAAGCAATTTTCACTGGAATATCTGGTATGAGAAATAATTATATAAGCAAGAAACATCAATATATAGAAAACACAGAATCTAACAAACTGGTTACAAATTAAATAATAAGACATTTTAAGAAATGTTTATAAGAAATTATTTTTTTAAACCATTTGGGTTAATCCATCATGTTGATTAAGATCCTAATTTATTGTACAAGGGCTATATCAGGTAAAAGCCTAAAATCATACCTGTCAACTGTAACTGACAAGTAGAATCTCTCTGCCATTCACTTTTGTTGGGATTTCTAATGCGATAATCTGCAATAATACAAAATGGTACAGTTTTAACTTTTTTTTAATTCAAGACCATAAAAAAGTAAAGACCAAAACATATAATATAATAGCAATAACTACTAGTGTACTTGGAGGCAAAAGCCTCCTTCCTAATATAAAGTCCTCAGAATGCATCCACTTGGTAGACTATTATCACCTTGTAAACTCAATGTGCCTGTAACAGGGCGAGGTTACATACGTGGGTTGTCACTGAATAATACCGAGGCAGACACAGAGCATTTGGTGTTGACACGCCACACAGATTTAATTACCACCACAAGTGCTGACACTAGGGTACCAGCAATGGTAGCCCTAGTGCCACATTTAATAAAGAAAAGTAAACAAAACAAAGCTAAAAATAAAAAAAGTTTGCCCACAAATGGCGAGTGCTAGTCCCACAAAAAGGAACCTCCCGCTCCAGCAACGTACTTCACAACGCAAACCCTCTCTATACTGTTTGGGATCAACATCCGCTATACTGACCTACTTCTGGGCTCCAAGTGTAACGGGGTACTGTCATGCTGTGGGTATCCGCTGACATATTAGAGAGACACAGACAGTTTGCAATTGAAATGCCACGCAGACATCCAGATTTTATTAATAATTACAAATATTGCAGACAGCTGCAGTGATTGGTGGCCGCCACTAGGGTACCAACAACGTTTTCCCTAGTGCGGTAGAACATAGTCTGGGGGGTCCAGACCAGAAATTTTTCGCGACATAGCATCCCCTGTACAGAAAGAAAGAGCTATGTTATTTTGATAGATGTATCCCTTAGTTACTTATCTAGGGGGGATGTGGTCTTCTGTACTGGCAGCAAAGTATGCCAATATGAGCTTGTTGTACCCCTGTCAAAACAGCATTTTGCACAAGTGAAAAGGCCACAAAAATGTACTTAAGTTGTCAAGACAAGTTTTAAAGTAAAAATTACTAATAAAGATTGTAACAATTTTATTTCAAAGACAAAAACTAATTTTAGTCATGCAAAGGCTTCTTTGACATAAATTTTGAATATTTAAACTTAAAAAGCCAAAAACATATACTATTCATAAAAAATCTGAAAATTAAAGAAGTTTTTTTTTTTTGTTGTTGTTTGTAAGATTCATTAATTAAAGCATGTTAATGCAAATAGTATTCTGTATTTATTATAACAGAAGCCAGGTACACTATTACACATCATGGTGCCACAAAATATTGTAACGGCTGGTGCAGCAAGGCAGCCAGGAAAGGGGCGGGGCTACTCGGTCGCGAAACTTTTGGCTGAGGCCCCACCAACTGTCATTTGGAACCCCAACTGTCATTGGAACCTTAACTGCCACTTTCTGGAGTCCTATAAAAGGAGGGGCTGTGGGCCATTCAGGGGAGTTGATGTTGGAGGAAATTAGGACAGTGTCACCCTGCGAGAGCTTGAGGAAGGAAGCAGCCTCTTATGTTCTGTTAAGAAGCCTGTTCTGTTCTGTTAAGTTTTGTGTTTGAATAAAATGGACTCCCCCTCAACAATGGGCAACCTGACAGTATATATGTGCGTCTAGCCCTTTTCAATATATTTGTCATATGCTACATGTCTACATCTGAATCATCTGTAGTATCAGATTCATCTGGATCCACACTGGCAACTTATGAGGATTATAACAGTCCTCATCACCAGTACACAAGCAAGCCTGTGTGCATGCCATGCGCTGTCTGGAACAACTGCAGTTTTGCTCAACCTTGGCTTTTTTACAACCACATGTAATGAGTTCCAGGAGAGCTTCAGGGGCAGGTGTCTGTGCATTTGTGTTGGAGAAAGGTGTCCATCCTTGTCATGATGCCAGCCATTTCCAGTTGGGGAGGGGATGTCAGGGTGAGCCTCCAGGGCATGGTTCCAGATAAGAGTCTGGTCATTTGAATGCTTTGTATGTTGCAGAAGACTATCATAAGTTGGGGGGAGAGCTTTATTCTAGCCTGTTTGCGACAGAAAAGCTTATATCGCACACCATTTACAACTGCTGAGTCAGCTGCTGGGTCATAGAGAATGGTTATCAGAAGTTCTACTGATTTCAGTTATGTAGGAGGTATATCCACTGTAGTGCCAAACTTGGAAAGGCTTTATATTTTTGTGGATTCTTCTTAACAAGCTGCCATGGCTTTAGTTTGCCAACCTTTGCAAGACTACTGGTTGAATCACACCCAGTCAGTGCATGTATTACTGGCAACATTCTGCATAGCTGTTGGCCAAGTTTAGTTGCTGTGGTATGTGTTGGTATGAACCTGGCTTTACCTTTCACACCGGTTCGAAACCAAAGCTCATTACTTGCTTCCAACTTATGAATAAGATGTATACAGAGAACTGCAACGTCTATCTGGAGACCACACCACTACACGAGGGCATTCGTGTGATGCATGTGCAACATGAAGTAGCAGTCGAGTATCTGCTTCTTCACGTGAAGAAAATAGATCTTCTTGGTCTGCAACTCCATCTGAAGTGACCATTCAAGCAATGAGGCCATCCTTGAATCCACCAGCAATAACTATTTTCTGATCTGGGACAAGAAATGTTTTGGCCATATCACACCATGGTTCAGACAGGAATTTTACAAGATGTTCTTTATTTTTTGGGATTGCCAATGAATTTACTCCACTGCACTGGGGTGGGTGTTTTGGGGCCATGGATTTTGATTTCATTGTTTGAGAGGATTGTCTCTGTGCATGTTCAAAAGCTTCAATTGAATCCTTTACATCATATCGATCAAAAACAATATCTACTCTTTTGCAGAAATCATAACTACGTAGAGGCTGGCATACTTTTCTGAAGACCAACTCAGCAAGTTCTCCAAAAGTAGTTGCACCTCCTTGCCCGACCATTTGGAGAACAGTCATGCCATCAACTATCCACGTTATGGGCATGTTAGATTCTGACAGATGATACGTTGACTCTATTTCTTTTTCTAATTCCGGCAATGGCTTACACTTAGCCGTTTTGTTCAGGGTACCATCAGAATGTGCTAGAGAATACTATATGGAACTGTAGAAAGCTAATGTGTGAAAACTTCCTTCAGATCAATTTCTCTGGTTTGTGCAGCTACTGCATGACAGCTGAACAACTCCCTGTCTGCATTGATAGTCACAGTCTTATCACAACTAACTCTAGATTTAATCTTCTTGTTTAGAGATGAAAATGTCTTGATGTTGAGCTTGTTCAAATAATACAATGGCATTTGAATGTAGCCTGTCTTCCACAAACTGTTTCATTGCTTTGATTCTCATTTGCAGCAACAAGCTTGGTGGAAATATCTGTGGGTGCAATAATGCCAGTTCCGATGTTGGTGAGTGACATCAAGTCACCATTCAAATCAAATGGATTAATCATGGAGTTTTTGATGACATTGACCATCTTTTTTACATCTCCTTCATCTCATTGCATATGACGTGGTGCAGCCTCCTTGTGTTTTCCTTGTCTACCATATCGCACATTACCTTAATTGATGTTGTGATAACTGAGCGCTCATGAGCAGTGATGAACCATCTAACGAAAACTCCTGGATTTAAAGAAAAAAAACACTATACCTCCTTTTACTTTGCTATGCTTGTTCAAATGCCATGTTATTATTATTATTTGTTTATTTAGCAGACACCTTTATCCAAGGCGACTTACAGAGACTAGGGTGTGTGAACTATGCAAGAAGCATCATATCGCTGATGTACACAGATAGCCAGCGAGCATTGTTATAAATTGATAGAGGAATTTTCAATTGGATTGATATCCAGTCCCTCACACATTTTGAGTTCTTTACGGAGGACTTGTGCAGCATGGAACAGTGTAGATGTGGTTGAATATTTATCTTATTTTCAGCAGTAGGGAGAGGGTTTTTCTCTTCAAACTGTTGCTTTGAATGCAACCTGGAAGCTATGTTAATGACACCTTCCAAAGACACAGCACTACTATACACAAGCTGTGGTTAACTTGGGTCATATTGCGATTGAAAAACAATTTGTTTACCAAAATAGTTTGTTACTCTCTTCTTCAGTTTCTTACTTTGGAAAGACTCACTGCTGGGAATTTTGCTTTTCAGACTATCCTGGTATCTGTAATAGGTAAGACATGGAAGAAGCTTTTCTGCTGATAAGGTTGTTCTCAATTTCAGAAATCAGTTCTCTAAAACATGCTTTATGCAGACTCATCTTCCTTCTCAAAGGATAGAGAACCTTTTCTATGAATGTTTCTTCTGCTAGTGAAAGTACTGTGGCAGTCCTTGTGGTACTTTGCTTCCCATGCAGTTAAGTCAAGTCTAGCTATTCGCTTTAAGACTGTGTCATCTTCTCTGGCTTCAGCCGCAGTCAGCAGAGTTTCTTACCCTCTGAAGGTAAAGGTCTGTGATTCATTTTTGTCTTTTTTGTGATACACCTTCTGGCATATTATACACAAATTCCAGTTAACAGGCTTACGAGTCAATCTCCTGCTCTGTGAGTTTGAACACTGACCAGTATCAGTAGAAGACCCAGGACGTGAGCTTCTTCCCCGACCCTCAGAATGCATCAGGTTTATTTTGCTGGTGCAGGACTGATGACACCGTGCATAATAATGTACTGCCGGCAAGACTAATAATGTGTCAAGGTCTAAAGGCTGCAATCTCTGATAAATATGGTAATTTCTAACAAGGCATGAATTAAAAAAAAACATCTTTAAGTCTGCAAGGGTTGCAGTCCTCAGGTGTTCCTGTGTTGTTGTTTGGCAGATTGTACACTTGGACCAGTCACTAGTCAGGCGTTTTTTTTTTTTAGGGAGGTGGGTTAAAGCTTCAACAGGGTCCTCTGCTATTTTGTTTCTCAGTTGTTGCTGTCGTAACCTTAAAACGTGTCTCTCTCTAGTTTTTCACTTCTCTTCCTAGCACTTCTATTGCTCCTGCACGGCGTTCCCTAATAACATGTCTGACGACTATCCTGAAACTAAAAGAAATAACTATGGTGACTATCTAAACTTAGGGAACTGTCCATATTGGTTGCAAATACACAGATTTTAATAAACCAATAATTTAATATATATAGTGTTAATTGATCATTTATAAATTACTTTAATATAATGTGGAACCATAATCTTTTACTTTACTGTACATTTAATCTTTTCGTTGTTTGATTATAACATAAATGCTGCCGATATGGAAAAAAACAACAACAAAAAAAAAAAACATTCAGAGCAGTTTATTGGTATAGCCACCCAAATCCTAGCAAGGTATTAAGTGCAACACTAGGTATTTAAGTTTTTCACAACAGTAGCATAGTGGACAGACATTGTTATAATTACCCAACAAATCTCTATATGCATCATTGTGTGTATTTGTATATATGCTATGGTATTTGAATATGTCAAAATATGTAGATTAGCAGAAGAATAAAAACATCCTGCAGCTGTGTAATCCCTGGCTTTTCCAACAGGTGCCACTGTTTTCCTAATGGTATGTGTGTGTGCAGTTAGACCAATTAATAAAGCATGTTATACAGTCCTTAATAAGTTAATTGGGCTGTCAAGGTAATTAACAGCTATGGAAGAGTGCTTCCAACAGGTCAGTTTGAGAGGGCACTGATGCATGTGTTTGTAGGGCACAGAAGTGTTTGAAAAGAGTTTAGTTTTTTCAGGAAAAATAAAATGCACACATGTTAAAAATAAATAAATAAATAAATGTGTGCAATTTGCTGACATATTGTACAACACTCAATGTATACAATTTATCGATCTGTAAAGAACATTCAGTGCTTTTTTAAAAAAAAAAGAATTACTGTATCTTTATTCATTATAAAAAGACAAAACAAACAATACATGGTACACACTATAGATTAGAATACATAAAAAAATAAATACTAAATTAAACATCACATTAACTCTGATTGGTATTGGTCAACCCCTTACTTGAATATACAGTATTCCAATTCATAGTAATAGCTGATACGTATATTAAATGAAGTTAGTGAGATTAGTGTAAAATAAATGCATGTCTTCTATACCATTATTAACAACAAGCCAATATCCAAAAAACTTTTGCAGCGACTTAAAACAGAAGTACCGGCTTTATGTACCATATTAAAATAATAAATAAGTCTGATAGGAATTTAACTACCTAAATGGATATTCTGTGAAACAGGTGATGCTGTCGCGAGGTATCACTGCCTCGGATCAGCTGTGCCAGACACTCAAATGCTAAGCGGGAGTTCTTTATTTTTTTTGACGCAGTACTCTAGCCCGCCACTTTGTATAAGAAGTCTGGATTCAGGAAGCAATCAGCACACACAAACAAAATGCTGATACATAAAAGGCAAGTGTATTAATAATAATAAAAATAAATTAACACAATAATTAACGAGTCCTGGTCTGGAGTATTTATATTTCAGTAGCACGACGAGTTAACTTAGTGTTAACTTTGATTATTTTGTCGTGGACTATAATCAAGTTTATTTTAAATAAATTACATTGTGTAATTGGTTAATACATTACACATAGACCAAATAAGCAGCAAACATATTTAAAGTATATTTGCAATCATTAAATAAATACAGGATGAAGATTAAGTGGAATTGTATAGAGTCATTATTTTCACTTTTTCATGAAATTCCAGAAGCCAATTTGACATGCTTTAGAAAAGCCTCCATATTTCTTAAAGTTACCCCCCCCCCCCCTAAAATCACTCTTTGGGGTTCATCCCTTCATAAAAAAAAACTTTTCTGTGGGGTGGGGGGGTGTATAAACAAGACACTATATAAAAACAAAGCTAGTAAACAAAAGGTGGCCAACCGCTACTCCCACTAAAAGGGAAGTCCCGCTTCAGGAACCTCCTCCCGACAAACTAAATAAACTTGGGAGTGATTTCAATTCCCCTAAATTAATCCCTACCCTAAAGTTGCAGGTATCCCGGTCTCGACACACTCTGGTTAAGCACACAGTCGTGAGGGTTCTCTTCCTTCACCTCAAGGCTCGCAAAAGATAGCAAACAACAAGAACAAACTAGGCCCTTTTTAAAGGCTGATGACTAGTGTTAATTTATAATCAATTATGCAATTGATACCTGGCCACCTACTGCACATTCCTTTTCAATTAGGCAGGGAGGGAAGTTTAATCTCCCTGCCCTGCCCAGCCATATCTAGCACACAGTATTTTACAAAAAAAAATACACATTATTTTATTTTTAAACCACCGTACCATATTTATAAGATAAACCACCACCAACTATACATTATTTACTGGGGCAGGCCTCAGACCTGCCGCAGTGCCCTATAGTTATCACCAGGGATCCAAGGAATCTGTTTGCGGGACAAAAAACATGCAAGGCTTTTTTTGTTTGATTGATAACCAAATCAATGCACTTATCATATATAATCATCAACACAGGCAATTCTGCTTTAAATTTACATAAAAACATACTTGTTCAATAAAACTGCTTCCGGTGTACAGAGGTCAAGAACGAGGCACACTGTGACATTCATGTTGAAAAGTAGCTGCAGATTACTTCAGTATCCAGTTACTACTGAACAAGCATTTTAAAGACCCTGAAAACGATAACAAATCACCCCTAAAAATCGAGTCAATGAGTTTAGCAATAACCATCCAGATGACAAAGACTAACTCAGAGATAAACTAATATGAATACAATTTTGGGGGTTTTCTTATTACAACACAGAAGTATTTGTAATGTTTAAAGTAAAATGGTAAGTGTGTTTATATTATTGATTGATGGCACTGGTGAGCTTGTAACTTCTTTAGAATTTGAAAGTGTACCAATAAATACTTACTGTGTTAAATGTTATTCAATAGTACTGTTTGTGTATCTTAACACTGTTAGAGTTAATAAGTCAGCTAGTTAGTAGGAAAGAATCTCTTTAACATAAACTGATAACAAATAGTTTATAGGGTACTGCTACTTTTTTATTTTACATGAGGGGGGTCAATCTGACCCCTATTTCAGCAGTCAATTTGTACAATGGAAAAAAAAAGTTATCTTACAATGACATTGCTCACTCATGTATGACCTACAATGTTTGTAACACATACTTGGGTACATACAGTACTTTCTACTAAAATAAGAAAAGCATAATGGTTAGAATCGAAAAACAACAAAAAAAATACTTTTCAATTTTATTTTCCAGTTGTTATTATTATTTGTTTATTTAGCAGACGCCTTTATCCAAGGCGACTTACAGAGACTAGGGTGTGTGAACTATGCATCAGCTGCAGAGTCACTTACAACTATGTCTCACCCAAAAGACAGAGCACAAGGAGGTTAAGTGACTTGCTCAGGGTCACACAATGAGTCAGTGGCTGAGGTGGGATTTGAACCAGGGACCTCCTGGTTATACGCCCTTTTCCTTAACCACTGGACCACACAGCCTCCTCCAATGCAATTATGAATGCAATCCTGTGAAAATCTTGTGACTATTCTACATTCATGAAGCAAATAACCCAAAACCTCAAATACTGAATAATAGAAATACATAGCTTAGTTTAAAAACTGGTGAACACTTTTAAAGAAACAAAATGCATCCAACATGGTATACTGCCAAATCATTATCATAACGCTGGGGCATCAAATCAAAGGCGGCATAATTCTGTACTCATTTTTTTTAAATAATTGTAATCAGGTAGGTTGATAGATTCTGTATGAAAGCTGAAAAGGCCTGCAATGATTCATGTGTGCTAAGCCTTCCCACGCAGGTCAGATTTGACTGTAACAGCTGGACTTCATGCAAAGCAAGTAGGAGGTTGCATACACAGTCAATGAAAGGGATTGCATCGGATCCTGTACTGAAGAGTTTGACGTGCTTTTGATTAGTTTAAAGTGAAACACAGAACTCTGTGGACATTATACAAGCACATGACTGGCCTGTGGGTGGGGGGGTGGTTGTTTCCAACAAACACTTTTGACATGGAATAATGAATAGAGGGAGCTGACAAAAGGACAACAAAACAAAGTTTAGGAGCTGAAATACGCTGTGATACAAAGAAAGAATTGGGGAACCTATTTGAATTATATAACCCATCGTACACTGCAATTGCTGAATGTTGCTTTTGGACTTGAAATGAATGTGCATTACATATTGGGGAGTTAACATGGGGAAACGTGGGGACCCTTTGATTTGCATAAATTCAAACAATGCTAGATTGAAAAGATTGTAGGATTATAGTGCCAGATCTTCCAAAAAATGTTGCTGATAGTCTGCAAAGTAGGTTAAATGTTTATTCTGCTCTTAATGTATCCCAAGATTAAGAGAGCTGCCTATGACTTGTAATTGTATGTTAACAGAGATATAACAAAACAAGGTTACTTTTTTGTGCTGCAGTGTCTGAAAATGGTTTATGATATCATATTGTACTTTATACTGCGATTTGTTTCTGCAAATATTCTAAAGACAATGCAATAGAAATACAAGTTGATGCTGCTTCCTGTGCTGTAATAACAGAATAGCAAAAACATATTTCAACACAACAGGTAATAGGTAAGAAAACAGATTTTAAAACTTTGTTTAATACAATAGTGCCGGGACAGCCGCCACACAAGGTCTCTTGTTGGGACAGGACTTAACAATGGACTGGAGAATGGGTTTGGAAATTGTTCAGATGTGGTTGTGAACCCTGTTCTGTGTGTGCGAGTACTGTGCCTGTCTGTGTGAGAGTGAGTGTAGTGTGTTTGTGGTATGCTTAGTGTTAAACCCATTTAATAAAGAGCTTCCTAAAAGAGCGTGAAGAGCCAAATAAACACAATCATTCAAATGGTTTTCTGCAGCAAACGTGACTCCTGCCTGCTTCTTGCATTCTTTCACCTTCCTTGCACTGAACCCACTGGCTAGCCAGCCGTTACATTACTTTTAATCCATTTTGTATGTAGTGCTTTGGTAATATCCTGGATTTTAGTGTTTCTTAAAGATGGGAAGCAATATCTGATTTTCCAACCACAGGTACATTAACGCTACTATTAATTATTACCATATTTCATTTCAAATAAAACAAAAATGCTGTATGGAGATATTTTTTGTATCAACAGTTTTTATTATTATTATTATTATTATTATTATTATTATTATTATTATTATTATTATTATTATTATTGTTATTGTTGTTGTTTTTAATTAATTTCATGTTATGATTTTACTTTCCTTTAAAACATTTGGCCACTGGAAGGCACTGTGTTATAATGTAAAAAAAAAAAAACATTATAATTCCCTTTCTATTTATTTATTATTATTTATTTATAACTTAATAACCATAAACCAATTTTAATAACTTTTAACAAGCATGACTAACACTACAATGACCACTTCTGAAGAATCTTAAGAAAGACCTTGCACTGATGACTTGTACACATTGTTGTTACGCAAATATGTAGTTAAAGGGTCTTTTGATTTGCAGTGTTTTGATGCCGTTGTCTTCATTGAGACAACAAAACATCCTTAATGTGCATTTGTTTCTTGTTTTTTTTTTTAAGTTCAGTCTTTCTTGGTCACTCTGAGGTAAAGTGCATGTAGAAATTATGTTGTTCGCTCTTTTAAACCACCAAGCCATGCTGGGCTTAAGAGCAGATCCTCAGAGGCTTTCGATTTATCCCTTTGAAGTTGTTCCATTCCGTGCTATCATTAACTGAACCTGTGTACTTTCTTTGATAACTGTTATACTCATGCAAATTATGTTTTAAACCCAAGTTCTCAGAATGGGCAGCCCACAGTGGCCTAAGAACAAAGACGTTCATCCTTTTAAAGTTCTGAAGAGTTCTGTTTGTTCACATCCACTCAAGTTTTTTGTTGTGGAGAAAACATTAGTTACATCTGTCAAATGTAATCCATACTGTTTTTCCTATTGGCTTGGTTTACATGCAAAAATAAAACTAACTCTGACCTTTTTGTCATGATATTTTGGTAGTACCTTTCCAGCAATTTGGGTTTGCATATAGTTTTCTTTTAGGGGAAGAAATTATCCTTTAAAATTTCAAATGACCCAATTAATATTAAAATATGACAGGGTACATTTAAATATGTATGTCTGTTCCAATCTGACCTTGAGCAACTTGTGTTATTGTGCAGTTTCCTTAGACTGGGTTTACCATAAGTTTTTAGGTTGTGTTGAAGAACCGCAGGTGCAGTCTGCTTCTAACAAATAAAATAAAAAAGGTGAGGGAAACTAAATAAAAATCCAGCCGTAGCATTCCACAAATACCAAGACAATACCAACATTTCATAAGAGAGCGCTTTGTACTATCCGTGTCTAATTTACTAAGCATTTTATGACTGCATATAGCCTATATTTATAGATATAATATGTACAAGGTTTCCTACAGAAGGGTAGCTTCAGCAATTCTGATCCTTATGGTAGTCTAAGATTGGAGCTAATTTGCCCACATTTCCCAATACATAATGTTCTTGGAAGAGAGAAAAAGAAAGGCTCTCGCCAGTAGAATGTTGTTGTATTTTTTGTTATTGGGGATCCAGTGTACCGGTAACTCATAGGAGTCCAACAAATTCCTCAGTGGATGCTAATCCACCAGGGCATTTTTTTAACTTTCTGGAACTTCATTCTGTATGTCTTGCAGAAAGCTGATTTTAAGCCCCGTTTGTGATTTTGAATATTTTGTGGAATCGATAGGTTTTTCTTTTCTTTTTCATGTTTTCATTTTTGTGCAACAAATCCTGCCCTATGAATTAGGTTTAAGTGATTTTACTTCTCTATACAGTCACTAATGCAGGTGCTGAGGTTGGTAGCCTGCAGCAATTATATAGGAGACCACTTGCACAAGTTTTTTATTACTTTTTTTTTTTTACCTTGTAGTATCTTCGGTATTTATTTATTTATTTATCTATTTATTTATTTATTTTTTACAACCTTGCTATAAACTAAACTATAAAGCCCCATCATTTTAGGAGTCACAAACACATAAAAAATAGTGAACGAAGTCAGCATTTCGTCAGTCACCGATAAAAATAACCATTTCGTGATTGGAGCATTAAAAATTATGAAAGAGCAAATTATGTTGCTCAGATTGCAAAATGGAAAATACCAAACAAGCAAAGAACGAAGCTTATTGTCAGATGTCAGCTTATTGTTAAATGTCAGTTCGGTTAAATTAAAGTAGTTAAATCAAATTAGATACACATAAAGAAAACATAGTGAGAGCTAATTTAATATATATAGTGCCTTGCATAAGTATTCACCCCCCCTTGGACTTTTCCACATTTTGTAGTGTTACAACCTGGAATTAAAATGGATTTAATTAGGATTTTTTGTCACTGATCTACACAAAATAGTCGATAATATCTTAACAAACAGCATCATGAAGACCAAGGAGCTATCAACACAAGTCCCGAATAAAGTTCTGGAGAAGCACCAATCAGGGTTGGGTTATAAAAAAATATCCCAAACTTTGAACATCCCCTGGAGCACCATTAAATCCATCATTAAAAAATGGAAAGAATATGGCACAACTGTGACTCTGCCTAGAGAAGGCCGTCCACCAAAACTCAATGACCAGGTAAGGAGGGCATTAGTCAGAGAAGCAACCAAGAGGCCAATGGTAACTCTGAAGGAGCTGGAGAGATCCACAGCTGAGATGGGAGAAACCGTCCATGGGACAGCTATAACCTAGACGCTCCACAAAGCTGGACTTTATGGAAGAGTGGCGAGAAGAAAGCCATTGCTGAAAAAAAACCCATATCAAATCCCGTTTGGATTTTGCCAAAAGGCATGTGGGAGACACAGCAAACGTGGAAAAAGGTTCTCTGGTCTGACGAGACCAAAATTGAACTTTTTGGCCTTAGCGCAACACGCTATGTGTGGCACAAAGCCAAGACTGCTCATCACCCTGAGAACACCATCCCCACGGTGAAGCATGGTGGTGGCAGCATCATGTTATGGGGATGCTTTTCATCGGCAGGGACTGGGAAACTCAGGATTGAGGGCAAGATGGATGGAGCCAAATACAGGGAAATTGTCAAACAAATGTCTTTTTTTTTGTTTAATTAACTTTTGTGTCACAATAAAAAATATTTTGCACCTTCAAAGTGTTAAGTATGTTGTGTAAATCAAATGGTAAAATCTCAATTAAATCCATTTTAATTCCAGGTTGTAACACTACAAAATGTGGAAAAGTCCAAGGGGGGTGAATACTTATGCAAGGCACTGTATATATATATATATATATATATATATATATATATATATATATATATATATATCAGAATTTAGATTTCTAAACATACAAATCACTGTATTTGTTTTTGCAAAGCTTGCTGCTGTGACATTTGGAATTGCACTTAACGCCTTTACACACACAGAAGCACGTCTTTGTTTGACAATAATGAAGCCTTGTATAGTCCCAGAAGCAGCTGATGCTGCTGTATGAAGAGAAAGTTTGTTTTCTTTGGGCACTTTGTCCAAATTAGGAATTAACTATCGGACAATTGACATTCAATTCGACTGTAAATGCGCTCCAGAGATCCTCCAGCAGACAGAAGCCCGAGAAAGCTGTCTCTTCTTTTGCGTTTTGCTCTTTCATTGTTTAATATTTTCCATTTCGCAATTTGATCAAAATAATTTGCTCAAAGACCGAAATAACGTTTCATTTCATTCTGTGATAATTTGTAAATGCTAAAATCGTGAAATGGTTATTTTTTTCAATGATTGACCGAATCCTGGCCATGAGTGTGTGACAGGGTGGTAAGTGGTGCAGTGTACAAACGGAATGTCCAAACAGTATTTCAATAACATAAACGTCCGTATTTTTTTTTTAACATCCACTAAAAAAAAGGTTCATCACAAGATAAAAAATAAAAACTGAAAACGAAGAGCCCTAGGCTTAATCTGCTTCCACTATGTTTTCCTAACAATATCTAGACACTTTCAATTTCTTGGCATGAGTTATAATGTTGTTCCAGACACAGAACATATGCAAGGTCAAAATGTTCCCCAGTTTATCAATTGCTTATTCCTGGGATGAAAATGTCTCTGTTGAAAACACCATGCCTTGCAGCTGTGATCAGCACAGCGTTCTCTTCTCAAGTACGCTCACAAGATTGGTTCAACATCCGTTGACCCCAACCATAAGGAAACATAAACCTTCATTTTGCACATGCTCATTACATTTTAATGAAACTGGTGTAAAAATTCTGAATTATACCTTCTGAAACAGAAAACAAGTTTTCTGTTCCCTTTAAGATCTTGACTTTTACTTTACACAATATGTAAAGACCTACAAACAGTACCAATATACAGTATACATGCACACAAAGCTATAGCAAATATAATTATTCTAAACAGCACAACTCATATGTACCTATTTAAAAGTGTAACTTACAAAGCACTGACTGACATTATGACATTATTAACATATGTTCCTCTGCAGAAAGAGCATTTTCAGAGGCTAGCCACCAGAGGGCACCAGGGTGCTTCATTTTTTCCAACTTTTCCAATGCTTTCCTCATTATTCAAAATGCAGGCACTTTGAGACTAGTTTTAGACAGAAGTGTTCATTGCAGTCTGGGTGACTGAGTTAGTACCTTTTTTTTCACCTCTGGATTTCTCACATTTGAAAACCATGTATCATTGCATATTATTGAGTGTTGCTTAAAAATGGTCTGTTCTAACTAAATGCCACTGGCTACTGTAAAAGACTGACAATGTGCATTTTATGAACTTCCTTCATTCCAGATGTGTTCTTAACTTTAGTATTCTACTGTAGTTCATCATCCATTAAACACCAACCTACTTAGTGTGCAGCAATTATTGTAGACAGATTACTTGTAACCCCTTAAATTAAATTAATAACCATACAAAAATACAACAAGGAGGGTTGTACACTGCAGCTTTTAGTTCAGTTTCAAAAAGACAAAATAGCATAATAATTTAGCTATGCTCACTGTAGAAAACAGTACTATCGAGCTAAATTTGTGCTTTGTTGGCCTGATTTACCTTTGTAGTGTCAATACAGTATTTCATGCTGAAGCATGCACATCAGGGACATGAGCCAGAACATAAAGAAAGCACTGAATATCGCTTTTTCTCTGCTCTGACATACGCAGAAGAGCTTGCAGTCTCGAAGAAATAAATTGTGCAGATGCAGACAGCCTCAAGTTTCATAGGATAACCGGGAGTCAACCCAATCTAATACTGGAAAAACTTTCCTGCCCTCAGAAAAATCTTTTTTTTTAAAAAAACATACAGCGGGTTCCATAAGTATGAGAACACTGATGATTTCATGACTACAGTTTCTGTTTGTAGTTGACAGCCATCATAACAAAATGTGCCCTTCTGTTTGAATGCTTTCTCAGTCAGTTAGTTTTGTGAAAAAGGATGCACACAGGTTAGAACGTGATAGAAGAATATATAAATAAAACAATGGAATGTCCAAATGTTTTTATTTGCTTTTGGTTAGTTGTTTGCATGGTGCTCAGTGAAGTGCGTCCGGCCAATCAGCTATCAATTGCTAAGTGAGGAACAGCAGGTGTCAGAGTGGCTATATGAAAAAAAAACTGACAGGGAGGAAAGACCACAGATGTATGGAGTACGAGCCTTAATTTTAGTGTTCCTGTGCTCAAATTAGTACAGTGTTTTTGTTACAGGTTGGGATATGCATGGTTAGATTTAAGGAGATTGTTACTTTTGTTTAGAACCTAAGCCATTCTTTTTCTATTACTGGCCCAACTTAAATTGTCCGTGACCCGTGCAGAACTCTAGTCACATTCCACAAAAGTTGGACTACTTCACTTTCTGTCAGAGTGTTATCTTTCGAATGAGCCATGCTGTCAATGTCATCTTATGGCATTAATAAACACAATCACAATTTCCCCATAAATTACGTTTGCAGTCTAAACACGGTTGATAAACAGATACATTATTTCTGCGTTTGTAGTTTGTAGTAGATACAACCTCCAAAAGTCACTACACATAAAATACAGTAAATGCTGGTAACTTACCATTTGGTTTAATTGCTGTCAGAAAACAGTCGCTGATCTGTGAGAAAGTGATCACTTTCCTTTGCATCGTCCTGATCAGTGTCTGAAACCAGTGAATACGAGTCACTGATATGACTTCCACCAAGACTAATGGTGATCTTTTCAATTTGATCTTCCACAACCCGATCTTTTTCCCAGTAAGCATGTTCGGTGTCTATGACATGCTGACAGGAACACTTCCACCCCTCAACCGGAAAGCTGGCAAATCGATCAGCACAGAGACTCTGCACATTTCCAACTTTAAATGCTATTTTGTTTAGCAACGTATTTTTTTCAAATTAGCCTAAACAAGTTCAATAGAGATTTGGTGGCCTTGTGGCCTGAACTGTTAAAAAGCTGTTCTAGTTTATATGTTACTGGGGCCTTGTTCCATTTTATCAGCTCCAGCTTGCAGCATATGCTCTCAAAGCAGAATATGACAGTGCTGTAGTCATGCCTATATACAAGCTTGTTGATGTTGTGGGCTTTTTATCCACCTTCAAGCTATGATAGGGGGCATTATCAAGTACCACAACAGAGGATGGAGAGCTATTTGGAAGTAGTTTGTCTTTCACACACTTTTCATAGTTCATTCCTTCATGGTAGTCACCTGTTTTCTTCTGTGCATTACAAATTATTCCAGCATTTGGAATAAAGCCAGAAGCATATCTAGCATGCCTGCAAGTACTGAGCACGCCATGATACAATATCTATTAGCTCCATCAATATTTTTCTATTGGACCTTCAAGTCTTCCATACAAAACCTAAACTTTGAATAATTTTGCAAAGACTACTTAACCATGTTGGATACAATTTCTTTCAGCTGACTTTTAAGTGTTTTACCTGAAACTGTTTTATGAGAAGCACATTTCCATCCATCGTTAAATATTGGTAACTCTAGTAACTATCTAATTCTTTATGGATGTGTCTTTACCTCAAACCACTGTGGGAACAAAGTTGTCTCGGTCCCTTTTCTAAAGGTGTAAGACTGCCTACTCCAAGGTGATTCTGAGCTACTGAGCAGCAGACAATTTAACTTGGGATGGTAGAAGAGATGTGAATCATCAGGTTGGGCCTTCCTGGTTAATGTGATCTGCATTGCCCTTTTGTTCAGACAATTAACAAACATGCATGCAAACATTTTAAGTTTTTGTGTCAATCATGCCCCTGCTGGAGCAAGTAACACATAATACAAATGATCTATCATTTAATCATGTAAACCTTTTGTGGTGATTTATTTCAGCGTTGATATAAAATAATTACAGTTGAACATAATCAGTGTCCAGGTTATCATTGTTGATAATCATTTGTTGAACCAATAACAACAGAATAATCGATAATTCTGATAACTGGTGAAAATGCCTCTGTGAAGCTCCCACGTTTCTAAAATGAGGCATACAAAACATGAGGCTCTTGTTTTGCACAGACCAAAACTGTTGTTGTTATTCAGATTCCAGTATATTGTCGTGATTTTTTTGTTCTATGTTATTAGCCTTTGATTTAGTCTTATATTGAAAGTTTTGTCAAAATTCAAGAGCAGCTTTGATCTAAAGAGAATCTCTTTTCATTATTTTGTTGGTTATGTTGGTTGTATACTAATCTGAAATAAGGGTGCTAAATTCCAGTCTTTCCCATAGTCTATCACATGTTTATCAAATGGATCATCATCTTGTGCATTGTTGGCAATTATAGATAGCATTCCTTTTTTTAATAAATGCTGGTTTGCTTATCAAAGGGATTTCTAGTACATTTCAGCAGCACTCCAATGGCATGTGTGCGTCAGACCCTTAGTTAAGGTTTTATTTTCCAGTCCAATTACGGCACCTACCTGCACGTTTGTTTGTTTATTTCTTGTTGCTCGAACAAGGCTGTCTATTTTAAAGGGAATGCAGGTATTTATTATACATTTATATCAGCTAATATAACACAATAATATGAAGCACAAGCACTCACATATAGATTAAGGCACATTCATATACAAAATGTATCTTTCAAAACTGTAGAAGTAGAACATTACTTTTCCTCTTTTGGGAATAATATTGTGTGCTATATTTTTTAATTTGTTTTTGTTTGAGGTATCAATTGTAAGCGCCTTAATGTATTGGTGATTCCATAATCTTTAAAATATGCTCCAATTTCCTTGAAACTGTTGAAATTAATATAGGTCAATACCTTCAGTTTCCTTATTTCAATCCTTTGTTGTTTTAATTGTATTCCACTGTACCGACTGTACTAATGAAATTTTGCATGACTGTGATGTGATTTGACTGTCAGCCATCTTACCAAATCAACGTTGTAGGCAGTGCCAGGTCACTGACATCACTGTCAGCCATCTGGAGAAGTCTCCTTGGTTGATCAGAACACTGAACTGGCCACCTAATGACCCATGTGAAATCACCGTCAGTTGTTACAATGAAAACTTTGTAAGTGTACTGAAATAAACAAGGCAGCTGTTTTGTATTGCACATTTGTCGTTTGGCAACATGTTATTGTACTGTAGATCTATATGTGTTATACTTTAAATGTAACACTGGTGTTTTTTCTGTTTATACTGTATGTATTATGCACTTCTAAATAAAATATATTCAGTTATTATGAAGCAAAATACGGTAATTGCCCTGATTTCACGAAAAGGATTCTTTTTGACAAATTCTTCCCTTGAAGGTCTGAATGCTTGGTTTTTAAAAAAATAAGTAACGGCTGCATGTATGAAATACTTTTGAGAGCTTTGTGGATGACAAATGCACTGTATTTACTGTAGGTATTTTAAAAGGGATTCAGTACCTGCTCATGACGAGATGTAAGATATGTAAATATAATATTCATTTTAGACCTGAAATAAAACATTTAAACATGCATTCTCTAGTCTAGCGCCAACACTCCAATTTATAAAAAAATTCATTCATCTGAGTAAGGATGTTTGGCACCAGCGATATCCCATGCCTAGGGCTCTTTGTTTTGGTTTTTTGTTTTTGATCATGTGATGTCCTTCCGTTCCGACTCCATTCAATTAAACTCTTGGAAAAGTGTTGGTTGTGAAACAAGTTCACTTTAGTTCAATATAACTTTAAAGGCATGGTTTTAAAGAGGCTACCTTGTTTCTCCTCAAGTCTGATCCAGGAGGTTGCTCACCTACAGACTACAGTGTGTATGCGATTTGTTGCAGATGAGACACAGAGGTTTACCACTGTTTTAGTGAAAGCAAACTCATCCTCCCATTCTGGCATAAAGGCTCATACTTTCGTTTATTGCTCATGGATGGTTTGCTGAATGCCATTGTCTCCACAAAACTGAACTATATATCAATGGCACATTAATTGTACTGTAAGTAAAATAATTCCTAAAATGGGTTGTACAGACTGAGCCAGTACACTTTGCTTTGGGGGCCATGAATGCAATAGTGGTAATTACCCACTTCATTATTACCAAGGTTAATCCTGTATTTGTGAGCAACCATCGTTTTTCATTTGCTTTTATGCTACCTAGAGGAGACAGCTGCTCTTGCTGGCTGATCCATTATGTCTTATCACCAGAGGACAGACCACTGACGGAACACCATGAAATATGGCTCCTGTCACTGGAATCCAGACCAGCACAGAAAACCTGTTCAAAAAGCAATAAAGAAGGAAATGAAAGTTGGCACTTGAAAGTGCTGGGCCCTAATTCAAATTGATGTGAAGATGTTGTTGCATTATGAATCTAAAGGTTGACAGTCATTTGGCTTAAAAATGAACCTTTCACAGTACTGGTATTGATTTTTCAGTTAGTTTTTTAATATAGATTATTGATATAGAGTAATGTGGTTTTTAGGGAAATAATGGTTGTGGTTATTATTGCACAATGGTGTGCCTGTATTTTTATATTTGGTGTGCTAAAAGAAAAATGACGAGGTTTATTCATTTATGTGAAATGTATGAAGAGTTCAGGAAATGGTTAAGGGATTTATTTATTTTTAATTCATTTCAGCATTACAGGCCCTGTTTTCAAAGGTATTTTTAAACCACAAAAGAAGGTGTCCTCAACCTCAGGGTATTGCACAAATTGGAAACGGTGATGACTTGCATCCACAGTTTTCTGTCCATAGGCCTATATTATTGTATCCCGCTTTTTCAGATTGGATGACAACGTGTTTGCGGGAATGTTGAAATCTGCAGCAACATCTTTCTTTTTCTTGTAGAGTGGTGTATTATCCACTGCTTTCAACACCTCCACTTTTCTCTGCAAGGATAATGCTTCATGGAAATGGCATTGATGCGGGAGCACTATGACAACTCAAACTGTGTCTATGGCAACTTGAAATGCATCATAGGATTAGTATTCATAAAACATCACTAAATAAAATACAGTACAGAGACAGTAATCTGTGTGCAATACATTTCCCAATATCCTTTACACTCAACAGGAAATTTGTGTTAAGTGAATTCGTATTATAAGAAGTAATGTACAATTAGGGACTTCGTGTCCAGGACCATGTAGAAAACGTGTAGTACTGTTTTAGGAAATGTGTTTAATCCCAGTTTGTTTTAATGAGAATTGACTGTATTAGGATTCCAAATAGAAATATAACCTCTTTGGTGTACAATTAATCTATGACATCATCAGTTTGGGGATAGTGTAAATGTTAAGGGTTAGGAGTAGGATTGTGTAATTTAATCCACTATGAACCCCAAACCAAGGATCATATTTTTTTCTTAACACATGCAAGTCCATGTAGTCACCAATAAACAGATTAATCGGTCACACTTTATATTAAATGTCCAACAATTACAAGTCATTACATTGCAATTAATAAGGTAATTACTTCTACTTGCTGTGTTACACATTAATAATAATAATAATAATAATCTTTATATAGCGCCTTTTATTGTGGACCACCATCACAAAGCACTCTCCAAGATACGAGACTAGGGCGTGTGAACTATGCATCAGCTGCAGAGTCACTTACAAGAACGTCTCACCCAAAAGACGGAGCACAAGGATGTTAAGTGACTTGCTCAGGGTCACACAACAAGTCAGTGGCTGAGCTGGGATTTGAACTAGGGACCTCCTGGTTACAAGCCTGTTTCTTTAACCACTGGACCACACAGCCTACTGTGAATACCTTGTTAATAATAATTAGGTTAAGTGTTAGACTGGGGTTTATTGTATCAACGTAGATACTGTTGTCTGGTTAATATAAAGCAGATTCATCGACGATAATACATAATACATTAGTTATAAAGTAAAATCCATTCCTTTATATTTCTATAATACATTTCCACTTATTATAGACATCCTTTTATTATGTATAATGGGTCAAGATGGGTATGTGGGAAGTTGGCAAGTTCTAAAAGAATAGCAGACCAGCTATAATGATTTCAGAAAGTCAACATTTCTTCTTTTACTTAAGTGTTACAAATATAACTGTTGTCCATGCTATCAGCAGTGTAAATATGCAAAGTTTTACAGTAAATGCAATTGATTTAAAAATAAACTAGTGTGTTCATTGTCTATCCACAATATGGTGGAATTTCCTAAAACCTCTTCAGTAATACAGTAATTTGCTTTATCAACAGATGATACACATATATATCTTAATTAAAATGGAAAAGACAAAAATAAATCCATACAAATAAATGTTACACAGTGTACTTTTTGTTACTGGTATTGTTTCTAAGTACTACTGTATATTTATTATTCATATTATTATGTTATTTTGACTGTATATTGTAAACCATCAAAGCATTATTTTAAATGTGAAGATTCTTTTTGAAATAGAAAGCCACTTGTGAGTCAGGCATTTCAAAGCTTTTATTGCTGGTATGATAGGGTGAGCAGCGTGACCACTTTTTTTCTGCAAATGGAACACAGTGTAATTAATGTTGAGTATTAATGCAGTCCTATTTGTAATTATATGTCCTTCTTTATCTATGGGGTAATTTCCATGTAAAAAGAAAAATAAGTGTTACCTTTTTCTCACTCTATTTTGGTAGTACTTTCGGGTTGTGTGTGTTTCCATGTAGTTTTCTTTTAGCCGGAGAAATTCTCCTTCCAAATGCAAATAACCTATTTAATATTAAAATACGGGAGGGTATATTTAAATGTTTGTGTCTGAGTTCCAGTTTGGCCTTGCACGACTGCTGATATCGTACAGCTTTCTTAAACTGGGTTTCCACAAAGTTTTTAGGTTGTGTTAAAACACTCACAGTGCAGCCTGCCTAATTTGGCCACCAAAAAACAAAAAACATGAAAAAAAACCCCAAAGAAACAGACATTACACAAATAATAATAATAATAATAATAATAATAATAATAATAATAATAATAATAATAATAATAATAAAAACATTTCATAAGAAAGCACTGTGTACTATCTGTGTATTATTTGCTGCATAAATATCTATTATAAACCTATTATACATGTAACCTACATATATATATATATATATATATATATATATATATATATATATATATATATATATTATTTATTTCTTAGCAGACGTCCTTATCCAGGGCGACTTACAAATTGTTACAAGATATCACATTATTTTTACATACAATTACATTATTTTTTTTACACATTATTTTTACATACAATTACCCATTTACAGTTGGGTTTTTTACTGGGGCAATCTAGGTAAAGTACCTTGCTCAAGGGTACAGCAGCAGTGTCCCCCACCTGGGATTGAACCCACGACCCTCCAGTCAAGACTCCAGAGCCCTAAACATTCTGATATAGTCTTGGAACGGATCTAAATACCAGCACTTAGGTTAATAATATAAAATCGATCTAGTCAAGTTTAGTACAGTACATTTTTTAATACTGGTAGGCTACCCCACTCACCCACATTTCCCACGACATAATATTCTTATAATAATAATACTACTGTACTACTATATCAGTACTATATACGCAGTCAAACTTGAATCTGTTACTTAACAAAAGACGACCCAGTAATCAATTTCAGCTTCAAAATGCCAGCGAATACATCCGCAACCAATGCAGATTAAGCAAAATAAACCCAAATTACAAAAGGCCATCTTGAAGTACATTGTGTAATAATAATAATAATAATAATAACTAGTACTGCCAGGCAGTTTTACAGCTTCCAAGCTCAGTACCAGTTGGAGATTTTGGCAAGCTGTACCATTGCTGCACAAGTGACAGAAACAGATCAGTTTTATGGAGCAGATTCGAATCAAAATACTGCATTAGTTCATTATCTCACAACACCATAGTAACCATGACCCTATCTACACACTATAAGGAGTTATAAACTAATTTTACATTTAAGGTCATGATCAAGGTAATTTTTGAAGAGAGTGTATATGGGTTCCTGTCTGTGTTCTATAGTAAGCATTAACCTATATACACTGTGTAAGAAGTTATAAGCTAGTTTTACATTTTAACTTAAGGAGCGGTCAAAGGTTGCAGGCAAGGTCTTTTTTGGATAGAGCACATGTGGTTTCCTATATGTGTTCCATAGTAACCATTAAACCTATCTGCACTTTGTAAGGAGTTATAAGCTAGTTTTACATTTGACCGAAGATTTCAAAAGTTTTTTTTAAAGAAATGCATTAAGTGGCCTGTAAGAGGCAGCTGAGTGAGTGAGCAAGGAGATGGGAGCAGAGGGATGCAGTTGAGACAGCCAGAACCTGAACCAGAACCAGAGGGAGAATCCAGGAGCCAGCAGTAAGCAAGCAAGCAAGTGAGAAGACGGAGAAGTGCACAGGAGAAAGTAGTGTTGACTGGAGCGGCAGTCACAGAAGTAGAGTCGGGAGAGGAGCGGATGCCGTGGAAAAGGAACCAGCAACCGCCCAGGGAAATTTTCTCTTGTATTAAAAAAGGGAGCAAAGCTTTCCGGCAGACTGGAGTGAGCAGCGTGGGAGCCGACACCGCTGCAAGAGAGAGAGAGAGAGAGAGGGAGGGAGAGCAGCCAGTGTGGCGGAGCGGATTGCACTGATAAGGAAGTTTGTTTTCATTCCCCCTTGCTTGCGCTGCTAAGAAGACAGGGGAGTAAACCAGCCCTACGAGGGAGGACGGCACGGGGGAGGAGCGGTGCGCTGCACCTCAACGTTGGGCTAAACGCATCAAAGTTAAGTATTAGTGGCCTGCTGGAAAGGCACTTTAACAGAGGCTTTGGCCAAATAGAGGTGCAGCGAGTAAACATCTACACCGGGATTATACTGTGCTGGTGCTGTGTTTGCTTCCCATTCCTTTGCAGAAGGGTGGCGCCGTGAGGGGGAGCTGGATCAACCAGAATGGGCTGCAACAGCGAGGAGGAGCCATCGTAGACTACAGGAGACACGACCAAGCCAGCTACATTAGGCTGTGAAGAGGAAAGAAAAGATGGACTTGTGCAGGACTGTAGCGTAGCAGGGAGAGTGGAGCCTGGAGCCAAGAATAATTAGGAATGGCCACGTATCCACTTTTGAATATTTCATACTATTAGGCTAAGTTCAGGGAGGTGGGGGGACATTCTAGAGTGAACTATGTATTGGTGGTCTTATTGCAAAGGGACTGGTTGGGGTGTGTTGTTTTGATATTCCTGTTTATTGCTGCCTATTTATTCTGTAGTTTATTTATTCTATCATGTATTTTATTCCTGTAACCAGAGCATGTATATTTTTAGCTGTACGATGTGAAGGGGGTATTGATTAGGGTTTTAGATATTTATTACCAGGATTTTTAGTGTGTTGCCCGTGTCAAACCAGATGGGGGTAGGGAGCGCTATTGTACAGCCAGGGGATCAGGAGATTGTTTATGGGTGTTCTTGTTGGTTTGTGTGAAATAAAGCCTTGCAAAATTGACTTGTGTATTGTCATTCTGATTTTCCTTCCAATCGAGTCCCATTGGGATTCATGCGCCAGTGGTCAGTTAAGCGAGTGTACACAGGGGCCACTGTGCAAACTGAGAGTAAGGACCTGTTACATTAGTATATTAAGCGAGCCTGACCAAACATTCAATTCTGTCTCAATTCAATTCTATTTGAACAACAATACCGGTATTTTTGGTTAAACTGATTCAGGGAAACTGGAAAATGTTGGCTATTATCTTGCGAGGTAATCACTTCCCATGAGAATTCATAATGCAAGCTGTGCTAACACAAAATAAAATATGGCAGAAGCACACACAGATTTTGAGCTGCTTAAATTCTGCAAAAAAAAGTCATGTGGACTCATTTTCTAACAGAGAAAAATCTAAAAAGGATGGCTGTATAGCAGCAAACATTGCGGTATGTTGTTTATGCAAGGCTGAAGTAAAATATGCTGGCGGTACCATCAACCTTACATACAGTGGTGTAGTTCTGCAGAACAGTAATTAAAATTAGATTTTTCAAAAACAAATTATACGAATTCACGTTTTGTTTTTTACATTGAACTCGAGGTAACATTTAATAGGTAATGCATGCGTCTCGCATGTGACTTTTAGGCTACTCTCCCTTGATCAGTGCTGCCAGATTGGTGGTTTTCTAGCCACATTTGGCTTGTTTTGAAAGTATCCAACGGGTAAATATTGTCTTTGGTGGTTTGGTTATTTTTTGACTCTTTTTATTGTGCATGTTTTTTTTTTTTCTATTCCTTTTTGATTATGAGGTCATCTCCAGTGCAGAACTTCAATCACCACGATGCCCTGTATAGTATATCATGTTCTTCACCCCATGTTCTCTGCATCCAATAAAATTATTAATTACACAAACACTCAATTATGTTTTATTCGTCACCAATTTAAGAACTGTATTAGTGCAATTTTAATAGTTTTTACATTTATTTTTAAAGACTCTCTGCCGACAGTTCTGTACAATGTAATTTTACACGATATTCTGAATATCTTTTTTTCCCCTGGATGTACCGCATTTGATCTCATCAGATTAAAAAACAGTAGTTCTGGTACTGTAAGTTATGAGAAGAAAACAAGCAAACAGATACATAAATAAATAGTTTATAACATTGTTTACCAGTATTTTTTTTTTTTAAAATAACTGTGTAGCACTTATTTATGCTTTTGTAATATATATATATTAAATCTTAAAAGCAAGGTCAGTCATTTATTCCAAACCCCGGGTCTCTGCACTGATTGATCTATAAAGCAGCTTTAAACCCATGTTTATGTCCACAATCATAGGATGCACTTAAGGCTAGTGTCAAGTGTATTGCATCTTATAGCTAAGGGACAGAAAAGTCTAAGCTTAAAGCAATTGGCTATCAGATCACCAAACACCAAGATAGCAAAAGTGTAAAACAATGAACAAAAATATCTGTGCTTTGCAAAGGGCTGTGTCATTTATTTAGGTATTTATGTATTGCAAAGGGCTGTATTTGTTTTTATTTATAGTAGCTTCAATATTTTTTTATAACATTGCTTTTAGAATAACCAAACTATAAAGCACTGTCCTTTTATGAGTCAAATGGCAATAATTTGAAACGTTGAATAAATGGTGTCACATAAAAAATAAAAAATAAATGAATGAAGAGATCTCTAAATCCCTCCTGTATACTTATGTTTTCCTGTTTGGTCAAAGAACCTCTCCGATAATAAAGGGTTGCTTTGTGATACAGCCTTTATATAAAGTAGAACATTGCATTTGGTCACAAGTGGGATTTTGAGTGCCGAAGTCTTGTAAGCATAATGTACGACTTATGGACAGGTTTCCATGCAAAAACAATTGTACAGCTTTTTTTCCCATCCCTTAAAGGCGTACAATGTTTTAGATGTGCACTTGCTATACGGCGTGGAATGTGCGTGGTAGGTGTGTGTTGCCTCACATAAATAATGTAAATAATGACTGTGGAGAGAGAGTATTGACTATCTAAGCTGCATGGAAACCTGGCCACTGTCTCTATCACTTGATGCAGCCTCTCTACCAGTCTTATCTCTTGCACAAACTGAGAATCTGGCTTGCATACAACAAGTAATTAAGCTTTAGCTCAGGTCTGTGACTGACAATAACTGTTATTAGTAAACTATACATTACTGTGAAAGTCCTCTGCTAGGATATAAGAGAATGCCTTGTAAATATAACACAGGGCATTCGATAAACAGTATTTTTGACTCCGAGCAGGGCTAAAGGATTGGACGGGCTTGTAGCCACAAACCTGGCAAGTGTTTTAATTCTTCAAAACTAGAATTTTAACTTTTGTGTGCTTTCTGTGATAGCAATATGTTCTTTAAATACGTCCGTTTTCTTTGATGGCCCATAAACACATAACCTTTTTCAGAACTTTACAAAGGTTACACACATAAATCTAATGCTCCTCACTCAATTTGCTGTATATTAAGTAAACATCCCCATTAAGGGAGTATATATGTATTTTTAAAAACCTGATGCTGATGCCTTTGCTACTGTTATTATGTCATAAACCATTTCAGATGCAAACTTCTTATTTTTAGTGTTATGAAATCTCCTGGGGTATAAACTAGCGATAACCTTAATTTTGACATGTCACACGAGTTGGCTGCCATATTAGGGTCATCTGCCATTTTGTTTTCCAGATAATAAAGATCTTGAAACTTTGAAATATTGGCTTTATGCTCATTACACAACTGTATTCTATGGCCTATAGATCTAGTTCAAAACTAAAAAAAAAATGTTGTGTCAGTAATTTTATATTGACATTATCCTCTGACATTATATGTAATTACATGTTTGATGTTTTTTGAAATTTTTTTTGTTTCTTGGATATAGTGACAGAATCGGCTTTCCATTTATAATGAAATTATAATGAAAGTCCAACAGACATTTAAATAGATACAGAGAATGACAGTGTGATGTATTTAACCCCCAAAAATGTTTGATTAAATCAAACCTGTATATAAAACGAAAGAAGTTCAATGCTCAAGAGCTTTAGCCATGTGACTGATCTTAAGATGATTATTAAATCAGTGCTTTCTTTTTTGCAGACCATAGTAAGAGGAAACAGACCTCAGAAAGATGCCTCCATCAATGGCTTGCTGGAAGACTTTGACAGCATTTCTGTAACCCGTTCAAACTCTTTACGAAAGGAAAGCCCTCCTGCACCGTACCAGTCAAACTCCAATCACATTCAAGAGCGCCCTGAAGAAAATGGCTTCAGTCATTACTACTCCAGATACTCTTGTGACTTGGACACAGCTAAAGATTTTCCTTTGGAGCCCTTTAGAGAAAAGGGTAGTTTTGAAGAGGACTGGGGAAGATACTACAAATCAACTAAACAAAATGGACATTCTACAAAAACTAGAGGGGCAGATCCTTTTTATCCGGATGCTATGCCCCAAAAGTCAGACTTTTCTAAAATGCCTCCAGATTACCACACTTACATGGAGACAAAGATTAAATCAGCAGATCTTATTGTGGCAAACCGGGACAATTATAGAGGTTCTGCAAGCAGTTATCCTCATGATTACAGGGAGCAACCTCAAGGCACACCCTCAAGGACTTCCATTCATAGTGAAAGAATTGATTACTCAGATAGTGACTGGGGATACGGGCCCCCAAGAGAAGATTATGAGAAGAGACCAAAGTCATCCTATGTAACCCAGACCAGCCCTCAACCAGCCATTAGACAGCGGTCCAGGTCAGGATCTGGCCTGCAGGAACCTAACTTGCCATATGGAGCTAGTGCTTTTAAATCAACACAGCAGGGTCATGCATACAGTTCATACACCTATCCTCGTCTCTCTGAAACTGTGACTGCCTCAGGTATTCCAAAGGTAATGGTGATCAACCATTTATGCTTATTATAAGTGTGTATGATTGTTTTTTTTTTTTTTTTTTTTTTTTTTAATTGAGGCTTTTGTTGAGGGGATGATTGTACCCAGGTCACCCAATACTATAATTCGGATCTGTAAGTTCAAAAGCTTGTTAATATCGTTTACAGCAGGGGGTTTATATGTTTACCAGAAGAAATCTGCATATCATATAAATGAACATCTTCATTTCATTACATTACACTGGTAAGTCACTTGCATTCTTGTTTATGCTTTCTCTTTTGAGCATAATAGACATTAGGAGTGCACATGTTGCCATCCAGCAGTACTGAAAGTGAACTTTCAGTGACAATTCAGCATACTTAGCTTTCTTCAGTGGCTTTTTTCTCCAATGCTTTAGATAGCCGGTTAATTCTTAGTTCACAAAAGTACACACTAACAATGCAACTGACACTTGCAGTGTTATTAAAGTCGCTTTATATGATTTTTAAGAATAGAACAGTACTCAGAAACCTTTACATTTTAATAAATGAAAGGTTACCAAATGTGAACACACAATTGACAAATAGAAATTAACATTGACATTGAGTGATTGGACAAGAATCAAATTGCGTTGATAAAGGTAAAGAGGGACATTACACCCAATATTCTAATATGGTCAATTACCAACACAAAACAATATTTTAATTGATTGCAGTTGGGTGGCTGGGGATTATCTAATAGACTATGTATTCTACTGAAAGGGTGATTATAATGCATAGATAAAATATAGGTGATAAATATAATAAAAAACCTTATTGTGGTAATTTGATTTGCTGGTTTCTGGATCGTAGACCTAAAGCATTGAGGTATTGTTTTCATTCTCCATACACAGCTATATTTTATTACTCTCTAGGTCAAGTTTGATCATGGGTATTGTATGAGACAAATAACCATTTTGAAGTAGTAATTAAGCAACTCCATAAGGGGAGGTTATATTTTTTTCTCAACAAGCTACCGGTAGCATTACTTCCACTAATATTTTATAAATCATTTTAGATGCCAACTTCATGCTTTCAGTGTTATGGAAACTCTTCATGAGGAATCAAATGGTACCCTTTAATTTGACCCCTCGCACAAGATGGCTGCCATATTGGTGTCGTGTGACTTTTTGGTTTCCAGATGGTAGAGACCTAACTCTTTGAGACTGTGGCCTCATACTTGGTACACAACTGTATCCTGTGATTTTATAGGTCAAGTTCACTCACGGGTATCATGCAAGAAAAATAACTATTTTGGGCTAGTACTTTTACAAAGCTGACCCTGCAGTGTCAAAGCCTTCTTTGTCAAAAACCATTTTAGGTAACGACTTCAATATTTGCAGGGCAAACCTTGATACCCAAAGACCCCAAATTGAATGTTCTAACAGCAGCAATATTTAGATCTGCCAATGTTTAGATCAACTAAATATAGCCCAGTGTTTTTACAGTTGGTTCATAGGTAGACCCAGTTTAGTTGAATTTAGGTTTATGAATGACTTGAAAAAAATAGCTCCCAGCACATTGTTAGTGGAAACAGATGTGTCTTGTCCAGTGTTTTTGTGATTTTGGTCACTGTTGCACGTCTGCTGCTTGTCAAAATACTTTGCAGTGCACCTGTCTGTGGGTTTGATCCATCATGATCTATTTGCCCCAGAAGAGCACCCTCTGGTCATTTTCTGAAAGAATTACCATTCCACAAGCACTTGGAGACTTTAATGTAGGGTTGGCCATAGTGGAGCTGGGGATGTTGGAGCCGGAGTTGAGGTTCCGAAGCAGCTCCACTATTTCCTGCCTTTCACATTTAAAAAATCCTTCCTGAATTATTCAGTTTAAACACTTGAATGAACAAAATACATGAGGCCAAATAAAAAAAAAAAATATGTGTGGTTCAGGTTATCCAACCTACGCTATTTTTAGCACCCGACCCTAAATATTTTTTGCTGATAACAGGCTACATTTTTCGATATCAATCTGAAAAATTGATCACTGTGCGCAGCCTCATTTTCGCTCATGTGATTTTCCAGAAACCTCATGCAAACAAGATCTTCAGTTTCATATAAATTGTCGGCGTCCGGGTATCGCCAAAGGACCGTTAGTTGTTTTGCAAAATAGTTGTTTGAAAAATACGACCACATACCAGAAAAAAACAAAGAAAAAATATATATATAAAAAATATATTCTTGATTTGCCACAAATCATTATGGAATGCCTTGAAATTATAACAAAATGTTTAGATCAGCTGAATAACTTTGAAAAGTCTTCACGTTGCCATAAATATATTTTCTGGATTGAAAGCTTTTAAATGTACTTGTGTCTGAACTGTATTACTGTGATAACAACTATGTATTTTCTTTATATTGTCATCTCAAAAGATGTTAAGTACACAAACCCAAAAAAAACAAACAAACAAACAAACAAAAAAAAGATCAGCGATGTGTTATCATTTAACGCGGTAAAACACATAATCAGAACAATTAAACAAACATCCATTTTTTAAATATAAATTGCTCTGCTATTATCGGTTTCAGTTTTGTACACATAAAAGCCATTACAGGAGCAGCGCATCACCAGTCTGTCATTCTACCAGCAAGTAATAAAGTGGAATCGTCGTATGCATTTGTGTTATGTAGGTATTCACTGAAATTCAGGCCACTGTCACAGTTTACAAAAACTCCCTTATGTTGATAGGTATGTGAACCCACTTTCGCAGTCAGCTATGCTCGTTGGAAGTTTCCACTGCAAGTATTTTTTTGGTTTAGTTTTCCTGCACCGAATCAAGCTAATGTACCACCCCTAATCATGTTACCATGTGGGACCTAAATGACTTCTTAAACATCAATATTAGTAACCGGACAACCAAGAAGAAGCCGGGAGGTGGGAAAGGAATTAAAATACAAAGTTACACATTTGTATGTGTGTGTGTGTGTTATTTGTTTTATTGATAGATACGTTTAAATTGTTATATTTTAATAAGTAGCACTTATATAAGGGAAGTTGGCTCTTTTGAGAAAAATATCTGGACAGTATTAAACCTTTTTTGCGTATTTCCATTGGAATATGATATCACTTTTATATCCTCTGTAATCTATGAACTTGCAGTCTTCTTGGATGTGTCTATCTTTGCATGAATATGCAGAGTGCTTTCCCGTTATTTAGGAATGTTAATATATATATATATAATATATTTTGTAATGACCCGTGCCCTCGGAGTAGAAAGCAGAAGACAGACGCGTTGCCAGGGTGCAAGGAATAACCAATTTATTGGTGAAATTAACACGGTCTTTGTTCAGGCCAAGACCATACCACAAAAACAATAAAACCCTAACTCCTTCCTTCACTCACTCTACCCCACTCTCACTCTCTCCCAGGCACCTTCCTCTTCCAGTCCCCCACAGGCCCCATCTCACAGGTCGTCTTTCCCAGGGCTCTACTCCGCGCCTGAACCCCCACCCTCTATCTCTCGCTCTACGTCTCTCCTCGGGCTCCGTTCTCTCACACTCTCTCACCCAGGCCCCATCTCACAGGCCTTCTTTCCCCAGGGCTCCGCAGCTAGGCTCCGCTCCGCGTCTGAACCCCTACCCTCTATCTCTTTCTCCACGTCTCTCCCCGGGCTCCGTTCTTCCCACTCTCTCACCCAGGCCCCATCTCACAGGCCGTCTTTCCCCAGGGCTCTGCAACTAGGCTCCGCTCCGCGCCTGACCCTCCCACTCTACCTCTCTTTCATTCAGCTTTCTCTCGCACAGGCGGTACCCCCCTGCTGCTCCTGCCCACTTCACCCAGATTGAGGGGAGGGGAAAAGGAGGCAGTGTGGTCCAATGGTTAAAGTCCAGGGCTTGTAACCAGAAGGTCGCTGGTTCAAATCCCACCTCTGCCACTGACAGTCACTGGTTCAAATCCCACCTCTGCCACTGACTGACTCACCATGTGACCCGGAGCAAGTCACTTAACCTCCTTGTGCTCCATCCTGTGGATGAGATGTTAAATCAATGTCCTATAGTAAGTGACTCTGCATATAATGCACAGTTCACAGCCTACCTCTGTAAAGCACTTTGTGATCATGGTCCACTATGAAAGGTGTTATATAAAGATAAAAAAGAGAGAGAATGACGTGACGTTCTGTAGATGGCACGGGTTTATTCTATGGTAGTATTAAAGAAGATTGATTCTATGGTAGTAGAAATGTGTAAGACTTTTGCACAGCAGTATGTATATCTATACACAGAAATCCCATACAGTGCTATTTTTCCTATTACTAAGTTTATATTAGAATATTCAAACATAAAAATCCATATTCATCCCAGCACTACTTTACTGGTATCCCACTAGTATTAGATAGTTGTCCAATGCATTTAATCATTTAAGAATACTTATGGTATAGTACTTTAAGAAAATGTAATGTAACAAATGGTTATAGTAATATTAACTCTAAAAAGCATTAGTGTTGTACTGCATGTCAAAGAATAACATACAAATACAAACTAGTTTATGAGGCAGAAATAAGTTATTCAAATGATCTCATGTTACTCAGTGGATTTGTAAGGATTATTTTCTATAGTTGTACTGTCAAATTGAAAAAGACAAGTGCTGTACCTAAAATGTAGTTTATCTGCTATTTTATCTGCATTTTATCTGAGCAACTATTGTATTTCAGCTTGAAAATATATGCATATGTATAAATAAGCAGGCCAAATTGTTGATTATATCTCACAAATCAGTTGACTCAATGAGCAGTCTATTGTGTTTTAATGCAGTGCAGTGGCTATGATGGATTTCTTGTCAGTGCTTAATCTGCTCTGCTGCCCTGATCTTGAATGGGTCCTATAGGCTGTGAAACATTATTCTTAAGGACTGAAATTGGCTACAAAAGCACACTGAAAATCCATTAATGGAGATGTAATAATGATGTGGGGAACAAAAGTTAATTAACAATAGGCTACATTTTGACCCCAGGTCATTGTAGCAGCACATAAAATAAATTATCATTTATTTGTATATATATATATATATATATATATATATATATATATATATATATATATAATTTTTTTGGCAGTTTTCTTATTGGATATGTAAATAATCAGCTTGGAAGCCTAGTTATTGTACCAAAGTTTAATACAAGTCCCAGTTTGTAGTGGCTAAAAAGAGTATGTTTGGTCATGTTAGTTCCAGTGCTCAGGTTGGTTTGGGTAGCAATATTGATCAGCCAAAGATGTAATTCAGCTTGCATAATCTGTTCGGAGCCCTTGCTAAATGGAATGCCCTACATTTTGGGTTTGTATTGGGTTTGCTTTGGCTAATCTTCGTAAGTGTCAAGCAACTGCCACAATATTTCCTCCTCTTACTGTAATTGGAAATACAAATGCTAAGCGATAAGAGATAACAAATGAGCAACCCCACACAAATAGACATGAACACTGCTATGTAGTTCCTAGCAAATGCATTTACCTCTCCCTTGCCTTCTAAAGTTAAAATCCTGAATGATACAGAAGATCTATAATTGTATTTTTAGCAAGAAGTGATCTGCAACTCTTCGGTATAATGTAGATGTTAATCCATGCTTTCAAAGTAACAGTGTTGCAGTGTTTCTGTACTTGTGTTTATCAAATTATCTTTATTTATCAAACCCTTATCAGAACCTTTAAAAAAAGATTAAACTGATCTGATACTGTACCTATTTTAGGATGGGAAGCATTGTCATTTACATTAAACAAACGAAATAGTAAAAAAATGAGATAAAACACTTTGAAACAAAGAGCACTTTGAACAGTGTTCTATTATTACTATTTATTTCTTAGCAGACACCCTTATCCAGGGCAACTTACAATTGTTACAAGATATCACATTATTTTTACATACAATTACATTATTTTTTTACACATTATTTTTACATATGATTACCCATTTATACAGTTGGGTTTTTACTGGATCAATCTAGGTAAAGTACCTTGCCCAAGGGTACAGCAGCAGTGCCCCCCCACCTGGGATTGAACCCACGACCCTCTAGTCAAGTGTCCAGAGCCCTAACCACTACTCCACACTGCTGCCCTGCTGTTCTAGTAGTGTTATATTCTATATACTGTGTTCTGAGCCTCTGTATCTGACACTTGTATACTGCAGTGCAAATATATACCAGTGCAAAATTATAGAAACTTTTAAGTGATTGAGTGAATACCAATTTTCTGTGCTGTGTTGTTGCATAGAGTGCCAAAGGTTCTCTTTACATGAACAAGCTATGAAGAGGTAGCTAGACATGTTTTTTATTTTTAATTACGTAATTTATTTGTATCTACAGAGATGCATCGTTAATGTTTTAGTGTTCAGTGTTTAGTTGCATTGCATTTTGAAGAGATATTGTAAACGTTATCTTATGTGTTCTTACAAAGTCGACAAGGTAAGCTCTACAGTAATTTTAACAGCAATTAAATACGTGTTTACCTGGTGGTTTACAAACTATAAGCAATTTATTTCATTTTTTTTTTAGTTAGTTGTATTTAAAATAAGAGCCATGGTGGGGTTGTTGATATATAACAATACCAGGTGTTTTAGGAAGTCAATGGATTTACTCATGATCCTCATTTCTTTTAGTCTGCGAGATTATCAGATGACAATCCCAATAGCACGATAAACATAAAGATATCATATATCCACCTTTTTCTGGTGACTATTATCACAACAAAATAACCATTCAAAATGGGTTGCATTCGGTGAGCTGATCATCTATTAAAACATAACAAAAGAAAATGACAAACAAACCTCTCTTGACATTAACAAATAAAAAGCTCCAATGCCTAAAAAATACATGAGTGATCTGTGTGACTCATCGTGTTTTATCAAAGTGTAGAACAATGAGCAGATGAGCGTTAAGTCTTCTGTCTGCATTTCAGGGGTTTAATGATTTTGTCCTGCAACATTAAAAGCATTTCTAGTTTGTTGTTAGGTTTCTATACTAGCACGGTCAGAGGTAACAGCACATACTATTATCAGCTTACCAGCTGAATTAACAATGAAATCATTAAAATAATGCCAGACCTGGTTAGTCATTTTAGAGTACCTTGGATAAAAAATATAGGCCTGCTAGATTTTATTAGTCATAGCCATTGTCTGTACAAACTGTTAACAATTTCTGAATAAAATGAAAAACTAAACATGGCTTTCTGAGGTTCATTGTACGAGATGATACTATAGATGAATTGGAACTGAGGTTTTGTTGCTCCTGGTTCTCTGCATCATACACTGAGACTCTCTGTATCCCATGCAATGCTAACACAGTTCTCTCGCCATGAATCACTTCAGGATTATTACACTCATTGAGTGTGTGGGCTCACATACAAATAACCCTGCAACACAGTTGCACCATAAGCTAGCTTGCAGTCGTCTTTACATTCTCCGATATACACGCAGTGCTGCCAAATGTATTCCCTTTGGGAATTTCTATTTTACTTCTTGGGCTATAGCTTAACTATGCAATTTTTAACTTTCTCGAGATAGTGGTAGAAATATAGTGGCAGATTTTACTTGAATGTCGGAAATGGCATCTTTCATATTGTTTTACAGTGTAAAATCTTCTCTTCTACAGTCAATAGCTTTGATTACATGCAAAAATAAACATATATCCCACCTTTTTGCCACACTGTTTTGGTAGTACCTTTCAAGAAATTTGGCTATATATTTTGTTTTCTTTTAGAGTGAGAAATTATTTTTCAAAATGTAAATGACCAAATTAATATTAAATTGTGGGAGGGTATATTTAAATATTTCTGTCTAAGTTCCAATTTGGCCTTGCGCAACGACTGATATCATGCAGAAAAAAGCGAGGGAAACAATACAACAACCCAGACATAGCGTTACACAAATACCAAACACATTTAAAAAACAATATTCCATAAGAGATCACTTTGTACTATCCATGCATAACATTTTTTGACAGCATATATATTTATATACATATTATACACATACATATAGGCTATATTATATACAAGGTTTCCTCCAGATCCTTATGGTAGTCTACGAACAGAGCTAAAATCCAGCACTTATCCAGTCAAAATGTATAGTAGAGTACATTTTCAAAATACTAATAATAAGTCTACTATAGGTTACCCTACTCACCCACATTTTCCACTGTATAGTGTTCCTATAATAAAAATAATACTTTTTAATTATTATTTATTTATACATTTTTCAACTTGGTCATAGGTGCTTGCCAGGGGATAGTTTCAGCAGATCTCAGTTGTTAATAAATAATTGCTTGGTATGGCCAAGTTGTGCGTGGTTACGTCACAAATGGGATCTTTACTGCTGAAGTCTCATGAACATATGTTAAGGCTTTTGTACTTGTTGCCATGCAAGGTGATTTACCCACCCTTTTTAGCTGTACCATGTTTTGGTTCGTGGGGAATATGTATGATATGTGTGTGCTACGTAACATTCTCACAACAATGGACGGAGAATATGGAGTTTCTAAACTGCATGTAAACCAAACCGATGTTTACTGTGAAATACCGTTGTAAAAGTGTAACAAAGTAAAGTAAAGCATAATGGAAGTATGGTAAAGCACAGAATAGTTAAGTCTGGCAAATACACAGATAAACATGGGGAACTGCAAACTTGTTCTTTTTACCATGGCACACAATCAATTTTCAGGGTTATATTTGAAGGGATTTTTTTTTCTGATTGTCCCACGGACAGGTGCAAGGCAGATCACTGGTTGTCCACAAACAAAACTGATTGTCTGCAGCACCGACTGTGGGGGTGATTCTAATTACTGATATTCCATATCAATAAATGGCAGATAGTGATTCCGATACTTTTCTTACTACCAGTACCTGAAACACAGATGATGAACTGTGTGAAAAGCCAAATACTGTAAATGTAAAACATGCTGAACTAATACCATTCATCCCACGACGACAAAATAAAACTCCCGCTTAGCAGGACACACACGTACATCCTATATAGCACTGCGCTCGGCTGACTGCAATTTGATTGGCAAGACACAAGAGGTATGTTGCTATGTACATTGCAGAAGTGGCGTTCGCTGGTTCACAGCATTTCTATAATATTATGTTTCTACCATATAGTAGATGCCGGCAGACACCGATAGAGGAAGTATCAGCTTTCATTATACAGGATGTTGTTAAAATATATTTATGAAGTACTTGTCCAATGGACCATGGAATAATAGCTAATTAGGATAACATTTTAATAGAGGTGTCACTATCCTTATTGTCTTTTATAAAGTACCAACAAACTTTATTCACAGTATAACAAATTCAAAGAAGCAGTACAAATATTAACATCAGGAATCTATGTTCTTTTTTAATATAGCACATTTAAACAAAACAAAATATTTCATCAGTACTTAAAAATCTGTTTTTTTGGGTTTTTTTTGAAAACATGTAATTTGTAATGAAGTTAATTTTAAATTTGTCATTAACCACACTAGTTAACTATACATAAACCATTGGACATCAGACAATAAAGTAAGATACATTTAATAGAAGCAAAATATTATGGCTACTAAATTGTACTGCATCCAAGATTCATATTTGTGCATTTCAGGGCTAATAGGCAAAGCCAGGATTTTCTATACAGAATGGGCTATTAACATACAAAATATTTTATAAATGTTTGTTCATCACATAAGCCCACTCCTGTTCTTCTCTGGCTGATTCCCTTGTGTGTTTATTCTTTTCCATTAGAGCTTGTACACTGAAAATAAGTGTTACAGTGATCAAATGCAATTGTGCTTTAAAAACGAAAAGCTCTTTTGTTGTTGTGAACTGGCAGGCATTGTCAGTAGTGCTGAGATTTAGCTGCACACTGGGTTGTTGCAGCAGATTATAGTGACAAATTGATGTTGCGGCATTTTTTTTTTTTGCAGTCTCAGCATAAAATGGCCAAATGATGTTCCACTGCAGAATTCAATTTCACAGTTCAGTTGGGTTCTTGATTACACTGCCAAACTCAGATTAATGTGCATTTAACAAACATGGATCAGGGGACTGCTGGTTGACAGCCAGAGGTAGTGCTGGCAATTGATAGCAGTGCAGAGTTTTATGCCCTGTCCATCCCCAAGCACCACTCATGAAATTGATTGATTAAATGAATCCACGGCTGTAATTATTTGCAATCCTGATACATCAAGAGGCTATGTCTGAAGTTCTCCTTTGAGACTGTCCAAGCACTGTCTTAAGGCATTTAAAAGACTATACACGTCCTGTCACAATACATTTGTGCTATGTGGGTGTGGTAGAGGTAATTTAATTTTCTGACATCATTGGATTTAACTTTTTCTAATCAGTCAAAATCAGGGGTTCTCCATAGAACATGGCAAGTTTCTATTTAATGCCTTTATAGTTCTCTCAGTGATGTTTAGTATTGCAGTACCAAATAGTGTTGATAGGATGTTTTTATTTGGTACATACTGTATAGACATCTGTTCATTTTTGTTTAATGTACATTAGCCTCCTCTTGTATCAGAGTGGGCAAACTAAGGGCAATGAAGGAGGATAAATGGAGGTAGTGTGGGGTAAGCAGAGGTAAGCAAATTCAGTCTTTGTTCAAACCATGTCCTTAATTAAATGAACCAGCTGAACCTCTGACCAAGGATCTCATTGATTAATTATACTTAATAAAGCTGGAGTGGAATGCCACTGGAGTTGTCTGCGCCTGATGCAATGATTAGACAAGGAGGCAGGGTCCAAGTCAAAGTGTGAAACAGTGTAAAAAAATAAACATTCTGCAAGTGTTCTTAAAAAGTGGCTCAGTGTGATAAATGTATTTCAGATCTGAACTGCCTCCTAGCTTCCAGTCCAAGATTTCTGCCAACACTAAGTCGTAATTTAGATAAATCTCATAATTATCAGTATCATTGAGATGACCTCACTGCATGGCTGCCTTCGGTCCACAAATGAGCCAAATTTTATGTCTCCATTGTCTAATGTGGACTGAAAATCATTCCACTTCCACTTTTCAATAGGACTCATGCTATCAGTGTACACTTTGAGCATCTTATATACACAGTAAATACCATAGTGTCTCGGTGCACAGTCAGACATTATCAAGAACAGCCTTTTTCTTCTTGAGGCAGAATCACCATATTTTCCTGCTTCTTTAGTTTTTACAAAACATTTGGCACACAATATGTCCCATCTATTGACAGGTGCTGTGTGTCTTAAGAATTGGAAAGTTCAGTAACATTTTAGAAACATCATCTGAACAGTCTGTGAAGTTTGGTTCAATTTTAAATTGAATGGTATTCATGGAACAATAGAAATGAGATCTAATGGGGTCTATTCAATTAATCAAAACAGCGTCAGATCTAACTGCAAACAATACCTTTTTTATATTATTACAGATTAACATGTACTGTTGGATATATTTTGGGCCGTTTAGATCAACTGCTACATATACCCCATATACAGTGGATTTTTTTATGATTAAATTATTTGAGCTTTAAACACAGCACGACAAGAGATTGAAGCCTTAATTCATTGTTTTGTTGTTTTGTAGGTGGATTATGAAAGAGCACAGAGAGATGTAAGCCCACAGGTGCCTGGTGCAGAAACTTACTCTATGAGCCCAACAAAACTACCTCAAAGTCAAACCAAGCCAAGCTACCCAGGTGGTTACCAGTACCCCACAACATACCACAAACCATCTCCGTACCATCACCCCCCTGCACAGCCCAGTCCTCAGTATGGGGCTCAAGCTTCTTACTCCCAGCCCTCGTCTCCCTACATTCCTCCTGGTGCTTACCCTCCTCCGAGCTGGGGTTCCTCCTCGGACCAGCAGCCCTCGAGGGTGTCCCACGAACAGTTCAGGGCGGCACTCCAGCTGGTGGTGAACCCTGGTGACCCCCGGGAATACCTGGACAACTTCATCAAGATCGGAGAAGGCTCCACTGGCATTGTGTGCATCGCCACAGAAAGGCACACCGGCAAGCAGGTTGCAGTAAAGAAAATGGACCTCAAGAAACAACAGAGAAGGGAACTGCTATTCAACGAGGTTTGTAAGCTGTTCTAATACTTTTAAACCTACAAGTGGAAGGTGGTGAAGTGGGCTATGCATTAATAAAATATAAAATGCTTGGGCTTAATACATAAAGTTGAGCATTGATTAAAAATTATCTGAATGTTAAAGAAAATTCTAGGCTTATACAATAAAATAGAGCATTATATTCCATCAGACAAACAGATACTCTGCACTTATTCCCATTATGCACTAAAAACGTTTGATTTGAAAATGATTTAGTTCTTAGGCTAGTTGCAGGATAATGGTTTAAATGAGTGGACAACCATTGGTGTCATGTATGCATTCATGACACACTAGAACAGAGATTTTCTTTCATAAAGCAGAAAATAGGTGTAGTACATGAATACTGTATTTACATCGGATTGATTTGGAACGATAGATAACATTCCAGGTCCTTTACCAGAGATTAAGGCCCTTGTATTGACCAATCAGGTTAAAGGAAATCTCCTATCCATGTACTAATATTAATTAGGTAATTTGAATTTTGAAGGCGAAATTCTCTCCCTAAAAGAAAACTTCATGTAAACCCAGATTGCCTGAGAAGTACTACCAAAATAGCATGATAAAAAGGTGAGACTTAGTGTTAGTTTTTGCATGTAAACCAAGTCATTGAATAGAAAAAAAAAAATTAAAAAAAATTTACAATCTCTCTCTCTCTCTCTCTCTCTCTCTCTCTCTCTCTCTCTCTCTCTCTCTCTCTCTCTCTCTCTCTCTCTCTCTCTCTCCATTCAGGTAGTTATAATGAGAGACTACCATCATGAAAATGTGGTTGACATGTACAACAGCTACCTTGTGGGGGATGAGCTATGGGTCGTCATGGAGTTTTTGGAAGGTGGTGCTTTGACTGATATTGTAACCCATACCAGGTAGGTTTATACAACTTGTGACAGTATTATATCTACATTCTGTATAAATCCTATATGAGAAATAACTATTAATATATATTTTTAATTTTTGGTAGCAGGTATTAAAACATGTTAGTTGAGTCAGCTGTCTTCTTCAAAATGTGTACTTCTTTAAATTACTTAGGAAGCAGGCTGTTTTTGTGTGGGTTGTTTTGCTGCTGATGTGTGTAAGTACAGTTTGTCTGCATGTTCAATTATAGTTATTTCTCTTATACATCCAGCAAAGTGGCACAATGTCAAATGATAATTACACTATTTTGTTCAAGGTTCTTACCCTTTAAGGACAAGTCGTGATATATTTTATAGTATTTGTATTCAGCTCCTCAGCTCTGTTCAGGCTTTATATTTGTGTACTATTTATTCTTCTCATCATGAAGAAGAAATATGAATACCAGAAATAATAAAAGAATAGATTGCATTCTTAATTTTCAATTTTAATTGTAATACGTTGCAACACATATAGGGGTCTATTTTAATACTCTAAGCAGAGGAGGATCTAAATATTGATTCCCTAAAATGTCTAAACATAATTTCTTGTAAGCCTTATTTCTGTGTATTTTATTGTATTTGGTGTTACCACGTTATTAAGTTGGTTTGGAACACCAGCAGGATTAATATTGAGCTGGTTGCTGTATTAAGAAACACTACTGTATGGATCAGTAAAATAGACCCTATATAGCTATATTACAGTGATCTCAACAGTGGCAGCTCTTAACTATAAAGCTGATGTTTTCCATACAGGATGGTTTTTTGACACCTTTATTGAAATTTGTAAAAAGCTTATATGTCCTTGTAACAGGGGACTCGCTACACGTGATGAAATGATTGCTTGAAATGATGACTTGGATGACGTGGATACATGTTCGCTGCTTGATTGACAGGAGACAGAGACGAGAAGGTTGGGATTTACACACCCCACAGCTGCGCAGGTTTCATTTACATATAGTCCAAATAGGAACCCCATGTGATGCTACGGCTCGCACTATCTCCGCTAATAGATGGAGGTCCCGCTTCCACAACTGTCTGCTATACTGGGTGGGATCTGCTATCCCGGAATGAACTTCCTGTTCCTTGGGCAGTTCACCGAACAACCTTGGATATACACACAATCGTTGGTGCATTGCAGTTTCCTTCTCCTGGAACAAAACCCCTGACCACTTCCTGCCCTACACGATCACCGTTAGAGGTGGTCGCTTCGTTTCCTGAACCCGGACCAATGCTTCGGCAGCAGCAGTACTCTGACCCCTATGACTTACAGCAGCCTTGATCTGTATAATCGGGACCCTTTTATTCCTGGCGCTCTGCTGCACCACGCCCACCTGCTGATTAGGAGCTTGCAGCTGGTAAACACACATACGTTGCTTGTTCCCGCAACTAAACACAGCAGGCAGGCTGCTACACACAGAGCATCAGGTTCCCCATTAATACCAATCACATTCTTATTTAAACAATTACAACACTCATATTTACAAATAAACAATTATAGAAGCCCCTCCTTATGTGCATGGCCCCAGCCCTGCTACATACCCTCCCCCTCAGAATAATCTTCAATAATCGACCCAATAATCACGCACAAATACATTATTTACATGGGTGGAAGGGAAGGAACGTTGGGGCTCAGCTGGCCTCTGCTACGCACCAGATGGTCTGCTCTTGCTAGCTAACCTCAACGTTAGCTCTTTCACTCCTCGGCTTCTGTGTGGGGGTGCTCGTACATCCCCCTTGGCGAACCCTGGGCCTCTACGCTGGGAGCCTCCTTCACCTTCAGGCCTACCTCACAAACCCAGTGTCCCATTTGTCTTTTCTTTGGGGCACTTCTCCTGAGGACATTGTAGTGCACACTCCAGGCTTGCTGTCCAACATCCTGGTAATGGTGTCGCTATGCACCCCAGCATTGGCGGTGCTGATTTTTGGCACTTTGGCAGTGCCCATTCCCATTCCCATGCCCCAAAACCCCAAGCCCGGTAAACTCCCGGCCGCTGGCAGTTTTGGCTGCGTGGAGGGTAGCATGGCTGGCGGTAGTGTGCCTGGCAGTACTGTGCTTGGCCTCCACTGCGCTCCCTTCCTGCAGCTCCTCCCTCTTTGGATATCGGAACAGCAGTTCCTCCCACTCTCGCCTTCGGGGACGGCAGCTCCTCCCTTTCTGACCTTCGGCTGGTAGCTCCTCCTCCTCAGGCTGTCGGGACTGTAGCTCCTTCCTCTTTGGCCCTCAGGACGGCAGTTCCTCCTTCTTGGAAGGGTAGCTCCTCCTTTTTTCGGACATCAGCCCCTTCTCATGGATGGCAACTCCTCCTTTGGCTCTCGAGACGGCAGCCACTCCTACTTTGGCCTTCGGGGCTGGCAGCTACGCCTACTTTGGCCTTCGGGGACGGTTGCTCTTCCACCTCCAACTTTCGGGGACGGCAACTCCTCCCTCTCTCGCTCTCAGGACAGAGCTCCTCCCTCTCTTGCTCACTCAGCAGCGCCTCCGGTGGCCGCCGAGGTTCACTCGCGGTTTATCCTTGTCCCCCCGAAAAAAATTCAGGGGGATGGTGGGTCTCAACTCTTCTCCGATGTATCTCGAGCTCCTCCGAATGTCCCGCCTTGACTCGGCAAAACGTAGCAAAACCAGTTGCCACCATGTGTAACAGGGGACTCACTACATGTGATGAAATGATTACTTGAAATGATGACTTGGATGCGTGTTCACTGACGTGGATGCGTGTTCACTGCTTGACTGACAGGAGATGGAGAGTAGAAGGTTAGGATTGACATGCCCTGCAGTTGCACACGGTTTATTTACATATAGTACAGATAGGAACCCCACGTGATGCTACCAGCAATTGTAGCTCATGGTGGATATACGGCCCAGAGTACAAAAGGCAAAATAAACAGTGTACAAAACTAAAGGTGCCGTGAAGACGGCTTGTGCTACTCCGCTAATAGAAGGAGGTTCCGCTTCCACACCTGTCTGCTATACTGGGTGGGATCTACTATCCCAAAACTAACTCCCTGTTCCTCGGGCATTTCACCCAACTCCAACATCGGATATGCACCCGATCATTGGTGCGTTGCAGCTTCCTTCTCCCGGAATAAAACCCCTGACCACCTCCCGATCTTGGAATATACACATGATCCCCGTTAGAGGTGGTCACTTTGTTTCCTGAACCCAGTTGTTCAGCAGCACAGATGGGCCGATGCTTCGGCAGCAGCAGCACTCTGACCCCTATGGCTTAAGGCAGCCTTGATCTGTATAATCGGGACCCTTTTACTCCTGGTGCTCTGCTGCAACACGCCCACCTGCTGATTATGAGTTTGTAAATTAAACACATTCAAGCTGCTTGTTCCCACAACTAAACACAGCAGGCAGGCTGCTACACACAGAGCGTCAGGTTCCCCATTAAAACCAATCCCGTTCTTATTTCTACAATCACAACTCTTGTATTTACAATAAACAATTATAGAAGCCCCCTCCTTATGTGCATGGCCCCAGCCCTGCTACATTCCTTTCATATGAACTAGTCATTACTGTATTGTTAAGGGTGTCTATTGTTTAGATCATTAACATGGACCTTTTTTCAATGTCTGCAAATTACTCAATAGAAGCCTTCAGTTTCTGAAGGAGAGGTAAAACAGGACACAGATTGCCAGATTATTACTTGCAGTTGACATGGTTTTATGAGCCAAAGGCAAATCTGTGGACTTAAAACAGAAGTCTGGAGAAAGCCACGAATAGCATCAACAGCTGTTAAACATTGCCAAATGGTTGTTATGTAATAGTTTATTTATCTAGCTACCTTTAGATAAATGCAGAAAATAGGATTGCTTTTGTCTATTAAACTAAAATGTATTTTTTGTGCAGCATGGTCAAATCTGATCTTCAAAAGGGTCATACAAAGTCCTTTTTATAAAATAAACTATACATTATACTAAAGGTTTTTTTTTTAATGACTTGGTATGATAAATCATCTGGACTTACATGCCATGTTGAAATGGCTTACATTAAAATAGTTTTATTTAAATCAGAGAGAAGATTAAACAAAACGTTCCTCATTTCACTAATTTTACAAAATAGTACGCTTACTTTTTGTGCATACAGTGAAACAAATAAATCAAATGGAGGGTGGTCCTGTCTTTCTTATGGTATGAAAAACAAGGAACATTAATTTCACGTTAATTTTAAAGCATGTGAAATTAAAGTAATCAAATAATTCCATTATTTCTACCTTACATTTTGGAATTTATAATAGCCTAATAATTAGAGAATAATAACATAAGAAAATGTACTTTGCTGGGTCTTAATATGTTTTTATCTATGCATTTTTGGTACCAACATAACTTTCAGATATATTTTAAAGCATTCTCTTTGTTAATGTATTTTAACGGGAAAGTCTCATTTACCCGTGAGAATCAAGTAAATGCTTGTGAAATCAACGGCCACTTACACATGGAAACACGGGTTTCTCATGAAAGTGTTAATTAGTTCATTCAAGTGCCTTACCTAATGCCACTATAAGTCACATGGAAATACGTAAGTTACCATGGTCCAAAGATGGCAGTAGGGAAGTTAATTTTTTTGTTTGCAGTATTTCCATGATCAGATTGATGTTGCAGTGTAACAGGGGGGATCTGTGCTGACTATCTAGCGTATGTGTGCTTCTGTAGCAAGAGGGCAGCAGCCTCGCAAGATCTGCCTGTCAATCATGGCGATGACACGGAGAGGTTGGGAGGAAGGTGTGTTGGCTTCCCCTCTCTCTGAGTGGTTGAGAGGCGGGCCTTGGTGGTTTGCTCGGCCCATAAGAACTCGCTTGGTTGTGCATTCAGGTGGCCATGACCGGGGAAACCCAGTGACGCTAGCTGAGAAGGTGAGCGTAAAGAAACACCGAGAGTGAGAGAATAAAATCAGGCAAGCACGGCTGAGGAAGACAGCCAGCTTTAAATAAACTAATTATTAAAATATATAGTTACGTACCCGAGGGGACGTGTGTAGTGATAGGGGAACCTTAGCCACCCCAGTGTATAGTGCACAGCGAAGCGTAGGACGGAGACCCGAGCTGACCAACATAGTGTCACTGGAGGCACTGCGTAAGCAGCATTTTTGTTTTGTAGTTTTATTACTGTGTTTTATTTTCCCTTTTTCATTTCACCTTTTGGTTTTCATTATTTTGGGGGGGTGGGGCAAAAAGGTACCATGTCCATGTTTATTTCATGAGACAGAAATGTCTCGAGTAAGAGTAAACACATGTAAAGTAAGCCATTGTCTGTCTTTTCATTTTATTGAAGAGCCTATGGTAAGCAGGAAATACATGCTTTTGTGTTACTGACTTTTCTGGAGAGGATAACATGTTACATGTTTCACGTTTTTACAAGAAATTAAAAAAAATCTTAAATATAATGGATCTTACAGCATGTACAAATTAAAAAATTTTTGTGACTACAGGGTTGATTTAATCCACTTATACCGTGCCGTGATAAGCCACACCTGGAATTCTACAACAGTGGTTTTCTTGGGATTACACCTAAACATATGGCATTTTATTCACCATACATGTCCGTCTTTAAATGAAATAGGCATTCCTTAAAAAAAAAATAGTTAATAGGATTAGCTTCTGCATTTGCTTGTGGACCATTCATCTGGGGAGAATATGGAGCTTACTGTGATAAAATACATGACTGAAGGCCTTCCAGTTCAGTTTCAGTCATGCAAGCAATATGTAATGCTGTGTCTATCACTATCAGAATTTCCTTTCGAGAGTGTTTCATTACAAACCTTTCTTTGCCTGCCACTTATATTCAAAAGTTTGAAAACAATAGCATTTGCATAGATCATTAAGTTGATTTCACTAAGAATATGTTGAAAGGATCATGACTCCTCTGGCACATTCCAGTGTAGGGAAAGGCTTAACAGCTCTCAAGCAAACATATATTGTCTGAAGAATTGGATATGTGTGTGTATACAAAAAATGGAAATGTTTATTTGTATTTATTTATTTTGGGGTTGATTTGGTGTTTTAAAGTAATTTGGGATCACTGCAATGCATTTGGCACGCGACATTAGATAATAGATAACTTTTGAAAAGTGGCATTCATTTCTTTTAATATATGCACTCATGACTTTAAGACAATGCGTCATTCTTTAGGAAAGGTGCATCTGTTCATAGAGCAAGTATCAAAACATTAAAAAAGGACATCTGAGAAGGGTGACGATTTCAGGTACATTTTCCTGTGCACTGACTGCACTCACACTGTTTTGTTTACAGGGTCTCTCCTTTACTGCAAAACACTTATGACAGTGCAGTTTAGCCAGCACGGTGTAAATTGGTGTTTTATTTTTGTGCAGAGACTTATGTGACTTCCTATTTTCTGTGATTTTTCGCCATTCCTGTGTCACTGAACATTTAGAAAGTATATAACAAAAGATATTACTTTTTGCTGTTCCTGCCTGCACTGTTGTATAATATCTTTTTCAACATAATTGCAAATGTTTTTGTATTTGTATTCCCATATCCTTGGTCAGAAATCAGTATTGACCACTTACTTTTGTAGGAAACACAACAGGCAGCAAGGGTAAATACTGTGTTTTCTTATAAATTCGATTACCATGTTAATAACAAGGTTCTATAAAAATAAAGGTTATAGCAGTGTGTAATAACAAAGAATACATTTTGAAGTACATTACAAAATCCTAAGGCCCCATTTGTATTACTATTTTGACATGCAATATATCCTTGTACTTAAAGCGTGTTTAAAATGTTAACATTTTTCAATATGTTTTCTTTGGGTGTTATTTGGATGTAAAAATAATGTAATAGAAGAAAATATAGCATTACAATTTTATGGTGGCACAGTGGGGGAAGCAGCATTCTATTCACAGATTAGACCCAGGTATAATCACAACTTTCATCTACCAGGTGCTAATATGTGCCATGCATCTTTTTTGCATAGCTCACGGGGGCAGCAGGAAAGGTCACATCACACTCACATCTAAATATTTGTTTGGAAATAATATAAGATACAATAATGGTGTTAATGATTACTGCATTTGAGGTATCCCCTGTGTTACTTGACATACATTATTTACACCATTCTATTTTCATTGCAGGATGAATGAAGAACAAATAGCAACAGTGTGTTTGTCAGTGTTGAAGGCTTTGACATATCTCCATACTCAAGGTGTTATTCACCGGGATATAAAAAGTGATTCAATACTTCTCACAAGTAATGGAAGGGTAAGGGTCTGCAACAAATTATTATTATTATTATTATTATTATTATTATTATTATTATGCATGATAATTTTACTATAAACGTAGGTGTTTTACAGTGTTATACACGATGGTGGCACGAGACCCTTGTATAATAAGATTGCCTGTGTATAATAAGGTTGACGATAAAAATCCTAACCTCAATTTTTAAAACACCAAAAACATTATTGATACCAAAACAAACAACAATGGCTTGGAGATTTAAACTTACAGGGAGAATACAGGTAGTTCACAGTACAGGAGCAAGGGATGTGTGGAGGAAAAACCTTGAGGATTGAAAGAGGGGAAGGCCCAGAGGTCTCAAAGACTTGCAAGGGTCATCTTTGCTGAAGGAGATCAGCGCAACCGGACTTCCAAGGCAAGTAGCGAGTATCACTACCCCCGAAGGGGAAGACTGTAATGCTGGAAAGAGAAAAAAGAAATAAACGTGCAAGAGGGCCAGGGGCTCCCCCTGCCTCTCAGAAAGCCAGCTCCAAGGAATCGAGGCCACGTGGTTGGGCTCTGAGGCTGGCAACAAACAAAATGAATAAGAGCTTCACTTGCCCCCATTAAAGGACCTCTGGCTCCCTGCAACTACAAAGGAAAAGAAAAAGAAAAGAAATAGAGGTCATTATTAGGCTTCCAAGACCATGGCTGGGAAGCCTATTGTTGTTGTTAAGATTATTATTATTATTTTTCTTTCCGCCAACAAAACCTAAAAGTTGCATAATATGAAAACCATTGCATGAAAACTCTTGAAATTTTGCCAATGGGAACTAATGTCCACAGCAGAATGAACGCGATTGGTCACATGGTTTGGCAGCCATATTGAATTTTACAACAAATTTTGGACAATTTACAAACATCTTCTTGTCGGAAATCACTTATCGCAGAGTTCTGAAACTTGGTATGCATGGTTAGGGATTGTCCAAGATGCACGGTGCTCGAAATGAAGCTGATTGGTTCAGTGGTAGGGTGGCCATGTTGGATAACCTAATTAACACACAAATGTCATATTCTCCAAAACCGCTAATCTAATCGAAGCAAAACTTTGCCCAGTTTGCCCAAAAGAAGTTGCTACAGTAAAAAAACCATGACTGTTGTGGGCCAACCAAATTTCAGCATTACTCTAGTTGCATATATTGCTCATAAAATGAATGCCGTTGAACAAAAACTCTTGAAACACAGAGTAGTGTCTACAACTGAGTAAATGGCAACCAAATGGATGGCAACCATCAAAATGCTTACATTTCACATTAACTTCTTGGGAGCCGTTAAGTTGCTTGCAACTTCTAGTTTTATTATTATTATTATTATTATTACTCTGATGTAATTAGGCTAATCTTACCGCTCAGTGGAACAGTAGAGGAGAACATGATGAAACGGGAGACAGCCTGGGGGATGGTACAGATGACAAAAATTGAAGTGACTGAGGAGGGAAGCAAATCCTGTTTAGAGGCGGTGCATCTGATCTGGAACAAGGAGGGGAGCGACTGGATGCAGTTCAGCTTGTAGGAGGGGGCGGGGGGGGGGCTCGAAGCAGAACGTGTCAAGGGAGAAGTCGAGGGAGTGAGTTGGGTTGATGGTTTTCTTTTCGGGGGGGGGGCACGGTAGGGTAAGATGCGGATTGATACATTAAAAATGGCCGAGGAGTGAGAACAGTTCCTGGATCCGCCGTATATAAAGGCAATGCAGACAATGAAGGATGAACGTGAGTCAGGTATGTCTTCACATAGCAGATCCCGAGATTGAAATAATTGAATAGATGTGGATCCTGTAGCTTCAGTTATGTTATGGCAGAGGAAGGATCGGTTCTTGAAGCAGAGCTGGGACAGGAGGGTGATGGGAGAGAAGAAGAGAAGCAGGATCCAACAGTAAATGCTTATGAGAATCCAAGGTGTCAATCACGGTGGAGAAGCAATGTAGAGGGGCTGAATTTCAACTGTATTTTTTTTTACCTTTCTTATTCCTTTCTTTCCCATTAGAGAAGAGGGGCTGAATTGACTGATTGGCTTAGCTAATATGAAGGTGCAGTTAGAAATGTAATTGTGACGGGGGACTGCCCCGTCTTTATGAACGTGGTTGGGACTGGCAGGGAGGGGGTTAAAATTCCTCCCTGCCAGGAAAACATGTGAGAATGTGGCTGGAGCCCTAATTGAACAATCAGCAATTATTGATTAATTGGGCTCCAGCCACAGGGGATAAAAGCCAGGGGAGAGGCCCTGGCTAAGAGAGAGTTCTGGAAGGAGAAAAAGAGTGTTTTTGTGTGTGTTGTGTTTTGTTAGCTTGGTAAACCAGTGAAGGCAACGCCCAGCCTGGAAACCTTTATTTTTGTAAGTTTTGCTTTTTGCTTTGTGTTTATTTTATGTTTAAAACCTTTTTGTTTGGCCCTTGTGCCGGTTTATTTTGTATTTTTGTTTATTAAAAACTTTATTTTTGAACTTTATACTGTCTCTGAGTCTCAAACCTCGGTCAATCCTGTCACAGTAATAGACAGATTTTGCTGTAGATTTATATCCTGGGCAGCTGTAAGGGAGCCAGAGTGCGTAACAGCGGAATCAAACCCAGGGCTGGGTGTGAAGGAATGCCAGATGAAGCATGCTTGTACTGCGAGGGCGGGACTTCTGGAGGCTGGTTTCTGCATTGTGCTGCAGGGGGAGGGTTAAAAGACAATGGTGCTGATGGAGCGGCAGAGCAGAAACACAGAATTCCAATCACTTCCCACTGAAATTTGAATGCCAGATTTGAAAAGTTTTGCCAAGATTGTTGGTGGACCAGTCTTGTAAAGGAAAGTAGCTTGGAGAAGAAACCATCCAGAGGCTGAATTAGATAAAGACCCTGGAAAATAGTGTTGTAGATTCAAACTCCATGTGAGAGAGTGACACAGGTATCCATTTTATTGGTACATTTTTTGTTTTAGACAGCAAGATTTTTTCAGTCTGTAAACTGAAAGTAGCAAGTTCTCACAGCCCAATGTATTTGTTTGTTTTATGGTCTAAGTTGTATTTAAAGTTGAAGCTTGGGTCTGTACACAGAGCATAACGAAAAGCCAAGACCAAATGAAAAAGCAAGACAGACCTAGAGTTTAAATAGGGATTTTGACAGATATTTTGGTGGGGCGAGCAGAAGGGAACCACACCTTAAGGTTAAAAAATTTGTGGAATAGCAGAATAGCGCAAGTACTCAGAAAAACAATATGCGACATACATTTTGTAGGAAATTAGCTCAGCCACTTGCCCTCCATGTGATGTTAGACAGTGTAGACTCAGAAAGCAAAGGGTCTTGATTGATGAGGAAATCAACTAACGCCATCCTCCAAAAGAGCCAAACAAATACTCCTATTATTAAAGTAATAATACATGTAGTTTTCCCATGCTCCACCGGCCCCTCCCAAAAAAAAAAATGCTGAAGTTTAAAATGAATTGTAAAATAACATACTTGTTTTACAACTTTTAAAATGTTGTTTTCCAGTTTTATTCTCAAAACTTCTTTGTCAATTGTTAAAAATAAACACTGCTAGTTCTACAATTTCTGTTTGTCACTATATATTATAGTAAATAACTCTCATGATTTATATGTCACCAGAAACCGCAGATAGAATTACAGCCTTATTATGCACAGTGGGGTGTATCTTATTACTTATATAATCAGTAGTAGCCGTTTGCAGCCCTGCAGATTCTAATAGAACTCCCAGAGTTTAAAGTCTTATTATTTACAGATGTAAGATTATAAGGTTTATTATGTACATGTCATGTGGGCATCTTAACTGATTTCACCACAGCACATACACTGGCAGTTTAATAAAAAATAACGACCAGAATTCAAAATATTACTGATGTGAGACGTGTTTGTTGAAAATCAGGAATGAGTGATATAAATTTACTAAAAGCATACCTGGAAGAAAATGGTGAAAACAGGAAAATTAATCAAATACCAGTACACCAATTCGACAACACACTGGTGAAATTTATTCTGTCAGTGAGAAGAATTTGAGCCACACACCCTTTGGGGTATACTGGGAAGCATAGACAGGTATTTAGACAAATATGAAAGTTCTTATTATGCACACTTTGGTGTAGTTTATTTCTGATATTATGTTGCAGTCTGTTTTCTTGCTGGAGAGAAATGTATCTTTCAAATTGATGGGTTTTTTTTTTTCTGACAGATAAAACTCTCAGACTTTGGCTTCTGCGCTCAAGTTTCCAAGGAGGTTCCTAAGAGGAAGTCACTGGTTGGCACTCCTTACTGGATGGCACCAGAGGTGATTTCTAGATTACCATATGGAACTGAGGTATGTTTTAAAAATGGTAGCATGATTAGATTTTTAAAGCTGCAGATGCAGTACAAGGGAGTTATAGCCCATATGTTCAATAAACTACATGGGCTGTAGGGCATGGTATAGAACATCTGCTACCCACTGATCCCATCCAACCGGTTGCACTCTGCGGTGTGGTACCAGTGCTATCTCCGTGTCCAGGCTGTAGTCAGACTCACTAGGTGCAAAGATGCCTGATTTTGTTATCCTGTTCTGTTCCCTCTATTGATTTTTACTTTATTTTGTCTTTAGGCAGCCAGTGTCACTGTTTTCAGTTTTCTGATCAATTCTCTTACATTTTAAGAGGTTTAATAACTTTGCTAACATGGGAAAATGTTACTAGATCTTGTTTTTTTTTTATACAATTTTATTAGTTTATAAATATGAATATAACTATTATGGACAATCTTCTCAGTAGGTCATTATTATGAACTAACTTGCTTATGAAATGTTGTTATTTATCAGAAACTACCTAACGAGTTGACCAAATGCATCTGGTTAGTGCTTATTAACAACATGGATTTCTGAGAACATTGTCCTACAGTAGTCCCTCGCTAATACGTACACATATGCTGTACATTTGGATATGCCGGACACAATGTATGTCCCCCAATAATAACAATTTAGTGTGACACTTGGTCTCTTTGAATGGCATGATCCAAAGAGACACACTGAAAAAAAGCTGTTATACACACCAATAGCAGGACAGAAATATACGGAAGAACAGATACTAAATCACTAAAATTAAGTGCATGATTAAAAGAGGGCATATAAACTCATACGCTGCAGAGTCTAAATTAACTGCAATCAAACAGTTGGAAAAGGGTGACAAGCTTTCAGAAATGCTAATGAACTCCAGTGGTTTGAAGTCTTTAATTGCTTTCTGCAAAGAAAAGAAAGTCTGAAAAAAGTAGCAGGTAGGCTATGTGTTTTACTGGCAGCTAAAGTGTGTGCAGTATATGTAAGGTACTGTATAGTATCATAACATGTCAATGCAGCACCATGATCTATTTTGTGTTACCGGTAGCCTATAGACTAAAGTAAAAAGAAAGTGCAATAGGTATTAATTAGATTTTACTACCATACTGTATACTGTGTAGGCCTACTGTACAGATTTGTATTTTACATACTGGAATGTGTACAGAGAACACATTATTGTTATTTCAGTGCAATTATTTATTAATTAAAAATAAAAACCGGACACCTCGTTATTTCTCCAGACATGTCCGGTTTAGCGAGGGACTACTGTATGTATTAATTAACTATAAAAAAATAGCAACTTCCTTTAAATGTTAGTAGTCAGTTAATACACAAAAAATTGTCCCTTAATTAAAATAAAGTGTAACCATATATTGTGTTAAAGATACAACATCGTCTTAATTGGACTCCCCTTTTAAACATGAAAGTAACTTTCAGCAGCATTCTATTACATATATTTCAGTATCACTGTATTTAGTATCGTCTCATACAGGGTTGAATATGTTTTTGTTTTTCATTGTTTTACAGGTAGATATTTGGTCCCTTGGCATCATGGTAATCGAAATGGTGGACGGAGAGCCTCCTTATTTTAATGAGCCCCCACTTCAGGCAATGAGGAGGATACGAGACAACTTGCCTCCAAGGTTAAAGGACACCCACAAGGTACAGTTTCCTTTCAAGTACAAAATGCAACCATTACCAAATGGGTATTTACCACCTAAAGAGCTGAAACCTCAATAATATATAACAAAGCTGCTCAGCCAAGCCTGTGACGCAGAGGATATAAATTACTGCACACACAGATCTTAGCGCCATTTTCCCTTTCAAGAACTGACCTAATAGGAGAGCCTATTCAGATAAGTACTTGTTACATTTTCTGCTATAGATCTTCGCATTTATTGTGTTTTTACACAAATTTTATGTGACATTAAAAATAATCGATGTATTAGTTTTACTAATTACGCGTATTTGTGCACTACAGGGTTTTGTTTGTTATGTTCCACTGCGGGCTTGTGCCCCGCATGAAGCCAGTGGCTTGAGTCACCCCTTGCCCGGAATTAAGCAACATAAGTCGTCTGTCTTTGTGCTGTCCCCCAGGCTGCAATAGCTCCAGCTGGAGTTATTTTATTCTCGTTTACGAGACTGTTTGCATAAATAAAGTAATTGTTATTACTGTATTTTGTTAAGAAAAATATTTTTCTTTTCTCATTCTGTTTTTCTGTTTTCACTGCTGCGGCACACGTGTAGTGACAGCAGCTGCTGGGCTCAGCAGCGCAGCACAGGACCAAGAGGCTGCTTCGGTTGTGATTGCTTGCAATCTCTACCACAGCATCTTGATGCCATTTTGGTGATAGCTTTTGCATCACCTTTACAAGGTCTGTTAGTTTATTCTAACAAGCAGGCTTCCCTCAGTCTCGTGTGAGTACTGACTGAGTGGTTTTGCCAGTAGCTTGCACAGGTGGGCATCCCTGTACAGTGCTACCCACTGTAAATGCGAACCAGTGGACCCGTACTAGTACCAAGGTCACTGACCCGCTCCGTTCCTGACCCGGTACCTTACCGTACCGAACCGGGACCACACGAGGTTACCACACTGGTATCGCACCGGTATCGTACCGACCCGGTGCTAAAGTCACCAAACCGGTACTGAACCGTCCCAGTTCCTACCCAGTAACGTTCCGGTTCCGACCTGGTACAGTACCGTACCGACCCGGTGCTACAGTCACCAAACCAAACCGGTACCGTCCCTGTTCCGACCAGTACCGTACCATACCGACCAGGTGCTAAAAGTCACTGAAGCGAAACGGTATGTCCCGGTACCATCCCAGTTCTGACCCACTACTGACCGGTGCTTACATCCCCGGTCCCTTACCAAGCCAGTCTTGTTCAGATCTTGAACATCCCCGTTGCTGTCTTTATGCAGACTGAGGCAGCACCTGTACATTGTTACTGTACACTGCATTGCTACTTGCATAATGCCCAGGTTGTGTCCTTGCAACACATGCAAGGCCAGTCTGCCTGTTGAGGACAAGCACGGTAGATGCTCTTCCTGCCTGGGGCCTGAGCACACAAAGGAGGCACTGGTGAACTGCAGTTTCTGTGAGTTTTGTGCACATTTCTCCAAGCGCATGCTGGAGAAACATCTCTCCCGCAGCTCTACAGAGCGCTCTGTGTCCCTCACTCCTGCACAGCACTCTTCCCCACCACCCTCTGAGGTCGCTGCGTTCTCACCCCATTACTCTTTGCCACGCACCTGGGAATGTAGCCCATGCAGGAAGCCTTCTTCACGGTCTTTCTCATCCTCCTCTGCCTCTCCTTCTCCTCTGAGGAAGAAGAAGAGTCGCCGTTCCAAGTGGTGGACTCGAAGCAGATGGAGAAACTCTGGGAAGCAGTTTTCCACCAAGGAACGGTGCTCGCAGAGTTACTGCGTGAACGTTCGGCGCCGCCTGCCCTGTCTGTTCCTTTGGGGTCCTAGGGGGCTACAAGTGCAGATTGACAGCAGGATGACGTGCTCTCCCTCGTCGCCTCTGAGGAGGTGGCGAACAGGAGCTGTTGCTCCCGTCTGAGGATGTGGAGTCAGACAGCTCATCCCCTGTGGTTAAGCTCTCTCTGTCGGCAGAGCTTCTACCACTGATCAAGTGGGCGACTGCAGCCTTGCAATTGCTCTGGCCTACAGAAGGTGAGACAAGGCAGTCCATCTTTGATGGAGAGCCTACTACCTCTCCCGTGCCCCCCCACCCCCATTGCACCCAGAATTTATTTTAGAGATAACCCATCTACAGCTCCTGCTGTTTCCCGGTGTATGGACACCCTATATAGGTGCACAATACGGAGCTGGGCCGTGCCCAATTTCCACCAGTGGAGGCTTAAATTGCCCATTGGTACAGGTGCCTAATTTAGCGCTCCTGTCCAAGGACGCTATCTGCCCTAGTTTTACTAATTACACATATTTGTGCACTACAGCCTGTTGTTTGTTGGCAACAAAGTACCGCTGTTGGATTATTATTATTATTTATTTCTTAGCAGACGCCCTTATCCAGGGCGACTTACAATCGTAAGCAAAAACATTTCAAGCGTTACAATACAAGTAATACAATAAGAGCAAGAAATACAATAACTTTTGTTCAAGTAAAGTACAAGTTTGACAAACCACAATTCAATAATACAGCAGGTAATAGTGATAGTTACATCAGGATATGATTAAATAGTGATAGTTACATCAGGATGTGATTAAATACAAAGTACTACAGGTTAAAAACTTGGCAGATTACAGTATTCTGAAGTACAGGATTAAATGCAGTAAAATAGGGGCTGATAAGAGCAAAATAAAGCACATTTACATGAAGGGTGATAGTGTCCCAGGATACAAACAGAGGAGTACTACAGGTGCTCTTTGAAGAGGTGAGTCTTAAGGAGGCGCCGGAATGTGGTCAGGGATGCCCCTATTACACCAGGAAATACCTTTGGTCCCACGGTGGACGAGATGCTGCAGCGCTCTCACCGCGCAAGGAAATCCACGAAGGAGCTGGTGTGCTTGCTTCCCAAACAACCACCCCCAGTGGTAAACCAGTGGCAAACTGGCGCCCTTGGCCCCAGCAGCCTCAAAGACCGAGGAATACTCAAAGATCTGGACAGCCGGCTGCGCCAGCTGCCAGAGGTGGTGTTCAGAACCGCCCACGGCCATGGAAGCTACAATAGCAGCAGCATTAGGAGTTTGCTGCCACAGGCCCAGGGCCCCTTTCCAGGGAGCCATCTGTAGTATTGGCATCAGTGCACCACAGACATATGGGTGCTTATTATGGTTCAGACACGTTACTCGCTCAAGTTCAAGTACGGATCCACCTCCCTTTCAGGGAGTGACAGTTACAGACTCACAGGACGCCGCAGTGGTGTCTCAGGAGGTAGCAGATCTACTGCAAAACAGGCTATTCACATGATAGACTCCCTCCAGTTGGAGGAAGGGTTCTACTCCAGGTACTTCCTAGTGCCCAAGCGGGATGGTGGCCTCAGACCAATCCTCGATCTCAGACAGGTCAACCTGTATCTGAGCCGAAGGAGCGTCAAAATGTTGACAATGCAACAGCCAGACGCCTATTTCCACAACCTCATAAAACAATGTAAAACCAGTGCACAGAAAGTACTTGCGGTTCGGCTTTCAGGGAACAGCGTATGAGCTCCGGGTCTTGCCATTTAGCCTCTCTCTAGCTCCCTGTGTGTTTTCGAAGTGCATAGAAGCTATCCTGGCCCCATTGAGATTCAAAGGCATCAGAGTACTCAATTATCTGGACGCCCACACAGAACTTGTCACCGGCCACCTTCAACGGTTGGGCCTTACAGTAAATGCGAAGAGCCAGCTCCTCAGACCGCCTCTTATCTAGGAGTGAGCTTGGACTCCAGGTCCATGCTGTCCACTGTCAGACGGCAGAGTGCAGAGAAGAGCCACCCATCACGTGGCCCGCAAGCTTTTGCTCTGGGCACACGAGAACCTCCTCTCACTGCGGACAGTACACCTGCCCGGGGTGACAAACTTGGTGGTGGACCTCCTCTCAAGGGGAGTTCCCAGCGCCTCAGAGTGGAGGCTATTTGGGAGAGATTTGTTTGCCTCCCAGGAATCGACCCACTGTCCCCTGGTTCTCCATAACAGGAGGTGGGGACCCGCTAGCAATTGATGCCTTGGCACACCAGTGGCCGAGGTAACTGTAATATGCCTTCCCACAACTCACCATTCTCCGGTTGTGTCTGGAGAATATCAGACAGGACCAGGCCAAGGGGCTCTTAGTAGCCCCTTATTGCCCAGGAGCCTCTGGTTTTCAGCCCTGGTGCAGCTCCTAAGCGGCCAGCCATGAAGACCTTATGGCAATCTGACCCATCGAGCCTGCAGCTCTGGGTCTGACTCCTGAACGGCTGCATTTGAGCCATCTGGTTCAGTCCAATAAGGTTATTGACACCCTGCAAAATGCCACAGCAGCTTCCATGCGTTCCCAATACGGGTACAAGTGGGGCGTCTTTCAGATGTGGTGCCTGCCTCGGGGGTTCGACCCCACGAAATGTCCCATGGCAGTTATACTGCAATTTTTACAGGACCTGTTTGATGAAGGAAATCCTTCTCTACATTAAAGGTCTATCAGGCAGCTATTTCAGCTTGCCATGTCTCACCAGGAGCTCACTTCCTGGCGGGACAGTTTTTGAAAGGAGCTCAGCGGCTTTGGCCGTTTATGAAGGATATTGTTCCTCGCTGGAGGCTTAATGTGGTGCTTAATGCACTCATGGAGCCTCCATTTGAGCCCTTGCATTGAGCTGAAATTTGTATCACTCAAAGCGGCTTTCTTGCTTGCAATCACATCTGCAAAGCGGGTGAGTGAGATGCAGGCATTCTCAATTGCGAAAGCCTGCTTCATTTTGCAGAAGCCAGGACAAAGGTTATGCTCCGAACCAATCCAGCTTTTTTGCCGAAGAATATCTTGGCATTTAATATCAACCAGTCTGTGGAACAGGAGACTTTCCACCCACCTCCTTTTCAGTCTGACAGAGAGCGACGGCTCCATCTGTCCAGTGTGGGCCCTTGCGTATTATGTTGACAGGATGAACAGTTGGAGGCAGTCACAATTTTTTGTCTGCTATGGGGCGAAGTCCCATGGTCAAGCCCTGTCTAAGCAGAGGCTGTCCAGATGGATAGCAGACACAGTAAGGACTGCCTATGAGCAAGCCAACTTGCCCCCTCCAGAAAAGCTCACTGCCCATTCTATCAGGAGCATGGCAACTTTGTGGGCTTTATTCCAGGGTGCATCTGTCAAGGACATTTGCAATGCAGCGGTGTCTGCTACTCCCTATACCTCTACTAGGTTCTACAGACTTAGAACCGCCACGGTTATACTCATACCTAAAACCGCCACCAGCAATCATTATGACGTTACATTTTAAACAACATCAGTATTAAAATGAAAGACAAACTATCAGATACAACTCAAAATTGTTATTCAAGCACATCAAACATCTGCACAGCCGAAACGCTGTATTTAAATGAACGATTAAACATAAAAGGGTTTATTTTCTAACTTGCCACATATAAAGCACTACTTCAAAAAATGAAAAACTATAATAAAATAAACATTTCAAAAGAAACTAGTATGTAAACAGGTATATGTACATACAAAACTGTAAAAATGAAAGTAGTTTTTAATTTAAAACGGTAGTAACATATATGTTGTCTTGCATGTGTCACTCGGTGTAGCACAGAATCCAGGTTGAGCTGCTGCTGCTTTACAGTTTTCTGATCGAAATGTTTCTGCTGAAGCGCTGTGGCTAGCTTCAAGATGAAATCTCTCCTACTGATATTTTCCTTGGTGCATTCCTTGTACAAAACGAAGGAATTGATGGCTGCCAGGTCTAGTAGAGATAACAACAGGCTTGATATATAAAAATAAAATAGAATATTGTAGGCTATATTCTTAATAAAAACATGTATTGTAAAAGGCAGTCAAAATGACAGCTTTGGCAGTTCAAGGTGGATGGGATTATAACGTCCTTATTTTCGTGATCCTGCCTTTCAAACGCTGTCAGGGTATTTAATACATGTATTTATGAAAAGTCATAAACGGACAACCGCATAACTTTCAGACACGCAGAGTAATTTAAATTTGAAAACCTCAAACCATCAAAATGACTGCCGTGGTGGTTCTAGTGGATCCTCAAAACCCTGGTTTTGGAACTAGAGTTTTAAGGGCAGCTTCTCAGTCGACCCTTACAACACAGACATATAAGTGAGTTTCTCTCTCAATATTTTAGCCCTAGCAACTTCTTACTGGGGATCTGAATGGTAACACAAGACAGCCTCTGCTTAGCCTTGTAACATTCCGGTTGTGCGGCAATCTTGCCTTTGCGACGGCTTGGGTATACTGACCCATTCAGTAATGGTTACATTTCGTACTTGAAAGGGAACGTTGGGTTATTATCATAACCCTGGTTCCCTGAAATAGAAATGTAACCCATTAACCTTCAAGATCGCTGCATCCATGATTGCAGCAGGCTTGAAGGAAAAATGACGCTGAGATCTGTGTGCACAGTCATTTATACCCTCTTGGCATGCATGACTGCATCACAGGCTTGGCTGAGCAGCTTAGTTATATCTTATTCAGGTTACGGGTCTTTAGGAGGTAAATACCCATTTGGTAATGGTTATATTTCTATTTCAGAGATCCAGGGTTATGATAATAACCTAACGTTCTCTTGTACAACGGTCTTGTATTATACACATACATACATACATACATACATACATACATACATACATACATACATATATAATGCTTTTTACTACTTCCACCAATTTTTAAAATCGACAAATTACAAGATATTAAGGCACAAGTTTTTTTTTTTAGTTTTTTTTTTAAAGTCAGTACCCTGAGCAATTCACTAAACCTCCTTGTGCTCCGTCTTTCGGGTGAGACGTAATTGTAAGTGACTGCAGCTGATGCATAGTTCACACACCCTAGTCTCTGTAAGTCGCCTTGGATAAAGGCATCTGCTAAATAAACAAATAATAATAATAATAACAGATGTTTGTTTCTCTTAGTTGTCTGCTTATATGTGAACGGTAGCTATAAATATCCATTGTGTCTATAATGCTTGTTAAGGTATTACCACTGATATCATATATTTATACTGGCAGTCTTCACATTATTTTTACCATTTTTAATACACTATTTTTTTTTGTCATCAGGTTTCATCTGTCCTGAGAGGGTTTCTAGACTTGATGTTGGTGAGAGAACCTTCGCAGCGAGCTACTGCACAGGAACTACTGCGCCATCCATTCCTGAAACTGTCTGGACCTTCTTCCTGCATCGTGCCCCTGATGAGGCAATACAGGCACCGCTGACAAGGAGCAGAATACTTCAACTGTGAAAAGCGACTTAATAGATTGAAACCCTTAACAGCAAAAGCTTAGCAGCTTAGACATTGGCTACAATTTGTGAGATACATGTTTGCCAGTTTTGCTTTTATGCAAAAAGCACATAATCTAACTACAGTAAGCTTAAGAAGAGGCACAGCACCTTTTCAGAATTGATAAAAACGGGATCCAGTGAGATCTTCTCCGGGATCCATTTCTATATCCAGAGATGATAAGTGTTGACTTCTATTACTGAGTGTCTAGCTGTTGACTTCTAGCACTTTTGGAGCGCTGCTTTTTTGGGGAGTCAAGTAATCTACCTTCCAGACAACGCAGGAGCTGAATTCCATGAAGCCCCACTGCCCCTGTCAGAATAATACATTTTTACTTAATGGGAATTGTATGGCGTTTTGTACGTTGAGAAGGGCTGGCTGTATTTCTTCGGTTTAAAAAAAAGCACTTTTCTCTTCTAACACTAGCAGTATGATGTATTTTAGAGCAACTGTAATTTTATGTACAGTTTTTGATAATTTGCAGTATCTTGTTGTGATGTAACGATTGTGATATGAACAGTATTAAATATAATTTAACTAGATTTTCAGCAAAGATCTTTCCTACTGTTTGTAATCCCTTTTTAAAAATAAGAAAGCCTGTACAAGAAAATAGAACTAAACATAAACTATGAGAAAGTGTGTATCGATAACTAGACTATAAATGTGAAGATGCAAACAAAATTTGTATGCGTTGGAATATTAGTCAATTAAAAAAAGGGTAATTCCAGATTTTTGTATACTATTTATAGTATGATTTATTTTTTGAATAATTGAAGATTTATTTTTCAGTAGTATTGCCTTTTTAGTTTTGAGATTTCAACGGGCAGTTGTTTTGGTTATTTTATGTACAGTGAGCAAGCAATATTTACTTGTTCAATCACCTCTTTTGTCTTTATATAAATATCAAAGGTCTTGTGTAATTATAGTGCTTTTCAGAAATCAAACTAGAGCCATAAAATATGTGCAAGATGTTTTTTTTTTTTTTTGTATATACCGTAAACAAATAAATAACAATCTGATATGGTCTAACTTTAGGTAGTAGTTACGATGCCTAGTTTTCTTTGAGGTATTATCCAATCACTGTATCACAAATAAAAAGCACTATGAAAAAAGTAATGATTTGAAAATACCAAACCCTGAATATTTTTAACATGCTTTGACCTCTCTGCCCGATGTATAATCTGTATTTAATAAATTATTGTGCTTCTGGAGCTATGTCAATATGCTTGAATCAGGTATAATCTTAATTAATTTCTTTTTTTGTTTGTTTTAGTTATCATTTTAATGTGTAAATATGAACACATTAACAAGTGTGCTGCTGTCTAAACTTTAATGAATGTTAAAACTTGAATGACTACTAAATAAATGTGCTGTTGCTTGTTGGGTGAAAGTGCATGCTCGTTGTTAGTAAATCTGGATTTGGTTATAAATAAACACAAACACAAATGAAATCAAAGATTTATTGTAAATACCTTCTGTCAGCTTTATATACAGATTCAAGAGAGGACAAAGAATAAGGGTTGGTGACTGAAGGATAATGAACTGACTGCTACCATAACGGGCTTGTTCTTCAGTATACAAGCCTAGTCTAGGGTAATTAAGCATCCCTGAATTAGACCTTATATAAGTAAGAAGAGTGCTACATTCTTGTACTGCAATTTCAACTGTCATTTTAAAGCTCTATTATGTTCTTACATTGTTTTTTCATTCTATATTTGTGTACAATTATAATAGTAATTGTCGTGAAAATTAAGAGGCGTATTTTAGAGTAGATTTTTTAAATAAAACATATTTTAAAAGATGATATTAAGTTACCCTTTCAGCACTGAGGAGAACAATGCAAAGATATACACTCCCTGAAGTTGAAAAGAATAGTTTGAGAAACGGTCCTAATTATCGTCCTAAACAGCTGACTAATTTTATAACTGTTTCTTTTAAGTTTTTAAAACCTGTAAAAAAACAACTTTAATAAATATAATGTATTTATGAAGATGAAACCCATCTTTCTGTAACTGTCATCACATGTTATTTTATTGACTTCTGTCTCTAGGAAGCTGCACTTGGTTTGCAATGAAATCCAGCAGGATTTTTGCAAAAATCATTTAATTAAGTGTAACCTTTTAATCATGTAACATTTTTATTTCTACATGCAGAATTATGTTAATTCAGTGCTATATTCATTTAACTGCTTTATTTAATACATTGAAAACACATGAGAACATCTTCAAACCTAAACTGCAGTCTATCTGGAAGTGCTCGATTCATAGCAATTGAAACTATCCTTTGTGAAAAGCTAACCAAAGTAGTTACTGCTGCTTTTACTTTGCTGCAATTCACCCGATGTGTCTGACCCTTAGATTAATTTTCAATTATGGTGCAGCTACCCTTATATTAAAACAAAAATGTGCTGATAACTGACAGTGTTATGCAGGTCAGTGTTAGTATTAAATAAATGTACACAGTGAAAATAATTTTCATTATTTGACCCTTTTTAAAAACTGCTATAAGGATAGTGATACCATAATCAGAATTCAATCTTAGGGTATGTTGTTTGTTATTAGTTTTATTCAAATAACTATTTTTCCCTCCACAAAATGCTGTAAATATTATTGAGGTTTTATATAAGGAGAAAAAAAATCCTACCACTACTTTGTGGTGGTGACATTGTCCCAGCTCTTTTTTTATACGTTTTTCTGGTACAAAACCGACCACTGCTTGAAGTGCTTTTTCTGGTTTTCTTGTAGTGCAGGTTTATGAAGCTCTTTCCATTAACCCTTGCTGTGCCAAGTTGCTTTTTTTGGCATCATAATATCTACCTAATACAAGATTGCAGATAGCAACAGAGTATTAAATAATGGTGTTAAAAGTTTGCCTGGCAATTCCAAAGCCCAGCTCTAACAACCTTGAGGTAAGTTGACTTTCATGGTTCACAGAAGCTTGCAGCAGTTTTTACATACTGTACAGCTGGTTGCATGCTGACACTTTTTTTTTTTCAGTAAGGGGAATGAAGGTGGGTTGAGGGGACACTGCTTTGACATTGAAAGAGTAGTCATGTATTAGTACTGTTCCAGGCACCAAGAGGCATAGATTTACAGTGGCTCATTAAAGACAGAAAAAAAAAGTCTAAGGATCTCAACATTTCAAACCGTTATGCTAAGATCACAAGTTAAATTTTCAGGATCATGGGCAAGAGAGATTTGTACATGTCCTAATGAGTCACCATATTATTATTTTTCTTTTCATTTTCAATTTTCAATTTTCATAGGCATAAGTTGTAAGTCCTTACAAATAAAAAAAAATATATCTCTATATATAAATGACTTCTAAACTACATCATTTACATAGCCTTCCACATTTACACTCTTTTCAAATCTCTTTCAAGTTAATTTATACATTTCCCACAGCCCGCTCCCTCATTCTTCAAGGGCTTTGCATCACATCTCTCCTCCCCATCTTTCAATCAATCAATCAATCAATCAATATTTATTTTATATAGCGCCTTCCGTAGTGGACCACCATCACAAAGCTCTTTACAAAGTGAGGAACAATGCATAATACATTAAATAAAAGGCTAGTGTGTGCATTCTAATCAGTGTGGATGCATGTGTTAAGCAGAATCATATGAATAAGATGGAGTGAAAAACCTGAAATAGAAATTTAGGCAACAGCTAAAAATTTAGCTTATGATTAAATTGTTGTTTCTGAAACTATCCTAATGTACTCAAATAAAAAAAATAATAATCAATACAAATAAATACTGTACCAATCCCAAAATAGCATGTACTGCTACTTCATGGACTCTATTTTCACTAAATACAATAAAAATATCAAGAGAGTCTGAGATTTAGGTTACGAATTTAAGGGCAGTGGTATTATGATCTGACACATTTTAGATACAGAACTAGATATATTTTTCATGTTACATATTCCATTCAAATAAATACATAAATTATTTTCAGTAGTTCAGGAAAAAACACACAAACACACACAACAGAGAATTAGTAATGAATTGTATTTATTTGATGATTATGGAGTATTGTGCAAGATTAAACATTTGACCTCAAACCCACTTGGCTTGAGGGTCCGTCGCCTGGCCATTTCAACAAGGCAATAGAACCTTGGAGGCAGATCACGGTAATTGAAAAAAGATGGTGATTATGGGAGGTGGAGGCAAGTGAGGGGAATATGAATCGAATGAAAGGGGTAAATTTATATTTTTTTTACGATTTACTGAAAGGTGATGTAATGGGAGTGGCGGGGGGGGGGGAAGTCCTTGCTCTGGAACTAAAGTTAAAAACGTACATAAAATGGAAATAGATTCCACACAAAATATAAGGGAACCTTTAAGCAAATTGCTGTATTCATCAGATTTGATATTAATAAACGGTCACTCGTACTAAACCATTTCACAGAAAAGACAAGAACAAGTTTTTAATTAGCATAACATATACGGTACACATCATATTATGGTTACATAATTTATTTCTTTAAATATAACTTAACACATTTCATTTCAATGCTATCTGATTAACTTTTATGTTGCAAAATATGCAAATCCTGATATGAATACTGTATTTTGTAATGCAATAAATGATCAAACATGTGCTGCTATGAATACACATTTTGCACTACCCCAACCATAAGTATACAGTGTACTGTAAATCAGTTATTTCTGTTACAGTTTGATAGTTTTGATAGTCTTATTTACACATCTTACATTTTATACATTCAAATGTATCGATTGGTGATGTACAGTAAGTCATAGGAAAGATATACAATCACGAAAGGACAAAATCATACAGTAACACTGTACTATACTTTCTGTGCCTCCCTTTTAAAACACAGCATTAAAAATGTGCTTTGTGCATTTATAATGGCTTATTTTACAGTCTGTTACTACCTATTAATAGAATATGCATTAAATAATAGCTAGCCAGCATCTCCTATTAATAATTACTTATGGTTTTCAAAAATATGAAAAAAAAACTAACAGCAACATCCTCATGGCAGACCTGTAAATATAACTACTTTAATAAATAGAATGTATTTATGAAGATAAAACTCATCTTTCAGCAACTGTAACAGATGAGCAGTGGGAAAAGTCATCACATGTTCTTATACTGACTTCTGTCTGTAGGAAGCTGTACTTGGTTTGCAGTCATCTTCTGATGGATGTGATACACACCAAGAGTAATTACAATGATGAGTGCCAGGATGATGCCCAAAATTAATGGCAACATTTCTTCTAGCTGTTCCCTCTGGTCCGTTATACATTTATAGGCTAAGGAGATGAAAATAATAAATAAATATTATATATTATTCAAATTATGACAGAAAACATCATATTATAACTATGCAGGAGATTTAAAGCTATAAAAGGCAGGGTTTATTTAAGGATCAGCAAAAGTAAATTGTAATGTCTTTGCTAATTTAAATAGACAAGACAAGTAAATATATAAAGGACTGTAAACACAGTCGTCACCGTAAGTATGGAACCCTCTCGATTGAGTTGAATATGGTGAAGAAAAGGAGACAGTACTCAAGTACTCAGTAGATGAAACTGATCTATTCTGACAAAAGATCCACCATACTTGTGCCAAAAAAGATCTAATTGATATGACAAGTCATCTTGGTGGTCAGAACAGATTGTAATACATTTAATAAAGACACTGAATGCATTCTCAGTACTTATGATGAAGACATTCCTTTACTAAGAGTTTATTTTGGACACACAGTAATGTATTGTCATTAAAAGTGATGTTGTTGTAAAATGCACTAATTAACTCAAAGTCCAAGGAACAGATCTGTAAAAATAACCTTCCTTGCTCTGAGCAAGGAAACTTATAGATGACATTCCCATTGTAAATGTGCATGGTGATGTTGCAATGTCTCTTGCTTGTTCATTCTTATATTGTACATTTACCTTTACAATAATACAATTAGTTTTTTTTACTACATTTTACCTTTCTTATATCAATTGCTATGCTTGTTTGTGTTACAAGTGTCCTTTACTACACTTTACTATGCTTTGGCAATGATGCACCACAGCAAACATGGTAAACGATTGGGTCCCTGTAGAATAAACCTTTTGAGCAAATAAACAGGATTAGTGGTTAGGGCTCTGGACTCTTGACCGGAGGGTTGTGGGTTCAATCCCCAGTGGAGGACACTGCTGCTGTACCCTTGAGCAAGGTATTTTACCTAGATTGCTCCAGTAAAAGCCCAACTGTATAAATGGGTAATTGTATATAAAAAATAATGTGATATCTTGTAACAATTGTAAGTTGCCCTGGATAAGGGCATCTGCTAAGAAATAAAATAATAACATAGATGTGCACTTCTAGATCTTATATTATAAGTTACCCAATGCCTGATAACTATGTAAAAAAGGCAGTCAACTGGCATCACATCCAGTAAATCCAACTTGAAGCAATCGCCTGAGTGTCGAAATCAGTGAACGCATAAACTTGACATAGAGAATACATAGAAAATGTTTTATAAAAAGATCTTTCAAACATGACCTCAACAACACACTTAAAATAAAGCATTCATATCCGTTGCTGTTCCGCTATATACTGCAGTGTACAAAACATATGAAAGAGAATGTTTTTAAAGAATGTACACAAAAGGTTTAAAAGATTAAAACATCTTTTATTTTCAGGACGTTTTGGGCAAAAGCCCTTCAGCTGTTTAAAAGGAAATGTTTTTTTTTTTCTTTTTAAACAGCTGAGGAAGGGTTGCTGCCTAAAAAGACCTGAAAATAAAAGATCAATCATTGTATTGGCTGATAATTCATTATGGTTTGCTTATAAATATGATTTTACTTTGAACTAAAATATTTGTGAGGCAACAAAACTGCATTGAAACAATACAGTTACAGATACAAGTTAGCCTTTTATTTATGCCACAGGCCAGGAAACAAAACATGCTTACCTTCACTGAACATAAAGTCATTCTTGATGTCAAAGGGCTGGATCCTCACCTCAGACATTGAGATTGTCACACCTTTCTGGTGGTCACTGGAAATCAAGGATATTGTCTGCTGAGCCTGGCACTCATAGGACCTGCCAGCCGGGGTCACAAAGGCCGACAGACGGTGTGAACTGGCAGTGTGTTTTTCAGCTCAAGAGAAAAAAGACATACAGCCTATGAATCAGTAACAAACTACACAGTTACCAAGACCTTCAATTCAGTGTCATATAGCAACACAAAACAAAATACGCTTACACTAATTTGATCAAAGTGCAATTTATTATAATATAAAGTCTTGTGATCTCCCATATGGATAACTTTGTATACAGCAAATACATGCTGTTTTAAATTAAAATATAATCATAAAACGATATATTCTCATGTACAGTATGACTAGAACTAACCTGGATAGAGGCACCAATATCTATATAGAAATGTATCTGCAACTCATTTTGTTGGCATTCATTGAAAAAGGAAAGGCACTAATATTTGCCTGGGGTTCTTCCAAAACATATTTTGCAAGATCAGAGCTAATAAAAAAGCCCTTAAGAATAATAACGTGTCCGAATCACAGAAGATCCAGTCGCACTGGTGTATTCCACCAGGGGTGGTTTATTCACTCCCTTGTTCACATCACTAAAGACACAAAATATCTAGCGCAGTAAGGTTTACAAAACAGCAGGTTTATATATTTCAGTATGTCAAATTTAACATCAGTCACAGTTTGTAGAACTATTTATATAACTGCTAGAATATACGGTAGCATTTTTAGATTAATTTGGGGCCTATTCTAAATATCAGCATATTTTTAAACACTGTTCACAGTTGCTGTGGGAACAATTCTGTATTGAGCTGTGTGTGATGATATAGTGATTTGCAAAATAATGTAGCATTGCCTATAAATTGACTATACAATTTTTGGTCAGGTGGATGATGTGTAATTATTATTATTATTTTTTTTTTGAATATTTGTAATTTTCAGTAATTGTCATAATAAAGTTATTCAAGTGAGAAAGAAGCTTTTGTAACAAAAATAAATAAATAAAATAAAATAAAAACAATGTAGTATTTTTTGGTGTTCTTTGTTGTTGGTTTTATTTTTTTGTAAACTGGTAAATAGTACTGTAGGCCATACAGTTTGGTGCATTGTTCAATAGGTCATAATGCCGCAGTGAAATCTACTGTAAGGCTGCATTAGACTAACAAGGAAGTAGACCTTATATAAACAGGAAAACAATACATGTAACAAACAAAATTAATTGAAAAAATCATTTGAGAACATTTGAAAAATACACAGAGAAAAAGAGTTCAAATCAATATATATATATATATATATATATATATATATATATATATATATATATATATATATATATATATATATATATATGCACCTGTGTATATGCACCTAATATATATACACACACATTGGTAATTAATTGGTTTGGCTTTGTAATATATCGCCTATTGCTAATGCACTTGTAAAACTACGTTTGAACAATGTATGTTATTAAAACGAATCGCTTTTTCCCGATATATAGGTAGCCTTCTTTACAATTTGATACCAATATATAAAAAGATGCATAGAGCTTCAAAATAAATACTTTATAATCTGAGAGATAGTTGTAGGCGTAATTTAAAAATACAATGGCATCAGACACTGTATTCAGTATTCTTACCTTAACTGTAAAATTTGTACAGTGGCTTGTACAGTGATTTTACAATTTTCATTCAAATACCTGCAGGGCGGATACTTACGATTAAAGGCGTTACCGAAATGTGAAGGTTCGTTAGTGTCATAAGCGAATTGGATTTTATTGATCTTCCAGACAACATCTTGACCCTTAGATAAGTTATGGGCCTCCTGAAAAAAAAAGCATATACAAGTTTAAAGATTTAATGTTAGTCTTTTTTTCTAAATGAATTAACATATTTTAGTTAGTATCAACGGTAAATCAAAGCATGTAAGAGGTTCACCAGCTCTCACGAATTAAAAAGCTATCATTTCATGTTAAATTGCTTACAGTAGTCTAGTCCCTGTTGTAACCAGACCTTCACATGATTTTTTGAAATACATTTCTTACCTTGATAAAGAAGAGACTAAATGTATAAGCGTCTTTATTCCAGGACATTTGTAGCTCTGCTTCTGTAGAACCACATTTACCTTGTACTTCAGCCCCGCGCGGAAGTGTCATTAGGGCTTGTTCTGTGATGAGCTAAAAGCATAAATAGTTAGAATGTAGAATTGATTTAAAACATTTACAGACAGACAGACAGGCAGACAGACAGACAGGCAGACACAAACACACACACACACACACACACACACACACACACACACACACACACACACACACACACAATTGTTCAGATTCTATTATGACAGAACATACGTCCCCAACAAAAATCATTTTATTAAAAATAACTCCTTTTGGACATTTTACCCAGGTATATTGCATCTAAAGTAAATTGAATCTTCCAGTAATTAAAATGACTACAGAATATAGGCATCTCAGGAATCATTTAAATTTCTTAACACAAAAGTAAAATCGATAAACTACACCGTAAAAATAAATATGGTAAATATGGTAAATTTAACTTAATATTGACGTTTTTTTCTTTTTTTTTTTCAATTACGGTAAACGTTGTTCAATATTAATGTAAAATACTTTTAATAATAAGGAAACACACACTATAATCAGGCTACTCTACAAATACAGTTTATTAGGTCAATATTAAAGCCAATTATTTTGTTCATAGTGTACAGCTAACTCTATACAGTTCCATCGTGAGTACTATAAGAACAGTTTTTTTTTTTTTAAATTTCATTAGATAGTATTATTTTATTGTATTTTCAAATGTCACTGGTAACAAGTTTCCATGTGATTTGCCACCTTACTTGTTTAGCTCTTCACAGCATCTCGGGTACATTAGATGGAATACCATTTTTCTGCACTCCTTGGACTCTCATTATAATCTATATTAGTAATTAGACCAACGACCATTCAAAGCTCGTACATTGGAATGTAAATGCATTTTTAACAAAACAGGCATGAATCTATTAAAGCATGTCGTGTTAGAAAACAGCAATAACAAAATATATTAATCAAAAACAAAGTATGTTAACTAATTACTACATAAAATACAGAAGCACATGGCTCAGTTTAAATTGTTCAATTTCTTTGCTAATATTTTTAGCTAACATTGTCGTAATATTTCCCATATTAGTAAATATTCAGATTTGTAAACATCTTTTAACATGTGGTATATAGCTCATAAAATATACAATTAAACATATAAATAAGTAAGACATATTTTCCTTACATCTATTCCATTCATGGCTAAGACATCAAAAGGTACAACTATTCTGACCGCAAACTCTGCCATTAGACACGTTGTCCCATTCTCTCGAACCACAAATATATCTTTGTCGGGGCTGGTTGATAAACCTGACAGATTCTCCACTTCTTGCTCTGCCAAAATGCGAGGTAAAATGTCTGTGGAAAATAATGTCAGGTTAATGGCTAGTCTTTAATCAATGCAACATTTATAAACTATATTAACTTGGTCCTCTAGAATATACATATTTAGTACTGCGCAAAATACCCCCCCCCCCCCCCCCCCAAATGCATATAAAATAGCACGCTAGTTTATTAAGTTACAAGTTGTAAGCGCATTTTAGAAACAGCGTCATACATACACTCCAAAAAAACCTCACAGGTATGCGTAACTGAAAATCAATGGCATCTACTGTAAAGAACAACACCCACATGAAGTGGTATGTAAATTGTACAATCTATATACTAAAACCCCAACCATTGTACTAAGTAATGCAATACTTACTGAAAAAACAGAACAATACGAGAGTGCTGTCCATGGTCCTGAATCTGGTGAGGTCCCTTGTGTCCCCGGGAGTTCAAACGTCAAATATCGGGATAACGGTTACAATCTCAGAAGAAATCGGTGATACAGTGTGGACTCCGACCACTGCAGTGGTTGTCTGTTCAGTACATTTTCCAGTAGACTTATGGCAACTGTGATACCAACGTGTAACTTGCAGCGGCAGTGGTATCCTGTAGCGGTATGCACGGAAAACTGGTCCAGACCAGTATGCTTTTTATTTATTTATTTATTTATTTATTTATTTTTTAAAACGAACTACATTGAAGCTGAAGCTGTTTGGTGTTGCAAATACTATGCTGATAGAGAACTCTGCATTGTCTTAAGAATGCGGCTTAGTAAAGGGAGTTCTTGCAACTTGCTACATCAATACCTCTGTATGGCTATTCTTTACAATGCTATTATTCCCAGCTTTGTGTTTGCAGCTGAGGTCGGGGATAGCCCTCTGTATCTGAAAGGAAGTGGCAGCTGTGTGGCTGAGTTTTAATTTCAAGATGTGTTGCTGATGTAGTGTTATAATGTGTGAACTGAGCCGTGCAAAGCTAAAGCTGCGCCCCTATAATAACCCTGCGTCAAGTTGTCAATTAAAACATTAGGCTACAACCCGATAGATATACTGTCCTTTTTTGTTTTGTTTGTTTTGTACTGTATAATAGGTGCATGCTATTCCATTGCATAGATACATTACAACCAATTATAAAAGTTATTTTTAGGATCTGTGGATATTAATTACAAGGGTTAAACGTTTATGTCGGTGAATTAAAACTGATCCGCAACTATATTGACACAAATATGTTTCCTTTGTAATTGCGTGCCTGTAAGCATATTTGATGTAGGCTGCTATGAATGTTTAATTATCCACTTAAAATACGTTTTGGGGGAAATACATGTTTTAAGCACTTGTGCATTTATACGGTATACCAATGCAATATAAAGAATGCCATAAATCAGATATTAAACTTTCATAACTTAGACACAGCAACTGTCTATGTGACATTCATCTTAGTGGTGACCTTTTACTCATCTCACTTTGAAGCCCATTCCTTCATGTGTGAATGACGATATTTGAATGACCCTAGTTCAGAGCACCAAGGGGTGTAAATAGGAATAAGGTCAGGGTAGTTGTTTAAGCAATGGAACCCGCAGTGGAACCCGCAATAGAACGTTACCGTGTGGGAAGGTCCGCCTTGTGCAGTTAAATGCCCGAGCTCATTATGAGTGTTTTTAACATAACCAGAAGGGCCTTACCAGATGGAAAAGACGTCTTATGTTGGGTCTGTTGTTATTAGAAATGGATATGTTAAAACAATAACATTTAAACGTTTTCTTCTTTTTTTTCGTGGTTTTATGCAGCACTAGTTTTTGTTGCGTATGAATACAAAGGTTTTTCGCAATATTCCATGAGTAATGTCCGGGACAAACATAGGTGGCACGATACCGGCGTTGGCTAATGCGGTTTGCTCAGAATTCCATCTGTAGTCTGGTATCCTTCACGCTTCACTATTCTAGCGGGATGTTGTGTCCTACACTGTAAGGCCGAGTGTTTAACTTTAAAACACTTATTTATAGCACTTTTCAAACACGTCATTGTGTTTATAATTCTTAATGTGTTTAGGATTTAAACACCTTGTGTGTTTATTTTGTAAACTCTTGGACGTGTTTATGATTTGTAACACTTTTTAAGCATTTGTACGGGTTTATAACAGGGCTGGTGTTTAAAATATAAACATTAAACATAGCAAAAACTGCACAGATTAAACACATAACATTTCAAATGACTAAACACCAGTGTTACGCCTATTTACATGGAGTTGTAAAAGAATACAAGTACAAAGTCAAATTGTGCTACCTCGTCCAAATCTGCTACCGGCAGCAAAATATGACATGTGTAACTGTCAGATTTTGCTAACTTGTCAAAATCTACTACCTGGTCAAAATCTGATACCTGTATCAAAATGTCATCTGTAGCTATAAATGTTATTTTTTTTGGTTTAGGTAAAGCAATCCAGTAATTCATCTTGGTGGTTATAGAGAGTAGTTTAAAAACATTATATAGCAGAATTAAAACAATGTAATAAAATTAACATTACTTCTGTAATATAATTAACTTTTTATTTTTTAATTAGGATTTGAGTGCAGATTCATGTATTTGTGTGAGTTGCAGTTTTTTTTTTATATAAGAAATTCTAGAATGAAAAAAGGCCATTCGCCCACCTATGCTCGCTCACTTTGATGCAAGCATGGTGCGTTAACACAGGAAAGGAAAAACAAAAAAACCCTAACCAGGTTAGTAGGGGAAACAAAACCTCTGGGAACCCGTGGTTAAACGGACCGCCCTTCCTCCAAGTGGCTAGCTAAAGGCCTTATTATGGTCACAGAGAGGGTTATACAGTATTGTTCATGACAGCATCCAATATATTCAAGGATCCGATAGTCTCTGCTTCAACAACTCTGTCCAGCAGCCTGTTCCAATGATTCACCACCCTTTCTGTGAAAAAGCTCCTTCTCCCCTCGGTTCTGAATATGCCTTTCTTCAGCTTCCACCCGTGGCCCCTGGTTCTGTTCTCTGTGACCTTTGAAAAATAATTCTCATTAGTTACTTTGTTAAATCACTTTACAATTTAAAATACCTCTATTAAGTCACCTCTAGCTCACCTTCTTTCTTGGCTTTACAGATTCAGCTCTTTCAATCTATCTTCATATAACCAGTGGTGTAGTGGTAAATAAAAAAGTGGGTAAATTCTCCTGTTTGGTGGAGTTGAACAGATAGATTGAACACATAAACATGAACAGATACATTGTTATTGACCCTCAGCCAACCAGCCCCCCCCCCCCCCCCAATTGCAGAACACTCACACTCACAAACAGAACACACAGTCTAGTGGCCACGCCCCCTTGCTCGTGCCGCAGTTCTGACTAAGCGCTCAGCTGGCAATTTCGCATGCAGCAACACAACACAGACACTCACTGTTAAAATGTCTTGTCTTTAACTCAGGATTTGCATCACAGGACTGTAGAAATTAGTAAACTCTGTATCCCTGATATGAGAAGTCTGTAAATGCTATATTGCCCATATTAAAAGTAGGTAAACACAGTTTACCTGCGTATACCCTCAACTACACCACTGCATATGACATACCCTTCAATCCTGGAATTATTTGTGTTGCTCTCTTCTATACTCTCTCTAATGCCTCAATGTCTTTCTTGATATGGGTCCAGAAATGTATACAATATTCTAGGTGTGGTTGTACATGTGCATTGTATAATTTTAATATAACTTCTCTAGATTTCAATTCAAATGTCTCGGCTATATAACCTAACATTCTATTGGCCTTTCTTTTATAGCTTCTCAAGTGTCTAAATGGCTTAAGAGATTCATCCACTACTACCCTCAAGTCCTTTTTGTACACAACCTCCTCTATTTTGTTACCATTCATGCTGTACTTGCCTCTAATGTTTTTGCACCCAATGTGCAAGACTTTGCATTTATTTACTTACTTTGCTCCTTTATTTATAGATTTGTTGAATATATAACATATTTGTTTAAAAATATGTTCTCTAGTTTCCCTGGGGACAGATTCCATCAGGTCCTGCTAGCTCCCTTTCTCATTCTCTTCTATAACAAACTCTGGTAATGATGTTTGTGTATATTCTGTTAACTTTGGTATATTGTATAAATCCTCCTTTGTAAATACTTGTACAAAGTATTGATTAAGTACATCTGTGATTTGGTAGTCTTTAGTCACTGAATTACCATTGCTATCACATATACTACTGACTTCCTCTTTTAGTTTCCTTTTAGCATTAACATATTGAAAACACCCTTTTGGATTAAGTTTATGGTCTACTGCTACTTGACTCTCTGATTCCCTTTTTGCTCTCCTAGTCTGCTTTTTAAGGTCTCTACAGGCCTCTCTGTGTTGTTTTTGTGAGGCTTCCCCCTTTGATTTAATAGAAACATATCACTTTCTTTTATTTTTAATACCCAGCTTAATAGATCAATTTACCCATTGTGGTTTCTTTAAGTTTACCTTTTCTCATTTTTTGGATAAATGTATCCTGTATTTGTAACTTTATATCCCTAGTGCCTGGTACATTAAAAAATAGAGGGGTATTTCTGCCTGTATTGCGCATTGTTTGACTTAGACCTTTTTGTATCATGTGTTCATAGCACAGTTGTTTTCTTTATACATATTTTGTATAACATTCCCCCTTTTTTAGGATATCTTGGCATCTGGACATTCCCATCATTTATTCGTATTGGTGATTGCATGCGGGTCCGACACAGGGCGATTTAAACACCGCCCATGTTTTGTGAATACAAATAGCCGCACATTTTGAGAACCCTATAGGATGAACCCTTTTTTCATTGAGTGTAAATGAGGTGGAACGGGTGTATAATGCACTTCGCAGTGTTTGGGTAAGAATCATACCACGTTTCCAGGGTCAGAATGTGTAATGCATGATCTTCATGACAACTGGTTAACAAAACGGAAAATGTTTCTGGTGTATGGTATACTCTTTACAGAGTGTTCACTGCAAGAGGGGGAAACCCCGTCCTATAGGTAGCTCAAAGAATCGACCTATTAATTGGGACAAGTCACTTCAGAACAGGCACATTTTCCATTAGCATCAGTTGAGGCCATTCAGCAGCAAATCTGTATTGATTTCCTAGTGACAAAGACGAACGGCCTAATTTCCAGGCTTGGTCATGTGTACCATATGTAGCCAAGTAAAGGTAAAAATATTAAGTGTCTGCTAAGAAATAAATAACTAAGAAAAACATAAAATGGTAAATTTTATTTATGGGGCACGCTGACAATCATTTGTGTATAAATAACTGACGTACAATTTGCAACAATCAGTTACACAAGCAATACTGGACATGGAGTGAAAAACAAAAACATTAATAAGCAACAATATAATAAATAAACACATAAATAAAGTTTATACACTTTTTCGAATAATATAACAAGATTTGAGTTGACCTAATATGAAACATTTATTGTGTTAGCAATTTGTATCTAAAAAGACACTGCTCAGAAAGGCACATTTGAGTTCTGCATCATCCCGAGCAGAGTATAAGAACAGTTCGAGAGGCGATTAACGAAATATTTACAAAAGTCACTTTACATGAGCATTGTATGGATGTCATGATAGAATACATTTAGAGTACAATAATAATGCTTGCTGTATTTCAACAGAGAGAACTACAACATACACATTAACCATATGCAGATTTTAAAAACATCATTATATTTATATACTTTACATTGTAATATTTTTATTTTGGTAATATTTTTGTTTTCTGCGCGTCTAAAAGTATAGTCTCAACCAATTCACATAAACACTAAATGTGTTTAAAATCTGTTGCATACGATTTTGAACTATTTGTGTAGTTGTTTAAAATTTAAATTGTATGTATACCGATAATCTATTTCTGTTTAAAACAAACACTCAAATCCAAGGTTTGGCCTGCCTTCATCAATTTAATGTGGACAAATTATCACGTTTCAAGCACTAACCAAAACGTTTAATACTAAATTACATATTCTTTATCACGCATTTACCAGTTATAAACACAGTGTATGTTACAAAGCTTCAAATAAATAGCTGGTGGTTCCTTTTGAAGTTCTTACATGCGTCATAGTTGTTTCATTCTATTTCTGTAACATAACAAATGTGTTTTTCATAAAATAAAATAAAAAATAGAACATGTGGTACTGGTGTAAATGCTTTGTGAATATGTCTATCAATTCCTCATAGTTTTACCTAAATACACAGCAGTTCGGCTTTCCTAAACATCATACAGTACAAAAACACAGCATTGGCCACGTTGCTTTATGCACGGCCATTTGGCTAATTATATATATAATGTTCAAATATTTACTTTGCCATAACAGCACGGTCATTTTCTAATCACAAAGTGCACACTGGTATTACCTGTGGTTTACAAATGCACTAGGATGAACACTTTTTTAACTGAAAATCAAATTCACACTTCACTGCACTGATACTATCGATGCTGGGTTTGCTGCCGACCTGAGGGTGATTTCTGCTCATCGGAAAAGTCTCTGATCTTGACATTCCCCTCGTACCGGACTCAGGGCTGTTGACTGAAGAATCACTACAGCCATCCTCTTGCAAATCTTTACCAGTCTTCTTGAGCTCTGGGAAAGTGAATCGTCTAAACAGCTTGTTACCCAAGATTGTAAAAGTAGTAGGTGCTGCTGAAGTATTTGAAGATGTTGGGAAGTTTGCTTGTGCGTCTTTCACTGCACTTTTGTTTTTACGCAAAGGTAACAGTGACCGATCAGGGGGCGCTGGGCTCAGCACGCATGTTGGCAAACTACCCCTTTTTTGGTAATAACTTTCGTTAAATCTTCTTATTCCGGAGTCTTGCTGGCGTGATAGTTTTTGCTTTTCGTTGTCCGTTTTGTCCTTGCCACCTTTGTTGTGAGCAATCGGGGTTAAAAGAATGCCAAGAGGACTGGGTAAAGTCCGAGAGCCTGACACTGAAATACCGGCGCAAGGTGAAGTTGAACTGCAGGAAAAGGCGTTTTTGATTGGGGTGGAATTGTGAAGATCCGAGATTTGGGGTAACGGTGGTAAAGAGCAATGGCCGTTATCTGTTTTCTCCAAAAGTTTATGGTTAGTATTTACATACTGAACACTCCAGGATCGCAGGCGAGGTCTTGGAGTAAGAACATTAGAAAAAGCGAGTCCTTGCGATTCGGGACAGCTGTCGCTTTCCCTGTCTGCTTCTTCATCTATAGAATCCATAGATTCTAGCCTATTTCTAAAACCCAAAAACGTGTTTCTATCTAGAGCGCCAACAGGTCGAGTCTCACCCGCCGATATGCCACTTCTTGTTTGGAGAGGCCGGCACGCATAGCTATCACGTTGTTTTTCTTGTAAAACGTCTGCAAACTTTCTATCAAACTTTTCATCCGATGGATCATTGTTATTCTGACATGTGCCGAGAACATGCCGATTACAATTTTCATAATCCTGCGTTTTCCTACCGTTGTTTGTAAGCGCTAGTACGCAACCTCTATACCCAAGGTGCTTGGCGACCTGGACAGCAGAATTGCCAACTCGATTTGGTCGGTCAATCTCAAGACCCAATCTTTTAAACGCTCTCACCAAAAATTCCACTACTGGTGTATGTCCTGCCACTGCCGCATAAATCAGAGCTGTATTTCCCCATGCATCTACCAGCTCTGGGTCAGCATTATTTTGAACTAACGTTTTTACTGCCTCCAGGTGTCCACTTTCACATGCATAACTCAAAGCAGTGCGTCCCGTCTCGTCCTGGCAGTTCACGTCTGCGCCTCTCTGCAGTAAAAGCTTCATAAATTTAGACCTCATATGAGGGTCAGGTAATAGAACCGCCAAAATTAAAGGAGTCTGTGCCCTTTCTGTCCTGTCATTGACGATTTTTCCATCTAGAGCATCCAAAATGAAACGCGCCAAATGGATCTTGTCGTTTGACATCGCATCCAGGAGAATTTGAGTCCCCGTCTGCTCACCTGATTTCTCAGAAAGTTTCAACATGACTGGCGACAGTTCTAAGCTGGTGTTAACAATGACTCAGTTTTCCACGCGTATCAAGCCACATTGGCAAAGAGCAGACATGTTTCTGAAGACGTGGAGCAGGTCTGGTTAACCTCTCTCCTTCTCAACCTAGTGCTCAGCAGAGTGGAGAATGTGCATCAGCGGGTATTTATACTGCAAACAAGCACTACTGTAACTAAGGCAACACCCTTTTCATAAACATAATTTGTGTGGTGTTTTATATGTGAAGAGTTTAGAGATCATTAGCATGTGCCTCAGATCACATTCACCTCTATCTTGCACTGGTACATTTAATATGTTAAAAATATAATAGTATAATTAGTATTAAAATCAGCGGTGTTTCTGTGTATTGTCAAAAATGGCTTTGCGTAGGAAGGTTGCAAAATAATAAACAGCAAAACAGTTGTTCAAGTATTCAATAATGAATTTAATTTTTCCAAATTGAAAAGCGGTGAGTCGTTTTAAATATAAGAGTATTCTGTATCAATCACATCGAGGTTAGATCAGAAGTAAAAACATGGTTTCTTTTACCCATCGCTTTCATTCACAGCAAAAAACATTCGGACACAATTATCATCAAATTAAACACAGCAAGTACAAATCATTATTTTAATTACAAATAAAACCAGACCAGTCTGACAATCTTTAAGAATTCAATTCAGGGGCATTTTATGACAAATAATTATCAGTGTCCCGTTATAGTCCACAGAAAACAATGAACACATTCCTAATTGGCGATTTGGATGCTGCACGCCGTTTCTCAACACTACATTGATCAATACATAAACATAAATAAATACACTTACTTGAAGCACGATCTTTAAAAAAAGTAACCCGTTCATAACCACCCGCTTCCTTTCAAAAAGTTTAACATAAACACAGGAACACACTCTAGGCCTACTGATTTGTAAACACACTGTATTGTATAGATGTAGTAATTTAGTGATTCAGTAAAAATTAAATGCTTGATTAAACTATGTCATGCACAGTAAAAATTGAGAAATACTACCAAAACTATATTCGAATGTAAATTTGTATGTTGATATGCAGACCAAGCCACTCATGCAAACCACATTTAATATCTGTAACACTCAAAAACAAAACACACACAAAAAACCTTGGGGCTGTCACATGTATTAATTCAATTTCTTACATGTGAGCTTTTTTGTATTCAATTGTCTTGTAGATTATAATATTATTTTAATAGTAGCTTATTAGCAACATTATTTCATGTATTCTTCTTCATTAAACTAAACTAAACAAATTCAATTAGAAAATAAAAGAAACTGTGATTTAAAGATGTCATGGACAGTATGAAAAAAGAAAGTTGCAGTTGGGGTTAATCTGACCCATGATCTTTACCACCTGAAAGTTGATTGAATGGTCATCAGAAGGATGTCAGTGACATACTGTATACCCCTGCAACAGTACATACTAAATTAGTGACATTAAAGTAGATGACAATGACCTAAATACACTGTATGCACGTTACAAAATGCACATTTGATATTAAGACAGAAATCTGCCTCCATATACCTCTCTCTTCTAATACTCCCAGTAACTAAAAGAATACAGTGCAATGTGTAAAACTTATAGAACACAAAATATGTTGCTTGACCTTTAAAGTAATCAGTTTTTGGCTTATGCACTATAGGCATTTCACTCTGGCACAAAATCAATGTCTTTTGTTCATTTTTTGCCACTCCTCCACTACAGTAGACATTGTTTTACTTTCTCTGACTTTACCAATAGCTGTAGAAGCGGTTTAAAGCACCTCAGTTTTTATTATTTATTTCTTAGCAGACGCCCTTATCCAGGGCAACTTACAATTGTTACAAGATATCACATTATTTTACATACAATTACCCATTTATACAGTTGTTTTTTTTTTTTTACTGGAGCAATCTAGGTAAAGTACCTTGCTCAAGGGTACAGCAGCAGTGTCCCCCACCTGGGATTGAACCCACGACCCTCCGGTCAAGAGTCCAGAGCCCTAACCACTACTCCACACTGCTGCATTAGGTACCAGTTGTAATACATGAGTTTGTTGAATGTCAATGCAATCAATAACATAATACTGATAGCTTTATATGAATAACCTACAATGTATTTTAAATATTGCCTAGGCTTAAGATCATATAAATAAGAAGTCGCAAGAAGTGGCAAAGACCTGTCCTTATGGTACAGCATGCCATAAGGACAGGTCTGTAACACAGCTGGCTGTGTATTAACCATCCAACACCCCCGCCCAGCCCTGGTTCTCAAAATATTTGTAACCCATGTGTAAACTATGCAAAGCCCCATTATGTTCTATGTACCTCAAATCTCTTTAAAAGTAAAGTTCTTTTGATCCGTGTGCTAAGTTGGTATCTAATTAAACTTCTAACATCTAACCTCATGCATATGATATAAAATAAACCATGATTCCAAGGGTGACGACATGGCTTGAACCTTCCTTGTTTTGAGTGTATAACTGGTATCTGTTGTTTTTCTTTTCTGTTAGGGTTTTTATAGATGTGCATGCATTGGGGATGCATCTAGCCGCACAAATACAATAGAAAGACTATATTGTTTTGTTTGAATGATCGACGTGTAACTGAATGTTAAAAGACAGGAGATGATCATAAAGTAAACTGATTGAATATTCAAAACCACTTCCTGTGATGTGTTTCAAGCAAGCCCATGCAAAATTGAAAAAAAAAAAAAAAAAATGACACATTCTTGACCAGGTTTTAGCACCATAAATAGGATAGCACTCGGTTTCCTTACATTTTATTTAAAGGATTGTTTTTGGTTTTAAAAGGCACCATAAACAATATTATATTTTAAACTCAAACATCTCATTAGTCTACACATTAATTTATCTACCCCAAACTACAATGTATCTGTGGAGCTTACCTGCATCTTGTCATTTGTCACCACACCGCTGTTCTCTTCCCTCTGGGGAAAGGCTGAATCTCTCTCATCCCGTGCGTTAACATTTATGGTTGAAAGATGTTCCAAATGCTTTATTTCCCATTTGAATATTCTCAATGTATATTGGGTTTCTACGCTTTCTGACGCTTTAAAGATTCCTGCCAGAATAGTTTGAACACACTGCTAGAAGACATGTGGCTGTTAAGATAGTTTGAACACACTGCTAGAAGACATGTGGCTGTTAAGATCATTTTAGTGTTTAAAGCTTTAAATGAATAAGATCTGCTATACTTTATTATTTACTATCTAGCTCATAAAAAGAGCACTTGTCCAGCAAAACTATATTTTGATTTTAAGAGATATTAGATTGATAATTTGGCACACATGCACTGAATTCTGTTTGTCAGCTGTCAATAAATACATACAATTTGGTAGCAAAATGTGTGTGTGCGCATATTAGTTTACATGTCAGTTGTGATAGTGAATATATTTGATGTAAACAAGTAAAACATCTGGGGGCCCTATTTTAAAAACACCCTGTTGTAATTCTGAGCTACAAGCACAGCAAATTGCCATTGCTGGTGTTTTCCCCCCTATTCATTTAATCCTGTATGATTGATCGTGACATTGTGAAATTGGACTACACATTTCTACATTTCTCGTATGTCAAAGTAAAAACGAATCACAAGCTATGTTGCCAAAGTCCCATTTTAATCTTTGTTTATTTATGGAAACATATACTATAAAACAGTATTAAAGTAGCAGGAGAACACATATATTTTCCTTGCTAGTAGTTTAACAAATGCCAAATAAACACCCCAATAATGTTCCTTCATCAAGTTATGTTTAAAAAAAACACATCATAAATGCAATGATATTTGCAGAACAACCTGCTTTAATAAGAAACCTACATAGAATAGGGTTCATGTTGTAGGACAGACACTCAACATAAAACATACAAGCAGTGATAAAAAGCATCTAACAGCAAACCAGAATATACTTCAATAATACCCCCCCCCCCCCCCATATATATATATAAATAACCCCCCTTTTTGGCATTTTATTTTCCCTTAAAACAATGACACTTTCTAAGCCCAGCCTTGACTTACATATATCAGTGGCACATTTTAAAAACAGCAATACAATGCATTTTAAAAGCACTTTACTCATAATACCACATTAGATATGTTGTAAAAGCTACATCATTACATTGGGTAAATTGGATTACTGGAGAAAAAATATATATACCCAAATAACTGCTCATTTGTTTTCCCAGTAACAAACATACCTTATTTGCCAAGTTTAACACAACCACAGAGCCCTTAAGTTATCTGATATGCCTAAAAAGATGTTTGGTCTAAAATGATCACCTACATACATATTTCCAATAAAGTGTTTAGCTACATCAAGTCTTATACTACAATAACAGGAGTGTAAAAAAATCTGAAATGTAATAAAAGCCTATATAGAGTGTTTTATTTTACTTTTAAATCTTTGAACAATTGGTAACTTTTGTTGTTTAATATTTGTGGATAAGTCTTTTTAATAAACCTATTTATAATCTAAAAATCAAGCCCAATACCATATATAGCTGTTTCTATGAGCAGGTATGTATACAGTTTCAAGCTGCCTAAAATCAGAGATTATTTTCTGTTGATTCAGCAATTCAGTCTTTTTTCAATGCAATAACCACCCCTCCTTGACTACACCTTTGGTAGTTTCATAACCATGAACCACAACTTATAATGGATAGCACATACAGGAATAACAACACACAGGTGATGACATGGTGTTCTGCCATAAATACCATTCTTTCAGTCCTGTAAACTACACACTTTTAACCCATTTGAATAGGTTGGCTAGGTTGACACTGATTTTATTTTACAGCTAACCTGCAATACATGTATTTCATTCAACTTTTTAGTTATGAAAATACTATTTGTGAAATAAATCAAGCAACCATGGAGAAATGTGTATGTTGGTTGGTTTAAACAGCATACCACTAATTACATGTTAAAGCAATCCATATAAATATTACCCCACAACCTTTATTTAATTCATCTAATCATTTCCTAGCTAAAAAGTTACTTGAAAATGAACCATAATCAAATGATTCTCAAAGAATTTGCTGTGTTCCTTTAAATCAAATTGACTGTGAAATCTTGTTTCATCAATGATGGTTATAATTGAATATACAATAATCTCTGAAGAGAAAATAAGTCAAGTTTTCTCCTACAGTAGGTGCAGTATTTAAAGCTGTATTACATGTACTATTAAGAATCACTGTGAAACATTGTTTAAAGCATAGCTTTGATGTGCACTGTTCTGCAGAAAAGTAACAGAAATAACACTTACACGTCACATCAATACTGATTCTTTTACATTTACTAGTAACATATAAAGGCAGTTTCACTGATTTTTTAAAAAAGTCTGAAACATGTATTTGTAGAAATACGTATTTCGGTGGAATGTTTTAATTTGCATACCATGCCTTTTACAAAAAATGCTCAGTGCTTGTGTCAACATTATTAAGAATCAGAAGAGTTAATTTTGGAGAAGAAGTTACTTACCTTGTAGTACAATCAGTCAATTATTATAGTGTCCCCCTTTCCCCTTCCATGGCTTGAACCTCTTCTAACAAAACTATGAATTCAATGTTTAACAATGTGTTTGTTTTCTGATTGTTTATCATCGTATCATGATTATTTGGGAGGCACTGGGTTTCATTTTTATTATCGTTAAACTATTCACAGAGCTGCGGTTTTCTTAATGATCACTTTTCTCAGTTAGAATGTGTTGTGTTGTAAGGCCCAGGCTTTGTATGTTGAGAATATGAAAATAATCATAAAATACAAGTTAGCAGCTAGATACTTATTTTGAAAATGTTTACTCTTGTAATTTAAAAACTGAAAAAGGCTTGTGCGCTTGTCCATGAAATACACTATTTGCACACAACAGATACTAATCTGGGTTACAACAAGATCAGTTATTTCAATACTCAAATTTATGTTAGTATTACCATACCAATGATATAAAAGCCATTTTAAACCTGTGAGATTGGTAACAGATAAGCAAAGTGTTATCTCTGTGGGACTAAAATAGACTTCTTTAAATCTTTCAACTTTGCTTAGATTGTTAATCGTGAGTCTGTAATTAATACTTAAAAGCACAAGTCACTGTACCATGAACATAATGTACAGCAACCTTCCTGCTTTTTTAAAAACTCAATTTTAGTACATCTATTCCAGGCAGTTAGGGGAACTGTATGTGTGTTGTCAGAAAAGATGGATTACAAAACATCTGATTTACCTACAGTACATGTAATGCATGTGCACTTTGTATCCTATTCTTCGGATGAGGTAACAAATACAGCAACCTATTAATAGTCACCTTAACATAATTTGTATAAACGTTTTATATATCCCCATCCCAAAATAATGCACCTCTACCATACATTCCACCACTTAACATTCTTGAGACAACATACCCACAGTACAATTACACAGCTCTGTTTGAGTTTTTAACACAAAAGTGAGTACAGATGTACTTGTTTCTCACAGCCAAATATTCATAAAGTCCTTATGACTTAGTATATAACTCCTGAGTACCTTTCAGATATACTGACTGATTTACAAGCATCCAATATGCTTCATACAGTTAAATTAATATTTTTTTTGTCGGTGTGAATACAGAACTGGAATTAAAAGCTCACGTCAAGCACTTTAAAACTAACCTTATTTAAAAAAAAAAACTAAACAAAGAAACAAACAATAACTTAAAGATTAAAATAAGCTAATTTAAAAATGGTTTGGGTGGAATGGATTCATAAAAATTGTGTCGTAATTGCATTATTGGCTTTTTTACATCTTTAAAAAACTAAAAAAAAGAAATAAACAATAATTTAAAGATTAAAATAAGCTAATATGTTTAAAAATGGTTTGGGTGGAATGGATTCATAAAAATTGTGTCATAATTGCACTAATGGCTGTTTACATCCTGTTGCATTTTGTAATCGCTTGTATAACAGTCAGCACTATAAGGGAGACTCTATACTGAAAAGTTGAAGTAGAATGTCAAAATATTTTTTTTCTGGTAACAATTATCTCCAAGATGTAGAAGAAATCTTAGAAACTAAGAAGAATACAATCTGAGCTGAATGTACATTTTGCAGGATGTGTTGGGTTCTCAGCTAGTTGGTTTTTTGGGGATGCTTCACACAACTGTTGCTGGTCTGCGGCCCATTTCTGCTTCCAGCTTCACCATCTGCTGCATCTCTTTTGCCTACAAGATAGAGGTAACACAATACAAAAATATTTTATACTGAGAGCACATGATTTGGATATGCGGCAGAATTAAAAATGTGTTAGACTACTCTTGTTTTATTCCTTTAAGAAAATGTGCCTTTGCAGTTAAAATTGAGCTCTGGTCAATATTTTAAAAAAAAAGAGTCTGTGGAAATAAAGAAATGTCACTGGGGAAGCCCGCATTCACTGATTAGGTAACGATACCATTTGTTCTGGAAAATTTTAATTGTATCATGTATAAATGGATTAGAAAGGTGTTTTATATGTAGTATAACAATGATAAAAAGGTTTTATCTGCATACAGTGGTAGCCATGGCTAGATGTAAAAAATTTGAAAAATGGTGCTATGGGCCGCTGTAAAGTTGAGGTTGAGGCTATGCAGTTTAGATTACCTGTCATGCATCCTCTGCATGCTAGAGGGCGCTATCTGACTAAACTGGTTTGTAACAGATTACTATTTTACAGGTTTCACCAGCAGGTGTCACGTGATGAAGTTCAGTTCAGAAGGCGGAGTGTGATAACTCGGTGGCTGCTCCGGGGCTCAAGCAAATATTCTTAAATCCGTTTTTCTTTCTTTTTCTTTTATCATGTATTTGTCTCTGTGAGTAACAGCGACATATGTGTGTGCCTATGATATGAGTAGAGACGTCAGGAATTAAATTCTTTAAAGTAACTGTAAGCTAACTTTCACAGACCAATTTTTTTACTGGAATTTTTAGTTTGTTTACATTTTTGCGAAAAGCTGCTTGCACATTTACTTGTACTGTATGTGTTGTTGACCTCACCTGGCCAACTGAACTGGCAAAAACACACATGAATAGGGTTAAATAAATCTGATGTAAAAAAATAAATATCCTGCTTCTCATATGATGTTTCATTTTTTGTGTGTATTCAACCTACATTAGTAGTAAATACACGTTCATTATTTATTTTCACTTAAGGTACAGCTGTGTGCACATTTAAATTAATGGGTTTACACATCAGAGGGACAGCACAGGCCCACCGCCGAGTCCCCAACATCTGTACCACCCCATCTGTGCTGCTAGCCGGGGGAACCCCATCCCTTCCCCAGCGGCACTACTGAAGATGGCCTTGATGGGGACTCTGGCAGTTCAGAGTGCCGAATGCTGTTCGGGCTCTGCAACGCACCAGCGATGTTCGAGCGTTTCAGTTAATAGGTCAGTTTATAAAACGCAGGGAATGTTATTTACAGAATAACCGGTTAGTTTATAAATGTAGCTGCTGGTAACACAATGCAACTCAATAAACTGTATTCCATTAGAGCCGTAATTAGGAGATTTAAAAGAAATGAAAACAAACAATGTTCTGAGAAATCACAAGCTTGTACACCAGATTTGGGTAAATAAACTGAAGGGTGTCCTTGAAAGACATAATTAATAACGTTTGTAGGATACAGTAGACTATGTACAGTATTAAAATACACAATCCTTTTATATATTCGTATACTGTATTCTACAGATTATTATCCTATAAAACTACATCTCTCTTGTTCTAATTCCCCAGCATGTGCATACTGTCCACTCATTGCAACAGCTAATCAATTTCTTCATAAACTACGTACCTTACATATGATACTGTCAATTCTAAATGTATTTTACCTAGCTACAATTCATTTGCTACTACAATGATATAGGCAATTTCTATGTGAACAACTATTGTTATAATAATGGCGATTTCTTTTGATCAGATACTATTTTTATTTGAAGGAATAGTAATATTGTATCTGTAACAAGACAAATGGATCATGTAAACTGATCGGTGACAGAAATTCGATATTCATTTAAAATTATTTCATTGATTTTTTTTGTTTGTTTTAGAAGAATAAATGCAACACAAAACAGAAAAGCATGTTTAATGTGAGAATATGCTTTCATTGATATTGTAAGTAAGGATTACTAGATTACAAGGATTAAAAGACGACACATACTGATTAAAGCCCTTAGTCTTTATTGTCCCACTACAATAGGTGATTAACAGACAGATTAGTACATCAGTGTTGGCTTGACATGGAAGGTCAACAGGCATTTGGGCACAAAGGCCGGATTTGTCCTAGACTCTGTAAAAAACAAACAAGCTTTTGCCACTTAAAAAGCCTGCATCTCACTCACACATCTAGCAGAGGTGATGGCAAGTAAAAACGCTGCCTTCAGAGACAGGTATTTAAGCTCTGTAGAATGCAGAGGTTCAAAGGGTGGTTTTGTGAGTGCACGCAGCACCACATTTAACCGCCACTGAGGAACTTTATCCTTCAAAGGAGGCTGAAGCCTCCCTGCCCCTTTCAGGAACTGGCCAGCCAGAAAATGAGCCCCTGGGGACACCGAGTCAGTTTTAACATGGCAAGCCGTGATGGCTGCCAAATAAACCTTCAGAGTCGAGGGGGACTTACCCTCATCAAAAGAGTTCCTGCAAAAACTGCAGAATGTCTGGCATGGGACAACCTGACATGCCAAACACCAAGTTTGGAACACGCCCAACTTGTATCCATACTGAGAGCACGTTGAAACAGCTCTCGCACTCTGGACAGTCAATATGACTCTCTCTGACAAGCCTAACTGGCTGAACCGGAGTCATTCAGGGGCCAGACCCAGAGCTGTAGGCTCGATGGGTGGGGTGCCACAACGTCCCTTGCGCCTGGCTGAGCAGGGCGCTGCGCGTGGGCAACTGCCAAAGCTGGTGTCGCAATAGCTGCACCAGCGTGGAGAACCATGTTCTCCTGGGCCAGTACAGAGCCACTAAAAGCACCCTGGCTGTTCCTCCCTGATTTTTTCCATCCATACAGGAGAGTCCTTGGCCACTCGTATGCAATGGCGTCGACTCCCAGTGGACCCCCGTTCCCCAGAATGGAGAACCAGAGGGGATTCCAGGGAGGCAAAGAGGTTGACCTCTGCTCTCCTGAACCTGTTCCAAATCAGGCTAATCACCTCGGGGTGGAGCCTCCACTATGAGCCACACGGGACCCCTTGATAGGTCTGCAGCATGGTTTTCTGCTCTTGGCGGATGTATCACTCTCAGGGAGAGCAGGTGCTCATGAGCCCACAATAAGATTTTGTGGGCTACCTGATGAAGACGGGGTGAGCGCAGGTCGTGCAAGAATGGAACTTAGGCATCGTTGCAGCAAGACTGTAGTAATGCGCATGAGTGGTAACACGCATGATATTGAATACGGTACGATGTACATGCGATACGGTATGGTATGCACGGTACGGTGTACTATGGTGCAGTACAGTGCACGGGGCACGGTATGGTACACTACAGTGCACGGTGCAACATGGTGCGGGAGAACGATACGGTATTCATGATACAGTACGGTGCGGTGCGGTATGGTGCACGGCATACATGTCAACTCCTAAGTGTTCACACATGTGAGACTCCTGCTGAAAAACCTTGGGATTGATGAAAAACCTTAACCTAGACCACTAGATTTTTTTTTTTTTGGGTGGGGGGGGGGGGCGCTGGTGACGGACCAAGATTTTTGCACATGGCTGACAGCTACGCCACTGACCTAGACTTAAGGGCTATGCACACCGGGAGCGAAGCAAATTACACGAAAGGAGCACGAGTACATAAAAACAAAAAACACACAACTGTAGCTAGTCATTAAAAGAAAATACTATCTGCTTCTGCTGCTTTTGTGGAGACGAAATAAAATAAATAAAACAAGTCAAGAAATAGTCTGGGTACACCACACACGAAAAAAAAAAATGACATTTTACAGTGAATGTTTATATGTGATCTGGTTTAACATGTAAATCATTCAAAAAGAATACATCTACACATATTTCTTTGTAAATACTGAGAAAATTAGTTTAATATACTTTTTTGTATTGATTTTCAGTTTATTGGTCTCCAGTTTGAATGTGTGAATGTGATTATTATTATTATTGGTCAACATTATTATAACAAAGAAGCGTCATTTTACAGAAATACGAAACCAGTGTGTGGCGCTCCCTGTCACTTTGACCAAAATTAAGGTGAAATAAAGAGATAGACATACCATCAATTTCCAATTGTTCTGTTATTTCTTAACATATGGCGTCTTTCTTTGTATTGTCTTTATAACCACTAACACTCGCATCATAAAGAACATAATATTTTTCGACTTTAATAATTACATTCCCATTGATGTTCATTTCTCTTATTTCTGTGGTAATTTCTGCATGAACGAGACAGCGACAGCCTCTCATTCGACTCTGCCCAAGTAATGACGTGTTGTGTACAGAAACATAGAAGGCTCGCGCAGACAAACCGCCAGTTTGAGACAACAAGGCAATTCTATCTTTGGAGTAAGGGGAGAGTTTGCATAACAGCTACAGGAATATAGAATGGTAATGTACACCTAGCAATAGTTTTGCGTTATCGCACCGCGTTACTATCACGATAAGTAATGCCATGACCGTGACTACCACTGTATGTAGGCTAATGCTTTATGGATATTGCCCTTAATTAAGTCTACATTAACCTGGCAGCAAAGAACAAAATCATACTCTGGGTGTTCTCTTGTTGGTACTATATACAGTTCATAATTTTTTTTTTTTAACAATTATGCTTTCGCATTATTCATAGTTCATGTGATATTCTACTAACCTGTTTCCTTAGAAGTCAGAGATGTACCATGTATGTACCCAGTTTTTATTCTTTAGGTCACAGTTAATAAATATTAAAGAGTAAAACTAAAGAGTAAATAGATTTAAAGCAGTTCAAATTTGAAATATAACAATGAATACAAATGTACATTTTTTTCCAGAACACTAACAATGGCCTCATCAATTTTAAAAAGACTGAATCTGCCTAGTGACACCTTCCTCCCTACTTCCACTCAAAAAAAGACAGCAAAATAGCATTAACATAATTGTCACAAAATAATTATATTTCCCATCATCACGGCTCATCTGTATTCTATTCATGACATCTTGCAGGGTCTACATGTACATATATTAATAATAATAAATTATGTTTTAAATGATGACAATTAAAACAAAAAAAAAACATTATTATGTCTACTTTTGATGATTTTCAATGAATTCCACATTGTGTTCGCTTCCCTTTCACTAGAAAAAAAGCTAAACCTTTTAATTACAATTTAGGTTTCCAGAATTCATTTTATGAGAAATAAAGCAACTAGGCACATAACAAATACATTCTCTTTCATGTACCTCAGCATTTAAACAGAATGGCAATTTCAGGCAAACAGAAAAGGGATAATTAGTGCAAATATTCTTGGTGGAAATTACAATGCCATGACAACACACAATAGAAAATGTAATGGTACAGATGTTCAGAGACATAAAACATTTTCTTTGCAAAAATAGGTTTTGCTCTCTGAAACGCTGCAATATAAATTATTATTGATACTGTATGCAGATTGAAGCTATAGTAAGAAGGCTGCTCATAGCCTCAATTTCCTGAAGGCTCGTTATAACTGATTCTTGATTTTGAGTTGTTAAAATATCAGAACCTACATCTTATAGTATAGTTATACAATTTCAATATTGTTTACCAGTCATACTGACTGCTCATACCAACTAACTGTTACATTTCCACACAGTACTCAGTAATCAGAAATTCCAGTAATGGCGCTACAAAAGTTTGTCTGGAACACGAGTTAATGGTTAGGAATGACCATGCCTACCTTGATTGTGAGACACTGCATGATGTGATTTCAAAAGCTGTACAAAAAAACACATGAAAGCAACTGAAATTAAAAAAGAACAATTTAAACTTAAGTACAAAAATATGTCTATGAGCATTGAAAGACAGCAATGAAAAATAAAAGTGTAGATGGCGTGATTCACAGTGATTCAAAAACAATGTAGTCATAGATAATCATCAGCATAGAAGCTACATTACTGCACAAAAGAATAGCTGAACCCGATCAAATAACACCCAGGCAAATAAATGTTGTATCAAGTTAAGCACTTTTATGTTTCTCTGTCTTATGTTATGAATTTAATTTAGTGCTGCAAAGAAAAAATATATATATATACAGCTGGCCATGACAGGGTCTTGATCTGGTGGTCCTCCATCCACACCTTGATTAACCTGGCTGTGTGGCATGGAGCATTGTCCTGCTGGAAAAACCAATCCTCAGAGTTGGGGAACATTGTCAGAGCAGAAGGAAGCAAGTTTTCTTCCAGGACAACCTTGTACTTGGCTTGATTCATGCGTCCTTCACAAAGACAAATCTGCCCGATTCCAGCCTTGCTGAAGCACCCCCAGATGAGTCCAATTTTCAGCTTTGCCCAACACCTGGTCGTCTAATGGTTAGACGGAGACCTGGAGAGGCCTACAAGACACAGTGTCTCGCACCCACTGTGAAATGTGGTGGAGGATCGGTGATGATCTGGGGGTGCTTCAGCAAGGCTGGAATCAGGCAGCTTTGGCATGAATCAAGCCAAGTACAAGGTTGTCCTGGAAGAAAACTTGCTTCCTTCTGCTCTGACAATGTTCCCCAACTCTGAGGATTGTTTTTTTCCAGCAGGACAATGCTCCATGCCACACAGCCAGGTCAATCAAGGTGTGGATGGAGGACCACCAGATCAAGACCCTGTCATGGCCAGCCCAATCTCCAGACCTGAACCCCATTGAAAACCTCTGGAATGTGATCAAGAGGAAGATGGATGGTCACAAGCCATCAAACAAAGCCGAGCTGCTTGAATTTTTGCGCCAGGAGTGGCATAAAGTCACCCAACATCAATGTGAAAGACTGGTGGAGAGCATGCCAAGACGCATGAAAGCTGTGCTTGAAAATCAGGGTTATTCCACCAAATATTGATTTCTGAACTCTTCCTAAGTTAAAACATTAGTATTGTGTTGTTTAAAAATGAATATGAACTTATTTTCTTTGCATTATTCGAGGTCTGACAACACTGCATCTTTGTTATTTTGACCAGTTGTCATTTTCTGCAAATAAATGCTTTAAATAACAATATTTTTATTTGGAATTTGGGAGAAATGTTGTCAGTAGTTTATAGAATAAAACAAAAATGTTAATTTTACCCAAACACATACCTATAAATAGTAAAACCAGAGAAACTGATAATTTTGCAGTGGTCTCTTAATTTTATCCAGAGCTGTATATATATATATATATATAAATAAATTTGGAATCTGCAATTTCAACCCCAATTTTCTCCCAATTTGGAATGGCGATCTCCAAGCTATAAGCCGCATCCTGCACTCTGTGCGGAGTGCCTTTACTGGATGCGCCATTCGGGAGCCAAACAAAAAATATATCAGCGTAACTTTTCAAACGGTTCAAGGTTTGATACACAAAAAAATAACTTCAGTAGATACGAGAGCTGCACCTAGTGGAAACAAATGAATTACAACACACAGAAAAAAACAAACAAAAAAACAAAACAAGTGTTTGACTGATAAATTCACGTCAAAATAACAAGACCTCAAAAAGGGGTTGCTGACATTATTATTTCAAGGCAATTGCAATCTTGTTTGGCATGAGGATAACGATGTTAAGACCTTGTGTTTATTAGTAACAAAATACACGACTAAACTACTAAACTAACTTGTTAAAAATACCTGCTCATTCTGTTTTTCCAGGTGTTCTATCTGCTCATCTTGAGCCTTCTTCAGTTGATCCATTTCCTTAGAGTGCTTCATTGCAAGCTACCAACAAACAATACACAATGCATTTAAAGCATATGAAGTGAATCAAAACATTGTAGAATGTCAGTATCACCTGTAAAGCATTCTATTGTATTTGTTACATTTGCTTTCAATTTCTAACCACTTTCTGTTGGAAACCCTTCTTATTATACCAGATGTTAAACCCCCAGATGCTCCATGAGTTATGCATCTCATCCTTTGGGATATATCTGTATTTTGGCAATTTTAAGGTTAACAGGGCTTAACCCAGCATATATAAGTGTAAATGAGTAGGATAAAAAGTAATCATAATGTAGTAATGTACAGTGTCCTGGTAAAAGGTGTTGAACAACTGTCTAACTATGCATACTGGGTAGTTTATCACCTATAACCTCTTCATAATTGTGGAAAGTCTCAAGCAGTTTTTGTCTCCCTTCACACGGTCCTCCTGTTTATCTCTATTGTTCTTCACACTGTTATGGCACCTGACAATCACACCTCATTCAGACAGACAGCTCTCTCCTTCTGACATGCCATCAAACGTATGAGTTGTGGCTTGACTTTTATACCAGCAACACATACAGTGATACAGTGCATTAAATGCTCCAGTACTTTTTATAGGTCTGTAATGGTAATTCCTAAGTCATATGTATTCAAATTAAACGCTTTACAATGAAATGGGCTAACAAAATGTGTCTTGTGGCAAAAGATTAAATTTAATGTTCACCTAACTCATTCACAATAAGATGTTCTAATACCAAATGACAAAGTAATCCAAGAACTCCAACACACATCAAGAACTCCAACACACATCAAGAACTCCAACACACATCAAGAACTCCAACACGCATCAAGAAATCCAACACGCATCAAGAACTCCAACACACATCAAGAACTCCAACACGCATCAAGAACTCCAACACGCATCAAGAACTCCAACACGCATCAAGAACTCCAACACGCATCAAGAACTCCAACACGCATCAAGAACTCCAACACCCATCAAGAACTCCAACACGCATCAAGAACTCCAACACCCATCAAGAACTCCAACACGCATCAAGAACTCCAACACGCATCAAGAACTCCAACACGCATCAAGAACTCCAACACGCATCAAGAACTCCAACACCCATCAAGAACTCCAACACACATCAAGAAATCCAACACATACCCTTTTTCTTTCTTCCAGAAACTTTTTAGTGTTGCTGCTGTTCAATTCCCTCACTCTCCTTGGAAAAGGAATACAAAAACAATCAAACTGTAAACAATTGAAACTGGCTTTATCATTATTATTTTTAGAAAGAAAGTTAAAACCCAATAAAGAAATATACTAATCAGACATGCAAGGTAGGAGCTTGCACATAGTCTGAAGTTGTTATTTATTCATTTTAGAATTGTAATTGGTGTCAGAATAAATACTATTAATAATGAGCTTAATATTTAAATGAAAAACACATAAGCAGAGACACTTGTCAAACTGTTTGTCTAACTACATTTGCTTTATTTATGTTTTGTGGCGATACCATAGGCAGTAATGTATATTGTGGTGGTTTTCGCAAAACTCATTAGTCCATATTTTGAAGTGCGAAAGTCCAAACGCTAATTTTGAAGAGGAATAAAAAAATTGTAGCACTATAAGCTAGCAAGAAACAATACATATATTATTTAAACACTCTAGTTGTATACTGTTTAAATTATGTTATTGTGCTCTGAAAAAATATTTTGCTGGTTATCAGAGACATCTTCAATGTAACATAGCCTCAATATGCAATATGCAGATTTGGGCTACGGTAAATAAACTAGCCAATGTGGCAGCAATCCAATGTTAGGCCATTGTGAAAACACAACAGCATGAAGCAGCTTTGGGCCATTGAAGAATTATAAAGTTTTAAAACAACAACAACAACAACAACAACAACAAAAAACACAGTTGGAAATTCTGCACACAAATTAAATTTATTTTGAATCTGTACGGTCAAATAACTTAATAGAATATTGCTCATTTGACTATCACTGTTATTTTAAAACAAGTTTGAACCATTACATTTAAACTAAATAATAATAATAATAATAATAATAATAATAATAATAATAATAATAATAATAATAATATTTCCAATGGAAAGCAACTACACACTTAACTTTAAAAGGAAATCTCAAGAATTGGGAGCATTATTTGGTAATTTATTTATGAAAATGCAATAATGGATGCTGGTTGCAATTGTTGTCATAATATAAATGGTTTGATTAAAAACTATACTATAAATGGTTTGATTAAAAACCATAACCTAAACATGCAGTACAGTATACAGTTACTGGTGCACAGTGCATGACTCATCAAAGTCCAGACCAGCATAGAAGATCAATGTTTGTGTCTTGTGTTATTTAGTACAGAAGGTCTGTTTCAACTTGCCTCTCCCTTTCAGCTTTATTTTTGATTGATTTATCTTGACTGATGGCTTTGCTGTTTTCCATAGATGTCTTAGCCTGGTTAGCACGCATTTCTTTGCTCTGCCTTTAAAAACAATGAAGCAGAATTAATGCCACTTAGACCTAAACAAAACATACATTTTATAACAAGCTTTGATTTACCTCAAAACCTTCACATGTACAGCAATACACTGGTGTTCAAAGGGAATGTGGACAGGACAAACTTCAACAGGATCATATCAGTTGTGCAGAAGATTAAGGTTTATAGTGCAGCACAGTTTTATTATTGCTTATTTGTGATGATGCACCAGTCTTTAGTTGGTTAAAACATGTTCAGTTATTATTAGGATTACTCCTGTGTATTCCTGCTGCTCATCTGGTATTCTCCCAACTTCGCTACTCATGCTACCCCTCAATTGACTACCTATCTCTGCTCAAATTCAATTCAAGACCCTTGTTTTTGCCTACTGCCCGCTTCACTACACTGCCCCCTCCTATCTCTAATCCTTCATGTCTCCCTATACCCCCTCTCTCCCTCTCCACTCCTCCTTTACTGGCATGCCATCCCTCCACTCTCCATCCTCCTGCGCCTGCTCCTTCTCTTCCCTCTGTGGTGGAACCAGTTATCGGTGAATTTCAGGACTGCTCTGTCTCTCACTGCCTTCTGCCGCCTCTTCAAGACCTACCTGTATAACTGCACCTGTAGAGCTCTTGATCTACCCATCCTACTATGCACTGGACTTGCCTGGCCTTTTTATTTTCTTGTACCCCCATTGTTGCCATGGTCAGTTGGAAGTGACAAATAACATCTGAGTAGAACAGCAGCTCACTGTTAAATCAGACTAACTAATTATAATACATGCACACAGTTTATTAAAAAAATAAACTGACCTGCTCATAAAATAATCTAATTTAAAGCATCTTCCAGATATTTGCACCAGGAATCCAAGCAGTAGGATACAATGCCCCTTTGAATCCAGGTGCTTGGTAGTAAGCACGGTCTTCCTGAAATTACTATCAAGCATCACTTTCGCTCGATTTGCACTACAGCACTGCCCAGTTCACTGCCTACAGTTTTACAATGGTTCGGGACCTCAACTAACACTAACACTTCATTTTCTTTCAATACTTTTGCAGTTGGCTGTTTTAGTCAGTTTAGATTTATTGTGACTTAACCAGCACCTTTCATCAACAAACCTAAAAAGAAAACAGCCCTAGACATCTGAACACCCAGGAGCGGCAGTTGTCCCCACTGAGGGCTGACAGAATCAATTAGGTAAGTCTTGTCAAAATTCTAAAAGGGATGTTAATATGAACAGTCTACATGCAGAAAAGTGTGCAGTGAGCTCCCTTAGTGCTGACACTGCCAACACTTTCAATGTACAAACATTTTGGGTTCAGTTTGGGTTTATCTTTTGTCGATATTGTTCGGTTGGGGACGAAAATGTCGGTTTCGGTTCAGGAAAATCATAACTGTTGCATCCCTAGTTCAAAATGTAAGTGTTTGTGTCCCATTAGCTTTTAATTTTATACACTGACTTATCACAATCTTTTAAGTATCGTGCTTCAAGATTCGTGCACTGTAATTCAGCCATGTTAATTTTGTCGCCTTTGCATGGGTTTATTGCCCTTCATAACGAACCAAAGAGAAACAAAACATGTTTTAAACATATTTTGTGGCATTGCTTAGGAATTGAACCATTTAGCTAAATATACATGTCTACCTTTTGCTTTTTGTTTATTAAGGGCTAAATAAAAAAAAAGAAAAGGCATCTGAGCTGCCTCTTACAGCTGCTTGTTACAGTAATTGGTAAAGAAATAGCAAGGTACTTTCTATATTTATTAGATGCTTATGGGTTATTCAATTAATGTAGTTTAGCTTAGCATGACACAATCTTAAAGGGTCACCTGGTTCTGTACAAAGAAAATGTTGCTGAGAAGCAGCATATTCTCTTGCTGATATGTTGTGTTAAGTATGCCTTAAAATACCCCTGACTATACATGGTTTTGGTCTCCTAGCAGCACTGAAAAAGAAACACGCTTTACCCAGCACGCTGCATACTCAATTAGACATACTTATTATATGTGAACAAATATAACTAATTAAAAAAAAAAAAATTAAACAGAATTTATTTTTCTATTAATAATACAATTTTAATATCGAGTCGTGTTTTCTAATAATTTATTATCCTTCTCAGTCCCTGTGTTATTTAAAAGTAAATATTATCATATATATTATAAATAATACACGGTATAATTTTGTCACTGTGACCTAGAAAGCATCAAGCATTCTAGGATTCTCTAACAAGCCTATGGTTTATGATTTAAACATGAAAACACTAGCACTATAAATAAGAGGTCTCATGAAAAGATTGTAGTTTAAAAAAAATATATATATATATATATATATATATATATATATATATATATATATATATATATATATATATATATATATACAGTACTGTGCAAAAGTTTTAGGCAGGTGTGAAAAAATGCTGTAAAGTAAGAATGCTTTCAAAAATAGACATGTTAATAGTTTATATTTATCAATTAACAAAATGCAAAGTGAGTGAACAGAAGAAAAATCTACATCAAATCAATATTTGGTGTGACCACCCTTTGCCTTCAAAACAGCATCAATTCTTCTAGGTACACTTGCACACAGTTTTTGAAGGAACTCGGCAGGTAGGTTGGCCCAAACATCTTGGAGAACTAACCACAGTTCTTCTGTGGATTTAGGCAGCCTCAGTTGCTTCTCTCTCTTCATGTAATCCCAGACAGACTCGATGATGTTGAGATCAGGGCTCTGTGGGGGCCATACCATCACTTCCAGGACTCCTTGTTCTTCTTTACGCTGAAGATAGTTCTTAATGGCTTTCGCTGTATGTTTGGGGTCGTTGTCATGATGCAGAATAAATTTGGGGCCAATCAGATGCCTCCCTGATGGTATTGCATGATGGATAAGTATCTGCCTGTACTTCTCAGCATTGAGGAGACCATTCATTCTGACCAAATCCCCAACTCCATTTGCAGAAATGCAGCCCCAAACTTGCAAGGAACCTCCACCATGCTTCACTGTTGCCTGCAGACACTCATTCGTGTACCGCTCCCCAGCCCTTCGGCGAACAAACTACCTTCTGCTACAGCCAAATATTTCAAATTTTGACTCATCAGTCCAGAGCACCTGATGCCATTTTTCTGCACCCCAGTTCCTGTGTTTTCGTGCATAGTTGAGTCGCTTGGCCTTGTTTCCACGTCGGAGGTATGGCTTTTTGGCCGCAAGTCTTCCATGAAGGCCACTTCTGACCAGACTTCTCCGGACAGTAGATGGGTGTACCAGGGTCCCACTGTTTTCTGCCAATTCTGAGCTGATGGCACAGCTGGACATCTTCCGATTGCGAAGGGAAGTAAGCATGATGTGTCTTTCATCTGCTGCAGTAAGTTTCCTTGGCCGACCACTGCGTCTACGGTCCTCAACGTTGCCCGTTTCTTTGTGCTTCTTCAAAAGAGCTTGGACAGCACATCTGGAAACCCCTGTCTGCCTTGAAATTTCTGCCTGGGAGAGACCTTGCTGATGCAGTATAACTACCTTGTGTCTTGTTGCTGTGCTCAGTCTTGCCATGGTGTATGACTTTTGACAGTAAACTGTCTTCAGCAACCTCACCTTGTTAGCTGAGTTTGGCTGTTCCTCACCCAGTTTTATTCCTCCTACACAGCTGTTTCTGTTTCAGTTCATGATTGTGTTTCAACCTACATATTGAATTGATGATCATTAGCACCTGTGTGGTATAATTGTTTAATCATACACCTGACTATATGCCTACAAAATCCCTGACTTTGTGCAAGTGTACCTAGAAGAATTGATGCTGTTTTGAAGGCAAAGGGTGGTCACACCAAATATGGATTTGATTTAGATTTTTCTTCTGTTCACTCACTTTGCATTTAGTTAATTGATAAATATAATCTATTAACATGTCTATTTTTGAAAGCATTCTTACTTTACAGCATTTTTTCACACCTGCCTAAAACTTTTGCACAGTACTGTATATAAAGTGTTTTGTTTCTCTTTCGTTTGTAACATGTTCACAAAACCCACACATTTAATGCAAATGCACAAACATAATATGACTCTCTAAGTATGGTACTCAAAAGGGTGTGATGATAAAATCAGTGTAAAATACAGATTGCAGCAATTAAACAGCATTAATGAACACACACAGTATTACAAAGAGAGAGATATACAGTACGATTAGAATGAGCATGGCAATGGATGAGTGTACTCACCTGTCATGAATAAGCTTAAGTTGCTGGGTTTGCTGCTCTTGAACAGAACCTAAGAGTTTTTTCAAATGTTCACACTGCTGGACCAAATGCTGATCCCGAATCTCCTGTTCCTCCACAGTGTGTGAGTTGATCATCTCTGACCACTCCTTGGTATGTTGGGCCACAATCTCTTTTACCTGTCATCAATAAATAGATGGGCTGCAGTGAATTACAAGATTATAACTGCATCGGAGGGTTCTGTTGACATTATAAACCACGAGAGCAAAGCTTGAGTGGTTTATGATTAATTCAGCAGAACCCTAAGATGCAACTATAACTTAAAGTAATTCACTTCAGCCCCATTTGTTGTTTTTTATAATACATGGATTCCACGACAAAGTCATGGCCTGGTGGACAAAGTCATGGGGAAGCTGTAGTGCTGGCGATGGTTGCTCCCTCAGTTCTCCTACAGGGGGAGGGTTCTTGTGATAAACGATCCGGTGGCCTCATTCTTTGGCATAGACTGGTGTATCTAGACCCTCCCCCAGGGCTACTGATTGAGATCCAATAAGAGCTGCTGCAGTTCTTCTGGAACAGACATTACTGGCTACAGCCAGCCATCCTGTACCTAACCCTGGGTGAGAGGGGCTAAGGGCTAATAGATGTGTGCAGTCATGTGGCTGCTTTTCGGTTGCAGGCGGTGCAGCGGCTGCTTATTCTCCGGAGCTGAGCTGGAGACACACGGCCTTCTCCTTCTTGCGCAGAGTGAGGGGACTGGGCTGGGACTGGCAGCTGTTCCTGTTCGACCTGTCCAAGATAGACATCTCCAGGCTCCCGGATTTCTACAGAAACCTGCTGAATGTCTGGCAAGTGCTCAGGGTGGAGAGACAGGATGACTCTCTGACAACAAGCTCGCTGCTGGAGAAGCCTCTGTTCTTCAACCCTCTGTTCCCTGTGGAAAGTTTCCATTCTGGGGTGCTGTGCTCCAGTTTTGTGGCAGGAGGGGTCACCAAACTGAGAACCCTGCTGCTGGTGATTGTTGGGTGGTGAAGAGAGGTGGAGAGCCTAGCCAGGCAGCTGGAGGTTCACTCCCTCTGAGTCCTAGAGAGATTTCTAAATTAACTCAGAGACTCTTTCTCTCCCAGGGTTAGAGAGGTGCTGGACCAGGTTCTGGCTGAAGGAGACGTTGTAGAACAGGAACCAGCCTGCCCTAGCTTTCTGGTGTCCCCTGCTGTTTTTGAGAGGCAGGAGGGAAGATGGTGCTTTACAGACCCTGTCTGACATCAGGTGGATGGTCTCACATGAACTGTGCATATAGCACTGCTCTGGCTTGGAGGACTCTGTACAAGCCGCCCCTGCCCAAGCGTTCAGGGAATCTACAGTGCCACATCCTCTACTGCATAATTGCCAGGGGGCACTACGTTCACCGCATCGACCCGGAGGCCAGTGCAGCATGCGGCCAGCGCAGCCTGCGCTTTCTGTACAGAGGAGGAGACTGTGTTTCACCTTTTTACTGACTGTAGACCCTTTATTTAATTTATCTCTGAGCTACTGGACTTAATGTGACTTTTACTAAATAACTGTTTATTTGTAACTTCTCTTCCAGCCAGAAGAACAGATTTGAAAGTTGTTTAATTCATTTTATACATGGGCAATGTAAAGTGGCCATTTGGAAGAAAAATAAATTGCAGAACTCTGGCCCATGTGATGCTATGATGATGCTTAGATTATTGTTCCAGGCCAAGATTAAAATTGACTTTGCCTATTCTTCCCTGACTCATGACCTGTTAAATTTCCAGCAGCGCTGGTGTGTGAGTGAGGGGCTGTGTGTTCTGGGGGAGGAGGGGGAGCTGCAGCTGTTTGTGTGACCCAAACATCAGGGCTGCTTATGACTTCTGTGTGCCACTGTGTGCCATAGTGACCATGTGCATAAAAGACCTGTGCACATAATGTGAAATACATTTAACCACTACCAATTTGTGTCACAATGGTGGGGTTTTCATGGAAAATAAAAATAGGTCACCTTTTTCTCACACTATTTTGGTAGTAGTTTTCTCTTAGGGAAATACATTCTCCTTGCAAATGCAAATGAACAAATTTGTGCAGCTTTTTAGCATGACAAGGCGATTTACCTTTTAAGTCATACAATCTTTTGGCCGCACACTTCTTATAGTGTGAGCAACGTGTGTGACATGTGCATGCTATTTCACATTATCACGACAATGGAGAGATAATTGGGTTTTTAAACTGCATGGAAACCCCATCCATGTAGGTCTCACCTTTGTAGTTTTTCAATAAAGGAAACCAAAAACATAAACATAACATGCATGTAACTTGCCAAACACAGCTTGCTTGCTGAATGCAGGGTGGTTACTGAAATGTGGTCATAAGCAAAAAGTGTATTCTTAGTATCACATTCTGGAGTTAACGTCTTCCCTTTCATCCAAATGGAGAAGAATGTGTAAACAATATGTAAATCGGAAGAGTTACACAAAACTTAAAAAAAACACCTACATCACAAATGTGGTTACCTTTATTTTGTGGTCTGATGATAATGCTTGGAGTTTAATTTCAGTTTCTTTCTTCATTTCAAGACAGTTGTTTTCTCTAAAATGAAAATAAACTAACAACTTAGACAGTGTTTCAGTAGTTCAGCAAATACTACATATTAATCATCTAATACAAATAAATATATTTTATCTATTAATATCAAAAGTGTTACCCTTTTTTCTTAATAGCTTTATCCAGAAGCTTTTCATAAGACAGTTTTTCTTTATCGTGCTGTGCCAATATTTTGTCAACATGTGTACAATGTGACTTCTGCATGGCACTGTGATCCTGAAATAAAAATGTACATAAACTGTTATTTGAACCAAGACACAATTTAATGTAATTTTTTAATATTTATCAAGTGTTCAATATCCCGCAAACGTTTTTTTTTTTATTACAATTTCTGTAAATTTAGCAACCTGCATGGCTACTAGGAAACCAATATATAGTCACACCCTTCTCACTGTGCCGCTACTGGGCCAAAATAAGGGAGATAATACATTTTGGAAAAGTGAACCAAGGATGCTGATAACTCGCTGTATCACACTATAAAAAACTAAAACTACTGTATTAAATACATTTTACAAATTAATTATTACTGGAATTGCATCTTTATTTTTCTTTTTAAATAACAGACCATCAAATACCCTATACTACACATCTTCCTAAAACCAAGGTAGCACTGTGGGTTTGTCATTTTGTTATGAATTATGTATTTTGCCTTAGTTCTGTGCTTGCAAGTTTTAAAACACAATGGCACCTTTAAATGATAACTGCATTTACAATTATATTACAACAATTAACAATTACATGTATCCCAGTGTTTGTTCTTATAATATTCTAATCTTGTGTTTGATCCAGCTTGTTTTTTTCTCACTAGTCTGACCAAGTAAACCATGAATAGCATTTTGGTCTGGCCTTCTGGTTAGAATGCAGATCATATCTGTATATCTTTCCTTGTTTTCCTCAAGCAACAACTTGAAACCCAATTACTGTTGAATGTGTGCAGAATAAGTTACGAGCTGAGAAAATGGCAAGGGGAATCCTAACTTGATATGTGAACTAAACTATTGAGCATTTGTATAATAATAAAGGTAATTCCCTACAGTTTATGACATCTATGAAAATGTCTTCATTTTTTCTTCATCCCCTGACAAATACATACAAAAAAAGTTTTCTACAGAATACAGTAGAAAATAAATATAATTAAAAATGGTGGTACGCAAGCTAACTTTATGCATGCAATAATATGTACGTAGGTTTATGCGACAACTGTAGCAAACTACCTTAAAAAACTCATATTGATGTTTTACGTGTAGCAGTGTTTTAAGCTGCCAGCAATTGTTAACAGGTGACTGATTTCATACATTACACATTAAGCTAGGGAAGACTGATAATGAGATGCAAATGAACTTGCCCAAACAATAAAAAAGCAATGCACTTTCCCTGAAGGAGCAGCATATGGCTGGTTTCAAGAAGTACCGGTACATTACCACACTAACATTTAAGTCTAGTTCCTGTTGCCCACCTTGTTCCACAGAGAAACAAAAAGCGACATTTTAAAATGAAAATGAATGCAATAAGATATCTGCGCTCTCAAGGGGATCAAAGAAAAAAACAACTCCCTTCTGCATCAGACAGACGTCAGTTTCTACAGGAAATACATGTGTTGGCTTTATCAGCAGCATAAGAGCAACTACAAAGAGTGAAAGTAATGACGCACTAATATCAGCACTGAATAACAGCTTAATACATATCTGTTTGGTCTAATTAATAAAGCTACATATTCGAAACTGAAATTGTGTCATATTTTATAGGGAAAAATGATATGTTCCAATTATTATTCCAATTGCATGCCATCTTTGTGGTCTTCTGGTTTTCACTCAGTACACTTTAGAATGCTCAGCACAATCATATCTATTTACTAGTATTTGTTTATGGTAGTGAGATCACCGGAGTCCAATTCATCTTTAATTTCATATAAATATCCAGTAAACAGTCCCGTTTTGTTATACCACCACACATACATAACCCACAGTGTTATGCTGCATAAAACAGAATATAACTTATTCCACTGCATAACAGTACTCAACTGAATGGAATATGACTTGCTTTACTAAAACTGTAAACATGTCTTCTCTCTAAGTTCAGCTGGAACAGCAGTGTAACCATGAAACCCTCTGCCCCCAGTAGGTGCAATAAATACCACATTTGTTCACTGTGGTATTTCTTATGGATGCATTTCTTTTGAAAATTGTATTTTGGAGCAAAACTCTGAAAAGTGGAGCAGGTCAAAATTAGCTCATGAGCAAATCAACTGAAAATCGGCCTGATATTTTGTGTTATTACATATTAATATTTTGTGTCTTTCAAAATAACATATGACACCTATATATTGAATGGAGGTCCACAACAGATCATATTTATGCGTTTTTTAATTAGGTATTAAAGGATAATAAAATAAAAAAAAGATAAATGCCAACCCGTAATGTAATCAGCTGTGATATACGCCTAGATTAATATAAACTGGGACATATGTAGCTTACAAGACTCTAATAAAAGAAAAACAGCTGTGGTTGCCTGTAATAGACCATAATCCTTTTGATCAGGGCAACAGAAGTACAATTACTACTTTACTCTCTATGAATTACAATTAACTGGCCAGTGCTCTCTCTAACCTGTCTACTTTGAGCCTGCATATATAAGCACTAATTGTCTTTTCTGCTCGAACCTTAGTTTGCCTACTTAATAAAAATTCAGATTCTGCCAGCTATTAAACAGTTGCTAAGCAATGGTCTTTTTATTAGCACAGGTTTTCATCTCTAGCCAAAAATCAGCCATTTCTTTTCAAATCGAAACAATGCTTCATAAAACTCATTCTTGTTACACCTGTAAGAAGCTGATTTTAATGCAACCTGGACGAAGTTATTACACAAGCAGATTGGATCAAGAACATAAGAAGAACATAAGAAAGTTTACAAACGAGAGGGGGCCATCCCAGGATACTGTTACCATATAGGTAATTTTATATTTTGGATCTTATTAGTTTTCATAAGATAACAGATGTCATACCTTGGCATGTTTTTTCTTTAAGGCATTCAGCTCTTTTTGCTGTTTCTTTGTCAGCTTAATATAGGTCTGTAAAAACAAAACAACATTTTTCTTATGTCAATGGTTACTGGAGATGTCTTCAGGCTACCAAGATACACCATCACAGCTTTGCTAGTGTAACATGTGAAACTTCACAGTTCCTACATCTTTTTTCTTTTTTTTTTAGAGCTCATCAGGACATAAAATAATAACAAAAGTTATGAATAAGTCCAGAGCATTTAGCCCATCATGTCTCAACCCTTAGGGTGGTCTTCTCCCTGGGCAGGACTGAGGAAGTGTGAGAAAGCTCACATTGCTGCTGCATGAGCTGCAGCTACAGTGTGAAGAATTCAGTCTCAATTCAATTATTATAACTGCACCTTTCACCAGCACAAGAGCGGGGAGGGAATAGATGAACCAGAGATTTCATGAGAAACAGGGAGACTTGTGAGGTTATATACCTCCGGCAAATATGTTTAACTCTAAACGTTTTGCTATCAATGCTGTATAATGTCAGCGCTTAATTTACACCTTTTTACATTTATTTTAATGAAACATATGTTAAATGTTCAATGAATAAGGATCAGAAATTGACAAAGGAATTGTGGCAGGGCTGAGGCCCTGCACATGAGAAAGTATATTTTTGATCAGGGATTTTGTGTTCAGTTGTGGGTAAAAGCAGCAGGTGATTGGCCAGCTGCTTATCCCTAACCAGCATGTGGGTGTGTCCCAGTGGAGCGTCTTGCACAATAAAAGGGTCCAGCTGATACACCTTGGGGCTGCTGCAAGGCCATAGGACTCAAGACAGTCTGGGCTACTTTTTAAATCTTTAAAAGCTAAACCCAGCACCATGTGTTTTAACTGGGATCGAAGCTTTGGGATGAAGAAGTCCTCATCCGATCACTGTGTCTAACTGGGATCAGAGACCCAGAGGAAAGAAGCCGAAACCACAGATGGCCATGTGTGTAACTGGGGTCGGGTTTGTTTAATCTGGGACGAAGAAGGCACAACCGCTGATGACGAGTGTATATCCGGGGTCGGGGTATGTAAGCGGGAACTTCTGTATAGTTGCATAGCGGTTGCCGTCTTCACGTTGTTTCATACAGTATTTTATTCTGCCTTTTTAATGCTTTGGCATATGTCCTGTGTGAGCTACCATAGCGTCACGTGATTTCTGTTCATATTTGTGAAAAAAATCCTGCGTGCCTGGGAGGCATATCAACAGCATCCTCCATGTTTCTCTGAATCTCTTACACTCCCTATTACAGGAATAAATACAAAATGAAATGGAAAACATGAAGAGGAGGATGAACAGAAAATGCTGACAGGCAAGCCAGAGGAATGGTTAATGTGAAAACATTTTAAGTCCCTGGTGTTTTGACGGCATGCTTAATATCTACAATTATAACAATCTACAAATGACTAGAATTCAGTCAGTAATAAAACTTACAGAATATTCCGTTTTTAAAACTGATTAATTGAAAACTGCTGAATTTACCTTCATCTGTTTCAAGTCATCAATATTCACCTTAGGCACAAGTGCTGCTGTGTCTAGAAATAAAGTGCAAAGGGTAAATGTTAGTCTATTAGTTTTTATTTTTCCACATTAAGAATAACTTCAACTGTCTAATAGGATGCTGACAATGCAAATGCAGTAGGATAGAGAGAAACGTACCCATTCTTTACAAGTGGTACTGGTGTATGAATTAAAAACCGTGTGATACAAGGATAAGTACTTTTACTGTCTAATTTAATAAACATGTCAGCTTAACAGATTGTATTATTCACCCTATTCTATAACATGTTTTCAGTTTTTAGGCCCATACTTACAGAAAGTACCAGCTGCATAAAAAGGTGTTGTGAATGTAATGCAATAAGTGTGATCTATGTTTAAGAATCATTACTTTTGAAAACGTTAGTATATAATGTTACTGCATCACTTACCTTTCTTGGCATCATTACCAATTCCCTGGCCAGACATTGAATTTTGTCTCAACTCAGAGCTGCTCTGAGGTGTCACACTAATTTTGACTTGGTTGACCTTTCCTTTTTTGTCATTCTTAGAGCTGTCATTTGGCACATCTGCAATGTCACTCTACAAAAAACAGAAAATATTTTTTACTGTATTAGGTCAACACGGTTACACTATTTATAGCTATTTAATTTTTTTTTTTTTTTATGTGTTGATTTGTTTTTATTCTTTTTAGGGTGTTACATTTACAGTTATGTTAAAATAACACAAATAATTAAACATTTAGAAATAAATGCACATTCTCATTAAACCCCAACCACAGAAAGCTAAGGAGTAAACAATTACCACTGATCATCTGTTATTTGAATACTAAAAAATGTAGGAACATTAACATTCCCCCAAAGATTCTTTGACTTCTACCCAATGCATACTAGAAACAGTAGTCTCTGCATACAGGAACACCGCCTAAGGCCTGCGCTCTAAATTACATAATTTGACCAATAATTGGTAATAATTGATACAATTAAGTAATTTAGGGCAAAATTGGAACAAAAGCCAGGAGGGACACCGGCCCTCCAGGACCAGAATTGCCCACCCCTGGCCTAAGAGAACACCCTCGTGGTGAAACAGATTTTTCCCATTGTAAATGCTCCGGCTAAAGGAACAGGAACTTTTCTTAAAAGAACACCGATAGTGATTCGTTCACAACGGATACAGTACTGTTTTGTAACCTGATAACTTATTATCATCAAACTTAAATTTTATTCAGTCTTTTCAAAAGCGATTTTTCATCACGTGAGTGTCTTGAGGCAGATTGATTGGTTTATTAAATCTTTCCAGAACCGCCATCATATCATTGAATTATTTGGTATTCCGATTTCCACGAGTGCACCTCTTCGATACAAAATGTCATGTAAACAAACGGCAAAATGCGCCGCTGTTTCTCTTGCTACAAAAAGTTCGAAATTGTTCAAGCTCTGGAAAAAAAACCTAAATCAGACACATGTCGCCAAGCAATTTGATGTTTCTCGTTCTGGTGAGTTTCTTCACCATTCTGTTAAATAATGTGCATGTCTTGTATATTGCTGCTGCATTTAACGTGTGTAAGGGTGCTGTGTTAATTTAGTTTGACAGTTAGTTTATTAACGTTAGTTTGTCTGTTACTTTATTATTATAGTTTATTAACATACACTTGCCTATTGCTTTTTTCTTTTACTTTTTCAGTTAATTTCATATGTTGATGCACGTGCGTCATGACAAGTAATGCATATGTATGTATTTATTGATTCATATCGTGTCTGGTGGCTAACTCCGTCTTAGAGAATGCTTCGGCTATAACAACACTTTGCTTGCTTCCTGAGGGGTCTTCTCTTAGCCGGAGACTATCGCAACAGGCATGAGGCATATTATACATAATAATGTATATCAAACCACCATAATGACCACAGCTACCAGTGCAGATTGTCTTAAGCTTTAGGGAATGTTAAAAAACTTTAATAACAGAAAAATAAGAACATTACAGATAAAGCAGGGTTAAAAGGGTAATCCCATTAAAATTAAACTAACAAAGGACCAGCTGAAATGTTTCCATTATTCCCCTGCAGCCAAATACACCAACCTGCTGTGCAAATAGGATGCTCCACTGCTCATACATGAGCTTGCAAGGCCTTGCTAATGAGACGGAACTGGTCTGGGTGAATTTATACCAGGTCCACAATGCATCACAATCATTTCTTAATGTCATGTCCCACTGTCTGAGGGGATGCCATGATTTGTATGTGTTTAAATTATTTGTACGTTTTTTTTAAAAAAAAATTTTAACTAATAAGTGTATAATAATTTTTACACATGTCAACAGTCTCTGCAAAATATGTTGTCATGGCCCTTAAAACCAGGAATTTTGAACATCTTAAAAGGTTTACGCATGTTAAAGACCTTAGCTGATCCCCTGTTGATTTTTGCTCACTACCTGGCATTTAAATGGTGTTACGCCAGTACCAAACATGGGCACACATATGTTTGCACACAGAGCTTTATTGAATTGGGCCCTGCATAATAGCAGCTCTAAATGCTGATTTTACTTACAGTTTCAATACCCATAGCCCTCATTTGGTCAGCCCTCTTTTCCGTGATAGATAAAAACTTCTTTGGATCAGACAGAGCATCAACAATAGCTAAAAAAAAAAAAAAAAAAAAATTAACAGATCTGTTATGAGGTGTTTCCAGAAATTGGACTGATAGCGGTAAATGATTTACTCCGAAGTCTAAAATAATTGGTTAAAAATATGAGCTCTTAAAGCAAACAGTACAACATATAATACACATCATGTGTGTATACATGCAGCATTTATCATACACAGAAGAAAAGGCATAGCCTGTTAAAGCAAGAGATGAAGTATTTATGACCATCAAAGTAGGTTAGTCAGAAAGCTATACCCCCTTGGGTGTATGGAAAATGAAGACGTTTCCAGCCTGTATGAAACAGAGAAATTGATTTGATCTGAATGTTGTCTGTAATGGTGCTATGAAAATGATGCCAGTTAATGGTGCATGCATTTTCTTTATGGTGTTTTTAGGGCTTTATATTCTGGAATTGTTTGAAATGAAAAATACAAATCTTGCTTTTTAGCTAAAACGATCTTTGATTTCTGTATTTTCTCAGTGTACGGGCTTTGTTTATTAGTGAAAAAACACACTTGACAAAGTAAATAATAAATTTACTACTTCGCTACCTTTAAACTAAATTAGAGGTTTCATAAATATATATTGAAATTAGAATCTGTGTTCACTTTCTTGCAAGTAAGCTCAAATTTTAATGTCCGTAAATGTATAATTTGCTTTTTCTTCAGTATACTAAAAGCAGAAACATCCTTGAACCCAATGTCAGGAATTTCAAAAACAACATCTGCTGATTTATAAAGACCTTTATTATGTAATTTTATGTTTATTATGGAAAAACAACAACAAAGAACATGCATTAAAGATATATGCAAATAACAGCTTCATTGGTTTGAGTTAGTGGACATTTCCATTTTAGGTCTGGAGGACATACAAACTGCATGTTAAAACCTGACAGCTACAATTTCTCTGGAGTCATATATTTTATTATTAACTGTGTTAAGCTCTGATGTGCATTTAATACATGTTTGGTCCGAGGGTCCCCTTGTGTCCTGACAGCAGCATCCTTGAGGGCTGGTTATAATGACCAAAGCCAAAGCATTAGGATGTCATCTGAGTCTCACCCTTACAATACAGTATTAAGGGAGACTGCTAACATTTTGAATGCATGTTATTTTGTCTAATTCAATACATAAACAAACAAATACAAAATAAAAAATATAAAATATATAATGATGTCATTGAGTTATTAAATATTAAAATGACAGTTGCTAAAATATCCTGATAATGCTCTTTCAAGTGTTAATATTGTAAAACAAATGATAATAACAACTAATGGGTCAAAGCCTGAATGAAGTGTTCTTTTTATTTCTTTATAATGTCAAACCTGAATCACTCATTGGTGATATTCTCATTGGTGACTGATTCAATTAAAAATGTTCATCTCTGTAAAGTATTTGTAATTTAAAAAATCTCATTTAGGTCATTTAAACAAAACCTGTTGTATAGTGTAGTTACAGCTATTTAATATCCACTAAATGTTACAAACATACAGTTTCATCACAGGTGCATTCATTGGTCCATAGTCTTAAACATCAATTCACTTGTGAGTGGTCATTGCAATGACCTGAAATTATTATTTAAACCTATCAGTTTCATGACTTACTTCCACAGTTTATTAAGCTTTAAATGTTCACATGATTAATTAAAATGCCCTGCCACCAAGATGAGCCTCAATGCACATACTGTACATTCATACACACTGTAGACCCGTCTCACACACATCCCAGGCCTACTGAGAAAGCTGAGACGTAATCAGAAAAATGCAGAATCTTATTTTGGATTGTCCTTACCTCCAAATCCATCCGGAACATATGTTTTTAAAACAATGTTACAGAAAATGGTTGGCAGTGATAAAGGTTTGTTGCCTTCATTTCGTAGGGAGATGTGTCTGTAGCCAGCCTGAAGACCATCCAGAGGTAGAATTCTCTGACCAATCAACTTGTTATTGTCATCATAAACTGCAATTCTGAGTACAGCAAGGTCAGGCAGAATCACCTAAACATAACGGAAAGACTGGTTTTATTAAAACATTCACTGACTGCTGCAGCTTCAATGATCTGAACTGTGGCAAATCACAATACAGCTAACCTTTATCTTCTTCAGGTGATGTGCCTCATTTTAGATCATTAAAACAGATATCACTGTGTTTGACAACAGAATCAAGATTTTCATATATATATATATATATATATATACACACACACACACACACACACATTATATATAGAATAATAGATGGGCTTCAGTGAGTTACAGGAAAATAATTTCATTTTGGGTTTCTGTGACATCAAAATTAATTTAGAAACTGTCACAGAATCCCGAGATGGAATTGTTTTCCTGTAACTCACTGAAGAGGCCCATCTCTTATTTTTTATAATACATGGATACCCTTGTGATGCTAATATTAAAGAAGACGAGATTCGGCAGTACAGTTCGTTTTTTTAAAAGTAGTGTTTCAGTGCTGTACTATGATGTTCTATGTCGTTATCTGTTTCTTCAGTTTCTCTGAGATACGAATGTACCAGCTTTACATAATTTTTTTTTTTTAACGTATTCTCATTGTGTTGATCATTAATGGACATTTCTGTAAATGTGGGTGTTGTTGAGTGATTAAAAACGAGACATTTTGTGTTTGAATTGAAAGTGATGGGTCTCGAGGAGTCGAATGGGTCAAAATATATTTTCCTCTAGAGGAATTCACTTTTTGACATCACTACTGTGGTATTATGTCTTTTTTTTTTTTTTTAGACTGGCTCAGGATGCAAATATAGCCTTCATCCATGTATGTATGTGTATATATATATATATATATATATATATATATATATATATATATATATATATATATATATACTGTATATCATTTTTCTTTTTTTTTTAACTGATTATTTTACTTAACTTCAAACTGAATGACAATAATGGAAAAAAAAGCCATTAAAAGCCCTATGTTAGGAAACAGGATAATTAATTATATATAATAAAAAAGGCACTAACACATTCCGGCTCACCAGATTGTACTTCTTGTGTGGAATCTGGGAAACAGCAGACTCCAGTAAATAGATACACAATACTATTCACACTACACTTTATACAGAAAAGCCAGCTGTCCATCGTTTCAGTATGGCTATCAGGGGAGTTCAAGAGAACATGTGTTTGAAAACAAATAATGGGGCCATGTGTAGGTTTCCAATGGCATGCTAAATATTTGTATTGGCTTACATTTGATCTGATGTTAGTTCTATAGCTCATGAGGCATTATCTCCTAACAGCACAAGACTTGAACTAATAATCTACAACCTTTAAAAAGATTCGACACACAAAGCACTCTGGCTCATTGTATAAAAAGGCACACTATATACAGTACCAACACAAATTATGGAAATAACACATGATTTACAGCAAAACTAGGGGCAGGAATTTTATTGCCCATTTTCCTGCAACCAGACCCCTTAATGCCTTTTAATCTCTGAATAGATAATCATCTCTTTTTTAAAAAAAATATACAAAATATTTTAATGAGCAAGACATCTCACAAGTATAATATTACCTCAGTATCCATGTTACCAGGAAAGCAGTACAACTGGGGATGAGGAGCTTGTTACCTGTATATTATTTATGTAATCATTTTTGTATCATTTGGTTAAGAATATGTTTTCATTTGTTTTTTTGTTTATGAAATAATACATTAGCATCTGTTCTAAAACTTCCAACTAGTCAAATATTTTTTTATATAAGTGGTACAGTATAATACATAATACACAAAATACAACAATATTCCCACTTCTTATCTTCATATTCATGTTATTTCCTTCCTGTTTAATATCACACTGGTCTTCTTTACCAGTCTATTCTTTCTGCTTAGGTCACTATTTACTATGCTTACTACCATAACTATTCAGGCAAACACATACATTTTTAACCCCTTCTAAAAGTTCACTGCAATAAATTGACTTTTAGAAATGGGTGAATACACACATTTTTCATTCAATAATTAGACTGGTGAAAAAAATTCTTAGCAGGAACAACATTAGATAATTTGAGAGAAGACACATAATGGGATATCAAATAGGCTTGACAAGAAAATACAGAATGTATAAAATCCCTTTCAAAATATTACCTTCTAAGTAGAAAAAGGAATCTGACCTTTTTTGAGAGCACCTAATGTCCCAAAAGTAATACGCACTCTGCATATTTACTCTGTTTGAAATGTTATTAAGATCCTTGACCTTGCGTCACTCAAAACTGATGCCAATGTCCATCCAAAACAAAGCTACAAAGTCTAATGAATATAGCTCAGATTCTGCAGCTGTCCTGTCCTCATATTCTTCAAAGGGAAGGAATAAATGCTAATCCAACTGTTTCCTGGATTCTCTCTGTGAAACAGTTCCCTGACGCACTAGAACATCAGACTACTTCAAATAAATGAAAAACAATAAATACAAAAGTAACTGTTACAAACCTTTCTAAATACAAAAGGCTCCTCATTGTAAACAGGGTTCAGACCATTGTTCATTACCATTCGGGTCCGGAACTCCTTGCGTATGGTGTCTGTGGGTAACCCATACATGTCCACCTCTACATATGTGCCAATTTTCTTGTCTGATAAAAACTGGCCTGAAAAAACCTATACAAAATACATTGATTAGGCAATAACAATTTGAAGCCAACAGAGAACTTTATCTACAGTAGGCCCAACATGGTGAAAATGAAAAATAATTCAGTGCTGGGAAATACCTTTGCTCTGTTGTCTTTGGTACTCAACCAATATTTATTGATTTGTGGATTTATAGGTGTAATATATTGGTACAAGTGGGTTAAAATGAAGAAACAAGTATTGTGGTGGATATGTTCCAGTGTTTTTTTTTTTTTATTGCTCTTCTATTGGTGATCGACCTGACTAACTTGCTATGTCTCTAGTTAGATGTTATATAATAAGGCAATGGTTACCAGAGAATGTAGCGAGTGGGTAAATAAGTGGCCCAATACATGAACACAAAATCCCACAAAAATGGTTGAAAAGATCAAATAGGATTTTGACTAGAATGGCAGCAGTGTGGAGTAGTGGTTAGGACTCTGGACTCTTGACCGTAGGGTCGTGGGTTCAATCCCTGGTTGGGGACACTGCTGCTGTACCCTTGAGCAAGGTATTTTACCTAGATTGCTCCAGTAAAAACCCAACTGTATAAATGGGCAATTGTATGTAAAAATAATGTGTAAAGAAATAATGTAATTGTATGTAAAAATAATGTGATATCATGTAACAATTGTAAGTCGCCCTGGATAAGGGTGTCTGCTAAGAAATTAATAATAATAATAATAAGAATGGCTGCATGACATGCAATACATATATGAAAATTATGATTATAATTAAACTGGTATTTTTTACAAACATTTTCAAAAATATACTTTATGAAGTGTAGAGTAACAGGTTAATGCATGAGGTCACGTAAATAGAACATAGGGAATATCAATGCTGAGAAAAAAAGAATTAACAAAACAGTAGACAATAGTAAATAAACAATTAAACCCCCTTACTTTTTAGACCACGTTGACAAGTATATTTTGTATTTACAGTTAAGCTATATTGCTATAAATTGGTAACTGCTAATGGAAATACTAACCAATACAGATATATGTAAAGATGTAAATGTAAAAACTTACCTGAACAGAACAAGTAGCTGCAATAACACCATCTACAGGTGTTTCTGAAAAAGGGTCAAACATTCGGTCAGGGCGACGCATAAAGTCAGGTTTGAGCAAGTACCTGGAATGAACAAGAACAAGTATGGGACATATATCCATTGGCTCATCTGTACAAAATTACATACTCTCAATAACTTCTGCAACCTAATGGCCAAACCAATCCTCCTAGAAATGCCATTCACTGAGGGGGGCATGGCACTCACCCAGGGGAGATGGTGCAGAGATAATCTTATGTTCCATTCAGAAACCTCACTAAGATTGAAGTGAGTGATGGGTAGCAGTTAAATTTAGTGTGCAGGTTACACTTCTTGACCACTTAACTTCAATTTGTCAGTATTGATGCTGCTAGATTTTGCACAATTTTAAAAACTGTCCAGAGTGAAGTCTCTAAAGACCTGAGTGAGGACTTTTTATATTTGTAACAGTATGAAAGTCATTGGTTTGATGTACGGCTAAAAGGGGTGGGTAAATCGTCTTTGCACACTAAAAACCTACACAAATTTACTTAAAATTACACATTTTTGGCATGGCAACAAATTTGAAAGTTGTACCATATGTCCTTGACACTTTCTAATATAACTAAAGGCCAATTCTGCTGAAAGTAGCCCTGACAAGTTTCTTTCGCCAAATTGAATAATAACAACAATAATAATAATAATAATAATAATAATAATAATAATAATAATAATAATAATAATAATAAAACTAGGGGTTTAAAGACCTCTTCATTCAGTATGTTTTTTTTATGTGGTTTATACAACATTTGAAATTAGTGATATTTGCAGGTAACTCCTATAATAGTGCTTTATAACTGAGTTGTTTTATAAAGTTAGAAAAATAAATACTGATGTTATTACAAAGCTCTTTGCAAAATTATAACACTAAGAATAATAATAACAACGAAACACTTTGCAAAGCATAGAAATATATTGCTTATCCTTTACACTTACACGTCTACTACAATAAGGATGAGAATTGCTGAAGCTACCCTTATGTAGGTAACAATGTATATATTATATATGTATGTGTATAATATGTACATAAATATGTATGTAGTCAAAGTTGAGCAAATAATGCATGGATCGTGCAAAGCGCTTTTATGGAATGTTGGTATTTTTTGGTATCTGTAATGATATGTCTGGACTTTGTTTCATTTCTTTGCTTTTTTATTTTATTTTTTAGGTGGCCAAATGAGGCAGGCTGCACTTGCGGTTGTTCAACACAAGCAACACATTTCTTGTAAACCCAGTTTAAGAAAGCTGCATTGACAGAAACATTTAAACATGCCCTCCCATATTTTAATATCTTATGTCATTTGAATTTCTCTCCCTAAAAGAAAACTACATGTAAACCCAAATTGCCCAAAAGGTACAACCAAAACAGCATGCCAAACAGGTGACTAATTCTTATTTTTGCATGTAAACCAAGACAATGAGTATGCACAGCCCCTCCAGCTGCACTTAAGTCAGTGTGAGTGGAAGATGAGTGTAAGTGACATCTTACAATACGGGACTGAAACGTAAAATCATTTATTTTGTTATTCCATTTCCTTAAACGTGACTTGCAGTTATATGTTAGATCTGGTTGTGCTTACGAGGTACTGTGTTCTTACACAGGATGATAATGGTTTAAATACAATACAGTACTCACCCAAATGATCCATTATACTCAAACTTCCCCTGGTTCAACTGCATTGCCAAATCTGAAACAAATAGAAGGAAACAGGAAAGGATCTTAGTAAATTACAGTCCCAGTTGACAGCAAGCTTGAATGCACTGCATGTAATTCTCCAGAAGGATATAAGATTTATTGGATTTTCAATCAACACAATTCTAGTCACAAGAGTTTTTTTCATGTATGTAGCAACAACACAGTTGAAGTCACAGATTAGTTTTTTTCTTTTGTACTATAAAAAAAGCAGTTATGATTAGACGATGTGGAGTGAAGGTGGATTTACATTGGGGGAAAAAATGCATTGGACACCCTTAGTTCATAGCAGGGTTCAATAATGGAATATTTCATTTCTTAAAACACTGCTACTGTTGTTCCATTTTCACCTTACTCACTTCTCATGCTTTTGTGATTCTCTACACATGATTTCACATCAAGCCATATGCCTGTATCCAAAAATGCCATAAGCAAAATTGTGGCATCTGTTTGCGAGTTACCGCTCTGTCCCTACATTGGGATTTGGGTTGAGTGGACAGCATCTTTTACCTGGGGTCTGGTAGTTCAGTGAGACCATCTGGCAGCCAGCGTTCCAGAAGATCTGAGGCATGTAATTACTGGAATCCACTCTGCCTCCTTTGGGGTAGATTCGACTCATTTGGCGTTTATTATAACTGTGCATCTCATTAAGGAAAAATTAAGCATTTGCTTTTTTTCTGGCATTTTTTCATTTATAAAATATTTCATATTTGAGGTATGTTATTTGTAATCTAATAATTTTTATTTACAATGCCCTATACATTTATAAATGTTTTTATTATCATTAAATCAAACTTAGGACTGCCGATAAAAAGGTAATGTACTGATAGTTAAAACACATGGCAATTGACCAGTTTTCACTGAAAGAAGTTTCTTCTTATTATCCATCTTACTTCCAAATGTTATGTGACCATATATGAAAAAAAAAAAAAAAAAAAAAATAATTGTCAGTGAGCTACCAGCCTCTGGAGGACAAAGGCCACCCCTGCAGGTATCTGCCTGAGCTGACCAGGGAACCGTTTCATAAAAGCTCTGTCGCTTGTCGTCACTCTTTTGCGATCTGCATTGCAAAAACTCAGTAACTAAGGTACAACTTTAAAGCACAGTGACAGATTACCTAATTACATACAATGGCAGGTGTGCCAAGGAAAGCCCATTTTTCAAAAAAAGAAATTGATACAATTATTGGAATGGTTAATCAAGACAAAATTGGGAGGGCCGAGATCACTAGCTGAAATAAGAACGCGAGCAGAACGAAATTAAAAGAAAAGGGAGATGAAAAAGACCTCACTGGGGAGGAAAAAATAAATGGTCCTAAATATAATTGGTAAAGTCGCTTTTGCTGGTATTGAAAGAGGATTAAAATAAGCCAAAAAAAAAGCAGATAGTGAAGCTCTTCCTGCTACCTGTGACCCAACGTAAGTAAACACGTATTCTGTTATCCATTGAAGTACCCAATAATGAAAATAGATTATTATTATTATTATTATTATTATTATTATTATTATTATTATTATTATTATTATCATTATTATTATTATTATTATTATTATTATTATTATTTTACTGTCTCCCAAAAGCCATCCATCACCAGTATCTTCACTGGCAAATCGATCGCCGATATCACAATTCGTCCAAACTAAACTGCCATTTGTACTCTCAAGGTATTGAATGACAGTATCTAACACAGACATGTTGGCATCTGAGATCACTTGGATATTAATGGAATGAAAACCTTTCTTGCATATGTACAGGTGCTCGTTCACAGCAGGGGACTTCAGATCCATCTAGAATATGGCTAATTTCTTGATCTAATAAATCGCACAGATTAGTTATCTCCCTTCTTGGCAATCGGTTCTTTGATATTAATTCTGAGTCTATATAAGCATCAAAAAGATTTGAGCGGTCCCTAATTACTCTTTCCCTTCTGATTTCTCTGCCATATCGACAACCAACTAGTAGTATGAGCGTCATGGTATGAGCTAATAAAAGGATCTGCAATAAAAATTGCTACTTGCTCTGGCTGTCGCAAGTTTCAGTAAAAATCTGCGACGTCGCAGCCCTGCGAAAGTTTTATGAAATCCACATTTTAATCTAGCCAGTAGGATCTGCTGTAGTGTGATGAGGGGAAACAGTTGCTGATGTTTTGCCTCCCTAAACAACACGAGCGCCAGAGCAATGCCAGGACGCGAACCTGCGCTCCCTTGACTGTATGACTCACCCTGCACACCATGCTACCATGTTTTTTTAATTCAAGCCTATGTTGAAAAAATATATTTTGTATGTTTCTTGTAAAATGTTATCAGTACACAAAGGGAGCAAACGATACAGATCTTACATGTGGCACGTATCCCCGTCTGCTGCTGACGGCAATAGCAGAAGGATGGATTGTTGTGTTGTTTCAAAAGTGACAGAAGCAGATTATTTGATGAAGGTTAGAAGGGGAAGACTGTGTGCCTGCAGCTTTAACTCTTAATATTGTAAACCATTTAGAAAAGTTATACTGTAATTTGCACTTTATACCTGGATCAAACTGTAAACAACATAAGCTGAATGGAAGATCAAGTGTTAATTACATAAAAAAAAAAAAAGTGAATGGTCTCAAGAGCTAGTAGCCTGGCAATGTGAAGTATGTTTTGTTGAGAGTGAGTCAAACATAATACATGTCTGAGAGATGAGTCAATCTTTTTGGTATCCATAGAGACAAATGCACAAATGGAACACGCATAACTCACCAGAATTAAATACTGTATAAGGTAATGTTTACTTGAATTCATGCTTAATTCTTTCTTATGTTAAAAACATTTGGTCATTTAATTCCAAGATTGTGAACAATTTAAACACCACTGCGCCCCAGGCAAGTGCTTCATTAAGACCTTTTATCTAAAGACCCCCTTTTTATAACATCTTACAAAGAGTGTAATGTCACAGAATATAATGCACTCTGTAATGTTCATACAGCATTGTGAAACCAGAGTAAGCTGAAGACTCAGTAGCTCAGTTTTTTTTTTTTTTTTTTTTTTTTACCAGATCGGCTTAAGCCTTGATATAAACACATCTGCATTCTGCCATTTTAGTTGGCATCAAAGGATACTTTACAAATTCTATGGCGTTAGTCTTCAAATATCCCAGTCCAACTGATTCATTGAAAGATGACATGTTGTGATGGATGTTCCTTTCTAAAAGAAAAACATACAAAAAAAAAACAACATATAGTAATTCAAGAACTAGGATTGTTCAATTTAGCAAAGCGGTGGTTCAGGCAGGGAACTCATTTTTAAGATAGATTAAAATCGTAAACCATCAAGCATATTTGGCACCCTCATTACAAGAACATTCATCAGTCAAATGGCAAGTATCTCATCAGTCATTCGATAAACAACTGTCCAATGATCAGCTAAAAAGGGCTTTATATATTAATTATATACCACTTGTCCAGTTCTGATGAAACCTGCTAAGGTCACTGTTTAACACAAGTTATAAGAGTGTATTAGAATCTGGGGTATATGGAGGCTCCCTGTCTGTTCTCTGTATGTCACATTTATATTTTTATCTAGAGAAGCGCTTATTTAATTGTGATGAAACTTGGTTTGGATAATCCTCAACTCTAGTTACTGAGAATATTAGAATATGGGGGTATATGAACATTTCTGGATGTCAAACTTTCATTTTTTCTAAATGCACTGTGGATATAAGTCATGGTGATTAACTTTTTCATGAGACTCACATCTCTAGGTTTGTATTTTTAGCTGTAACTGGGGATGAAAGTCACTGTTAGCTTGTTTAAAAAGCCAACAACAGTCCAAACCAGCTTCAAGAATATCAAACTGTAATTTCTTTATAAAAACATTTTAAATGGTGTTTTATATATAATAAATAAATCGGGTACCATTTTGTTTGTACACTTACTGTTTTGGTATTTAAAAAAAAAAAAAAAAAATTGGCTGTATTTTATCCACCCCCATGCCAATATTTACCTTGGGTTTAATACATTATTTTTTAAGATAAAAGCCAAACATGCATTACAGAACTGATAGAAATTGGCTAGCTATCACAAATGACAAGATAGGGGCCAATTTCTTAATACTTTACACTGTCAACAATTTTTATTTTATAAAAATCTTCAAAAAACAAACAAAAAAGAAATAAGCACATCAGATGTTAATAAGGGTTACTATGTGCAAAGCTGTTTTTACACCTTTTGTAACATGCACTTGTGCAAAAGCCGAGTAAATTGTAGCTACATTAATCTCTTTAAAACCACATGCAGATGATATCTGTGACTGTGTTGAACAGATAACACACCACACATTGTCTTCACCAGCATCTTTGAATAAAAAAGGAGTAATTTTGCACATTATATGATATACACAAGGTCTGTGTGTTTATACTTATATGTACATGTGTATATATACATATAAATGTGTCCATGGAGTGACAGAGAGAGAAAATCCAGCTTCAGACTGTGTGTGTGTGTGTGTGTGTGTGTGTATGCTGATTAAGTTATAACATACTCTCCTGTGCTGTACTGCCTCCCTGTGGATCAATCCACATGTTATCACCTAGCAGTAATAATGTTTCGAAATTGAAAATATAAAAAGGTTTAAATCAAGGAGTATCGATGCATAAATACATGTCGATATTAAAATTATTTCATTTAGCTTTATACTTGCCTTCCGCCACATTAAAGCTTTGAAACTTAACAGGCTGAGCGTAGTTAATCATTGCTGATAGGTACGGGTGAATATTAGTTGTACCTCCTACATACGTATATGAAGTGATCCAAGCCTGTTCATCCTCTACAGTTATACCACCCTGCAAGTAAAGAACAAAAGCTGTGAGGCTCATGTAGATTGCATATATGATCAGTTTGGATAGAGTGACACAAAGTAAATGCTCTACAACTCAAATTAATTCTTTAATTATACAGTACAACATTTATAAATGAGAAATCTTAAAAAAAAAAATTATCACATTAAAAGTTACCCTATATGACACCAGACTTTAATTTTGGAAGTTAAGTTAATTATATAGTAAAATAAACAAACAAACCTTACATTTCTAGTTTTTGATTTTAACAAACACTGCTTAAGGTATTTTTAATATACAGCTATGGCCAAAAGTTTTGCATTACCCTATACAATTAACTAAACCTGCTGAATAATGTTATGTTATTGAATTACATACCGCTTTGTAGTTTTCCATATAGTTAACGAAAAACTGACAAAAAACATCCAAATCAATGTGGACAGGCTGGCTGGTGTGGTGACGTCAACCCGGAAGAACACACAGTACTGAGGGTGGAATGAATCCGCTGCGTGCGCGTTTATTATTAAACAGAAAATAAAAGGTTGAACAAAACAGAACAAACACTGACTGAACAAACAAAACGGCGTGGTGGCCAAAACAAAATAGACAGACAAACAAACACTGGAGATATACTAAATAAAACCAGCACGAATAGCAATTGTAATTATTTATTAAAGCTTACTCCTGACTTTCTCTCCCGTTCTCTCCACACTGAACACCCCAACCCAGAGTGAGTGCTTCGTGCATCTATATATACAATTGTGCTGGGATTCAATTACTAATTAATTATTCACTTGAATCCCAGCACGTGAACAAATCTGTGCTCTCCCCGTGCTCACATATTAATACACATTTTATCTGCACGTGAAGTGATTGTACAATCCTCGCGTAAATACAACTATATATTTTAAATCACTCGTGCTCCACAGCCCCACTATATCCTGTTTACCAATATTATATATTATTATTATTATTATTTATTTCTTAGCAGACGCCCTTATCCAGGGCGACTTACAATTGTTACAAGATAGCACATTATTTCACATTATACAGATATCACATTATTTTTACATACAATTACCCATTTATACAGTTGGGTTTTTACTGGAGCAATCTAGGTAAAGTACCTTGCTCAAGGGTACAACAGCAGTGTCCCCCACTGGGGATTGAACCCACAAACCTCCAGTCAAGAGTCCAGAGCCCTAACCACTACTCCACACTGCTGCCCACACCAACAATAACATACTACATACAACATAAAACACAATCTACACACAGGGGCAGGTCACCCTGCCACATCAAATGTGAAATACTGTACTACTATCATGGCTTCCAGGAGACTTGTAGTTTCTTTGATTACATGATGTTAAATTAAAATATCTAAATTATGTTCTGTGACCCAGATGGCTGGTGGTGATGTCAGACCAGGAACAGACAAGCACACAGTACTTGGGTAGGAAGCACTGATGTGTGAGTTTATTAGTTAAATAAAAAGTTTGAACAAAAAACTTTTCAAAAGAAACGGCATGTTGGCCAAAACAAAGCGAACACTAAATAAAACAAGTATCGCACTGGTGTCAAGCCAGCATACATAGCAATTGTTAATTCATTCTTTAGTTTCAGTTCTTACTGTCTCGCTCTCTCGTTCCACCTCTGAACACCCAACCTCGTTTAGCCAAAGCTGCAGGTTTTTATACATGTGACCGTCTCCAGGTTAGCAATAAATTAATCAAACTGGAGATGGTCACATTCTACACGAGTTAACATCGATGTGGAATTTTAACCTCATCCATGCTGTAAAATATAACAACGTGTTTTTAAAAACCAAACCATACATTTTAAATAATAAAAAATACACACAGGGGTGGGGTGTACCCCGTTACATGTTTATATAGCTTTTTTGAATTTTTACAAATCGATTTACAAACGAGAGGAGGCCATTCGGCCCATCTTGCTTGTTTGGTTGTTAGTAGCTTATTGATCCCAGAATCTCATCAAGCAGCTTCTTGAAGGATCCCAGGGTGTCGGCTTCAACAACATTACTGGGGAGTTGGTTCCAGACCCTCACAATTCTCTGTGTAAAAAAGTGCCTCCTATTTTCTGTTCTGAATGCCCCTTTATCTAATCTCCATTTGTGACCCCTGGTCCTTGTTTCTTTTTTCAGGTCGAAAAAAGTCCCCTGGGTCGACATTGTCAGTACCTTTTAGATGTCTCACAATCCTAAAATTCTAGGTGAAGCAAAACTTTTGGCCATAGCTGTAGATTATGAGACAACCCAGAAAAATAGGACAAAATGGCAGCATTAAAACAGGATGAAATCTGAAAAATGTAAAACAGGTTAAATTGCATACACATCCAGAATTCCAATTGTAAACAAGAAATTATTCCATGTTTTATCTTTTACAGTATCTGTTATTTATCTTAAATACTACCTTTTTGTTATTTTCCTGTTCAGCTACATCTGTTACATCAGTTATTTCAGTTACATCTTCTTCAGTAACCTTAAAGATAAAAACCCATTTACCCATTTTTTTATCAAGAAAATATACTCAGATAAACTGGTAACAAATATTATTTTGGTCACCATTACTAACACATTTGTAAAAAAAAAAAACAGCCTTACGACCTATAGTAAACTGCAATACCATGTAATAGTATGTAGACGGTCTGCACAAAGCATTAGCATACAATTGACAAGAGTAAAGAACTCAAAGGAAATATAGCATGGGTACACAATTGCACTCCTCAAGGCCCGGAAGCCTACTGCTCTTTGTTACACCTAAAGTATAGTTAGTTAATTAAAGCAATGAATCTCCTTTCAGTCAGTTAGATACTTATTGGTACCTATAGTATAAAACCCGGTGAACTCTGGACCTCGAGAGTCAGATTTGTGCACCCCTGGAATATAGTTTGGTAGAGAATCAAGGTTTTGTTTTGTAGCAAAAAACCCACCTTCTTTACACTGTTTGTATGTGCTTCTGTCTGACTCAAATCATCAGAGGATATGTCACTGTCAAACTTGAATTCTGGATGTGCTTCTTCTTCTGGGTCGGCTTAAAAGACAAAACGTGAAATTAGTTGAATAATGCTATACACAGCAATACTAAAACACAGAACCCATGTAAGTACAGTAAACCAGCAGGCAAAATAAAAAGAGAAAGTAAGAATTAGAGAAAGGATGCAAGTTAATCTGTTGTGTCTAATGTTCTATAGCAAAGTGGTTCAGCACTCACCCAACACCAGTAAAGCAGTAACATTTAAAACATGAATTCAGTACAGCTCAAAAATGATTTTAATTACCCTTAACCTTAAATGCAAACTACAATGTGTGTATTTATTTTTTTGTACAATTTGATATTGTCTGTGCTGTACATAAAGACGTGTTCCTGCCAGATACAACAAGTTCAAATGTGCCTTGTTTTCTAAAGTATTTAAAATATTTTAAATTATGGAAACAATACTTAAAATAAGTGAAACTATTATAGCACCAGTAACTGATATTTTATACAGGGCGATTAGGTAAGTCAGTATACAACTCTGTAATGCTGCTGTGGAGAAATAATGATTTAATACCTCATTACGCGACCATTGTCTTATTTGTAGACCATTATTTACTAGAATTATGAACAAATGTTTTGATTTTCTAAAGCATTCGTCTCTGTGTTGTATATATCTCAAGTACTGATGGTTGTCTTATTTTTCAAAAACAGGAATAAAAATAATTATAAAATAAATTAATGAGAGGTAAGCAACCATAATTTATGTAAAGAGTTGGTAAATGGAACATCTCTATACCAAATCACAGTTTCAGACCCCACAGACATAAGTCAGTAAGTCTGGTAAATAATGATCCAAGCATCAATAGAGAATTATACAAAACACACATGAAGGATATTAAACAGATAAGAAATGAAAAATATGGATGGTATTAAGTTCAGATGGTATTGAATTTTTTAAGTTCAGATGGCAGTGAATTTTTTTTTTTTTGCTACAGAAGCATTAGAATGAGGCTTAGAGACTTTATAACCACCCTGTATTTAACATTGTATAAACTTAAATTCTATTATTCTCAATGTGTAGTAATAGAGTTATGCCCTAACAACTTAATCACTAATGACATAAAAGAATCCCAGGCATAAACTAGAAAGAGTAGAGTAAATCAGAGATAGAGAAGGGTCTTTCAATCACCAAGTGTTTTCCTTACCAATTGTTGGTTTGGGGCAAGCTAAAATGTAGGACAATAAAAGAATTGTTTAATCACCAGATTTTCAAGAAGATATTTTTTTGTTGCCAATTATATATCGTTTTCCTTTTGACCAACATCAACGTCTTTATCATATTTTTTTTCAGGTTTTACTAATACATTGAATTATTTTTATTAACTTAAATTTCAAACACATATAATGAAAGTAAAATTGTCTTCTTTTTTTAAGTATTATTGTTACTAACTGAAAGTAAATAATTAAAAAAGGTATGTATTGCAAGCAGTGCATTCGGTTTCAACAGTTAACTGTGATATATTACCACCTTTATTTCTATTACAGTAGTCTGCATGTATAGGAACACCTCCTAAGAGAAAACTTTGCCTACGGGAACTCCCTTGTGGTGAAACATATTTTTCCCATTGTAAAAGGAACTTAAAATAACACCTTCTTACCACCAATAGCGATTCATTCACAATGGATACAGCACTCTTTTGTAACCTGATAACTCATCATCATCAAACTTAAATTAAAATTATTTTCAAATGTGACTTGTCATCACGCGAGTGTCTTGAGGCACACTGATTGGTTTATTAAATCTTTCCAGAATCGCTATCATGTCATTGACTCATTTTGTATTCTGAGTTGTACGAGCGCACCTCATCACTACAAAATGGCATGTAAACAAACAGCAAAATGCGCCGCTATTTCTCTTGCTACAAAAAGTTGTAGGAAATTGTTAGAGTTCTTGAAGAAAACCTGAATCAGACACAAGTTGCCAAGCAATTTGGTGTTTCCATTCTGGTGAGTTGCTTCACCATTCTGTTAAATAATGTGCATGCCTTGTATATTGCTGCTGCATTTTTTAACGTGTGTAGGGTGGTATGTTAATTTAGTTTGACAGTTACTTTATTATTATAGTTTATTAACATACACTTGCCTATTGCTTTTCTTTTACTTATTCAGTTAATGTCATATGTTGATGCACGTGCGTCATTACAAGTAATACATATGTATTTATTTATGTATTGATTCATATTGTGTCTGGTGGCTAACTTCGTCTTAGAGAACACTTCAGCTATATAAACACTTTGCTTGCTTCCCAGGGGGTGTTCTCTTAGCCAGAGACTACTGTATTGCCATAGGTGCAGGTATAAACACCTAATATAGTTTCTGATATTATACAAACCCTTATTCAGGAAACCTAAACTGATATACAAAGTGGATATTGGGATACTTATTTTGACCCCCTGTTCCTTCATCCCACCTTGGTGTATAATATGAGCTGCTGCATTTAGACCAGTAAATCAGAAGGTCTAAATATAATTTATGCAGCCACAATCAAGGTTAGTCAAAATGCAAATACCCATAAGTCTGATCATAGCAATGCAAAGTCTAAACGATATAATATATGTCTGCTTATGTACATATGAGTATATTCAAGTCCACTTTAATGAGGGCATATTGAAATGACAGGAAGGGTAGCAGGTGTCTTAGAATTTCATTACATCTGTTAAAATTTTACATTTTCAATATTTAAACTGTTACACTAGTTGACCCGGTCGAACCTGACAGGCAATGTAAGCTGATAAAATGTGTAACAGTATAACTTACCATTTTCTATTTCTTCTTCATTCTCATCTTCCAAAATGTTAGCGGGAGCTGTTGTTTCTCCAGCTTCCATGAGCCTTTTAAATGCCTCAAGTTGCTCTAAGGACAAAATGAATACATAAACAAATGAGCTAAAATATCAAAAAAGGCACACAAAGTTACTAAAAGAGTGCTAATGCAAATATGTAATTGAAAACAATTCCAATGTTAACCCTCTCCCTGTATATACTGTGCAAATGTTGCTACAAATGAAATAACCTTCACGCTGTGTATATCTGATTATATGTATATTAAAAGTCTAGCAACTACATTGATTACTTTCCTTCTACCGCACTCATGAATACTGCATCTAAAACAGTAGATTCCTTGAGATTTTACAAAGGATGCTAGATGGCTAGTTATTAAATAGTATGTAGAAACTGAAGCAGACAAACATTGACAAAACTGACCATACACGCAGGTCTCAAGAGACAATTGTTAAAAGGTGAGTGATTATATGTTCAGTAGCCTGCTGTGAAGTGCACATTCAAATGGTAAGTGTGGTCTTGTGGTAGATTGGTCAATGCCACCTGCCACAACATGGGTTTTGTGAAGTGTGCCAGCCTCATTGGATCTACTATACAGGTATACAAACAATGCCTGACACAGAAAAGGATAGGACTGCTTTGAAGAGCCACTACTCATTCTAATTACTACTCATTCCATCCACTGCTCATGCACTACCCTCCAAAATGACTGGACCAGATTTTCAAAGTTGTCTTAATGTTGTCTATATTTTGATCACAGAGATTATATGGACCTGATTTTGTAAACATACAAATACATAAATATAACTTTTTTTCCAAAACAGAGGGAAATGAAATTCTGGTTCTTGAACTGAAGCATGATGGCAGACATAAAAAATAAAAAAATAAGTAAATGCATGGTTGAAAGCAGAGGTTCATTCTCATATTAAGTTCAAGCAATTTTAAATACACATGCTGTATGTGGTAGGGTGAAAGCCCAAAGACAGATTCATTTAAGGCTCCTGCCACACTCTCACATGTATTCTGGAAGGGAGGATTTTAACCCCTCCCTGCTAACCCTATATATACGCACTATTTGCATTTCAGGCTTTCGATATGCCACACTGTATAAAGGTTTTTCTTGCTTATAATAGTTTTGAATTTTAATAACCCCCAGTATCATTATTCCCCAATACTTGTTAGAGTTGTGTATATTTTTAAATCATCTGTGAAAGGAGGGATACTATAGAGCAGGGGTCTCCAACCCTGGTCCTGGAGAGCCCCTTCAAGCAGGTTTTATAGGTGTCTTTACATCATCAGTGGCTAAAGATCTGAAACACCTGTTAATCTTGACTAATTAGGCCAATAATTGGTTCAATTAAGTAACTGAGAGATTGGCTGAAACAAAAAACCAGCAGCCACAGTAGCTCTCCAGGACCAGGGTTGGAGACCCCTGCTATAGAGCATGGTTTCCCAATCCTGGGGACCCACCTTGTCTGCTGGTTTTCATTCCAACTGAGCTCTTAATTACTTAACTAGACCCTTAATTGAACTGATCATTTGGTCAATTAGATCTTTTTATTTGTTTTCAGATCTTAAGCTGAGTTCAAGTTACTTATACAATGGGTGCGTTCACGACACTTTTTTGCCGGCTAGATTGCAGACAGGAGTCTGCGCGTAACGTCACAGTCTGTGCAGAAACAGGGTGGACAGCTTTGGTAGATGAACAACAGTTCTGAGCAGAACCAAAATGGAGGTGGTGTTGAGAGAAATTCTAATCGCAGAAGAAGTGGATGCAATCGAAGTTCCCTTTGTATTAAAACTTTGCCTATCTAGCATGTAATTCATAAGATAATTAATGACATGACTCGAAGGCGATTCACACCCCCTGACTAGGTGGCAGTAGCACATGGAGTGAGGATTGTATCTGGTTGCCTACACACTTCTTTGTCAGCCAACGCTTGTATTTTGTTTTGAGCCGCGGCTGCTCCAGCTCAGTACCTTTTGAGAAGCTACGCGGCTGTGCAGACTTTAAAGCCTGTGGATGCGTGACATGGTGACGTCTTTTCCGGCTGAGTTCACGCAGACAATGAATTTGGACAGGTTTTCCGCAGAATCTGCGCAGACTTAGCAAAGTCTGCGTATCGTGAACGCACTCAATGTTATAGCTAACTTGAAATCTGCAACTGTTTAAGAGCTGAAAACAAGTAAAAAGGTTTAATTAAGCAAATGATCAGTTAAATTAAGGGTTTAATTAAGTAATTGAGAACTCAGTTTGTATAAATACCAGCAGACACAGTGGGTCCCCATGACCATGATTGGGAGTCCCTGCTCTAGAGTGAGGGTTCATAGTTTTATAAAGTCAATGTTGTGGTTCCCTTGCATATGAACGGCACAAAAACTGTATGCTGTGCAAATGTTGACTTACTCTTCTCAACTTCAGCTTTGAGCCTTTTGTTTTTAATGAGTATTTTTCTTTTCAGGTCATTGGGAGAAGGCAAAGGCTGTCCAGCTTCAAGCTGTAAAATGTCAAGGAAATGTTTTTTTTGGCTGCTGTCGTTGTAATATCTCTTTTCTATTTATAAGAACATGTATATGCAATTTAAAAACTACCTACCAAAAAACCTTCAAGCGGTTGCCTCAATAACAGATCTCCAAAAATCTCTTCACAGTACTTTGCCATCTTAAATTGCTGTGGTTTACTAAAATAACAATACATACATGTACAGTACACCAATTCATCAATGTAACTTCAAGGAGATATAAAATACGTTAAAAAATAATATTATACCATTCTGTTTAATTTATTATAACAATAAAAAATAGCCTCACCTGCAGTGGTTTTCAAATGAAAGGATCACTGGATATTCAGATGTAGTAAAAGCTGTTTCTTTAATGGCTTGAATTACATCCTAAGAGAATAAATAGGATGTTGCTTTTTTATTTCAAGAATCAGTCACATCACACACATCAGTAAATGAAAAAGCACTATCTCGTAGTATCATCATTTTACACAATTAACTAAAAAACTCCAATACATTATGTATGTCCATTTACTGTGACACAATACTACAATACTATCCACTACTCTGAAGTCAATTTGCTACTGTTTTAACTGTTCATTTTGATTGTACGATATTCATATTTTTCATTAGAAAGACAAAAAGTATTTCGACTGCCAATGACAGCCATATTAGATTGCTGATCACCTGCACATTTAGGCTTTATATATAGAATTAGGAAATCTGTATCTCAAAAGCTTTCTGAGGAGTTGGACGTGTGGCAATGGTACCTTTTGTTTCATGATTTTTAAAATAGTGTATACAACTATGGTACACAGCAGTATGCCAAAGCAATGGTACATAACATTTAACAAAAAAAAGGCTTTGACTTTTCTTTTACCTTGAAGAGAATATCTGTGCACATGGCTTTTCCATGGGTTATTATTGGTTCTTGGTCTTCCCCTTTCCCATCCCAAATATCCAATTCTACACATCTACACAGTATTACCAATAAAAAAAATGAAAACAGAAACATTTCAATATTATTATTTTACTTATTTTAAATACACACATTATATAAAACTACATAAAAGCACGATGCCCTATTTACAAAGCTTTAACAATTGATTTACTTAAAGAATTACTAACTAAGATTGAATATTCATATACTGCGGACATTTAATATTCCGTTTTTCCAATTTTGAACAACTTTTCTTCAGTTAGAAAGAAACTCAGAATATAGGAGCAAAAGTCTTCTAGGTTGGCCAATATCTGTTTGTTCAGATTGATATAATTTTTCTAACATCTTGTATTTTCTTTCATTGTTAGGATCATTGTACACATGACAAAAAGTGAAGGGCCCAGGTATCGCCATCAAAATGTATTTAAAGGATCCCACCTCTTTCTACTGTTATATGATAATAAAGGGGCCTATAATTTCACACAGGAATTAATAAGGAGTTTAAGAATATAAGTATTTATGCATGCAACAATTTATAACAGGCCCCATAGTGTTGCTATGTGTTTTGGAAATATGTAGTAAAAAATGAAATACTATACTCCACATGTAGTTATATAGCTTTCAATGACAAAATACTAATGAGAAAATCAAGTTTGAAGTTGGTAAAGGGATTGAGTGAAGGCCTTATGTTTACTTGTAAAACTACAGTGTCTTTTAATAAAAGCTAGGAAAGGTGTGCATTCACTGCAAAATGGTTTTTAGGTTTTGCTTGTATCCTTTCAACTTTACAGTGAGTATTTTGCCATTTTGTTTTGTCTTCTTAGAACTCTTGCCAGTACTGACCTGCATCCTGCCAGAAGGACCTGCCGATACATTTCTACAGATGACTTGCCACCAAACTGTCTGCCAGTAAGATATGTGTTGTGGGAGGAACTTATAAAGTAGTGCGCCAAAGGGTGATCCATTTCTTGGTACAGCTCCAAACGATCAAGGAAGACTGGAGCATTTTCATCTGACATTAGATACCTGCAAAACCCATCGCTGGACATCCGACCTTCAAACGTGCAAATGCAAGAACATTATTATTATTCAGTGCTGTGGGTGAATCTGCAACTGTTTAAGTTTGGTCTTTTTATACTGTATATTTTCAAATATTAAGCTAAATAAATAGCATTGTTGTTTGAAATTAGAAACCTTTTTTTAAATATTTTTTATTTCTTAATATAAAATGACACAGGAAAGAACTGATGTGTTAAATTAATTCAAATACATGCTGCTCCACTTTTGCTTCATTACTTGCTTCACTACAGTAATTAATTAAAGATACCTGTTTTGTAAAAATTGGAAATAGTCATTTCTCTTCAGCCTAATGCTATTTCTAAAGATAACCACTAGAGAGAAACAGAGGGCACTGCAGAGCAGGGAAATACATTGTAAGACCGGTATTACTAACTGTGCAATCTATTCATGCTTTACTTGTAATCCTTTTCCTTAGGCCTTTTCTTGATTACCTTGTTTCTTTAGTGCATCGTCTGGCTCATATGTTTCAATTATCTGCATTGCTCTTTTTGGATCATAGAACGGAAACAGAATTTCATTCAAACGAGGGTCACGTTGATTCTGGTAAAGAAAATCAGATAAACATTTTTTTGGCCGGATCTTGCCATATTTTGATTTATGTTGGCTTATTGTTTTACAAATGGCTTTATAAATAATAAAAACCTGTATTAAATTCATTAGACCTATCTACTTTCCAGTGACACTGGGTTCTATTTTTGGGGTCTGATGTTTTAAAAATTAAAATATTCTACCCTTCATTAGCATCAGTGCCATTTTCACTGCATTTGAATTTCTAATATATTTTATTCACTTTGAAAAGTATTATTATTATTTTATTATTTGTTTATTTAGCAGATGCCTTCTGGTTACAAGCCCTTTTCTTTAACCACTGGACCACACAGCCTCCTCCTGTAAAACTACCCTAAAGAGTATTCTGTTTCATGTTGGTCCCTTATGCGTTCTTTGCTGAAAACATTGAATCCCTTTTCAATAAAAACTACACTTACCAAACACAGAGCCATCCTTTACAGAAACAGCAGGAAAGACGTAGCAATATGTTTAAAAACATGTCATAATATTTGAAAGGTACATTATTTCCATCACAGAAAGCACTGGGGGACCTTAATTCCCATGGACAAACATGGGAAGCTGCTTGTTAATATTGTGCCTTGTTGGAGAGTTTCCAGGCAACAAAAAGGGTGCTAAAGCTAATTCAGGGTAAGAAAATTGTATTTAAATCCCCCCCCAAAATAAAACTGCAGATCCATGTAACTCATGTCCATTATATTTGAAGTCTGACGTATATTGAAGTCTGACTATATTAAAGCTGTGCTCATCTGGTCCAATTGTCAAAGCTTTTCTGAAGGCAGAAAACCATGTACATTAGCATTTCTTTTCCCTTAAGAACAAAACAGGGCCAAACTTAAAAAAAAAAAAAAAAAAGGGGTCCATTATGTTCTAATCCTTTTTGTTAAATAGCTTTATAGCAGTCATTTCAGTGCATTTAAATTGATGTGGATAATACAGCAATAATTTGTGTATTTTAGCTGCAAAAAATACATAAGGACAAAGCACAAAAGCATGTGAAGTAGGAGTTTCTGCGCACCTGGATGTTGCCGTGGTTACAACATGGGCTCGATTAGCAAACAACAAGAACAGAATATGAAAGCATGATGCATGCATTGCGAAGATATGGAAAAACAAGCCACTGCACAGAAAGTTAATGAATGAAAAAAGCTTACTTCATTTAGAAAGCTGACTAAATGGTCTACGGTTAAATAATCAGTTTTGTCTCCATTGCTGAAAAGGAATTAATCAGAAAAAGTATCTGTTACACACTTCAAATGAGTTTCATTTTCACATTACACCACGCTACACCATGAAACTATAAATCCTTTTTTGTTTGTTTGTTTTTGGTTATTGCTAAAAAACGTGAGTATTCTATTTGAATATTTTCTGAAATTATGTTTTCAGCTATCACTTTTCAATCATTACAACAACACCTAGTTAGTTTAACAAACAGGTTAATACTAAAACTAAATCAGCAGGTTAGGTTTTTAAAGGAAGTTAGTATAGCAGATGCAGACTGTTTCCAGGTGCTTGCTTGGCTGCTCACACATTAAAGTATGCTTTAGAGAATACAGAGAAGCACTTTTAATTATGTTGCTCCTTATAATGACTTTTAAAAATGTCCAAATAACAAAACTAACAACTGTGATAATGACAACTAACAGCTTTTTAGGTGTTCTGCAGTTGTAGTATTATTATTTTATTATTTATTTCTTAGCCGACGCCCTTATCCAGGGCGACTTACAATTGTTACAAGATATCACATTATTTTTACATACAATTACCCATTTATACAGTTGGGTTTATACTGGAGCAAACTAGGTAAAGTACCTTGCTCAAGGGTACAGCAGCATTGTCCCCCACCTGGGACTGAACCCACAACTCTCTGGTCAAGAGTCCAGAGCCCTACTCCACACTGCTGCCCCTATTATAGTTGGACAGTTATCAGAGTTTTAGATGTTTGCTACTTTTGAAAAGCAGCTAGTATAAGGATAGCTACATTGTTTCAATTATAATTGTACAAAAATTGTATAAATCTTATTTATATATTCAGTCCTGATTTTTTCCTATGCAAAGAAAACCCATTAGTGACATCACCATATTTATGGCAATTGGGCCTCAAGGCGACCAGTGCAACCCATACTTCCCTCTTGTGTATTTTACTTGGATGTACAGAACTTTCTGACTGGATTGCACTGATTTTAAATATTTATAGGTATTTTTTGGGGTTTTTTTGGCAAAACTGTTTATATATACAATTGATTAAATGATATGCTTCCAGTGTGAACTTACAGTTTTTTAAACAGCTCCTCTATGTCAGTCCGGGGGCAGATTTTTTGAGTAAGTTCATAAAACTTATCAAAAGTGAAGACGGAATGTTCAATTTCATCGTTCTGCAAAAAAAATAAAATACAAAAATAAATACAAATAAAAAAATGCAGATTTCCAGTTAACATATTACTATTTTGTACAGCTCTTAGCATGCCTGCTTACATGCAAAGTCCTTAATTTATATTAATTATGTGGTGTTTGTACAGAAACCAAATGAAATCTAAATACTGAAACTAAGATATATAATTTGTATGCCATTGATGTCAGTATTACCATGCAGGTGCTATTGCGTGAGTGTAAATGTAATGCATGCACTAATGAATGTGACAACAAATAATGTAGTTACTATACAGGGTTGCCAGTAAGACACTACTTGTCTCTAACTGCACAATTATAATGTAATTATACATATCATTGTGAAGTTACAACGCAACAAGATGTTTAATTACAAAAAACATTTTGTAAGTTGCTAACATCATCTACACTGTATTTGAACATGTGGGTATCTATTTACAATGTAATAACTATGTCACTATGACTGACATTACTGTGTAATTACTGTGTAGTTTGAGACATAATATAAACTTACATATACATGAAATATATGAAAAAATAATGTTTAGACCTAATATTTTTATTGTCACACTTATTATAAAGGCCTTACTATAACCTTGAAAAATGTAAGTGCTTCGCACTGCACAATTATAACAGTACCATGGAAACAAGATGGTATTCCCTGTTTTCCAAATATGGTTCTATAAAGATCTGCCGTGTGAGCATGATACATCCATTTACACATGATGTGTAACAAATAAGGCAAGTTCATTGATAAGGTTTTAGAAGTGCTCTGTAACTGACCACATAAAAAGGTTGGATGCAAGTAGAAAATAAATGGTACTGAAATAAACCCCGTTATAATGAGGTTGTTGGGGTCCATAATTAGTAGATAGCGTTATTTGTATTTTGCCTTAATGAATATTGGCATTTTTGTTCCCGAAATGATTTACAATGACCACAAGCCAAATTAATATTGTAGCATACAGTGGAAAATGAAGGAAGGAGACACACACTATTTTCAGGTACTCGAATCCATGGTTTATTGGGACGATTATTCCCGGCCCCTGCGAGCCTGCACTGATGTGAACCTGCCCTGAGCTTGTCTCGCTCGGCTGTGCCTGCGCTGATGTGGGCACCCCCCCCTGCTTTCACATCCCCTCCTCCCCTGACATCACCCACCAATCCCCGTTGAGGCAAGCTTACCGCTTCCCTCCTAACAAACACACACACACCAGTCCTGCAACAGTATAAATCCTGGGTCGGTACAATACAGTATAACAGAAACTGCTGCTTGAGTTTTACCTTTTCTTACTCTGTCCACATACCTTTCCACTGGGAAGACCTAATTCCTTAAGTGCTTGAAAGATCCCCTTTTCTGTTTTGCCAGATGCAAAGGTCCTGGTTATGCTAAATTATTGAAATACAGAACACTGTGTTAAGGTTTTAAAAAACACTAAAATATACTAAGATAGAGTATGTTATGCACTAATACAAAGGGTTGCTATGTTCTTGTTACGAACAATTAGCTTTAACACAGATACTTTAAATGGCCACCTACATTGAAGTAGCACGTAGGTCTAAGTACTGCTTTTTGGGGCCTGATTTTCAAAACTTGGTAAGGAGATTTTAAGTAAATGTACTCACATTTATCAGCTGCAAAACTATAAACTTTATAAATATTAGGCTGTTGAAATTAATATGCAAAAATTATTAATTTGCATTTTTGGTTTCTGGGAGTATTTAATTCATAGTGACAATGCTTTGAAAACCAGGCCTTTAAAAACAAAGCAGTGAAGAAGAGTTGAATAACCTCAGATAGGGTTCACTTGAACAGAACATAAACAGTGCCTGAGGGTACGGGTTACAAAATGTATGAAGACTGTGATGGGCTGGGTACATCGTTATTGTATTCAGTTGTTTTGTGTTCATTTGTTTATTTGGCAGACACCTTTATCCAAGGCGACTTACAGAGACTAGGGTGTGTGAACTATGCATCAGCTGCAGAGTCACTTACAACTACGTCTCACCCGAAAGACGGAGCACAAGGAGGTTAAGTGACTTGCTCAGGGTCACACAATGAGTGAGTGGCTGAGGTGGGATTTGAACTGGGGACCCCCTGGTTACAAGCCCTTTTCTTTAACCACTGGACCACACAGCCTCCTATGTAATCCAAGGGAATGCAATAATTCAAAAGAGTAGGGTGTTACAGTTGTCTTCTGATTATATTTCTCATTTGAATATATGTTTCAGTTATATGAAGTCATTCAAAGTGTTATAGAGCAGTGGTTTTCAACCTGTGGTACATGTACCTTTACTGGTACGCGACAGGCTTGCCACTGGTACGCACCGACAGTTCTTTATGATGATATGATTCCTCAAAAAACAATGCTCCCTCAATCACACCATCGTAATGTATCTGTTTGTACCACTGAATCACAGAGAAATGAGAAATGACAATGTAGGGCACCAGACTGCGACTACAATGTTTACAAATGCAAAAACAAACAAAAAAAAACATTTTGACAGCTGTTTTTTAGGGGTTAGGCACAAAAATGCTGCATCTCTCTTTAAAAGCAAGTGTCAATATTTATGAATGCGACATGCTGTCGGTCTGTATAAAAACAAAAAACGCATATCACATGTCTTAATAAACTGAAGTGCGAGAAGGACGGTAACAATTTAATCGAATAGATGCTTGTAAGTGCAGAGAGGTGCTGTATTAACACCAGCTTCTTGCAAAAAATTTGTGATGGTGACCAAACATGTGTGAGTACTGTTGTGTAAAAAAAAGTAGCTTAAAATTAAGTTGCATTTAAGAAACGTAGAACAAGAACATTAACAAATAAAAATACACTTAAGGTTTGTGTCTTGCACACGTGCCATTAACAAAATGCCCTGGAATCTTAAAATAAAGAAAATTATTAATGAAGGGCTGTAATGCAGCAAAAAGTGCAAGAATTAAACAAACAAGGAAGTGAAAAGGTTACCGTACCAAGCTGAAAGAAGTTATCTTTGTGAACTCCAAAAAAACAATGTTATCTTTCGGCAGCCAAATCGTAGAGTGCCTAAATAAAGTTTTGAGTCAACAGGAATGGATTTTTTTCGTCTGTTGCGTCTTGTATCTCAGATATAATAGATTTAGTTACATTGTTTACTGTCAGGAGTTTAAATATGATTTAATTGCATAAGATTTCATAGTTAGATGATGAGCTGATAACATCTCTTCAGCCAAAGAAGCAGGCACAGTAATCTAAGAGCACCGTTACCATTATGTAAAACAGTACTAAAACAGGGTCAGCTGTTGCAGGGAAAACAAATTTATTTCTCAAACTGACCATTTAAAAAATGTGACAGCAGAACACACATAAATACTTGGGACTGTAATTAGGAAGTGTACTATATACTGCAGCTTGCTTGATTGCATTAAACACCATTTACTAAATTTAGCTCTCAGATTGTGCTAGTGAAAATGTATGACGGTGTGCTTGCTGTGGTATATTTAATATGTACATATAGCAGAACAAACTCACTGCAGTTTAACTTGTTTTTACTGAAATAAATAAATAAAAACAGTATGTAAATCATGCGAGCTGCCTGTGTTACATGCTGTCAGATCAGGACTTCACCAACAGTGAGCATGCGAGCTGCAGCAGGCTATTTCCTATGTTATAACTGTACACAGTTAACGTTGCGGTCACAAATTCAATACACAACACTTGCCAAATATTTAAACTATAAACATGCTGAGTTAATTGCAGCCATCAGCTGCATAGATTAACCACTCAGCAGAATGAGACAACAAACAACAGAGTACAGACACACTACTGGTTGTAATGGGGTAGGTCTCGGTTTTACAACAGCAGTTTAAGACTGCACATAGTTACTGGTACACCTGGTCTGGTGGTCGCTGTTGGAAACACTGGTACTAGAGATGAAAAGGTTGAAAACCACTGTTATAGTACCAGACAGTGACCAGATGTTTTTTTTTGTTTTTATTTTCATATAAATAAAAATAAAATGTATATGTACCCCTTACCTTCTCACTGGAATCTTTCCATTTGTATTCGTCAAAAATGATAACCTCATCCAGCTGAAAATAAAAGAAAACAAGATCACAGTTATATCTGAAATCAGCCAGCATGTTTACTAGTCATTTCAATTTACATTACTGACCGTACTTTACTTACTGTTTTTTTAGGCAAGTCATGGGACAGACATTATTAGCTCTGAAGTTATGGATCACTGATCTCAATCCTTCCATCCATTGCTAAAAAACAATAGACAAAACTATATTGACATCAGCTGTATTGCAAAAGAACAGGCATAACACGAGGCCGTGCTGTATACTGTATATAACATTCAGAACCAAACCCTCAAAATATAAACTAAACATTCAATATGTTTAATATTCAAAGTGATTAAGAATTTACTAAATATGAGCAATCATTTGCATCAATCTTCCTTCTACTGCCCTTTTATTTGCTGAGTCATCTAAAGTAAATTTGTTACAAAATATGATCAATAATTTCATATTCTACAAATTCTCAAATACAGTAGATTCTAAATGTTGGTATAAGGACATAGAATGACAGATGAGAGAGGCTTGTCTTGTAGTAACATATTAAACAGGTTTAACAGTTAGGACAGCTAAGAAAAATGACACCATGGAAGGTTTTAATGACTCATTCTTGATGAGGTCAGAGCTTACACTTATAAATTACTCAAGGGCACCTGTCATGAGAAACCCGAAATGCATTTCCAGAATTCCATCTTTTTTGTCACAGGTGTAATGGAATGGTTCAAATGTAACTAGTTTTAGCTTGTTTTTCACATTAGAAATTCAGTGAACAATCAGGTAAAGGAGCATTAAGAATAAAATTGAGAATTTACAAATACTAAAGTAATATATAATTCACTGTTCTGGATGAACATAATATTTGTTTACAGAACCGAACATTACTAAAGCAGTAGTGTTTTTATTTATATGCTTCAGTTATTTTAAACCACTTTTAAAACTTTTTTATTTTTTATTTTGTATTATGTAACCAATTCATGTATGTACTCGGTTGCAATTAACTTCTTAAATTGAACTGAAAGTTAAACAAATGTGAAAATTCAGCTTTCATCTATAGTAGACATCACATATCTCATCATAGATAGATAGGGCCCGATTATTGGAAAAAAGGGTTTCATTTTCGGTGGAAACGACAGAATCTGCAGAATTTTTCCACCTGCTAATCTGTTAAAAATACAATAAAAATGCCCTCATTGTAGCATAACCAGAAAATACATCATTTGTTGTCCAAATGTATAATAATTAGCTTTATGTACACTTGTGTTTGTGAAAGTCAGTGGTAACAGTACATACTATTAATAGTGGGGTCACAAGCAGTGATATGTTACATTGCAAATAAGAAGGTGAAAACTGAAAGGATAACCACTTCTTTATATCGTTGGATAAAAAAACAAAGACGTGATCTGAATGAAGTTGTTTTTCACATCCTGGGCATGTAGGCTACGGTTTATATAAACAAAAAAAATACTATGCATACTGTTTGTTCACATGAAAATGTGACATCCTGAATTTTGAGGGGGACATAAAGGGTGCCTGAAAAGGTTGAGAGGACATGGCAGTTACATCTATGATCTGAAGTGCTGTCACACTTTATAATGGCAGACAGATGTATTGGCAATTCTGAAGCAGGTGGAAATCAAACTGGTGCAAGTTTATTATTAATAATAATAATAATAATAATAATAATAATAATAATAATAATAATAAGTTTAAATGATCCACCACATTGGCCTTTGGAGAATAGACACATATTCTTAAACCATTATATATACCACCAAAAAGAAAGCGTTGGAAAAACTAATGAAGCAAACTAGCGCACAGATTCCTGATGTTTTCTGCAGCTTAGAAAATACTCAATAGATGGGAAAAACAGGTGCAGAAAGAACTGTCAAAATAACTGTGTATAGCACTATCCTCCAGCGGATCTCCTTTGAAAATAACCCCCATAATGTCTACAACAAACTTACTGACTTTAGGGGCTAATTCACTGCTTTTATTATTATTATTATTATTATTATTATTATTATTATTATTTAATAGTGTTCAATTATTTACCCAAGATATGCCCAATGTAAATGTCACTTGAATGCTGCAGCCCTAGGAGGATTGAAGCTCAATTGTCGCTTGTCAACCTAATAAACTCTTTTCACCTGAGGAAAACCTAATTTTTGAAACCTACTGGACCTAAAACAGACAGGTTAGATTGCATTCCTGCATTACTAGGTGAGCCACTGGGAACCACACCAATGTACACGCTTTATGTAAAATAAATACTTGTACATGAGAAGACATTGACAGAGTGACTTTATGCCAAACTTCAAAAAGATTTCCCCATATTACATTCATTTGAAAGTACTCTGATCTTTTTAGCGGCGATTCTATAATACTGATATATAAAAACGCTATTTAATACTATTAGGTTAATTGAATGAATATAATATTTTTTTGTCTGGTCAAAGTCAAAGATACTGAAGGCTAAGGTCACTGATCTCATGTTTCCAATATATACAAGTTGCTGACTGCTACTTTAATTCAGTAATTACAGTTCAAGACCATCACATACAGTATCTGTAAATATGTCATGGTGCTGATGAAAAAAACTGTGTGAATGGTGATAATTCATGGGATTTTCCTCCCAATACACCTCAACTCCCAACCTACAATGAACACTGTCTACTGCATTAGCACCCGACTGCTATGTCTTACTATCTCTGCTGTGATTTACAGTTCAATACTGTTATAAAACATAAAAGCTCAACATTCACCGTTAATATAATTTTGAAAGCACTAGAGGACAGCAGTTTCCCTGACTGTAAATGAGATCAGATAGTTTCTTGAGACAGAACTCACATTGCCTGTATCTATGAGATCCTAGATACAGTATACATTTGAAAGCACTTCTTAATAATAATATTTTTTAGGTACTTTCTACCAGCCAATGTATTAGGATGCTCACAAACACAATCTACACATACTTCAATAATACAGATATTAACAAGAAAGCAGATTCAGGATGTAATTTACTAATGTAGTCCTACATGTTTACGACAAACACATTTGTTTCTAATTTTACATCAAAACATTAAAAAAAAAAAACCAAAAAAAAAAAACCACATATTTGAAACCCTGCAGACAGAGTGAGTGTTTGGCTTTAGTGATAGGCGATTGCCTCTGGCTTATAAATGTTTCCAAGAAAGTGGAATATTTCATTTTTTCCTGTTGGCAAAAGGACAAGTTCTTCTTCAGTAACATACCTAAAAAAACAACCATTCTACTGAGAAACAGACTTGTTTTTGAGGGAGGTTTTTATACTTACTGTACATCTCTTGTGATAACATACCTTTGCTGTTTCTACACTGTCTGCAACCATGTAAATAAAGTTCAGGTTCACCAAGTCGGTACCACTGCAGACACAAACGATGCGTCCCTCTAGATCAGTCTCTGTTTTCCCAACTGATTCCAATGCAGCAATTATTTTAGGGTCCTATGGTATACACAAACATATAATATAGCATGTAAACATGGCCATTTATATTAACTCTGATAAATAATTAATCCTTTTTTTCCATTGGATTTCACTGCAGTAGTAGCTTTTTTTTTTTTTTTTAAGGAGAACTTGTTCATAGGTCTGACTTCACCTTTCTTTCTTTACTTTTAATATTATTAGATAATACATTGACTGCAAATTTGAAAACCTGAAATTGTGTTTATTTATTTGAAAGATTTACTTTCATGAATTTGATAGAATGAAAACAAATTAAATTGTCTTAATGTTTCAAATTCTCTATGTTGGATAATTAATTAAGATAGACCGATGCCACTTCTTGAAGTCTTATGGGGATTAACTACTGGCTCTAAAAAAAAATCAAAATGTATAATAATTATGCTTTCAGCTCTATATTTACCTCCAGATTAGAAATTATTTTGAACTGCTTACCTTTGGGACAGCTCCACTCCGGATACTGTTGATCAAAGAGCATTCTAAAACCTGGCCTTCCTAAGATCAAAAAGAAAAAAGCAAACTCAAATACTTATACTGTAGAACTTTTCAGAACCATACCATGGTAATGTTAATTGTCATTGTATATCTATGTACGTATATTACAATAAACTGCACAGTAAATGTTGACAAGACCAAAAAGTCCTTCATTTCTTATATTTGTTCAATTAGACTAATAGTACTGAACAACACATCTGAAGTCAGTAGTTAAAATAGAAAAAAAGGGGTAGGATATGTCAGCATGATACAGTATTTTGGAATTCAAATATTGAGGCTACCTTTCCATCACTTTTCCATGTGAGAAAGAAACCAAACTCATCCACTTTGAAGAAGCAGTTAGGCTCAAAGACAAACGGATCCTTCAAAAGAACAGAAATTATAATTATTATTATTATTATTAGTACGTTGTAGTTGTAGTAGTCGCAGTAGTATTTCTACTTTACTAGTTCTAAAAATGTGTCTTAAATACTGTAGATAAGGCCCAAATTGTGTAATATTTACTTAAACTCTTGTTTATGGGTGGTTGCGGAGGCAAGGTATGTTTAACTTGCTTCCCTCTTTTTAATCTAACTTGGCTCTTTTTGAACAGGTGAAATGCTATTGGGTATATACCAGTTATAACTGACAGTCTATGGTCTGGGTAATTTTCTGGGGACTTTTTTGCCTGGATTATTTGCATGGCACAGGTGTATATTTGTTGTAAGTGTTGAATGGCAGTTTTTTAAATAACCCGTTTTCCAGTCTCAACCTGGGGGCTATATATTATACAGACACTATCTTAGCATCAACTTGTCTTGATACTGATGAAAAAGGTGTTGTTGTTTTTGTTTTTTCATTTGATCTGAAAGATCTGTCCTCTCGGATCTTGAAGTTACATGGAGGAGCAGAGAGTCGTATCTGGAGGAAAGCCAGGCAGTAGCAGAGAACTTGCTAGGAACACAAGAATATTACAACTTGAGTCATGATGCTGTCCATTACTTTTAATGCAACTATTGTTACTGCTGTCTACATTCATCCCCATTACCTGTGCTGATGCTATTTTAAGTTAATTGAATATGTAGCACCATCTGGTATATTTCCAAGCCAGAGTCTATTGGGACAATTTAGAATAGACCTGAATGTTCAACAAAGTGCATTTTTAATGTGCTAATTGTAAGCATAATCTGCAGCCTGAGGCCAATATATTTTTCTTCTGCTTTTTGAATGCATAACTCAAAGGTTCAATAGAGAATTTACTGTAATAGATGAACAATGCAGCTAATTTCCCTACCATTTTTTTTTAATGACGCAGATTTTAATAATCTTGATAATTCACTGTTTATAAAAGACCATGAACATGTAAATTAAATAAGACACAATCTACAAAAAACTATAGCACTATAAGTCTTTTCTCTGGCAATCAAATATAAAATTACTGAGTGATGGGCTAATTTTAAATCTCTTTCCAAGCAGCACAAAACTCTCCTTGCTATAGATAGAGTCTGTAACTAGGTTGCAAAGAGAATCCAACACTTCAAATCCTCTCGTGACATTGTACTTTCTGTTTGAGAGAAGCTGCTTATTTCCTTGATTGTACACACACAACAGCTAATATAGCCTATATGAAAAACAAAATAAGTCTGAAACACTAATAAAAAAAAAAACCTGTAAATGTGTGGAAAGAAACTCAAAATATGCTGATGATATTTTGAACTAAGAAACTTTTTTTTTCTGGTAAATTGAACTTATTATACTACTGTAATTTATAAAACTATTGCCAAAGATGGGCTTAATAAGGGCAATTGTAAAATAAATTGAATGTAGCTCCCTGAGGTCTAGGATAATTATGAAATCAATCACAGCTGTCAGATATATTCATTGAATTAAGCAGCTATCCTTTAGGCACAAATTGTCATAATCTAAACCCCATTCTCTATATTTAATGTTCCTGGTATGGTCCCTTAGTGTAGAGTCTACTTAAGCAAAGGTATACACTGATGCTTTAAAACCTATAAAACCTCCAGAGCAAAAAAAAAATATATATAAGAAACTAACTGATAGTTTACGAAGATTATGAAGGGTTCAGCTACATGTACACATCATGACAAAGGCAGCCAAATTAGTTAATTGGTTTGACAAAGCTCAAGTGGTAAACCTGCCAAAGAAAAAACAAGAAATAAAGACAGCAGTAGGTACTTGGCAGCAGCACCTGTCACACTGTGGGATTTAAATAAAAAGCAACTGCACGTGTCTAAAACTGTACCTTATTTACATATTGCATGGTAAACCATGCAGCCAACATCTTAACCAACAACAATGCTCCCCTTCTGGGAAACTCTATATGACAGAGATAAAAATGAATTCAAGTCATTGACATAATCCCTTTTAAAATATGTTACAGTAAATTCAACAAAAATGTATTATAGATTCAGAATAGCATCTCATAACAAATGGCCATGTACAGTTTCATCAAACTTTATGTGGTTTCGAAGATATCCCCTTCAATAGTTCAACAAATCAATTGACAGCAAGTGGAATAACTTGTTATTATGCAAGTTTTGCTATATGTGGGTGAGACTATTTTTCGGTACGGCCTTCAATGTCAGACAAGCAGTTGTCAATATTGAAAAAAAAAGCAGACTGTACTCACTTATCAAAAAAATGTGACAACATAAGTACACTTTCTAAATGCTCTGTAGACACTAGTCTACAGTGCATACATCTTTTATTTGATTCACTAGGTGTGTGAGAAAAGCACACGAGAAAGGCATGATAGTTGGTGCCCATATAATAAACCTCAAAGCTCGATTGCATTGACCAATTTTTCTATCAAGTCAGTCTCCCAGGTATTCCTGAAACCACCACCGGAAAGCACAACTCACAGTAGGATTGTGGAGTATTACTTCTTGCAACACATGTCCATGCAAAGTTGCATCATATTTGACAATCTGAAGATATGACTTTCATAGCCTAGTATATCAGACACGTTTTTAAAATCTAAGAGTCACGACACACCGGCACTTCGACTATATCCCTGACGCTGGGGTTATTCATCCCCCATGGGGCTTAAAAATACAACAGGGGTAGCTTCCTATATACAAAAATACAGTAGTGCTGTCTTAAAGTGTAGTTTCATATAGTATTTAGTGTGATATACAATAGTGTTTGTGACTGAATTAAGAGGTGTTTATACACTGTATAGGTTAACAACAGTAGCCTGATACAGGGGAGAACCATACCAATATATCATTTTGGTAATAATGCTGTAGTTTATGATTTTCTAAAGTAATCCTAGGTCCTAACCTAGCAATAGAACATTCATGACACCACAGTCCCCAGATGGATTTAATGTTCTAAGTGTGTGTGATGGAGAAACGTAATTCTCTCTCTCATTGTAGTAAGAGACGTTGTTTTCCCATCACTCAGCCAGAATGCGGTTCTCCGCCCACAGTAGTTTTAAAAACAAAACTTCAAATTAAAAAATGATTAACTTTCTTTTTAGAAATGGACAGACACAACTACCCCATAAATTAATGTTTATTCATTCTGTGTGTATCTGCTTGCCAGGAATCGGGGAATGGCATAATAATGAAATCTGTATTTTAATAGATAAGTTTCTTGTTGTTTTTTCAAATACGATGTATCATTTTGGGTAGCAGGGTGCACACTGCCAATATCTCTTTTTTTTTTTAGCCAGGATCAGTGTAAAAAGTTACTTACTTGTTGAAAGAACAAGTTTACTTGGTAACGCTTTATATTGTGTGGCATAAATGAATATTAAATAGATATGCAATTGCATATTAAATTAATGTTAAATTAATATTTAATAAATATGGAATAGCTGGCTTCTTGGTAATTGTTAACCAAATGTCGATTGAAAATGTAATTGCATATCACGTCCATTTATATTATGTTTTGTTACCCTTGAAAATATGTAATAATTTCCCATTGTTTACATGTTTTTTAATTGAAAATACAGTTAATCTGACTTAAATGTTTGCATATCTGTTAAATATTAATTGAACATTAATTTAATATCAATTGCATATCTATTTAATATTAATTTATGCCACGCAATATAAAGTGTTACTGTTTACTTTTGTCAACAAATAAAGTGTTTGTTTCTTTTAACTGAGTTTTTGGTTGTGCGTCCTCCGTGTTTAACATCAGCCACTCGGCAGACCCTCACAGTGTCTGTGTGCATGTTTGTGTGGGTGAATATCTGAAAATTTTGCAAATATATTCCCATGGAATAAAATAACATTGTATTCTTTATTACACTGTACACAGATCATTTTAATGTGCACTGAAATGCCACAGACTGGAAGAGTATGACTGAGAGCAGTCAAATGTAATTAAAATGACAATCTACAGCCAGAAAAGACTCAACAGATCTCAGATTTGAACAGTAAACCCAAGCCATTAAAATATTTATGATACTGAAGAAACGTTTCCCCATGAGACTTCCACCTCCACATTAGATGCATAACTCTCCCATGATGCTGAAATTGAACCACGGAAAAGGATATATATATATATATATATATGGAGAGAGATTATAATTTAACATTATAAATGCTGGTTTACCTCTTTGCATTATAATAATGAGCTGCTGCCATACAGTCAGGGGAAGAACGTAAATAAAAATGTTGAGATAACAAGATTATCTCAGGATCTCAACATGTATTTCTTTTGTAAGTGTTTTTTACTGAGTCATGTACAATATAGATACAGAGTTAATAAAAGCCATTCACCAACTCAGTTATTGTAATAGCCCTACTGTAAAACTTATCTTGTTATTTACTCCCAAACAGTTCATACAACTTTCGTTTTACATTTGATTGCATGTTGACAGGGAACTTGCAATTTGAATGTATGCTCCTGCTACCTCGTCTCTTTGATGAAATGTTAAAATTGGAAAATAATTTTGCAGTGTCACAGAACACCAGTGAAAACAAACAAAGTTAATGTTTTTTTTTCTGGTGTTCATATTAATTTTACCCCAATCTCCAATGAAGATTGTCTACTTTGCTCAGCCAGGACACACACCTGAGCTCAACTGACTAATGTTTTGCATACCACACAGGGACCCTCGAAAGTTACGGCTACTCATTTCATAATATAAAACAAACCTGAAGAAACAGGTTACTTGACAAAATTGATCAGTCAATGACAAAATGTCCTTCTTACCTCTTCATATCTGTCGAAAACAGCCCCTTCTTGTATAAAGGATGGTAGAGGTTTCTGCCAATTAAATGTGTATGCTTTTGCCATGGTAACTCAGAAACCTGAAACAAATCAAAAAATATTATCAACATTAAAAACATATTTAACCAACAAAATTATTTGATTTTTTTTTTGGAACAATTTAACATTTATAGTACCAGTAGCTGAACTACCTTTAAGGAGTTTAAACAAACTGGAAAACCAGTAACCAGTAAACAGTTACCCAGGAATCCTATTTTAGTATAACATTAAACAAGCCTGGGGGATAGAACAGCCTTAATAGTATTTAATGTTATGGCTGAAATCACAAACAGAAATACATATGTGTGTTTCTGTTTTCCTTGTGTTTACCTTGGGATTCAATAACCTTGTTAAAAAGCTGAAGAGCTTCGCCTTGGTTAGATTTTATGCAAGCAAACCTAAACACATACTTTATCCAGGGGAAAAAAAAAAACAAAAACAAAAAAACAAAAACCTGTCCAAACTTGCATTTGGTTTTACTCCCAGATGGATTTCAGAATAGACCTATTGTATATAATCAATATAGTCACCCACGACTGGGGTGGGGAGAATTGAATCATCCTGAGGAAGACACTTGCTAATTGCAAGGTCTAAGACACAGCTGTTAGCCTGTCAGCTTCTGCATATCATGTCTTTGTTGGTAGTGTGTAATGAACAGGGTGCTCATATCAAGCAGAAAAGCAAAGCAGTTAGCTCCAAAAGATCATCTCAATCAGTATTAATCTTGCTGATCTAAGACAGTATTGACACATGGCATGGTAAAGTTAGCTCATATTGAGTTCTACCTTTTAAAATGGTCATTTTGTTAAAGATCATATTAAATACAATGTGTAATGTTTTAAGGAATATTACTGTAAATGGTCATAAAATGAACTGTCTTCATTCAAACAAAAAATTATAATCAAACGGCATAACAGAATTAATAACAACCAAAACTAATTCTCATTTTTGGCAGTAAGTAGCATTTTTGTAAACTTTAAACTCTCACTAAAGTAAATATTTATTTTCAGATTAAATCAATTGTAGAATAAGACTTAGCTTTTTTTATTTTTATCTTTTTAACTAAATGTATTTTTAAAAAAAAGGCCAGGTTAGGTGTCTGCATACAGTATAGACGCACTCCATCGACATTTGTTAATATTTCAGTACTAGGCATACTGAACATTTAATGGACATGTCTAGCTACTGTAAACATATCTTCTTCACAGCATATGCTAAACGTGTGGGCTATGTCACCTTGACCCTGACATTGTCACTCTCATTATGCCCCATGCCAAATTAAGTTGCACAACCATGTGGTATGTGTTCACTGATACACTTGAACTTCTGGTTTCTCCTTGCTTCCTGAGGTCTTCTGAATAATGGTATGTTCCTTGCAAATGGTTAAGAATGTGAGAGTTATTGTAAGTATCTGTTTCTTTGTGTGTTTAGCTCCTGAACTTGAACAATCTCATATTCACTTTTTTAGGGTATGTTCTTATTAAATAAAAAATAAATAAAGATAACATAAACAGTATACTTACAGTATAAACACAAATCATGTAGTGTTTATAATTATATTATTATAAATACACACACATACCTGTACCAGAGTGCAATTAAGAATATGTGTGCTCTTATTTGATTCCCAATTCCCAGTTTTTTTTTTAGGCACAGTATTGGGTATACATCTTGTATAGAATTAATCTATTGGTACAATTAGGCTTTACAAACAAAATATTGTCTGCAGGTCTGCAGTACTAGGGTTGCCAAGTTGAATGTAAAGATTTATGTAATTGCCCCATGACACTTAGTGGGTGGCATTTTTTATTTATTTTTTGGTTTGTTTCTTTCTTCTTTTTAAATGTATGGGATTGTATCTTAACAAACAGGCCACCAGGTGGCCAATTTTGTATGTTTTTGGAAACCCTAAAACTTGATAAAAACAATGACCTAAAGTGATTACTATATTAAGTTATTTGACTACGTAAACACCAATCAGCATTTTTAAAGAATACCTATTACTGATTTACTGTTGATTTACTATAACTGAATATGAATGACAAAAATGTATGCAGCGTTTCCGCTTGGAAAAACTGCTGCCTGTCACAGTGACTGGTCATTAGATTTTTTAATTCAAAACATCGTTGTCATTCGTTTGACACCTGTCCAATACACAGTTATGGAGAATAAATAGGCCTATGTAAAAAAAAAGTACAATAAAAAATCATTCCTACTTAGCAGCCTTAATTTTTTTTTTTAAGCAGAAAATGAAAGAACATAGGGCCTCATTTACAAAAGGACGCTAAACTTTATGGTGCGCGATAATTGCAATTACTGTGCACGTTAATGATTTCCATATTTACTATTGCAATTTTATTCATTATCGTGCAAAATAGTGGGCATATTATGGTGCACACTAATGTTATTGTGCCATACTATGGTAATCAGAATGAATATGTGTTTTGTATGGTAATGCATGATCATGTATTTAAATGAGCATCCAGCTCAGAATAAGGTAAGATAAGGTAATTCTGCACTTTCCATGGCTTTTGTTGACATAGCTTCTTTCATTTCCAGTAAACTCAAAATGCGTTGCTTTGTGAAGCGTGTCATAGTGACGTTGTATGTTATAATCTTTCATAACTGCAACAATTGCACTGCAAATCAGACATATTGCCTTGCTGTCAAAATTAACAAACAATGAACAAATAATCACCTGGCTAACGATTTTGGAATCTTCTGTGTTCCGCCTCCACCTTTTGTTTCTGTGACATCTCCAACTACTTTTTTGCTACTGATTTTAAATTGTACACAGAGTAAAATAAATAGTTTAAACAAGCCTCGTTTCGCTACCCTAATTAAAATTATGTGTGCTGTGTGCGTGAGGAAACAGATCCTGTGTGCTATTTGATTGGGTATTTTACTACCTCTGAGCTGTGATTGGCTTAATGGGGATGTCACTCATTCAATGCAGACTGCACATGTTGAATACGCATGTTATATTAGAGGCGGGTTGTTTTAAAGAAGATACAGTACAATGCAATTTTAGAAACTAATGGGCAGGCCGTATGCATTAAAGGAGACAAGGACATGTTAAAATTTAAAGGTAAGCAGTGCAGTTTCACTTTACGTTGCCTCTGCCTCTCCCCTGCTGAGTGCTGTGTCTGTTGATCACTCATTTTCAGTCAATGTAAGCCACCTCCACCTTCACAATAAGTTACTGACCAAAAGATACACCAGGACTGCTGGAGCTTTTGATATCACGGCGATCACGGGTAAGTCTCTGACATTATCGCTCACAATACATGTAGCGTGCACGGTATGGTATGTAAATTAGCCAAATAATGTGCACGTAAATTAATGTGTTCTCTGTTAGTAAATCCCGCAGTAAATTTAGATTTATCGAGCACGTTATGAGGCCCATAGTCCATAACAATGTTTTCAAAAGTTGTCGAAATATTTTTTTCTTTTTTTAAAAAATTCGTATTTCGCTTTATAATTTTTTATTCTAATATTTTATACAATAGTTCTTACTGTAATTTAAAACTACAGGTATAATATCAGTGTGAATGAAAGCATTTTGTACTGAAAAGATAGGAGGGTGTGCAAACTTACATAAGAAACCAGGCTGACACATCTAGACTAAAGAGAACATGTAAAAAAATAATTACAAAATACAAAAATGCACTTTATGCTTTCGTTTCAACGAACACACGAGGCACAGCCAATCAGAGTCATGGATGAAAACAAAATAAACAAATCCTCCCCTCCAGGAGGAACGAAAGGAGGGGGAGTATACTGAATCGACCTATCGGTGACTTGCTTTGTCAGCAAGCATGGCTAAGACAGGAACTGCCAAATCACTCTCATTCGATTGCCTGCCTTTAAAGGGCGTAGTCCAGAGAAGCACTACAGGCACACTCATTCGCGCTTGTTAGTGACAGTCAATGTTTCTAGCTGCCCGTCACAGACCTTTTGCTGCCAGTCAAACTGACGGATGGCCTGGCTTCAGTTTCTGCCTGACAATTAGCTTTTGAAACCATCTCTGAGGTAATTACCAGTTAACGGAAACGCTGTGTATGTATACTAGTGAACATTTGACACTGCTTCATACAGTAAACTTAGTAAATCAGGCACAAGCATAGTTCAAAATAGTTTGTCAAAATAAACTGTTTGATGTGGTGTTATTTATAGAACACTAGGCCATTATTTTCCTGACAGACGTGGGAAATAAATTCAATAAATTCATGCAATGCTCTACATGGAAATATTGTTGGAGAAAAAAAAAACAAAAACAAAGACTATCCAGTTTTGATAGTTACTGTATGTACAGACATAATGCAACATTTTGTGCCTGACTTAATCTCTGTTTTAACATACTGTGTTATTCAGGCTTTTTAATTCAAAATGGGCAACTACGTTTTTAATTGCAAACACTGCAGTTATCTTGTTTGTTCTAATGAAAACAACATTGATTTTACAATGGCATGCCAGTTGTCCAGCTGACCTTACAAATGGTAAGTTATAGGGCAAAATTGATCGAAGAGGTGATTAGCTATAATGAAGGTATCTAACTGTAGGATCACATTTTCTCCTTATGGATGCTTTTAAAAACGACCTAATAACAAAACAAATAATATGGCTCCTAATATGCAGGTGTTAAGTAATCCAAGATATATGTATACTAGTTATTCTGCGTATGGTCCTGAGTATTCTATTTCTTTATGTCTGCCTCATACAATTTTAGGTATTTAAACATACTGCATGTAATATTTATAGGATCTGTTTTTTTTGGGTTTTTTTTACCAATGGTAGATAAATACTAGCAGCCTTTAACTCAGGGGTTCTCAACCTTTTTGCTTCTGGACGAAGTACCCAAAGAAAACAAACTTTCTCTTCGTACAGCAGCAGCTGCTTCTGGGACTATGCAAGGCTTCATTTTTGTCAAGCTTCTGTGTGCGTAAGGGAGTTCAGTGGAATTCTAAATGCAGCAAGCCTTGCAAAAACAAATCCAGTGATTTGTATGTTAAAAAATAAAAAGGCTTTTTTTGTTGTCTCCGTTTTTATTCCACAGACACGCCACTGGCTGGACCTGATCGGATTTGCAAAACCTGTTTTCTAAAAAGTGGTAGTTCGATTTATAAGAATATTATAAATGTTTAATAAACATACTTTTCTTTCTTTTTTCTTTCGCTAAAAAAACTGTGATTAGACAAATGTGGATTGACATTTGATTGTGCAGTTTAAATACTGTGTATACAGGAGTCTTATAATATGAATAAAACAATCATTTTTTAATTCTGTTCTTTTGTTCAGTCTCAATGGGTTAACAATGAGTTAACTTCCTTCATAAATAATAGCCCGAATCCTGACACACACACATCAGGGATGGAGTTAAGACTCCTATTGCTATTGCATAGCAGTTTCACTCATTCCAGGTTTTACAAGCTTGATTAGCCCCCTTTGTGAACAAGTTGAGGTTTGTCTTATTAAACTTATACTACTAAAACCAAGAATGGATCAAATGGCTATACAATGGGGGTCTTATTTCCATCCCTGATACATATATATATATATATATATATATATATGTACACACACACAGGGGCGCTGGAACTAGGGGTTACAGTTTTGTTCAATGGCTTTCAGCACCCCCACTTTAAAAATTGTTCCAGTGCCACTGTATATACATATACATATATATATATATATATATATATATATATAATTATTTTTGTTTTACTTACTCAATGTGAAACATATTGCTGGTGCTGAGCAACAGTTCTGTCAAGACATGGAGGTATCTTCGCCAAGCACACACACGTCATGGTCAATGCTCATCCTGGCTCAGTACTTTGTTTTCATCGATGTCATGGCTGAAAATTCAGTTTCGCATAAGCAGGTAGTACTGAATTGGACCAACACTTTCAGTGCTGCAGAAAAAGCAGTGCTGTATTCATTGGAGCACTGACATCAAAATGTCTCCAGCAGCATTTCACTGAACTTGGTTCTGAGGGAGCTGTCTGATGAAATATCAATAAGCTCTTCTAACAGCTTTGATGGGACAGAGGGTGGCAGTTTAGCTTCAATATTCTCACTAATGGGGTTTGTAGCCCACAGGTATGTAGAAGTTTATTCTGTCGTGAGTTCAGGAAAGTAAGTATTACATTTGTTGAGTAGACCAGACAGATGCACTTCCAGCTGCGGTTTGATTACGTCAAAGTCAATGCTTCGTTGCTGAATGAAAGAATGTAAGAGCTCAAACATATCAGTAGTCCCCCCACAGACACAAACTTTCCAGAGTTGTAGTTTCCTTTTGAATACATCAATTATTTCACGCTGGGCAATAAAATGAGTGCTCCCAACTTGCATAGTTTTATTCAGCTTATTCATATCACTGAATATGTCTGCGAGGTAACCCAGTTTTGCTTTATGTTTTTTACTCACAACATCACCTCCTCGCTGTTATTCAGCCTTTACGGTTGAACTTGTTGAAGGAAGTTCTGCATCATCATTCTGTGGGTTTTGTTGTTTTGATGCTGATGGTCGAATTAAAAATGTATCCATATCTGGTATTTATTGTGTGTGTTTCCAATGATTTTTCCTCTGCTCTGTAATCTGTTGTGCTCCCGCCAAAGCTAATATGCAGTGAAAATAACACATTCTCTGATGTATTTTTGGAGGACCCCTTGAAACCTCCTCAAGGCACCCCTGCACTGATCCTACCGGTGTTTTCCCTGAGTGTTAGCTTTTAATAATTGTACATAGTTATCATAGTTTTTGTTAAGTGCTACAATTAAAAGCGACAGTATGGATAGCCCTTATTAAAATGTAATTATTTGATACACTTGCCTTGAAATAACTTTGTTATCCATACTGAAGAATATGTACAGCATATGTATATTTAAAAATCACACAGGTGTTAAAAAAGATATGTAGATAATGTTATTGTAACACCAACATCAAAGTCGAAACAAAAAGAAGAAACAGAACAGTAAATCAATGATCTACAGTATATGTATGCTTGGTCTGGTCATTAAATTGTGTTTTCTGTTTGACAACTATTACCATGGTGTTAACAGTGAGAAAAACATCCTGTACTGTGTCTGTATACAACATCAGCCATATAACTGTATTCTGTTATTTCTGTCCTGGCTATGTAACTGGCTCTAGCATACATGCCATATATATATATATATATATATATATATATATATACATTGGTACATTCAATTACAGCATGAAAAATCAATGCAAAAAACTTTTTTTTTTTTTTACAACTTATTTTATTATCAATAGAACATTGTCAACAAATGTCTGTAACAAAGCAGGCAATAAAAAAGACTTTGGGAAATTTCTTGTGACAAATGCTCATTGCTCTAAACTGAAGAATACAAAATTACAAGTCACAAATCCATTTCAGTTGCTCTCTGTTTCAGCAATGTATCATTGTAGCAATACTAAACAAAACATCACATATACTCCATTATTTCACTGAACACTGATGGCATCCCTGTAACACTTCATTTTTTTATTGTTTAGAAATGTATTACAGCATCTTAATGTAAACATAATTTGCTTATTAAGATTCATTGCACTGTACTTGTTCACTGTGTTACTGTATACTTTAATTACATCAACAGCTAGAAATGTTGCAACCCAGTTAGCTAAAAAAATAACAGTTGTTAATCTTTGGTAACTACCCATAAACTCTCTATACTATTTCAAAACACAGAGAGCATGTTCAGTATTTTAAATTAAATACATCATCTTGGAATGTTATCAGCTCTCTGTGCAATTCAAGGCTACATACAGTGATGTAGATTTTATATATAATCTGTGTGATTAAGATATGTTCATGTAACATTAAACAACATTTAATGCATGGTGTTTTGGCTTTGCAGCATTTCAATGGTCCTTACTAATTTTCCCTGGCTTTTTACTATCCGGTTTTATATATATAAAAAGCTTAAGTGCTTTTGTATTTTTTTTTTTTGATAAAGATTGCTTGTTAAACTACCAGAAATTGTGTATTTTGGTCTTTGTCATATCAATTAATGGCTAATGTTCACTAAATGCTTGTATTTAACATGCTTTCTTGAATTATCTTACATTAAGTGTAGGGTGCCAATACTTTTGTCTGCGACTGTGTTTGTGTGTGTGTGTGCGTGTGTGCATGTCTGCGTGAGTGTGTGTGTATATATGTGTGTGTGTGTATATATATATATATATATATATATATATATATATATATATATACTGTATATATATATATACATACAGTACTGTGCAAAAGTTTTAGGCAGGTGTGAAAAAATGCTGTAAAGTAAGAATGCTTTCAAAAATAGACGTTAATAGTTTATATTTATCAATTAACAAAATGCAAAGTGAGTGAATAGAAGAAAAATCTACATCAAATCAATATTTGGTGTGACCACCCTTTGCCTTCAAAACAGCATCAATTCTTCTAGGTACACTTGCACACAGTTTTTGAAAGAACTCGGCAGGTAGGTTGGCCCAAACATCTTGGAGAACTAACCACAGTTCTTCTGTGGATTTAGGCAGCCTCAGTTGCTTCTCTCTCTTCATGTAATCCCAGACAGACTCGATGATGTTGAGATCAGGGCTCTGTGGGGGCCATACCATCACTTCCAGGACTCCTTGTTCTTCTTTACACTGAAGATAGTTCTTAATGACTTTCGCTGTATGTTTGGGGTTGTTGTCATGCTGCAGAATAAATTTGGGGCCAATCAGATGCCTCCCTGATGGTATTGCATGATGGATAAGTATCTGTCTGTACTTCTCAGCATTGAGGAGACCATTCATTCTGACCAAATCCCCAACTCCACTTGCAGAAATGCAGCCCCAAACTTGCAAGGAACCTCCACCATGCTTCGCTGTTGCCTGCAGACACACATTCGTGTACCGCTCTCCAGCCCTTCTGCGAACAAACTGCCTTCTACTACAGCCAAATATTTCAAATTTTGACTCATCAGTCCAGAGCACCTGCTGCCATTTTTCTGCACCCCAGTTCCTGTGTTTTCGTGCATAGTTGAGTCGCTTGGCCTTGTTTCCACGTCGGAGGTATGGCTTATTGGCCGCAAGTCTTCCATGAAGGCCACTTCTGACCAGATTTCTCCGGACAGTAGATGGGTGTACCAGGGTCCCACTGTTTTCTGCCAATTCTGAGCTGATGGCACTGCTGGACATCTTCTGATTGCGAAGGGAAGTAAGCATGATGTGTCTTTCATCTGCTGCAGTAAGTTTCCTTGGCCGACCACTGCGTCTATGGTCCTCAACGTTGCCCGTTTCTTTGTGCTTCTTCAAAAGAGCTTGGACAGCACATCTGGAAACCCCTGTCTGCCTTGACATTTCTGCCTGGGAGAGACCTTGCTGATGCAGTATAACTACCTTGTGTCTTCTTGCTGTGCTCAGTCTTGCCATGGTGTATGACTTTTGACAGTAAACTGTCTTCAGCAACCTCATCTTGTTAGCTGAGTTTGGCTGTTCCTCACCCAGTTTTATTCCTCCTACACAGCTGTTTATGTTTCAGTTAATGATTGTGTTTCAACATCATCATATTGAATTGATGATCATTAGCACCTGTTTGGTATAATTGAATCATACACCTGACTATATGCCTACAAAATCCCTGACTTTGTGCAAGTGTACCTAGAAGAATTGATGCTGTTTTGAAGGCAAAGGGTGGTCACACCAAATATGGATTTGATTTAGATTTTTCTTCTGTTCACTCACTTTGCATTTAGTTAATTGATAAATATAATCTATTAACATGTCTATTTTTGAAAGCATTCTTACTTTACAGCATTTTTTCACACCTGCCTAAAACTTTTGCACAGTACTGTATATATATACAGACGTGCTCAAATTTGTTGGTACCCTTACAGCTCATTGAAATAATGCTTCATTCCTCCTGAAAAGTGATGAAATTAAAAGCTATTTTATCATGTATACTTGCATGCCTTTGGTATGTCATAGAATAAAGCAAAGAAGCTGTGAAAAGAGATGAATTATTGCTTATTCTACAAAGATATTCTAAAATGGCCTGGACACATTTGTTGGTACCCCTTAGAAAAGATAATAAATAATTGGATTATAGTGATATTTCAAACTAATTAGTTTCTTTAATTAGTATCACACATGTCTCCAATCTTGTAATCAGTCATTCAGCCTATTTAAATGGAGAAAAGTAGTCACTGTGCTGTTTGGTATCATTGTGTGCAACACACTGAACATGGACCAGAAAAAGCAAAGGAGAGAGTTGTCTGAGGAGATCAGAAAGAAAATAATAGACAAGCATGGTAAAGGTAAAGGCTACAAGACCATCTCCAAGCAGCTTGATGTTCCTATGACAACAGTTGCAAATATTATTAAGAAGTTTAAGGTCCATGGAACTGTAGCCAACCTCCCTGGGCGCGGCCACAAGAGGAAAATCGACCCCAGAGTGAACAGAAGGATAGTGCGAATGGTAGAAAAAGAACCAAGGATAACTGCCAAAGAGATACAAGCTGAACTCCAAGGTGAAGGTATGTCAGTACCTGATCGCACCATCCTTCGCTTTTTGAGCGAAAGTGGGCTCCATGGAAGAAGACCCAGGAGGACTCCACTTTTGAAAGAAAAACAAAAAAGCCAGACTGGAATTTGCTAAAATGCATATTGACAAGCCACAATCCTTCTGGGAGAATGTCCTTTGGACAGATGAGTCAAAACTGGAGCTTTTTGGCAAGTCACATCAGCTCTATGTTCACAGACGAAAAAATGAAGTTTTCAAAGAAAAGAACACCATACCTACAGTGAAACATGGAGGAGGCTCGGTTATGTTTTGGGGCTGCTTTGCTGCGCCTGGCACAGGGTGCCTTGAATCTGTGCAGGGCACAATGAAATCTCAAGACTATCAAGGCATTCTGGAGCCAAACGTACTGCCCAGTGTCAGAAAGCTCTGTCTCAGTCACAGGTCATGGGTCCTCCAACAGGATAATGACTCAAAACACACAGCTAAAAGCACCCAAGAATGGATAAGAACAAAACATTGGACTATTCTGAAGTGGCCTTCTATGAGTCCTGATCTGAATCCTATCGAACATCTATGGAAAGAGCTGAAACTTGCAGTCTGGAGAAGGCACCCATCAAACCTGAGACAGCTGGAGCAGTTTGCTCAGGAAGAGTGGGCCAAACTACCTGTTAACAGGTGCAGAAGTCTCATTGAGAGCTACAGAAAACGTTTGATTGCAGTGATTGCCTCTAAAGGTTGTGCAACAAAATATTAGGTTAGCGGTCCCATCATTTTTGTCCATGCCATTTTCATTTGTTTTATTATTTACAATATTATGTTGAATAAAAAATCAAAAGCAAAGTCTGATTTCTATTAAATATGGAATAAACAATGGTGGATGCCAATTACTTTTGTCAGTTTCAAGTTATTTCAGAGAAAATTGTGCATTCTTCGTTTTTTGTGGAGGGGTACCAACAAATTTGAGCACGTCTGTATATAATCATTAAGTTGCTTTTGAACAGAAATGGTTAATAATTTTAATTCAGAAAGGCATTCACCAAATCACTCCTTTAGTGTGGGATGCTCTTCCCTTTTGTAGTTTGAATAGAAAGTCTTGAACAGAAACTTTTTATAGAACAAGGCTATATCAGATTGTCATTTAAATAACATATTGCCAGAGTATGCAATTTGCTTGTGAGTTTTAAAATAACCTATTCACTTACATTTTGTAAGCCTAAAATAACCTTTTTTCGATGCATTTCCAAACGGAGAGAACTAGATAATTGTAGCCATTCCCTGCTTCTCTACCCAGTCACATGTCATTCTATGACAAATTGCTTTTGAAAATTAGGACTATAAAAGTATAGAATAAAAGCATTTCTCTTGGCTGGTCTCATGACAAATACATATTTAGACTCCATATTCATATATGAAATAAATATTGCAGTGTGTTGCAGGATCTACTATAGAATAACATTTTTACTATGTGGTGTATTGGTAGCATTGGAGACCGAGCTCTATTTATCTTCAGAGCAGTACAGTAAGAGCACAGGCAGTGGCAACTTGACATTTCCCAAGATGCCCTGTGGACATGGTATACTGTATCCCAAAACCAGCTCAGATGTATTCCTGTCTGCATAGGAGGCCTGGTTTTTGTTCTGTTTATATGGGTACACAGTTTACCTCCATTGTATTTAATGTTACAAAATGAGAACATCTTAAGAATCATACTTATTGGTTTTATATTTTTTAAACAGGTGCTTTCCTCTTTCAAAACATAGAAGAGTAAATTACAGACTGAAGTAAAAACTTTGAAAATATGGCTTCTATTATGCAGTTTTCCCTGAGGGGTGGTATATTGTGCCACTTATTTGCATCACAAAGAGCAATAAACAAAAAAAAGGTTTGATATACTACTTTTAAGGTAGCAGTAAATACATATACCTCTTTCATAAATTCTTAAAAACAGACCACTGGGCCTACAATAAACAATATTAAGTTGTTTTAAATCCTAGAAACATGAAAACTATTTAAAAAACCAGATGTTGGTGTCTTGGGTTACTCTTGGGTGCTCTCCTTTGAATGAGATGTAAAACAAAGATAATATCTACATAGTGGACTTTCCACTAAACTATTTTTAAAAAGTGCAGTTACATTCATTTGAGTGTCCTGGCTAAATCCCATTACAGATAAATATAACTCTGGTCTGACTATCCCTCCTAACCTGGTGCTCTTCTGTTCACCAGGTCACCACTCACTGTAAACTAAACCATGTTGTCAGTCTCTCCTACCTGCTTACTGTATATATTTAGTATAGGATTAATTGATTGCCACAACATAACCTAATAGCCGAGTCATCATATTTTGTAATGCTAACCTGGTTTGTTATTGACAACCTAATCTCTGGTTTAAAAGACCTTTGGGGTGTGTCAAATGTTTTAGGAGACAACCCCAAATCCCTAATACCACTTTAAATATCAGATAGCCAGAAATCTATAAAAATGGAATTGTTCTATACATGTTCATCTAATTCCAATTAAGAGCACACACAGGAGATAATGGCATTTAATACCCTGATTATTTATAGAATCATAGACACGTTTTAAACCAATTGGGATTGGCTGTCACTTCCACATTAGTGTTCATCACCACCAATTTCTAATCCCTTGTGTCTTTTGAACTTCCACATTGTGGAGTGCTGTAATTCCTCAAATGTTATATCTATTTCCTCCATACAGTAAATGTTGTTGTTGTCTGAGTGACTTTAGGCACACAGTGCTAAAGTAAAAATGTTTTATATATTTGTAAATCATGTTCTTAAAATTACGCAAAATACCAAAAATCTCCCCCATTCCTCTAAAGAATCAGTTATCATTTTTATTAGCTTTTGATGCATTCTGAAAACTTATTTATTAAGTATTCATTTAAGAACTGTAGATTAGACCACTAGAACAACCTAAAAGGTCTAGGATGACATGTTTTATAACGCAAATTACAAGTCCATTTTACCAGGTATCTTAATTACCAGAAGTTTATATATGCTACACCCTTATTAAAGTTTACTGTGGTATTTTTGCACTGTATTTTGGCAGTTTTAACATGCTTTTCGCATGGTTATACAATGCGTTTACCATAGTTTACCCTGGTTTGTCATGTTTATTAATATGCTTTACCATACCCCGCTACCCCGCTACTCTTTACAATGATTACCTATTAACTATGATTTACCATGCTCTCATTTTGCTTTATTATAATTTGCTATGCTTTTACTAGTGGCAGTTATCATGTTTTTGTTTTAATTTAATTTGTTTTATTCATGTTTCTAAATTGTCCTAAAATCAAATTTATTGTAAGGTAAAATCTAAATATAAACAAATGGGCAACTTCTCATTAATTCTGTAAACCAATTGGAAATTGTAAACACAAAACTTACAATTTCCTCACTATAAGAGATTATACAATAGCCAATATGTTAACACAATAACACAAATACAGGTACCTATTAACACACTTCAGCTATACCACAGTGATCAACATTCAAGTAGAAATACTGTTTCATAAAATACAATAAATGCTATATAAGGTTACATTTATTAAATTAAAAATAAATGTGGTCCTTACCTTACTGAAAATGTTTAGACAAAAATGTCCAAATGCATTAATTCAAAAGAAGATTGTTGGTATTGTCAATTGTTCCTTTTCTATCTGAATTGCAGTATTAAGCAGCAGAGTGTATTATTATGGTTGTGTTCTGTTATGCTGGGCAAATGGGAAGTATCTGGCATAAAGACAAGTGAAGCAAAATGACCTAACTAAATACATGTAGAACACACCTCTCACACACTGCTTGTTAACTTCGTCCGTCTCCACCACCATATTCATTTATTTTAGAGCTTTGTCCTTGTTATAAAGTGTTTAGAAACTGCACATTTAAACATGATTATGGGATTATTTTAAGTATATATTTTTTATTTGTATGTTTTTTTTATTTTATTTTGCTCCCCTGTTTTAAAACAGTCTTCTTTAATTAACATTGAAAATGCTTATGGAATGAAATGGCTTGTATCCACTACCCCACCCAAGAAAACTTTTGCACAGTAACAATTGAGTGCATTATTTACTGAGAAATCTGAATAAAACCCAGCTCAAACACACTTGCCTCTGATGGACACATGCTAATATTATTCACATTGAAATATAGCCACCCTGTCTATCTGCATTAGGGGAAGAAAACCTCTGTTATCCCTTATACAAGTTTAAACCAGTAATTTTGCAGGTAACGTTTTCCCATGCTTTTCCAATTGTTATACTACAGTATGCTTTTAACATAGTTTACCATGGTTTTCCATAGTTTTGTAATGGGCTCCACCATGTATTTATGTATCAGCAGCATGTATTACAGTGTCTACAGGATCTATGTGTCTGGAAGATATTGTTCATACGGCACCTCCACAATAACACTGTCACAGGGGACATGCATGTCCCAGGGGATAATGATCCTTCATTTGCTTTCTTGTTGGTAGATATCATGCTTTTCAAAACCATACTGACAATGGCACCATGAAAGCCATCATTTTGTAAGGTGTAGAGTTTAAATTATTAACTGACAAGCATTTAAAAATGTAAGCTGAAACATACACATAAACAATTCATATTCTTAAAACACCTGTCCTATTCCCCCAGGTTGGTTTCTGTCTTAGAAAATATCACAAAGTGTGAATGGTTTAACTGGATCACATGACCATTCTGGAAAAACAGTGTATATGTATTGTACAGGTACACTTAATTTATAACGGACTCTAAGGGACTGTGCAAACCAGTACTTTTTAGAAAGAACTACAGTATGGTATAATGAGATTTCAAAAACTTTAATTAAGGTAGAACACAGTAAGACACAAGGGAAACAAAAACAGTAATTCAGTGGTTAGTGGGTTACAATAAGGTAATTATTGCCAAATGTCAGGAACTTCAATTACTAAAGGGAGAATTGTTTTCATTGTTTAGCTATTTTTTTAACCCTTAACTAAAGAGAGAAAAAAGCTGACCATACAAAGCTTATTTGGCAGAAGCTTATTTCCAACTACTGTATTTTTGCAGTTGTTCTAACATCAGTTTTACTCATGGAAAGTTCAGCAACGTTATTACTGTTATTATCTGTTAGTTTTTTTTAATAAGCAGTTATTTTGATGCAATACCAGTATGAAAGCTGTGACACTCCGGCGATTTGGAATGAACCAGGAATGAAAGCAGGGACAGAAAAAGCAAAGGACATGCAACTACTGCAACTTCTTCCACAAGTCCATACTAACGTTCAAAAACAAATACTCTTATGTAATTGTCTTCCCTTTTATTTGCTTGTTTACTACCAAAATGTAAGGCGCAGTAAGCTACAGTAATGTAAGGTACAGTATGAACCAAAAAATCTGCCTGTGGACCAGATATACAGTGTATACTTGGATATGTTGAAAACAGGCTTACAGTCTATGACACTGAAGACAACCTGTTATTCAAAAGGTTTCTACTGTTGATTTGCATTGGCAGTGCAGCAGTCTCCCTACAGTACAGTGAGTTTGAATTTCAAACAACTACAGGGCTTCAATTTAACATTTCTAGCATAAAGTTTAACCCCATGTATACTTTACGTTAACTTATAGGGTGGCAGAATCAATGATTTTTAATCTTTTGCTTCCAGGAACGTGCTTAAGATGAAGAAATCTTTTTTCTTCTTGTAACAAGCACTTGCAAGCTGCGGTTACTGGCTGCTGCCCACAAGCTGCATAAAAGAGCAATCAGGAGAGCCTATTTTTGTTTTACAACACTGAGGTAACTCTATATTTTTGAAGCAGGCATTAAAGTGGCAAATTATTCCACTCTTCTGGCCAATCATAAGCAGCAATATTGCCTTGAAAAAGCTATTACTGTTTCTTGTAGTGGTAGTAATTGTTCAATAGAATCCAGATTTAAGTGGAGCTTGAAAAAGTAGATTTCTATTGTATTGGTATTATGACAAAACATGAGGGATTTCTAAAATGTAGGGCAAGGAGGCAACGAGGACCTACTAACAGCTCTCTAGTACTGCACATTGTGATTTAACTCAAGGAGCTGCAGTTTATTAATGTATTTATTTTGCTATAAAATAGTCCTGCATGACAACATTTAATGACTCAATTTGTAATACAGCTTCAGTAGATATGCCTTTTATCCCCCACATTTCATATCAGGGTAATTATGCCACCAGTACATTTTTTTATTTAAATAATGTGCTGTGGCAAAGTGGTTAATAGTGTGCAGGTGAAGGTGATCAATGAACAGACAGACAATTATAATCCAGGTGCAAAGGTTTGTTTTATTAATTTTATGTCCAGTGCCTGATGGCAAAACAAACAATAAAGATGGTAAGTAATACAGCTGCGTGTATTACTTACTTTGTAATTCCCGGGTTGGTCCCAAAATAATAGTCCTGTTTATTGTACCCCCACATTAAACACGTATATTCAAAACACAGGTCCTTCTGGGTTATTTTTTAATAACCAAAACGAAGGAACAGATTACGTCGCTTCGACCCCTAGTTATACCGTCACTCATGACCCCTTGGTAAACGACTGCAGCCGCTCCTCCAATCTGCGGCTGCCACATCATTTCCCTTCCGGGTCAATGAGTTAGTGTACCGAAGCTCCACCCCTTTTCTAAATGACCAACTTCCTTTTAACCCTAGGAACGAAGTGTCAGACCAAGCAGTCCAGGGTACCCTGTTCCCGTTACTTAGCGCCCTCACAGGACAGGAGGGAGATTTACCACCAGAATCATTGTCTTTCTGTCACATGTGCCTTTTAGAAATAATTGTTTACTATATTATAGAAGTTCTGACAATCCTGAATTTCCTATTTGTATGTTTGAAGCTAACCCCATCATGGTGTAATTTCGTTTTTTTTCAGACACTTTAATATATTTAATGTGCTCACTGATGCATTTTCAAGTCACGTAAGCCTATGCATGAGCTGTTTGTGTTTCAACTAGGTTATTAGAGGAATAAAGGGGAGCACATACAGCACCAGCCAGAACAATTAAAACATTCCATTTGGTTTCTGTCTGAGACAGCGTTAGGAAACTGGCTACTAAGGGAAAGGGAATATTACTTATCACTGCTAGGTCAGCTGGGTGGATCATGATGTGATCTAACTTGTTTCAGATGACAAGCAAGGATGATTGCACCAAGTCCACACCTGGTTACTTGAATATGTTGCATGGTCGACATGCTGAAAATGGTCAAACACTGCAATAAGCTGTGACAATTGTCTAAGCTCTGTTAGTTACTAAAAGTTAATCAATAAATTCAAGCTTCTGTCTTTGTTTTCCTATCTGTTTTATCTTAAATGATGTTTCTTTACATCACTATAAAAAGCTGTTTCAAAGAGTTTATATCTAAACATGTTACTGTACAGCAGTAACTACTAAGAGTAAAAAATGTCTTGTTTCATTATAGTTCTTCTACTGCAGTACATCAATCAGTTACACATGTATTATTATCCCACATAAAACAGTAAAAAATACATAAACATCCAAATGCCCAAATAAGTACCTATAATGAGCATTTCGGAAATTATAGGGTCCAATCCCTTGACCTTGCCTGCTAATGTAGCCTCATAATAAGACACAACATATTTTCCAGTCAAGCACAAACAGAACACTGCCATATACAGAATGGGTTTCAGCAACCAAGTTAGGGGTTAAGAGTTTAGAACTGTCATGCAAAATGGTTCACAAAGCAATGATTTATAATGGAAATGAGGCTATGAATACATATCAAATTTTAGTTTGAATGAATGCCGGTTTACCTTTTAAACATTTATGCTGCCACAGTTAATTAACAGATAAGTATTACAAATTGCACTGAAATTAAGATTTTCTTATATTAATACATGTAAAAGGCTTATACTTACAGTGATTTGGTCATGTTTTCTGAAGCAGATGATCTTTCTGTAACCAACTATGCTCAGCTCACCGCTACCACCCCTGCGCTGACTCGGGAGGGCGAAGACGAACACACACTGTCCTCCGAAGCGTGTGCTGCCAGCCGACCGCTTTTTTTTCACACTGCGCTCACCATGCAGCCACCCAAGAGCTACAGCGTCGGATGACAACGCAGCTCTCGGGCAGCTTACAGACAAGCCCGCAGTCACCTGGCCAGACTACAGGGGTCCCTGGTGCGCGGTGAGCCGAGGACACCCTGGCCGACCTAACCCTCCTTCCCCCAGGGCGACGCTCAGCCAATTGTGCGCTGCCCCCTGGGGGCTCCCATCCACGGTCGGCTCTGGAATAGCCTGGACTCGAACTCGCGACGTCCAGACTATAGAGCGGATCCTGCACTCCACTTGGAGCGCCTTTACTGGATGCGCCACTCGAGAACCCCCCCCCCCCCCCCCCCAACTATGCTTTTTAAACCTGCTACTTTATACAGTAGCTCAATTACTTCCTCTCACACTATGACAGTTACCCAACAAGATCAAAACTATATCCCACAGGACCAGAAAAAGGCAAGTGTTAGTTTTTTGCCCAACACCTTTATTGATACATGCTGTTACAAATGTCTTTTTTAGCTCTTGTCATTGGAATACAAGTACAATAGGTACAAAACATTAAAATGTAACTGCCTGAGAACACACAATATCATGTTAGTAGTAAAAGAAAAGTAATAAAATAACAAATACATTTTTCAATTGGGTGTTTTTAAGTTACTGATGCACTATAGTAGTAGTATTGTGGTTGTCATTTTTTACCCATGCATTTTATATTTAACTTATTAATCAATCTTGTTTATAAACCTTTGAAACTCATACAATGCATTCCCTTATAGTTGCATTAAAATATGCTGAATACAATCATGTTTTGATGGTTTTGATGAATATCAATTAGCAGGGGTTATGCAACTGTTATATATTAAACAACTGGCGTGGTTCTATTCTTTCTTTGACAGTTAAATGTATGTTTATTTTCTTCATTGAAATACAGGCAGACCTTTCTTAACAGCACACATATGTTGCTCCTCTTTGACATCATGCATCTCCATAGCAACATTTTCTGAGTGACTGCTGGTCTAATAGGTACAGTCATGCTGCATCAAGCCAAAGTTGAGCAGAACAACCTATCACACATTTTTCAGCTGCACTTTAATGCAGTCAGGCTGTCAGCTTATTTATAGGCAGCATGCCCTGTGGATATCCCTCCCCCCAACACACACACACGAGCAAGTCAATTAATAATGAAAGAAACAAGAGACAGTGTTTAGCAGAAGGACAATAGTTAATAAACAAGCAGCCATCCTAGCTCTCTAAAGTTATTAATTAAGTTATATCCTGTTTAATATATGGTGCTGTACTTATTTGTCTGCTTCTCATAAAATAATGCTTCTCTTAAAATCTACAGAGTTCTACAATTGTTACAAACAACTTTGTGCAAAAAAGGTTCTACCATTTTTATCTGCTGAATGCAACAGAGAGTAGCCTTACAGTGGCCAACACTATTGCTGCAGGAAGGCATGTTAACAAATATGGTCTATAGCTCAAAGCTCATTACTGTACTTGTAACAGGGCAAGGATCCCTGTACAGTGTTCTGTTTATTTATTTTTAGAATGGGGTTTCCCCCTCTGACCGTGTTATTTTGTATTTGTTTTGTATTATTATTATTGTCGTTATGATTTATTGTGTTTATATGACGGCGTAGCCGTGTGTTTTATTTTGTTTAGTAGTGTGGATGGGAAGCCCCATCCACAGCAGTTTAAAAACATCGTGCAGAAGGTGGCCATCTCCCGAATTAATTAAATGATTAATTTGTTGCTAATCGGGAGATGGTCACCTGCATAAAAGCCTGCAGTGCTCTCAGTTGGTGACGGGTGTTAGAGCGGAGAGAGCGAGCAAAAACTAAACTAAAAGAAAAAAACGTAAAGGATCAGTGAAGACTATTTATTGCCCAGCCTGATTGTGTTGTTTGTGTTTGTGATTCTGTTTTGTTTAACCTTTTTATTTCACTCTGTGAGCAAGTCTTTTTGTTAAAACCTTTTATTTTATTTTTGTATAATTTAAATAAAACGGCGCCGCCGCGTCTTTTTGTTTGGAATCTGCAGTGTCTAGTGTCAGTGTTTACGTTCCTGCTTCTGTCCTGACGTCACCGCCCAGCCACCCTGTCACAGTACTATAAACTGCAACTTAGGCACCAAGTTCCACAAGTAAATAAACTGCTGTACTGAACACTACTGACAAATATAAACTCCAGGTTCAAAAACATGCTGACAGGAACTAAATTAATTAAAATTAATTTAAAAAAATGGTATGGGCAAGTAGAAAAAAAAACAACAATGAATTACAAATAATGTACAGTTCATCGTTGCAAAAGCCCTCCATGATTCTGGAAGGGCAGCACTGAAGACCTATATTATATATATATATATTGTGAGCGAAAGTGCTCTATTTTGTAAGACTCTGACTGAATATGCTATTCTAAAGACTGAGTCGGAAACAGAAATGGCGAACCAATAGGTGAGATTTTATTTACACAGAAAACAAAAGTAGAGACAAAACTAAATATGAGCACCAAAATAAAAACTAACCCAGGTCTGGGCACTAACTCACTTTTCAAGCCCTGACTATTGATTAGGGAGTGGCTAATCCACACCCTAATAATAAAGAAGAACTGTACACACAAACATAATGCAATTAAATCCCATAAAGATTTACTTTAAGTCCACTGGTACATGCACCTTTTCTTTTCAGTCTTTTAATTGTCCACCCTTGGTGCACTTAGTCCAGTAAAGAAAAAAGAAACACAGCATCTCTTCCTTGTTCCTGGGTAATCACGTTGGCTTGCCAGCCACTCCACCAATTGAGTATAGGAATATGTATTCCGGTTGTAGTGCTTGTACTCACAGCTTGTTGTAGCGTTGCAGGTAAGTTTATATCCGGTTTCAGAGCAGTGTCTTCAGTATTACTGTTCTGTCCTTTGCGTTGAATTGCGTACACCAAACGCTTATTTTTAAGCAGCGCACCTCGCTGTATTTACGTATTTCATCGTCCTTTGAAGACTGTCCCTTACAGCCTCTGCTCGCTGTATATCCGTATCACCGTTTAGTTTAGTACTAACAATATTTTCCACTCTTTGGCCCCCACAGGCACGTCCTGCTAGGATTTTTTTATAACGCTTAAAAACAATCCTACACTCAGGCCTCACTGCCGTACCACCACCACACTTGCTACAAAACACTCCCCTTTTTATTACCCAGAATCCCGCCGTTACAGAGCCCCTGAGTTCCAGGAACTAGGGGAATTGTAGTCTTTTAAGCGGTGGCCATTTTAAAACAAACGAAAAGAAAATCTTGTGACCAACAGTACAGTTATCGCTGTTCTTTATATAGAAACCCCTACTACTTCTATCGGGACTAACACCCGATAACCCTCTATTTATCACATATCCTTTTCCCCAGCTCAAACCTACTGGTTGGAGCGGTTTCATCACCCTTGCTATATACCCTGGACAAACCATCTGCATTTGCATTCTTTAACCCACTTCTATGTTCTATCTTATATTTGTATGGTTGTAATGCCAGGAACCACCTTGTCACTTTTGCATTTTTCTCTTTATTTTCCTTCATCCATTTTAACGGTGAATGGTCCGTCACTAGAGTAAATTCTCTACCGAGCAAATAATACCTTAGTGTTTCTATAGCCCAACGTACTGCCAAACATTCCTTTTCCACCACGGCATACCTTTTCTCTCTAGGTAATAACTTGCGGCTTAAATACATAACCGGGTGTTCTTCTCCGTCCACTATTTGTGACAGCACCGCCCCCACCCCTACTTCCGATGCATCCGTCTGTACAATAAAAGGTTTTGTGAAATCTGGAACTTTTAACACAGGACCACTACACAACAGTTCCTTCACCCGATTAAAAGATTTTTCTGTCTCCCCAGTCCACTTTACCTTATTTGGTGCGGACTTCTTAATTAAGTCTGTCAGTGGAGCTGTGATGGATGAAAAGTCCTGTACGAACCGACGGTAATATCCAGCTAAGCCTAGAAATGCCCTAACCTGTTTTTTATTTTGCGGAACTGGCCATTCTTTAATAGCTTCCACCTTGCTAACTTGTGGTTTTACTGTACCCCCACCCACAATATACCCCAAATATTTGGCCTCGGACAAACCAAAAAAACATTTATCTGGATTAGCTGTTAGTGCAGCTTCTCTGAGACTTTGTACAACTGTGATTATTTCATGCTGGGTGGCCGTCGTTCTTCCTGGCAACTGGGAAAACACATCTTGATTTCTTTTAACTAGCTCTTTCACTTCTCTCCTTTGCTCCAACGACAATCCTGCACCCATATTTATAGGTGTCTTATCTATTTCACTGGCGTGTATAGTCAATACTTCGCGGTCTACCCATGGTTTTAATAAATTGATGTGGTACAATTGCTCAAGGGCCCTACAAGATCCATAGCAATCCGTTCAAATGGGATGTCGATTATGGGCATAGACTCTAGGGGTGCTCTTAAATGGGGTCAAGGACTTGCCTTCTGGCATTTTGGGCAAGATTTGCAAAACCGTTCTACGTCCTTTCGGATCCCTAACCAATAAAATCTTTGTAAGATGCGCTGAAGTGTCTTCTCCCCCCCTAAATGAGCTCCGAATAAATGGTTGTGTGCTAATCTCAAAACTGAATTCCTAAACTGGTGTGGTACCAGTAATTGTTCTACCGGGTTTTCATTAATAATCGTATTTCTGTAAAGTAAATCATTTTTTACTATAAAGTGTTCCTGTGGATTAATGATTGCATTTTCTACCAGTGTTCCATTTACTGATACCACCTGTCGCTTTACATTGACTAATGTCGGGTCATTTTCTTGTGCCCGAGCAAACTGGTCGCTGTTAGGAGAAAAGGATTCATCCCAGCTACCTGCTTCTTCCTCTGTTTCTATCAATGGTACTGGTGCTCTTGTTTCTGCTAATATGTCGTCTACGGTGCACTGTGTTGCCACCCCTTTCCCGACTCGTTTTGTACTCTGCGTGACTAATACGTGTGTGACTGGAGCCCCTCTCCTTTTCTCTCTCTGACGCTGCTTTCTAGTTTTTAATATTTTTCGGGTAAAACTTTCCTCAAAAAAACACTCTGTATTGGCAAAGGGGAACAGTTTTACTACGCTTTCTGGATATTCTAGGTCCCTCTCTTGCTTTATTTCGGGGTTAACCAATTCCCCGTTTAACTGCACCAAGTCTTCAAACCCTGGAAAATCTCTACCAAGAATTACTGGGTGAGGCAACCTGGGGATTACCCCTACTCTCATCTCTTGTTTTACTTCCCCACAAGCTACTACAACCTGAGTAGTAGGGTAATATTTTACATCCCCATGGATGCAAGTAACTCCGGTTTTTAGATTCCTAGTCAATAGGCAGGGGTCTACAAACTCAGGTGACACTAAGGTAATTGCACTACCTGAATCCACAAGGGCGTTAGTTGTGTTCCCGTTAACCATTACAGAGACTAAAAAGGGATACTTCCCTTGGGGTGAGCTAGCCACAATAATACTTCCACAAAAATTATCATTAACATTACATTGCATTGGTTCCTCACTCTCAGTGCAATTCTTTGCAATATGTCCTAATTTTTGACATTTGTAACACCTGATATTACTATGGTCAAATCGATACATTCCACTATTTCCCTGGTACCCACTCCCAAAGTCATGGTCTCTGTATTGTCCCTTCACAGTCTGTGACCGCTCCTCTACCCTCTTAAAGCCCTCTGCCTTACCCAGTCTTGGGCTGCTGCGTTGTTTCCATCCTGGGTTGGTCGAGGGTTGCCGAGCCAAATCCTCGGCGGCGAGTTGTCGTTCCACCAAAGCGACAAATTCGTCAATAGTAGAGGGGTCTCCCTGTCCCACCCATTTCCGAAGGGTTGCAGGCAGTGACCGTAGATAACGATCCATCACTAGTATCTCTACTATCCGGGATGCAGTGTTGACTTCTGGCTTTAACCACCTGTTGGCCAGATGGATCAAATCGAACATTTGAGATCGAGGGCCCGTACCACTGCTGTAGTTCCACGCATGGTATCTCTGGGCTCTCAAGGCTGTTGTGACCCCTGCTCGAGCCAAGATCTCTGATTTTAATAGTTGGTAGTTGTCTGCGTCGCTTTGCTTTAGGTCATAATAGGCTTTCTGTGCCTCGCCTATCAAGAAGGGCGCCAGTATCCCAGCCCACTTGACCTTGGCCCACCCTTCTCTAGCTGCAGTCCTCTCAAACGCCAGGAGGAACGCCTCAATATCATCTCCCTCTGTCATTTTCTGGATCACATGTGTGGATCGAATTGGCACACTGCTGAGTGGCTGTTGGCTCCCCTGAGCCAAGTGCTGCATTATGGCAGTTCGCTCCTGCCGAGCTTCATTCAACTGCTCCTGTATCAGTCGGTTGCTTTCTTGTTGCGTCTGCGCCAACATCTTGAGTACCTCAGCCAAATCTGCCATTTTTTTCAGTTACTCAATCGTTATAGCACTGGGAGTCTTGGTGGATATGATGACTTAGCGTTCAGTCAGAAATCCCTCTTCTGACACCAAGTGTGAGCGAAAGTGCTCTATTTTGTAAGACTCTGACTGAATATGCTATTCTAAAGACTGAGTCGGAAACAGAAATGGCGAACCAATAGGTGAGATTTTATTTACACAGAAAACAAAAGTAGAGACAAAACTAAATATGAGCACCAAAATAAAAACTAACCCAGGTCTGGGCACTAACTCACTTTTCAAGCCCTGACTATTGATTAGGGAGTGGCTAATCCACACCCTAATAATAAAGAAGAACTGTACACACAAACATAATGCAATTAAATCCCATAAAGATTTTAAGTCCACTGGTACATGCACCTTTTCTTTTCAGTCTTTTAATTGTCCACCCTTGGTGCACTTAGTCCAGTAAAGAAAAAAGAAACACAGCATCTCTTCCTTGTTCCTGGGTAATCACGTTGGCTTGCCAGCCACTCCACCAATTGAGTATAGGAATATGTATTCCGGTTGTAGTGCTTGTACTCACAGCTTGTTGTAGCGTTGCAGGTAAGTTTATATCCGGTTTCAGAGCAGTGTCTTCAGTATTACTGTTCTGTCCTTTGCGTTGAATTGCGTACACCAAACGCTTATTTTTAAACAGCGCACCTCGCTGTATTTACGTATTTCATCGTCCTTTGAAGACTGTCCCTTACAGCCTCTGCTCGCTGTATATCCGTATCACCGTTTAGTTTAGTACTAACAATATTTTCCACTCTTTGGCCCCCACAGGCACGTCCTGCTAGGATTTTTTTATAACGCTTAAAAACAATCCTACACTCAGGCCTCACTGCCGTACCACCACCACACTTGCTACAAAACACTCCCCTTTTTATTACCCAGAATCCCGCCGTTACAGAGCCCCTGAGTTCCAGGAACTAGGGGAATTGTAGTCTTTTAAGCGGCGGCCATTTTAAAACAAACGAAAAGAAAATCTTGTGACCAACAGTACAGTTATCGCTGTTCTTTATATAGAAATCCCTACTACTTCTATCGGGACTAACACCCGATAACCCTCTATTTATCACAATATATATATATATATATATATATATATATATATATATATATATATATATATATATAGTGGTTTGCAGAAGTATTCACCTCCTATCAATAATATCACGTTGCTGAATTACAAATAATTTCTGCACAGTTTTTCAATCAAACTTTTTTTATTCAAAGCTGTAGTGGTTAAACTGAACACTGTTATATGAGGAGGAGGTTAAATGGCAGCAAAACTTTCAAAGAAAATGTACAAAATGAAATTTACTGGTTGCATAAGTATTCAGCCCCTTAAGTCAATACTTGGTAGAATCACCTTTTTCATAGGTCTTTTTGGACAGGTCTCTACTAGCTTTGCACAGTAGGATGGTGACATTTTTGCCCATTCTTCACAGAAAAATTGCTCCAGTTCTGATAAGTTTGTTGGGGATCGTCGATGGACTGCAATCTTCAAGTCTCGCCATAAATTTTCGATTGGATTCAAGTCCGGACTTTGACTGGGCCACTCAAGAACATTAATTCTCTTCTTGTTCAACCACTCCAGTGTGGCTTTGGCTTTGTCCTGCTGAAATGTGAATTTCCTCCCCAGTTTCTTGGCTGACTAAAACAGGTTTTCCTCAAGGATTCACCTGTACTTTGCACAATCCATTCTCCCCTCTATCCTGACAAGCTTCCCAGTCCCTGCTGAAGAGAAGCATCCCCATAACATGATGGTGCCACCACCATGCTTGACAGTTGGGATGGTGTTGACTAGGTGATGTGCAGTGTTGGGTTTGGAATTTAGACTGAAAAGTTCAATTTTTGCCTTGTCTGACCATAAAACCTTTTTCCACATGTCTGCAGTATCATCTACAGGCTTTTTGAGTAATGGTTTCTTTCTTGCCACCCGTCCATACAGGCCAGCTTTGTGTAGGGACCAGCTTATTGTTGATGTGTGAACACTGACTCCCATCTCAGACACAGAACTTTGCAGATCTCTCAAGGTCATTGTTGGCTTCAGAGTGACATCCCAAACCAGTTTTCCTGCTTGCCTGGCTGCTCAGTTTGGAAGGGCGACCTGATCTGGGTAGTGTCTGGGTGGTATGATGCATCTTCCACTTCTTAATGATGGACTTCACTGTGCTGAGAGGGATAATCAGCACCTTACAATTTTCTTGTACCCTTCTCCTGCTCTTTGCCTCTCTACCATCTGATCCCTGACTTGTTTCGAAAGCTCCTTGGTCTTCATGGTTGCTTTGTTGGATCACTATGTGAGTTGCAGCGTGAAAGTCTTTATATACCTGAGGGAAATGATCTACAAGTTAAACCACCTTAAGTACACACAGGCTGAAACCATTTCACTAACTTTGTGACCTTTCAAACAAATCATTTGCACCTGAGCTGATTTAGGGCTGCAGTAGCAAAGGGGTTGAATACTTATGCAACTGAGATTAATCTGTTTTTCTCTGTAAATCTTACTTATTTATATTCTATATGCATTTTTTAACTTTATCAATGTGGAGTAGTTTGTGAAGATTCTACATATAAAGTCCAATGTGAAAGCGTCGTGGAGTACGCTCAGGTGCCAACAAAATGTGAAAACTTTGCATGGGGGTGAATACTTCTGCAAACCACTATATCTATCTATCTATCTATATCTAGATATATCTAGATATATCTAGATATATCTAGATATATCTATCTATCTATCTATATATCTATATATATATATATATATATACACACACACACACACACACACATATATAATATATATATATATATATATATATATATTGTAACCGGCCGGCACTCACGGTCGTTCATTTGCCCCTTTTAAAGCAGGCCCAGGACACAGGGAATGGAGTTTTAAGCACGGTTGTGCTATTTATAATAAACAAATAAAACACAACCAAAAACAAACACCTAGCTCCTTGTTGGAGCACTGACTATACAGGCAGGTCCCTGACTAGCTCGCAGGAAGGCTAAGCTGTTTACCTGCCAAACAAAACACAACAAACAGGTTTGACACTAATCAAAAAGGTTTTTACACTACCTTTTTCTTTTTACGCTTGAGCACACTATCAAGCAGGCTTCTAAACACACCAGCAGCCCTGAACAGACTGGCTGCTTCCTTTATATACCCTGCACCTGGCTCTAATTTATAATGATCACCAGGTGCAGGGGATAATTACCAATAAAACAATTAACAAAATGTGCATACGCACATGTTTTATGAAGGGAGGATATTAACCCCCTCCCTGCTGTGTTACTATATATATATATATATATATATATATATATATATATATATATATATACAGTGCCTTGCATAAGTATTCACCCCCCTTGGACTTTTCCACATTTTGTAGTGTTACAACCTGGAATTAAAATGGATTTAATTGAGATTTTTACCATTTGATTTACACAACATACTTAACACTTTGAAGGTGCAAAATATTTTTTTATTGTGACACAAAAGTTAAACAAAAAAAAAAGACATTTGTTGGTTGCATAACTATTCACCCCCCTGAGTCAATACTTGGTAGAAGCACCTTCGGCAGCAATTACAGCTGTGAGTCTTTTTGGGTAAGTCTCTACCAGCTTTGCACATCTGGATCCTGCAATTTTTGCCCATTCTTCTTGGCAAAATTGCTCAAGCTCTGTCAAGTTGGATGGGGACCGTTGGTGAACAGCAATTTTCAAGTCTTGCCACAGATTCTCAATCGGATTGAGGTCTGGGCTTTGACTGGGCCATTCTAAGACATTCAGGTTCTTGTTTTTAAACCACACCAGTGTAGCTTTGGCTGTGTGTTTAGGGTCATTGTCCTGCTGGAAGGTGAACCTCCGCCCCAGTCCCAGGTCTCTTGCAGACTGAAACAGGTCTTCCTCTAGAATTTCCCTGTATTTGGCTACATCCATCTTGCCCTCAATCCTGACCAGTTTCCCAGTCCCTGCCGATGAAAAGCATCCCCATAACATGATGCTGCCACCACCATGCTTCACCATCCCCACAGTGAAGCATGATGCTGCCACCACCATGCTTCACCGTGGGGATGGTGTTCTCAGGGTGATGAGCAGTCTTGGCTTTGCACCACACATAGCGTGTTGCGCTAAGGCCAAAAAGTTCAATTTTGGTCTCATCAGACCAGAGAACCTTTTTCCACATGCTTGCTGTGTCTCCCACATGCCTTTTGGCAAAATCAGCAATGGCTTTCTTCTCGCCACTCTTCCATAAAGCCCAGCTTTGTGGAGCGTCCAGGTTATAGTTGTCTCATGGACAGTTTCTCCCATCTCAGCTGTGGATCTCTCCAGCTCCTTCAGAGTTACCATTGGCCTCTTGATTTGCTTCTCTGACTAATGCCCTCCTTACCTGGTCACTGAGTTTTGGTGGACGGCTTTCTCTAGGCAAGTCTCGGTTGTGCCATATTCTTTCCATTTTTTAATAATGGATTTAACGGTGCTCCGGGGGATGTTCAAAGTTTGGGATATTTTTTTATAACCCAACCCTGATTGGTGCTTCTCCAGAACTTTATCCCGGACTTGTTTTGATAGCTCCTTGGTCTTCATGATGCTGTTTGTTTAGATATACTCTCTAACAAACTCTGGGGCCTTCCAGAAACAGGTGTATTTAATCTGAGATCATCTGACACTTTAATTGCACACAGGTGGACTCCATTCAACTAATTATGTGACTTCTGAAGGCAATTGGTTGCACCAGAGCTTATTTAGGGGTGTCACAGCAAAGGGGGTGAATACTTATACAAGCAAGACTTTTCAGGTTTTTATTTGTAAATAATTTTGAAAAATATGTAGATTTTTTTCCCCACTTCGACATTATGGACTATGTTGTGTAGATCAGTGACACAAAATCCTAATTAAATCCATTTTAATTCCAGGTTGTAACACTACAAAATGTGGAACAGTCCAAGGGGGGTGAATACGTATGCAAGGCACTGTATATCTATATATATATATATATATATATATATATATATATATATATATAGTCAGAGCTTGGACATTCTGGCCTGTGATTGGTTAAAATCTCATCATAGGAGCAAACATAGATTTAACTATTGCCCTCACATCACTACACCACTAGGCAATAATCTCTGTTTCAAAGGCACGCCCTCCATCTCCACTCCAACAACAAGATAAAATGGCTGAATGACTAAACTGCTGAACCTAACTTATATTATATATACTTATATTCTGCGACCTAACAGAATATTCATTACAAAACATACTACAAAAGAAAGAAAAAAAACTTGCGGTATGAACTTCAAAAACATTTTCTGTTATTTATCCGTGACCATAAGGATTTCGCTGTGGAAGACAGCAAAGGAAAGACGGTACAACTTAAGTGTACAAGTATTGTCAAGTTACTATACATATTGTGACAGAAAAAAAACGGCCAAGCATTTTGGAAAGTAACCGAAAACAATAATTTCATACAGTATAGTAATCCGTTGCCTATCCGACTGCAGTAGTACCAGAGTAAGGGTGGATATGTAAAAAGTGGGATGAATGAATCCTGTTTTAAATACCAATATACAGAGCTGTAACAATTATTACATTCACACAATTATTGTTTTGAGATTCAGCTTTTATTAGGGAGCTCCCCTAAATCCGTTGTTTAGAAAGATACAGGGTATTAAAGCTTGTGACAGGGTAGCCGTCTGCCGTGTGGGTACGTGCCTTCACTGCTGAGTGATAGGCAGGAGATTGAGATGGAGGTTGAAGTTCATACGTCCCACAGGCGAACAGGATTTATTTACATATCAACACACTGAACAGCTAATGTGACACTACCAGCAATGGGCGGGCAGATACGCGACGGATTACTGTATATAAAAAAACGAAAGCCCTGAATAAAAAAAAAAAAAAGATTTACATAAAACTCGAAAATAGCTCAAAATAAGCACTGAAAAATAAAATTAATAAAAAATGAAAAACAGAAGCAATATCTATATTATAGGAAATAATGTTTGGTTTAACCGGAGACTGACATATCTTCCCTCCGTTACTTGAATTTTGCAGTGTTGTCTTTTTCTCCTCGCAACTGCAATTTTCTGAGTTTTTTGGGGGTTTTTTGCACTACACCCAGCCAAGTTGCGTTAATTCATCATGTGACTTCACTCACGTGTCTCTGCTAAAACTCAACATGGCGACTGCACCAACTAAGAAAACAAAAATGCAATGTTTCAGCAAAAGCTAAAACATTTTCTGGTTATCTATATGAGGATGGTGGGATACTATTCTGAAATTTTTTGTTGTCATTCGATTGATCATGTACGAGTCAATACCATTAAAGATCATATTGCCAATCGGAAACACATAGAGAACAAGAAAGCAAATAAGACGGCAACAAAAAATGGCAAAGGCGGGGCTTTCCTGAAGTAAGCAAGCTAAATTAATTGTGTATTTAATTATTGTTTCATTTATTTCTTTCCACTCTACCTGCATTTAATAAAGCTATAATTGGCAATGTTAAACCATGACCATTTCTTAATTACATGATATTATCTGATGATGAAAAAACAAGCTCAAAGCTATTTTTCTAGCTACTGTATACATTCCTTAAAGGAAACTGATCGCTTTACTGTGTAAAGGATATTGTCACTCCACGCCACACCGTTTGTTTCATTAACATATTCTGTCTGGAGACACACCTCTTGTTAAATTTTAAAAATAACAAGGCAGAATTAGCAAAGAAACAATTGGGAGGATGTATTATGCGTTTACATTAAAGGGCTGCTTTTTAAATTACAATTGAGTGATACACAGCAGTGAACCTGTGTAGCAACGAGTCAGTCAACATGCCTTTTTTATCAGTGTTTCATATTTTACCCTGGTTATTGTAATGCCAGTAAATCACTAAACTTCATCTGTGGAGTACTGTAAATAGGATTAGTCTCATGCTGGACTGTTACTAAACTGTTTAATATTTTTTATTGTTATTGTAATGCCAGCAATAAGCTAAACAGGTCTTTTCAAAACACCTTCATTTGCAGACTGAACTACATTGGGGGAGTTTCCATGTGTGGTTATTTACACATGAAGTGGCGATGCACGTGCACGTTTGGGAGAACAGCTTGAGAGGATCCAGTTTGTGGCCGAAAATAACGGACACTGAGAGGGGATAGGGTAAATCTCATTTACTTATGAGCATGACGTAAAACACAGGAAATACACGGCCATTTTCACATGGAAACCAGCATTTTGTGTGAAAATGTCCACTGCTCCCAATACAGACAGCCTTGGCAGCATACGTGGAAGGTGTCTGGCACAGATCTATATAATCCTATGTCTCTGACGGTTTTCACCAATGGTGATCTGCAATATAAAGTTTATAACTAAAGTTCGGGAGGAGGGTCAGACACCAATTTCCGCGTCACCAAAGTGAATCATTCAATTTACACATTAGCTAATTAAGATTGTTAGCACTATAAATACCCTCTTCACTTACCTCTCATTTGCGTTTCGATTTCATCGTAACCCACCACCTCCCCATCTCCACCTCTTTTAAAAATGTAGGTTTTATCTATGGGGGGGTCGCCGCCTCGTCCAGTAGGCCAGGCAGCGACCCCTGAAACCAAGTTAGTTTTGATGCCAAATGAATTTGTATATATAACATACTTTTCTGTAAAATTGCATACTCTGCATTCTCCTCAATAAATATTTGTACTAAAACATTTTGTGATTCGTGTTTGTCCCGAACTACTGAAAGCTGGGTTGGACAGTTTCATTATATACCTTGGTGTTAATTATTTTGTTTTTTCTTTAATTAATAAGTCATGTGATCAATTAGTTGAAATATTATTCACTACTAACGATATGCCACCCCACCAATGGACATTTCAAAAAACAATTTGGGCAAGAGCAGTAAAACATATTATTAAACAACCAGGCACAAGGCATTTACAAATCACAGCTTTATTACATGAGCTTAAGACTGTGCTTTAGAGTTTCACTCAAACAAGACGTCACCTGACAACCATAGATTTCCAGGTGAGATTCTCTTGTGTACCTGAAACCAAATTTTCCTGCGCTGTCTGCGTGAGAATGCTACGCATGGCTAATTTGCATATCAACCTCCTCCTTAAGGAGGCAGTGTGGTCCAGCGGTTAAAGCACAGGGTTTGTAACCAGAAATTCACCGGTTCAATTCCCACTGCCACTGATGGTCACCGGTTTAAATCCCACCTCTGCCACTGACTCACTGTGTGAGTCACTTAACCTCCTTGTGCTCCATCCTGTGGATGAGATGTTAAATCAATGTCCTATTGTAAGTGACTCTGCATATAATGCACAGTTCACAGCCTATCTCTGTAGAGCACTTTGTGATGGTGGTCCACTATGAAAGGCACTATATAAAGATATTATTATTATTATTTCCCCTTCATTTGCATGACGTCAGATGCAAAGGGGGTCTTCTCGAGTAAAATAAACTGAGACAATGGAAACACGAAACGTATAGGGTCATTTTTCATTTGGCTCGAGCAGTGTCTCTAGAACACACATGGAAACTCCCCCATTGTTAGTGGAAGACTGTAAATATGATTATTATCTCACAGCTGTACATTTGTTTTCTGAACTGCTATAATATAATTAGGGCTTCTGTTTTTCTGTTTTTATTAATTTCATTTTTCGGTGCTTATTTTTACATATTTTCGAGACCCCAAAATCTTTTTTTTTTTTTTTTAGGGCTTTCGCTTTTTATATACTTAAATTGTTTTTATCAGTTACTTTTCAAAATGCTTGACCGTGTCTTTCTGTCACAATATGTATAGCAATTCAACAGTAATTGCACACTTAAGTTGTACCTTCTTTCCTTTGCTTTCTTCCTCAATTTAATCATTATGGTAATGGGGACATTTTTTCTAGAGTTTTTGTGTGTCTAGGCATTTTTTTTACATTTGGCCTCAATTTGCAATTTTGTTTTAAATCCTACCTATCTAACTGTAATATAGCTTTAAATCCTGCAAACAAGTCCCCGTTCCTAATTGTAATCTCATTTTAAATCTTGCAAGCGGAGTCTCCAACAGAAATGTAGGAATTTGCTCCCATTCAGTAGTTGGGGTGGGTTTAAAGTATTCAGATGGAATCAATGATAAATACAAGTCAGGAAGGAGGAACATGTCCAGCTGCACTGGGAAAGGAGTTTTATTTCTTTTTGCAGTAGTTTTTTTTTTTTTAAAAATAGGAAAGGGGTGAAGTCAACGTGAATTGAGTAACTATTTCCAGTGTTTTTTTTTTTTTTGTTTTATCGTTTTTTATCAGTTAAAATCAGAAGCCCTAAACATAATTAAGTGATATTTATAAACATTATGTCATGTAAGTGTCTTCAGGTGCTGTACGTACTATTTCAGCAAGAAGAGTCTGATTGAAAATCTCGGCTTTCATAAAAAGCAAATGTACTATTCAGAACAATAATTAACTGCTCAGCTAAGCTGTTTCTTGAATGTTTTATTCCTTTGAGAAACTGCTGTAAAAACAAAAAAAAAATCTGTCTAATTGGTTTATTTTTATACTACTACAAACACTAATTGTATATTCTAGAATCTGCAGCCATTAATTTACATTATATCCTAACAGCATGTGCACTGTGTCTTGTGAAAGATGGCAGGCATGACCTACTGTACACCCAATTAACTGATTTCCCTGAATCAATAGGAATCAAGTTTGAACCTCTGAGTAATTATTTAAAATTGTATCTAAATCAGATTAGCAGTTTTATTCCTCATTTGAGAGAGGGAGTAACAGAAGCTGTAGCTATTTTTAAGCTATACTGTATATTTATTTAATGGCCTTTTCTAACCAATACCTGCTGTATATACAGAGCACATACACACAATAAAAAACTATTTTAATGAAACCTGTAATTTTTCTACAATACTATTCCTACACAGTTGTATAATTTGTAAGGAAATCAACTGAAATCTCTCTCTGTCAACCTTTGACATGGTTATATCTTGAAGAACACCCTGGCCAATATTGGCAATAACCACAACAGTGAGAAACCAATGACACTGCCAATGAGAAAAAGCATCTAAGTCATACTGAGTGAATGATGTGACACTAATGTAATAGAAATCCAAAGACTGGTGATGGGGAAACACAACAGTAATACGCAGCTTGAAAAGCTTGCATTAAAAGTAAAGAAAATCATTGTGGTTGTGCAACAAAAAAAAAAATAATGAGGTATTTTAAAAAACACCTAGGACATCACTGTTAAAAATAATCAAGCCTTGGAACATTTGTGCCTACTACAATTGATTGAAGAACAATAATTCATTATATAAACATAGCCCAGAAGGAACAATGTATCGGTGCAGGAAGTGGGCCTGGGAGGAATTAATTATCTTAAATTAAACTGTTGGTTGGAAACACTACTCTTCACTTTCAGCCGTCTCACAAAAATAAATGAACGGACCAGGTATTTATGTTCCAAACAAATAAAAAAAAAAAAAAACAAAAACAGATGTGGTTTAAATAAAGCTAACAGTGAAACCTCTACTGATGCAAATGTGTTGTATATAAACAGAATAAGTAGGTTTTAGGAATATTTAAATACTGTAGTTCTGAGGATTCTGTGCATGTAGAATTCAGCGCACAAAATTGAATACACAGGACAGAATGCAGGAGAGGCTATTAATATTTTGTGTTTCTATATTTAAAAAAAAAAAAGTTAATGTATCTTACCTTACAGATCTTAGCTATCCAAATGAATGTGGTCTAATTAGACAGGTGCTGCATGGACCTCTTTCTTCTGTGTGAGGAGAACAACAATCAATAAGAAACTCACATACACTAAAATTTATGGGGAAGAAGTGACTCTTTCAAAACCAATACCAGTTTCAATAAATATTAAAGCAATGTCTATATTCAATTTATAAAAAGCAGGATACAACTTAAGTTTAAATACAACAAGCACAACTGCTTTAAGTTAATAGTTATTAACTACACAACTAAAAATGGTTTCACCTTAATTTATATACTATTCTGAAACTAACCAAAAACATTGCAAAGCACAGAAACTGTCAAGAACTTTAACACATACAGTACAGTACTTAAAAACAACCTGTACAAAATACTTGGACAGAATTTCATTTCCTGGCTTTTGAGTCATGACATTTCTTATGCCTCTGGTCCTTTTAATCATCAGTACACTCTGTATTTGTGACCTAAAGTACAATTAATCAGTTTTTGACTGCAAATATAATGCCAGCTTACAGATATGCCAAACTGCTTACTTTTAAGTAGGTGTAACCACTGGTGTACGAACGGTACTACATTATCTGCTACCAAGGGACAAGATTTTGAGAGTAAGTTGTTGAAAGTATGGTCTAAAAGGATTAAATTGAACACAAGCAAACCTTTCTGTTTCTGCATATTTCAAGTCATGTTGCTCCGTGATTTATACTTGCACACAGAGCAGCAATGAAGAATTTCAAGGACAAGCCTCCTTCATGTTCTCAAGTATTTTAGTTCATGACCACTCACGTAAGCGCAAGATTAATATCCACAGTGTTTGCTGTAGCAGAAGTTTTTGAAGAGAACTCTCCTCTCTTTTGTTTGTCTCAGTATTTGCTCAAGATTTAGAACAGGATTACCATAGTACAGTTCCATTTGTAAATAACATTTGTGATCTAATACTTGGTATCTGGTTACATTGCCCTGTAACCAATAAGAGAATTGCATTTTTAGAAGTATGTAATACATTACCTCATTTAATATCCAGGATGTAGAAACGGCAAGCCTTCACTCCGGATTTATTTCCAGGTGTATATATTTTCTTTACTATTGAAGTTTTACAATTGTAATGATTGATACATTTCAATCATATCAATCATTACAATTGTAAAACTTCATCTGAATGGGCAGGTACAGCAGTATCAGCACAACAGGATTGAAATATAATCCCTTGGGTGCCACCTAATACATTCAGGGGTAGGTTTACTAAGATGGTCCAGTCGCAGCGCAAACATACCGCAATTTGCAATGTTTATTATTATTATTATTATTATTATTATTATTATTATTATTATTATTATTATTATTATTATTAACTTGGCAGCCTAGAAATAGAAATGTGTTTTCAAGTCTTGTAAGTACACCCTGCTTTTAGGAAAAAACAGGTATTTGGCAGCCTCAAAAATGCACAACTGGCAATGTACGAGAAAGGGAGACTGGGAAATACCAGCAACAAATTGATGCAATTGTAAGTGTCGCAATTGTCTGCAGCTTTCATACATCTCATTATAATATTTGAGAACCCTGATTTGCACTATCTATACCCGCTATTTGTGAATTTATGCAGGAACGCCCATAATTACATATTCATCTACGCTTGAACTGCAAACAGAAACTGCAGCCACAAAGCCTGACATACAAATTTGCAATTAGTATTGCTGAAAGGGAATCCACCCACTAATCACATACATAATAAAACTGTTCCTATAAATAGCCCTTTCGTTTGCACCTCCTTGTCGTTTCTTTGTTTGGTCCTCATCCTTCCCTGCCTCCACCTTGCAGCGCGCCTTGTCTAGGGGGAAGGTGGACCAGAGTGCCACTTGTCCTGCCTGTTGGCATTAGTTATCATCAATCAATATATATTACATCATAGTTTGGCCAGCGCGTAGGGGTGGCTAGCGAGCGCCAATGGACAAGGCCATGGAACAAATTGTATTACATTTCATTACGGGCATGGTCATTTGTCATTTCAAATCTTGTGGATGTCTCCTTTCTGAAAATTGCAGTCTTCCACCAGTAGAAGCACTGCATAACTAATACGCAACAGAACATGTCAGAGAGACCATAAAGCAATAAGGCAAAACATGCTGTGGAGCACATCCTTTGTTGTTTATGTACATTACAAAATTTATGTTTTTTTTTCTATTTTAGCAGATTTACTGCAGACATTTGAAGTACATTTAAACTGTACATTTTGCATATTACTCTTGAGAATCACTAAAACATGTTTATTTTTTTTTATTTTTTTTTGACGACTACTTGAGAAATCAATTTCAATAAGCTCTTCGGAAATTGAGAAGATAGCCAGGTCTCTCTTTGAATTGTTAACAAGAGCCAGATCTCTGAATTGTTAACAAGGAAGGATCATTTGATAAAGGCAAGCATGCAACATCCCCCAGCAGTTGCTGCCGACATTCTCTGTCTGGTGTGGACTTGCCCATACATTGAGACTGCACGTTCTGCATCCATTGAATTGGTTAGAAGTGTAAGGCAAAGCTTTGCCAAGTTATAAAGATAATCGTAGTTGCCAGCATTATTATTTGATGGTACCAAACCGTGACAACAATTAAAATAACTGTTTGGACCGTGAACACTGTGTTATTGTCGTTGTTTGAGCACTGCATCACCTCTACACCTGCGCATTACTAACCACTTTGCCACAATACCATGCTAAAATGACACGCCACCTACAAGGTGCTGCGTTAGAGAAGCCACAAAATCCCCTCTGTGTGAGGCCTTGAATTTGTTTTTAATACCAAGCAATTGGGTGGCATTTGGGAATTTTTGTATTGATGCCAACATTTATCCTCCCTTAACTAAGGCGGTGCACAGAATTTAGATTTAATCTGCCCCTAAGTTTCTCTCTCGAGGCATTGGGTGTAGACTTGCCTAATTATGCTATCTTCTACATTTCCTTCATATGGGATTTGCATGGCTGACATGTAATTCACAAAACTTGAATAAGAGCCATTTTCCTTTTTGGAAATGGCAATTACCTAAAAATACCCAAAAGAAACATCAAACCAGTAACCAGTACTACCAGACCAGACTACCTAGTTTTCAATGCCCAAATGATGTATTGCACCTCTCAAAAATCAAATGTAGTTTGATGTGCCCATTTACCAGAGTTCTAGCTTAACATTGCTGTGTGAATGCAATGTCCTTAATAAATGCCTAACATTTAAATACAGACAATGTACCATACTTAAAAATACCCCCCCCCCCCCCCCCAGAAAAAAATCTCTACATCAGATCATGCAGTTGATGCCATAGTAAATTTAAAATAGTGCAGTTTAACCACGGTTTTAGATCGGACAACTGAAAAACACATTTGAGATGTGCAATATCTACTGACCATAAATCCGACCATAAATTGCTTTTACCTAACTGTGATAGGAACAATTAATACAAACTAATATGTTTGCATATTTTACAAATAATTTTATTGTATTTACAAAAAAAGAGAAGAAAAAAAAAGACATCCATGAAATAAATTACCATTATTATGTTTTTGCACGCAGAACTATATTTGGGGAATTTATCAAAATAAAGAAACACAATAAATACACCAAAAACAAAAGCAGGAGCTAGCTAGTCAATTTAATTACAGTAGCTCCAATTAGGAACTTTACAGCAGAGTAATGCCCAGATATCTAAAGGCCCATCTGTTTAATTTGATTGATAGCCAAGTGCCTCCATTGTGATCTGCACTGGTATTTCTGAAATTCAGATCAAGCCCAGAGACCATCTGTGACAGAGAGTGAATGAATCCTAGTTAATAATCTCCCTCCCTCCCTGTGGGGGCGCTGTATAACAGGAACAGTGTGCTCCGGACTGGATGGTTTGGCAGTTCATTCCAGGGTCAGTCGGAAGTCGGCCATCCAGAAAGGGGGCGGAGTCACTATACCAGAGGTCATCGCCTTAATGCGGTAGGCGATGTGTCAGTCATGGATTGGAGGATAAGTGATTGCACTCGTTACCGAAGGGGGCGTGACTGAAGGTATCTCAGGGGATGTGGCCAAGCAATCTGTTCCTTTGTTATGGTTACGGAAAGACCTGTAAAGGACATACTGTTATAAAAAGAAACCGTGAGTTTTTGGTGTTTTGTTTTGTCTTTCTATTAAACTGTCACATTTGTCATTTATAGAAGGCTAAACTCTGGGAGCTGTAGCTAAACAGCCAGCAATTAAACCCGGACTATACTCACCATTGTGCAAGTATAAACCTATAAATCACCACTTTCACTAAGAGCACTCACTCTGGACTTGTGACCGTGTTGTTTTTGTGTGTGTCTTGTTAAATGTATTATTATTTCGGGACTGAACCCCGTGGTTAAACTGAGCGATACACATTGGTGTGTTGAGCCAGTTATTATTATTTAAGAGTTGCGAGCACACAACCCAGCCAAATAAAAGAGCTGTTTTTCATCATGAACTGTCTTGTCTTGTGTCTGTTGTGAGCACTGCATCACCTCTACACCTGCACACTGCAAACCACTTTGCCACACTATCCCATTAATTAAAATGTAGTGATAAATACGGTAAACATGCAGTTACTAACTACACAACTGCATGTCATAACTAGTGTTAAGTAAAAAAAACAGCACTATGCAGCTGGACCATGATTTACTACAGTGTGGGCTGCAATTTTTAAAAATAATTTGTTTTGAAAGTTTAACAGATCTTTTTCCCACATTAAATTATTCATATTATTAGAGGCAAATGAGACAGTTTTACAGGAGGTCAAGAATCAACATTTACTGATGGATAAAACAGAACATTTTTACTCTGACCGAAAATGTTGTATTTCCCAAGGCAGCACTAACAGTACAGATTTTGTCCAGTATGCTAGTCCATGAAAATACAAGTTAAAACACAGCCTTTAACATAGCAACACTATTCCACCCATACTGTCCTCTCCAACAGATGTACAGCACTTAATATGCACCATACTCTATTCGCAAGACAATTGCTTAACCTTCAACACCACACCCAGCTTGAGGTGGCAAGCCCTCACAATGTGCACTAATACGCAGGAAAAGAACGGCGTTTGTGTATATTTCATGGCTGCTTGTGCCACTCTGCTCAAGCTTTAAAATGATATAGAGGTGGCACATTCAGACTATCTATGTGATTTCCCCATTAGAATGTGAGCTAATATTCAATACGTAACTGTGCGAATAAGTAAATAAACTTCAGCCTCGAACCGAGTATAAGTAACTAACTTCAGCCCTCGTATTGGGAATAAGTAACTAACTTCAGCCCGGTCCTTCTGTAAAGCTCGGAGCCCCCATCCAGAACTCGTCTGAGTGTCAGTTTTGGATTCAATCTAAAGTTAGCTGCGATTGGCTTATCGTGTCGGCAGACAGCAAGAGCAAGCCCTGGTTTCCTCGATGGAAGTGTGCAAGGCTGAGGGGAATGATTAACACTTTGTGCTTGCACAGTTCATATAAAACATATTTAAATAAACTGTGGAGCAAAAGTACACAGCTCAAATAAAGAACTTCCGCACCTAGGGTAAACTGAATTTCAATTTAAGGTATGCTGTTTTTGTCCTTGAGTAAATTAAATTTCATTTTAAGGTATGCTGTTTTTGTCCTTGAGTAAATTAAATTTCAATTTAAGGTATGCTGTTTTGTTGTTAATAGATCATTTTTTTGTTAATAGATGAGTTTGCATTATATTATTTACTTTTTGTTAATTTCACCTCTCATACTCTTCTGGTACAGACAACAATACAACAACAAAGTAAACCCACCAGTTTCGACAGAAATTCAGGATCGCTGCAAGCCCACGAATCAAGCTAAGTATGACAACATAAGATATCTTTTTTTTTTAAAGGGGCTACGTTGCTGCTTTTTTTTCTTTCTTTTTTTTTTTGCATGTAGTAAAGCCTACCAATTTTTCTTGTTAGTTTGATGACAAAAAGTTTTTTTTTATGTTCTCTTCACAATGAAGTTTGTTTCCTAAAAGTGCTTACTGTAGCTACATATTTATAATTTTATTAAAAAAAAAATAATAATAATAACTTTTCAGAATTATCCATTGAAATCATTTAGTAGCTGTTCCATTGCGTACCAGTTACAGCTGGACAGTATGAGAACGTTATGAAAGGTCTTAAAATCAAATAACTTGTACCGTCGGAAAATCATTTATTTATTTATTTATTTGACAGGCGCAACGTACAGTTTTTAACATTCATTTTCATTTTCATTTTTAAATATTAAAGTCAGATATACTTGAAGTAGCACTGTTCTTGTTGGCAGAAATTGGTAAACATGGGAAACTACATGGATATAAATTGATGTATCTCAAATGCATCCAACAGGGTTTTATAGCAACCCAAGACACAATTAGATCCCTGCTTCAAATACTTACCTTTCTCTAATTGCTGCATGGATTACACTTGTTTTTTTGGAGGTTTTTTTTGGTTGACATTATTGTTTTGAGGAAGACTTTTTTTGTGACAGCACTTTTTGTAATAACAATGAAATGTAGAATTTTCAAACCCTGGCGCCTCTGTTTCAATGCATTGATGATCCTTATACAGCCAATTAAAAAAAGTATCAGAAGAATGTGACGTGTTGGGCTTCTCTAAAGCTGATGTGCAAATGGAATGGATTGACCTGCTACCTGACTCCTCAGTTAAGGCAATGAGAAATGACATAACAAGCCTTGCATTTTGGTCTCTGATTCCTGACCAGAAATACCAAACAATAAAGGACACTGCTTTCAATGTCTTTTGATTATTTGGATCCACATATTGCTGTGAAAGTGCTTTTTCCTCAGTGAAGCAAGTGAAATCCATGTATCGCAGTACTTTGACTGATTCACAGCTACATCAGTTATTAAGACTGGCAGAAAGTGATAGCCGCAATTCACACTGTGGAGAAAAAGAAAACAGCTATCCCATTAAACAGGGAAACATTTGCACATAGTACATCAGGAGGCTGTGTGGTCCAGTGGTTAAAGAAAAGGGCTTGTAATCAGAAGGTCCCCAGTTCAAATTCTGGCTCAGCCACTGACTTATTGTGTGACTCTGAGCAAGTCACTTAACCTCCTTGTGCTCTGTCTTTCAGGTGAGTCACTGTAAGTGGTCTTGGATAAAGGTGTCTGCTAAATAAACAACTAATAATAATAATAGTTATTTGAATGTACTCGGCACTTCGGACCTCACAAAAATGTTCTTGAGTACCCATGATCTAGGGAATCATGACTGATTAACATTAAAACACGAAGTACCATACTTCACTTTCCCTGTACCGACCTCATACACATTCATGTATGGCTGGACTTTGGTTGCCTAGTAACCTATGTATCACAATGTCTGTAGCCTTTTAACAGAAGGTTTTAACACAAATGTTGTTTCCAGAGGAGTAGGGAGAGGTTTGATTTTTCTTCCTGGGGATGCTGATCGACATCTGACAGAACACGGCAGAGCTCACATCAATAGCAATGGAAAGTGTCAGATGTAAGGGCTTCTGACCTGGCAGTACAGTATGTGGCACAAAAAAGGCCTAATCTGATGTTGTGTATCAGACTCCGCTAATGATATTTGTATGGCACTTACTTAAATTGAACCAAATGAACTGTAAAAGCAAACAATCATTACGATGCACTTGCAGACTGTAGCTGGGGCTTAATTGATTAATTAACAATCAATTAAGCCCAGCCCTGTATATAAGGAGCAGTCTCTGCACCTTTGGGAGATGAACCCAGGGCAAGAGCAGACCACAACAAGCAGACCAAGGACTGCAATGCTCTTGTTATTTCATGGACCGAATGCAGGTAACAACCTCCAGAACAACCAGAGAGGATTACCTGCCAGCCCAGCCTCTACAGCTGTGCCTGCTTACAATAATAACACTTTTTAGGACCTTATTCTGCCTGTACATCGTGTATATAGTTAACATTTATTTTGTGAACAGTTTTTACTTTTGTTTTCTGTAAATAAATATGCATGAGTGCTTAAACTGCAATTCTTTTGCCTCTGCCTGCTATTTGTACAGCCCTTAAAAGCTGCACCACAACACTGCCCTCCCACATGCCTACAACTAAATATGTCCCTGGATGTCATGAGCTATTATAAAGGTGTATTATGGTAATACTCCCCAACGTGTACATAAAAATGCTGACATCAGAAGCAGGCCATGTGTTTAAAATGTAATTACTCACCATAGTGAAAGTGAAAATAGGCACTTCTGACTGGTCTACTGTATCCTGTCTTGTACACAAACACATAGGAATTGCAGAATTTGCGACACCAGTTCAAAATTTTAAAAAAATAAATATAATTATCTCTCTATGGTTAATTAATTAATTAATTTCTTTCTTAGCAGACGCCCTTATCCAGGGCGACTTACAAGATATCACATTATTTTTACATACAATTACCCATTTATACAGTTGGGTTTTTTACTGGAGCAATCTAGGTAAAGTACCTTGCTCAAGGGTACAGCAGCAGTGTCCCCACCGGGGATTGAACCCATGACCCTCCGGTCAAGAGTCCAGAGCCCTAACCACTACTCCACACTGCTGCTCCACACCACCATATTAAATTAGTAATATGGTGGTGATATTACTAATTTAAATATATATCGACCCATTTCAGAATTGTCAATTCTAGATAAAATCCTAGAGTCATTAACTAATATGCAATTAAAACAGTTTCTTAGTGAAAATGCTATTCTAAGTGATATTCTGGCTTTAGGTCAAATCACAGTACTGTCTCTGCAGCACTGAAAGTAGTAAATTACATTGCTATGGGTCTGGATAATAGACAACACTGTGCTTCTTTATTTATTGATCTTTCTAAAGCATTTGACACAGTTGACTCAGAGACTTATAAACATGGGAATAAGTGATAACGCTATTGGCTGGTTTCAGAATTATTTAACGGACAGAACTCAATGTATAAATGCTGATGGCCTAAAATCTGATTTTTTTTAATATTGATAAAGGAGTGCTGCAGGGTTCCATTCTAGGCACAGTTCTGTTCACTATATGCATTACATAGGCCAACATGTCGTTAGCGCTAAACTTCACTTGTATGCTGATGATACCATTTTATACTTGGTTACTAAAGACTTGCAATCTGCATTTGACACTATTCAATATAATCTCTATAGCCTAAAACTTGTATTAAACTCAGGAAAGACTAAATCAATGTTATTCACTAAATCTAAGTCTCAAAATCTAGCTAACATACAGATTACAACATTTGAAGGTCACAATATACAATCTGTAAAAGTATACAAATACCTGGGTTTTTGGATAGATGAGAATTTTAAGATACATATAGATAATCTTTCAAGAAAATTAAAACTCAAACTAAGTTTTTATTTTAGACATAAATATTGTTTTTCATTTGAGGCAAAGAAAGCACTCGTATATCACACTTTTCTTTCAGTGATTGATTACAGAGATATTCTTTACATGCATGCAGCTGCATCTAGTCTGAGGATACTAGACTCTCTATCATGGAGCTCTTAGATTTGTAACCAATTTAAGATCTTTAACTCATTATACAGGAGTTACAGGCAAATGGGGTGGACCTCACTTTCTTCATGCAGACTGAAGCACTGGTATATCTTTGTATATAAAGTTATTCTGGGAAAACTTCCATATTATCTTAGTGCTCTGGTAACCACCAGTACTAATATTTACCAACTTAGATCCCAGTCAATATTACATTTTTCAATTCCAAAACTATGTGCTGTGTTTGGGAAAAAGGCTTTTAGTTATTCTGCCCCTTGGTCATGGAACAACCTTCAAAAACACTTAAAACTCTCTGATTATGTATCATTAAGAGATTTTAAAAATCAGGTTGGAAACTTTATTTCTTATAAATGTACTTGTTTTAATTAATTTTAAAGTTGCAAATAATCCAATGAAATGTACTGGTTAATTACTTTTTAATGGTATTATTATTTTTTAAATGTTCATGTTAATCTATGTAGTTCTATGTGTAAGGTTGTTTCTGTATTGCTGCCTTCTTGGCCAGTTCTCTCTTTAAAAAGAGATTTTGAACTCAATGTGACTTCCTGGTTAAATAAATGTTAAATAAATAAAATAAAAAATACATTTTATTACAAGTCCCCCAACATGTACGTGTGTTTACTACTTATATTGAAAAAGACATACTCATGTCAAATAGGATTGTATTCTTGTAGGTCTAGTTAGCTGAAGAGCTTGTATTTTAGTAATTACAAATAAATTGCAAGAAATATGTTGCGTTTTCTAATCCAATTTAGAATTGATTTATTTTTGTTTTGTTGTTTGGTACGGTGTACTGTATGAGAATCAGATTTTAGACATACTGTATTATTATTGTATGTATTGTATTTGAAATAATCATGCACATATTTTGGGGTGCTGTCTTTTTCTACCATTTGTCACGCTCCAGTGTGCTGGAAAGGAAATATGTGCAAACATTAGAAGATTCTTTTTCTCAACTGAAAATAAAATATCATGAACTGTGACAAAAATGACATTTCTGCTGGTTAGTCAGGCATGTGAATATTTCAAGCTATATACAAACATCATCATTTTTGTTTATTCAAAAAGCATACCCCGCTCCCTGACCCACCCACCACCCTTAGAAATAATTTAGGATAGACTGTTAAGTAACTTTAAATCAATCAGTGCACATTTCGCCTTCTGTATTCCACAACACATCACACAGAAGCCCTATCTATGTCATCAACCGTGCCACTTTCAGTTTTTATCATGATGCATTCTCAATATCAGCATGCTTGATGTCACCTTTTCAAATTCCATTCAACTGCAAAGCCCATTCAAAACAGTGACATCACAATCGGCCTAGTACCTCAGCCACTTAAAGGTATTCTCTTTATCAACATTTTCCCTTTTCAATAATATTGACAATGTACTAAATCAAGATTGGTAATGATTTGAAAACAGTGCCTTGCAAAAGTATTCAGACCCCTGACCAATTCTCATATTACTGAATTACAAATGGTACATTGAAATTTCGTTCTGTTTGATATTTTATTTTAAAACACTGAAACTCAAAATCAATTACTGGAAGGTGACATTGGTTTTATGTTGGGAAATATTTTTAAGAAAAATAAAAAACTGAAATATCTTGCTTGCTTAAGTATTCAACCCCTGTGCTGTGGAAGCTCCCAGTTTACACCGATGAAAGAAATTGCCCTAACGAGGACACAATTACCTTACCATTGGCCTCCACCTGTGAACCATTAAAGTTGCTGTCACATTTTCTGGATAAAACCCCACTGTTGAAGGATCATTGGTAAGGCGGTGAATCTGAAGGAAAATGAAGACCAAAGAGCATTCTACAGAAGTTAGAGATAAAGTAATACAAATGCATAGATTAGGGAAAGGGTACAAAATAATATCCAAGTATTTGGATATCCCAGTGAGCACAGTTGGATCAATAATCAGGAAGTGGAAGCTGCATCACACCACCCAGGCACTGCCAAGAAAAGGCCGTCCCTCAAAACTCAGCGCTCAAACAAGAAGGAGACTTGTGAGGGAAGCCACAGAGAGGCCAACAATCACTTTGAAGGAGCTACAGAGTTAAGTGGCTGGGAGTGGAGTAATGGTGCACCAGTCAACCATATCAAGAGCTCTGCATAACACTGGCCTGTATTGGAGGGTGGCAAGAAAGAAGCTGTTACTCAAAAAGTACCATCTGAAAGCACGTCTGGAGTTTGCCAGAAAGCATGAGAGTGACCCAGCTGCGATGTGGGAAAAGGTTTTGTAGTCAGATGAGACCAAGATAGAGCTTTTTGGCCAAAACTCAAAGCGCTATGTGTGGCGCAAACCTAACACTGTCCATGCCTCAAGACACACCACCCCTACAGTGAAGTATGGTGGTGGCAGCATCATGCTGTGGGGATGCTTCTCATCAGCAGGGACTGGGCATCTTGTTAAAATTGAAGGAAGAATGGATGGAGCAAAATACAGGGAAATACTACAAGAGAACCTGCTTCAGTCCGCTAAAAAACTGAAGCTTGGGAGGAAATTCACCTTTCAGCAGGACAATGATCCCAAGCACAAGGCCAAAGCAACATTGGAGTGGCTCAAGAACAAAAAGGTGAATGTCCTACAGTGGCCCAGTCAAAGTCCTGATCTCAATCCCATTGAGAATCTGTGGCACTATTTGAAAATTGCGGTCCACAAGTGTCGTCCAACCAACCTGAACAACCTGGAGCAAATCTGCCAAGAAGAATGGGACACAATCACTCTGACACTGTGTGCAAAGCTGGTACATACTTACCCCAAAAGACTTAAGCTGTTATTGCAGCAAAAGGTGTCTCTACCAAATATTAATGTGTGGGGGTTGAATACTTATGCAAGCAAGATATTTCAGTTTTTTATTTTTCTTAAAAATATTTCCCAACATAAAACCAATGTCACCTTACAATAATTGATTTTGAGTTTCAGTGTTTTAAAATAAAATATCAAATAGAACGAAATTTCAATGTACCATTTGTAATTCAGTAATATGAGAGAATTGGTCAGGGGTCTGAATACTTTTGCAAGGCACTGTAGCTTAATTCTTAATTTGTATATTAATAATAAAACAGTATATCATTGATGTATAGGTCTGTCTGTGTATCAGTAATATCATCACTCGCAGCTCGTAAATAAACCTCGGCTTTCAGCCTTGGTCTGTCCACTTCTACTCATGCCGATATTATCCACATACATAGACGTTCGCCGTTCTATAACCCTATAATACTTAAATGCTATGTTTGACAACTCATTTTAAATCAGGTAAGACTGGTATCAAGTCACAGTCTCTAACAAATCTGGCCATTTGCGGAAGCCTGGAGAAGCAGCTTTTACTGAATGCTTTTGACCTGTGAAAACAGTTGTGGCAAAAGGGTCTGTAAACTGAGAGTCTAGTGTAGCGTGGTCATGGAAATAACAATACAGAGTAGTGTCCGGTTTAATCCAAAAATATATATGTATTTCCCTGTTTCAAATGACTTGAACAGTTTAAAGCCAGTATAATACTGGTGGTTTAACAGTTCTGCCACTCTGTGTGGTTTGAATATGTAAGTTGTCTCTAGACCCAGCAACATCATGGGTCATCTCAGGTAAGTCATTGCAGTGTTATGCTGCCACCAGACTAGTAGTCCCATCCACATCATCAGTCATCTCAGCTGAAGGTACAGGCAGATCTGAAAGAGAAAAAGGAACAATCCCTTCCACTCTGAGGTGCAGATGGAGTGGATTGATCACGAGCTGGTACTGTACAGGTGGAGGGATATACAGTTGTGTTGCCACTGGTTGACTTAGCATGTCAGGTGTTGCAGGCTCTGGTGATGGGGTGGCATCGGCCTAGCTTTAGGAAGTTGTGGTGTACCATCTAATGTGGTGCTTGTGAGTTACAAGCATAGGTTACTCCAAATTGATGGCCTTGTCTTGGAATACAGAGGATAGCTGTATATGGTCCTTTCGAGCTGGCTGCTAGCTTATGTTGTTGGTGAGCTGGATTGTCTATCCAGAACACATCATTGGCCTGAGAAGGCAAAAATCGCACCTTCTGGTCATTACAGTGTTTCATGGACTTTATTCATGCAGCGGCCATGTTGGATTTGAAAACAAGGTTTGGTGTACAAGCTACTGTCATGGCTGCCGCAGCCACTGATACATGGAGGAAATCGATGATTTGTGTACCTCCACTAAAGCAGGAAGAAATCGATAACTGGGCGAATAATGATGCTCAAATTCCTAAAAGTACTCAACAGAAAGGGTACAGCAACTGGATCGAGGGATACATTCAGGAAACTGAAGGTGAATTAGCAAGTATCTTATCTGGTGATCGGAAGGTGAATACTGTACTGTGCTGTGCTAACTTATATCCTCAAAAAAGTGTTTTCAAGCTGGAGAAAGGGTGAGGGCTGGATTCCCTGTGGCCTCTGTAACCATGTTCCCTCTCTGGTCAGAATGAAAACATGCCGTACTGTGTTACTGGAGCTGTATATCTAATAACACTGCAGGCTGCTGGTAATGTTAAATGCAACCAAATAGGGATGTGCTTTTGGTATATTTTTATGAACGTTTAAACCACTTTGCAGTGTCAGCCTTTGAACGTTTAAACCATATATACAGACACACACACAGGCTTTATATTACAATCTGACACTGACTTCCCTGGTTAGTATTTTCTAAGCAAATAAACCCTAAATAAGCAAATAACGTTTTAACATCGCAAAGACATAACTACAAAGTAACAAAAAAAAACAAAACAAAAAAACGCATACACAAAAGTATATATTGAAATGTTTATATTTATGGTTGTAATTAACGTTGCTCGTGGAGATAGAACTATATACTATATACATATTGAACACATTTTCGGATAGTATAATGTTTTTAGAATAGTATGTTTCTTAAAGGTTCATCTAACAACAAAAAAACAGGAACCTATTCCGTTTTTCTCAAAATAACTTTGCCCAAAATTATATGGTTTAAAAAAAAAAAAAAATAATTAAGAGAGACATCACCCACCGTACAGCGCTAATGCAAAATGGCTACAGGAAAGCGAAAATTGTAAAGAGCACTGTAACTGATATTAAAAAGTCTGCCTCAGAGATTTAAAAGTTTGCGATCTTTGACAGTAGGAGTGGGATTTTTGAGATCTATTGCTCGACGCGAGTACTTGAACATTACAATTTCCGAGTACTCGAATCAAACGCCACTCTCCTCTACATACTGTACTAGTGTACATAAACCTCCCAAACATTGCCACAAGTCCTATTTTAAATGCCAAACTAATACAATAAAGTAATATATTAAGTAATTAATATTATGTTTGCCTTCTTGTGCAGTTAATTGTAGGCTATATGTTAAAGTATTACCAAATAACGTAAAGTATTGACATTCACGTATCAACACAACTTTACATTAAATTGTAAAAAGAGATGCATTCAAAATTCTAAAAGGTATTGACAATGTCGACCCAAGGGACTTTTTCGACTTGAAAAAACAAACAAGAACCAGGGGTCACAAATGGAGATTAGATAAAGGGGCATTCAGAACAGAAAATAGGAGGCACTTTTTTACACAGAGAGTCTGGAACCAACTCCCCAGCAATGTTGTTGAAGCTGACACTCTGGGATCCTTCAAGAAGCTGCTTTATGAGATTATGGGATCAATAAGCTACTAACAACCAAAAACAAGCAAGATGGGGTGAATGGCCCCCTCTCGTTTGTAAACTTTCTTATGTTCTTATGTTCTTATATGCCTGGCCTACCTGTGTGAAGTGTGTCTCAGATATCCTTTACTTTAGTGCAGTAGTTCCAACATACAAATAAAAATTGTACTAAACATAAACGGCCATTCGGTCCAGAAGCTTGCAGAAGAATTTCAAGTGAAAAACGCCTTCCACCTATAGAAAGATTGGGGAACGGGGTCCATGAGTCTGTGGTAATTGCAACTTTTTCTCCCTTTGAAAGCTTTGTATGAACAGCTGCAGCATGTTTTTCTTTAAGTTTTTCCAGCCTCACTGTTATTGTTTTACGGGTCGGCACAGTATTGGAATAATCTTACATCGATTTCAAAACTGCTGCATTCCCAGTTCACACGCACTGTCCTCATAGGGGATAATGGATGTTTGTTTTGTATTGCCATTAGCTCCATCCACAGTAATTCTGAATGTTTTCATTTCAAATGGTGAAACATTGAACTTGTGTTTTAGTGGTACAGCAATTTTGTTTGGCATAATTATTTACATACCAGTTTTCTCATCCGGTTCCTCAAAATACTTCCAAACGTGTCTTTCTTTGTTTAAATATAGAACAAACTCTAAAAAAACACTTGTTATTAACGTTATAACCCCGCATTGAAATTGATACCATACCACGCTTACTACAGGCATGAACCCGCCCCAGTGTCAATCTTTCTGTTGCACCAATTAGAAAAGCTACTTGGAGGCAATTGCCAAACCCCTTCCTGTTTATAATACCCACCCTTACTGTGGCACTAGAGCAGTCGGATACAAGATGGACTACTGATGATAAATTACTAAAATTAATGCATAAAAAATATAAGTTTGGTGACATCTGTTACATGACCGGTTATACGTCTAGCATATTATTAAACGTTTAACTACTTCTTTAGAGTTTATACGTTTAAACGTTTAGAAGTCCCATCCCTACCTCCAAACACTCTGTAGAGTGATCGTGGAAATAACTATACAGAGTAGTGTCCAGTTCAATCCAAAAATATATATTTATTTCCCTTTTAGTTACATCAGTATAAGTTCAATTGCAGGGTTGAATCCGTGTAAAACAAAAATGAAAAAAGCACATATTATTGCCGTCTTTATTTTAAATTTTCTCTGTTAACTTCAGTAAAGAATGTAAATGAAACACTCACTGGATCCTGACCCAGGAAGATGTGGTGTCTGAACGTCTGTTTACAGCTTCAGGATTCAGCCCACGGCTATCTTTCAGCAGCCATTTTAATTCTAACACAACTTTGCTGCTTCTCTGTACCAGTGCAAGCTAGAAATACCGTAGAACTGACGCTACTTCCTGCCTTGGTAAGAACTCTATGGTATCGCTAAATAACCAAAATACTTCACAATAGTGCATTTCTCGCAATACTTGTATTTGTATTTAAAACTAAACAAAATAAATAATATTCATATAGCTCCTGCATTAACTGAAAAGCATTACTTTCACTATTAAATGATTAAATTAAAATTAACATAATATTGCTGCACATTTACTCCTAAAATTAAATCAATTAAAAGCTTAAGAAAGAAGGAATGTCATAAAATTATATTTAGGTTCTGAAACATGAATTTCATTTTTTTTTTTTTTAATAATGCTATACAAATCAAGTACTTTGTACTCTGCCTCTCTTAAAATAGGCACATACAATACAGGTTACTGTAAAATGGGGGCATAAAAAACATATCGTGGGGGAAATCTGCTTTAAGAAAAAAGATAATTGAAGTTCAACCTGAAATACCTACAGTAATTGATGGTTGTGGTTTCACAGTGGATTGTATTTTGCATACTATTCAGAACAGCTATTGGTTTTCCCTGTACAACGCAAAATTAATTTTGCATGTAGTGGATATAATTTGATTTGGTAAACAAATTGGTAACTGTATTCCTTCCATGTAAAAGCAATTTAGGCAAGTTGGGTCAAAATGCTGGTAAACATATCCTGTACAGGGTCAGATAAGAGACTCCGACAAATCAGAAATTAGGATTCAGGGTGTACAATTTCCCTTCTCTCTCACAACGCATGTATTGTAGCATATTCTGAAATTAATTAAATTGCATTCTGTTTATGCTCACTTTTAATTGCTTCTCTGTTATTATTATGATCAAACCCGTTGACTTATGCCAGGTCCTTTGTTTTAATTTTTGTTAACAAAATGTGTTTGGTAACTAAATAGGAAAACACAGTTACAAATAACTTTATTCTAATTGTTAAAACCTATGAAAGAGAAACATTTAAAAAAATATCCCGAATAAGCAGCTGTCCCAATCAAACGAGAGGCTTTTGAGAGGACATTAGTCACACTTCTATTCATAATTTATGACATGAACGAGAGAAGTATTTTATACTGTTTTTTATTTCTAAATGAAAAGAAAAATAACTCACATCACATTATGAATAAATGTTAAATGCATCATTTGAAACATGAGTCAATTTTTTTTTTTTTTATTCCTAAACAAGACGAATCACTGTTTTTTTTTTATTTTCTGCTTCAGCATGGGGCCAGAAATGTAAGCTTCCTGACTTAATATTGTTGTTTTCAAGCTGCTGCAGGATTACATCTTTACCTTTCACAAGGTAGAGACACCTGCGATGTTGACATGCCAAATTTATTTGCTACAGTAGCCAGAGAAACCACAGGAGACTCCAGGTCTTCAAGAGTTCAACCTTCTGAGCCAGAGGAAAATCTACTTGTTTTCGCTTCTCAGCCAAATTGTCAGCAGTTATCAATTACTACAGTACATGAACCTAACACTTCCTAACACAAACATATAATGAAAATTTCTCTTTCTTTTCTATTGCCTCCTTTGCTCTATTTTTCATAAGGGATTTGTACACCTTTAATAGGAATTATGAGGATAATTTAACATGTTGTGAACTAATCTGGATTATAAAATGGGTATTTTAAATACTCTACCCTGACTGGTCAAAACAGCAGACATATTAGAATCTACTGCAATAAACATGACTGACGAGATGTATGTAAATGCTGACCTTTTGGGAAACCAAAGTGTACATGAGATACTGAATGAGTCTGAATCGGACACCAATGATTAATTAAAGTAGTGAAAAAAAGCAAAAGTAAGCATTCAAATCAATTCAAAACTCGCTAGCCTCTGCGCCTTCTCCCTGGACTACAGCGTTTCCCTATCCCATTCTGAAAATAAATAGTTTTAAAAATATATCTTAAAAGAGACTTTGGTGGTTAAATGGATGCTTTGTTGCCACTGCTTCCAGTCTATGTACATTCTTCTCCTCTGCCCTGCCTGCTGTTGCCGGACACATCCCCTGCGCAGCTGTGTGGTCAGAATATTTATAAATGCATCTCAACAATTCCTGCCATACCTTTCTCTCCACATAAATGTGTACAGGTATGATGGTGTCATCTCTTGTGCTGTGCCCTGCATTGTTTTGATTTGTTTCTTAACACGGGCCCAGTAGTTCTCAACATTGTCCAGCCATAAACTGCAAAGTCAGTTTGATAAGTACAGGTACTCCATCATGCAAATAACGTTTTTTCTCACCACTGTAAAGCGGTAGCAAAAATCTGGTATGGATACCTCCTTACCCAGCATAACAAAGGACAATTAAAAAAAAACAAAAAAAAAAAACCAGCACTTTAACCTGATTCTGTCGCAGATCTTGTGAGGAAGGTTCTACGTGATTGTAACAGGGTGAGGTGCCCTGTACATTGTTTGTTTACTTCTAGATCGGGGTCCCCCTCTGCCCCTGTGTTATTTTGTATTATTATTATGATTTATTATTGTATATATGCCGGCGAGCGCCGTATATTTAGTTAGTTTTATGTATAGATGTGACGGCGTAGCCGTTTGTGTTATTATTTAGTAGCGTGGATGGGAAGCCCCATCCACATAGGATTTTAGTAAACTCGTGCAGAAGGTGGCCATCTCCCGAATTAATTAGGTGATTTAATTTGTTGCTAATCGGGAGATGGTCACCTGTTATAAAAAGCCTGCAGTTCTCTAGTTCGGGGTGGGTGATAGAGAGGAGAGAGCGAGCAGAGAGACGGAGAGCGAGCAAAATTTACTTAAAAACGAAACTAACCAAGGATAGGGTCAGTGAAGGCGATTGCCCAGCCTGACCGGTTGTAGTGTTCGTGTTTTGTTTTTGTTAACCCTTTTATTTTGCTCTGTGAGCGCAAGTGTTCTTTTGTTTAAATATTTATTTTATTTTTGTTATTAATAAAAACGGCAGCCAGCCGATTCTTTCTTTTGAACTGCAGTACTTCCCCGGTGTCAGTTTTATTTTTCCCTTCCTGCTTCTGCCTGACGTCAGACCCTCGGTCATTCCTGTCACAGTGATTTAAAGGCAGCCTCATTTGTGCTGTGTCATGATGAAAATGGCCAGTAATATTTTACATTAAAATTTAATGAACAAACCAAGAATTACAAGAAGTATAATTAATCAAATAAAGAAAAACTGCACTTTCAATGGCAATGTTCAATTCAGCATCTATAAATCGTTTTTTCTTTTTTTCTTTTTTAATTAATACATTTTTGGATTTGTTTAAAAAAAAGTTATATGGAATCATTTTTTCTTAGCTCAGTTTTAGGCAGAAGGATATTTAATAAAAATGACTTTTTTGTTAATTAAAAAACATTTTAATTCTTTTTTTTTTTTTTTTCAATTTAGTAAGTTAACCCATTTTATAAGTGCAATAAAACACTTCTACCTAGTTGGTTGAAGACACTCTGCTTCGCCTTTTGACTTGCAACGCACCCGCGGCATGGTGACATTAGAGTATATGACATACCCTGTCGTGCCTTATTGCTTACTGAGCCAATACAGTCTAATTGAATCAAACTGAAATGAGTGAAAAGGCCAAGGAGAAATATCCATTAACTTTGATCAGCAACTTCCACCAAAAGGATTGGCAGCAAACGCATGCACATTTCACTAATTTTAGTTTGTTTATTATTTCTATATCATTTCTAGATGGATTGGTGCTGATGTACACATTATTATAGTGTAACACTCTGTACCCTTCAGAGTGCTAGACTGATTAATGTACAAGAGCGCTCTGACAATTATTCTTCCCTAGGCGCTACTATTAAAAAAAATCATTCAAGCTTACATATAGAAAAATTCTAAGAGAAAATATAAGACCTGCAAAGTACTACATAAGATTTATTGGAGTTATTTTGTTGACTTTATCCTTTAATTGGTTTTTCTCACTGTGATTTGTTTTTGCCAACCCTGCTCCTAGCTGTCACTTTTTAAAAACAAAACAAAACCAATTAGAATCAACTGTGTTTCATCTGTTTGCCTATTATTACCTATTCTATACTACCTGATCAGATTATTATCAGCTCACTGAATGGCACATTACCAGCGATTCTGAGATGTATCTCGGGGAGAGCTTGGCAAGTCTATTTGTACACCAACAGATCAGAACAAGGAACTAAACCAAAAACAACAAGTGCATAGAGTAGATTATCGCCTGTAAAGTCAAATTAATTGAATGCCGGCATGCTACTAGTAAATTCTAGATCCTTCTTAAAAGTTCATTTACGTCTCCAGCAATGTCTTATTTTCTTCAGGAAAATGCATTTATTTTTGAAAAAATAAATGTTGTCTGCCAGGTCTATCATCTGCCTGTGAGAGGAGTTCAAAGTGGCCTTTCGTACAGTGTTATACAGTATGGATAAGGCAAAGAGTTCCACAGTCAGTACCTGTGGCCATACCGAACATACTCCCCTGGACTCATACAGGTTATGCAATTCAGAAGCCCAATGCATCACCATCATCGCTGCAAGATTCCAAGTCAAGACCCACCGCATCATTCCAATGTCACCTGTGTAAATGCTTTCTAAACATAAACAATTAGAGGAAGTGAAAAGATCTATAACTGCTTGTTTCGTTCATGCAGGGCTACTGCCCTTTTATACTGGTGCAATTGGTAACCCAAATGCAATATCGTACTATACTGTCTACATTTCCTAAATATTCGGATAATAATATCCCTCCAATATCCCACTAAACAGAAATAAAACAGGCAATACATGAGAACGCACGAGAGTGGCCACCATCACTGTGCAGCTGTTCAGGAGAATGTTGAGGGGTGCTGAGAAGGTCACTGTATCCCATCTAAAATGGAACTCATCCAAGGAGTTGCAAAAGAAGAGATGGAAAAAAAAACAACTCCAAATAGTTTTAGTATGGCACATCTGCTAATTTAATGAAAACCTGAATGTTTCACTTTGATCTTGGTAAATGAAAACACTATTTTAAATTAGTTTTATTAATGTGTACATTTAAAAACATCTAAAACAACTGACAACTGGTAAGTGAAATCCTACTCCCCATTCATGCATACTCAAATCAACACATTAGAAATACCCAAGAAAGGTTTCCTGCCTAAATAGCAGGCCTTATTTGGTTAATCAAAACAGTGTTAAAATAAAGTGTGAGTACATTTGTTTTGGGAATTTCTAAAATATATTAAGAGGAGTGAATATGTTAAAAAGTTTTGCATCTAGATCTCCCCAGAGGCTCACCTGGTGGTGTGGTTTGAATTAGACTAGTCGGCAATTTTGGCTGGGAACCCACAGGGATCGCTGCATGATCTTTGTGTAAGTGCAGTGGAAGGGGGGATAATGTGGCTCTTCAATTTTCAACCCTTGTCGCCAGGGGTCAGTAATTTAGTAAACATCCATTGCTGAGATGCTCAAAATGATTGTTTCACGTTGTTTTTAAGTTCATGTTTTATTATACAATGGCAAGAAAAATTCCTGAGCTCTGATTGGTCAGCTTTGCACAAGACCTGTGATGTTATCCCAGCATAACATCATGGATCTAGTACTGGCAACCTACAGCCTTGTGCCCAACCACCCGAGGCGTGATCCCAGCACAACACACACCCTGTCATGCATTATTCCTTTATTTAAATAGTGCCTGGCAAACAACAGTGAGTCATTCACAATTTGTCAGCAACATATTGGGCAGAGCGTGGTGCCACACTAATCACAAGGAGGAGTTTAGTAGTACAAAGGGGACGCAGCTACGGCCCCTTACACTGAAACACTAACGAACCGGAGCGCTTTGTTTTGTTATTGTTTTGCTGATGAGTAGCGGCTTGGGAGCTGCAGCCACGGATCCAGGACACACACCGTGGAGCACCACTACCTCTGCACAGCACAAAACCATGGCAAGAATTTATTTCACCCAGAGCACTTTTCAGTGCACTTATGGAATTAATGTATTGTGATTATTATTTGTTCAACCTCTTTGTCTGGGACTGAAAACCTGCCGTTTTAACCCCCATACCATTGCTGATATAGGGGGTGGACTGTAATTATTAAAAATTGATCTTTATTCCCACACCACTCACATCCTGACACCCCGTCAAAGCTTTATTAGTTGGATGCTATTAATGATAATTAGGCTGGTTACTGTAAACCCACAAGAAACAGCATCATGTTCATGGCTACAATTAAGGGGTTTGTAAATAAGGTTAGTCATTTTAAATCAGCTGACCCATCTGTTTCTTGTGAATATGGCCGTTATTGAAAAATGTTACGCCTAGTGGCGATTTTTCAATTTTTCATTTTTTTCAATTTTTTGTTGTGAGGCTAAAATTCTAAAGAGATCGTCTTAAACAAAAATAATTCAGGCTGTAATATAAGAACAGTCTTCACTATTTTGTGTCAAACTGGGTAAACCAGGGACCTCTACAGTACATGAAACATAATTTATTTGATTATAATATGAACAGTATTGTCAGTATCATAGACAACCAGCTATGGCAAATACTATTGAAGAAGCTTCTCCTCGAATGGTTTGTTCACACAAAGAGGTGCTTCACTGCTCTACAAAAGCTCTCTAAACCTATAAAGCTTTGATGTATCAATTTCATGTTAAGATACCAATCGCTGAATAATACAGTGAATTACATTATTTCATGAATGAACATATTGTAATTGTTAATATTCCTTGGAGAAAAAATACCATAGGGATTTTATGTAGCAAGCAAACAAGAAAACCGGCTTTGTTAAGGGTAGGTAAGCCTACTTCAAAAGGTTTTTTTTTTTTTTTTAGCAGTTTCTGTAGTGTGTTAACCTTCATATTTGCTACATGCAAATAAAAACGACAACTATTTGCACAGACTAATACAACTAAATACAGATTACCATTCAAGTTTCCCACAGAATTCAACCTAATACTCTATACATGTGAGGACAATGCATAAGTAATTTTTTCCATACTCTAATGTGCCCTTTCAATCACCAACTGGAAAACATGTTTTTATGAACTTCTTATTGCGCCTCTTGTTTTAAAGGAACCACTGATATCCTCACAGTTACAGCAATGGAATGAGATCTCTGTCATGTCAGAGCGTGAAGGGGCTTGTAAATAAATGGAATATCAGGTATTTCAAATTCAGTAAAAAGCAAGAACTTTGACCTACAGGAAAGTAATATTGTTAGTAAAGGTACAGCATGCATTTCAAGAATTTGCACTAATGATTAAAATATAATGAAATAAAATGACTATAGCTGTAGTCATACCGAAAGTAGTATTTACATTTTATGAATAATTCTAAGGTTTGTATGGTTCAGAAACATAAATGCCTAATTGTAGACAGAAAATGTACTGTGCGCTTACTGACAAATTATCCTTAATTTATTTATTTATTTATTTATTTTTACTGTGAACAGCCGTATTCTTCAATCAAAACACACTGTGGTCATCAAAGCTAATTTTATGTTCTTGTTTATGTGTAACTTAAACTGCTTTGTCTGTTTATCGGTGATGCTCTGGAAATGGTGGAGTGCTGCTACAGTGGGACTGTTTACATGGAAAAAGAAAAATGTGGCACTTGTATAATTATTATTATTTGTTTATTTAGCAGACACCTTTATCCAAGCGACTTACAGAGACTAGGGTGTGTGAACTATGCATCAGCTGTAGAGCCACTTACAATTACGTCTCACCCGAAAGACGGAGCACAAGGAGGTTAAGTGACTTGCTCAGGGTCACACAATGAGTCAGTGGCTGAGGTGGGATTTAAACTGGGGACCTCCTGGTTACAAGCCCCTTTCTTTAACCACTGGACCACACAGTGGTAAAGAAAAACAGCCAGTCTTTGTGTGAAAAAAGGCAAAGTTGTAATAAGGAAAGAGTAGGCATGTGTGACGTAATACAAAAATACTGTTAATCTAAACAGGGAGTATACACGTTTAAAAGTGGCAGCATTAGTGATTCATGTCACAAAACGGTGTACACAGGTGATTATAGGCATTTTAGGTGTTAATCAAAAATTGAAGTCTGTGTAAATGAAATCAATGAATTTTTAAACCTTAAAAGGAAAAAAAAATTGACGGGTGGCAGTAAAGGAGTTAATGTCTGTCTCATTTGAAGTTTTTGTCTTCACAACCGAGACCTTAACATACCTAATAAGTAATCAAATGTTCTTTAGCATAAAGTATTGTCTGATCTTATAAGGATATACTGTTTTTGTTTTGTTTATTCCCTAAGAAAAAAAAGAAAACCAATAAGAAAACAGGACCTTACATTCACAATGTGGATTAAGTCATCTGATCTTACAGACCAGTCATGTGTTGCAGTAATCAAGCAACAGGATGCTTAACACTGCCAGGGGGATCTGATTTGTTGACTTTGTATCTGCTTGTTCTATAAAGCTTGGATTTTATATATACCAAAGTACATTTACCGGTATTACAATACAGTAGGTGCTCCCTACTCAAGAAGCAGGTAGGATTAAATAATCAACTATAAATGTGAAATCATCAGCTTATCTCTACTTTTCACACAAAGCTGTCACAGTGCCGCATGCCCTTTGTAAAGCTGTGACTCAAATTAGATATTAACCTTCACAAATGACTAAAGCAGTTTTTTTTTTGTTTCTAATAAATCCTTTGTCTTTTTTTGTATTGTTTTTATCACATAGGGGATTAAAAATGGTTTCCAGGTTATTAACCAAAAGGTTGAAACATAAAGGATAAAGGACAAAAGTGTAATTGAAACCATAATTTTCCCACTGTTGACCAGGAGCACATACTTTTTATAATATTGAAATGTGTACAAAAAATCATTTGGAGAAGGCCACATCTGAACGAAGCTGTAACAGAGCTGCTTAGAAATATTACATACATTTAGTCTAAAAATATTCCTAGATCCTCAATCCTAATACACTTGTAATACGTGCAACCCGACAGGATCAGATCACACAGCAAACCTTGAAATATTGCATATATTTAAATGCATCCTTGTTGAGTCATTTGTTCATTCTAGCATAAATATTTGACTATAACATAGTTTAAATACAATAATTATGTTTAACTGGCAGCTATCCAAGTAATGTGGGAAGCAGATTTAAGTTTAACTAGTCTGGGCAATACCTGTTTTACAAACACCTGACCAAATAAAGTGCTACGCCAACAATAAGCCTGCAACGAAACACAATTAGACTTTGAACTTACAGTGAAATATGAGCTCTGTTTACTTTTCATATCTATCCAGGATGTGTTAGGAACAGCACAAGAGAATAACAAACTTCAACTAATTAGCTATATATTTCAGACCTATTTCAATTTGCTATAAAAGTATTGCCAATTTTTCTGTAGGCTGGATTAAAGCAGCTTGGCTCTCATGAAAACATGTTTTGCATGCAATCCCACGTTCCTCCTTTCTGGGAAGGAGGATAATTGCCAATTCATCGTTTTTCAGGTTTCTGTTATACCTTTTATCACCTGGGGGTTAACAGTTTATAAAACACAATCTGCTTGCAGGATTTGAGCCAACTTCTGCAAGAGGACTCTGGTTAATGCCTTCTGAGGGGACTTTACATGATATGAATGTACTAGACAAAATGTTTGTCTACTTGACCTCAGTTTTGAGGTTATGGATATTAAAGGGGTCTAACAGCTAATCCACCACACAACAGGCTGGCCTTTGGTAGATTCATCTGTTGGTTACAGTGTAAGTTATAGAAATATCCACCCAGTCTGTCTCCTTACAGGTATTGGAAAGGCAGAGATTCCTTAACACTAGAACCGCCGCTTTAAACAACATAAATATTTAAATGAAAGACAAACTATTGGATACAACTCAAAAGTTTTATTCAAGCACATCATATCAATCAATATTTAAATGAACAATTAAACATAAAATGGTTTATTGTCTAACTTAACACATATAATGCACTACTTACAAAATGAAAAACTATAATAAAATAAACATTTCAAAAGAAACTAGTGTGTAAACAGGTGTAAACAGGTATTGACAGGAACAGTAGTTCCTCTCGCCAAGTTTTCAGCAAGAACTGCCAGAGACTCTCTATACAGCATGGATAGTTTATGTGTTTTCAGGATATTGGTGCAGCAAAAGTAAATCAGCCAAAAGTACCATTCCACATTTAATTTGTAGTTCCCAACACTCTTATGTGAAATGTAGAAAAAAAGTCAATACCTGTCATACAGTAAGAGAAAAAAAGTCACGAAAGTAAGGTAAAAATGTCCTTTTCCTTTTTGTCCCATTGTATTTTTTTGTAGACCCCAGGCACTTTTATCCACGCATATGTATATTAGAGGACAGAGTTTAATGACAATTAACTTGTTTTGTTTGTCAACATGGAAATATACTAGGGAATGCATTTATTGTGACGTCTATATCATTTATATTAAATGATTTATTTCTGTTTTAAAATGGAACACTTTTTAAAATATATATCTTTTTTTATGAATATAAGAAAGGTCTGGCATGCGTGGAATTTCAAACTATAACCTTCAGTTTGCAAGTGTGTTTTGTTAACTGTCAGGGCTACACGATTAGTTGAGAAAACAAGCAGTATTTTGAAAGATGAAGTCAGCCAGCTGAGATTCTCAGGACTTTGTTATAATGGAGATTTTGGAGATTTGTTCAAGTCATCTTCATCTTCATCATCATCATCATCATCATCATTCTCAGATTCTGATCTTGATCTCTGAAAAATGTTGGTTTCCTGTCAGTGTAACGCTCACTGTGGTCCCTATAGGGTATTACAGTTCCCTCTCGATACTGGTTGATGAGAGTAACGCTATTTGTGGTCCCCACTGGGAAAAAAGGAACATTCCTTTCTGATAATTAGCTAATACTAAAGGATAGCCTTCATATTTGGTAAAAGTAAAACATAAATAAATAAATACATTATTAAATATTGAAATAAATGAATACATAAATCAATAGATAGATATTTCTTTATCTAGCTTGATATTTATTTATTTATTTATTTTCACTATCAGATATCAACACTGCCATTTAATTATTATTATTTTTTTATTATTTATTTCTTAGCAGACGCCCTTATCCAGGGCGACTTACAGTCGTAAACAAAAATACATTTCAAGAATCACAGTACAAGTATTAATACAATTAAGAGCAAGATAAAATACAATGACTGGTTCTAGCAAGTACAAATATGACAAAATACGATTCAATAACGGAGCAGATAACAGTGTCAGTGATAGTTACATCAGGATATAATCAGTGGTGTAGTGCTTTATTTATAAGTGAGGGGTCGCTGTATTAAACTGTATTAAACTGTATTAAACAAAAATAAATACTCAACAGTTCTTGTTCAATTGTATATTAGTGAAGATTTTTGTACATAAAGGTCGTCATGCTTTCATATATTTTTACTTTCAAATTAAAAAAATGATATTGTAACGACCCAGACAATTGCTTTGTTGCAGGACTTCTTGTCTGTTCAAATTGTCTCGTCTGTCTTTTATATTATATGTTACATGTATTATAAGGGGAACGGGTCACGCCATTACTTAGCATGGGAAGGGGGAGAATGTGTGTTGCTGTTTCCGGGGGTCGCAGAGCATGGATGTGACTGGTTGATAAGTCGGACAGAGGCAGGAAACAACAGGTAGTTATGTAATAATAAGGGGGTGCATGAGTCTGTCCAGCGCTGAACTTGAATGAGAAACTGTGGGTGTGACTGAGCGAGCGTGTGAGTCAAACATTAAATATCTATAAATCAAGAAAAACAACAAATCCACAACCTGTACCCTCTCTTGTATGCTTTACTCCTGTTTATTCACCTGTTTCCTATCCTCGGTCAGTTCCTTACCGAAAACTATCCTGTTTTCATCAACTAATTAAAAAACAGGATTGTCTTTTTTTTTAAAAGGATACACACCTGAAAACAAACTTAACACACAAAAAAACATAATAAACAGGAAAATCGGCTTAAATAATTTGATATATACAGTTGTAGTAAAAAGTTTACATACCCCAATTGAAATTTATAATTTCTAGAAATTTCTCAAAAACAAATAATTCTAGGAAAATAATTTTGTAGGAAAAGTTTTGCTTTTGTGAATAAGAAAAAAAAAGTTGCAAGAAATCTACAGTTCATTTTTTTTTTGCAAAACTCCAAAAATGCTAATTCAGAAGTATTCATACCCTGACAAGGAAAATGAAATGAATAGCTAGTTGAAGCTCCTTTAGCAATAATAACCTCTTTTAAACGATTAGGATATTTTTCAATGAGCTTTTGGCGTGATTCTTTAGTGATTTTTGACCATTCTTGTAAAATTGTTCCAGTTCATTCAAATTCCAAGGACTTCTCGGGTGCACAGCCTTCTTCAACTCATACCAAAGATTCTCAATCAGATTTAGATCAGGACTTTGACTTGGCCATTCCAGAAGCTTGATTTTATTCTTCTTTAAACATTCTGAAGTAGATTTTGATGTGTGCTTTAGACCGTTGTCATGTTGAAACGTCCAGCTGAGCTTTAAACCAAGTTTTGTGGCGGAGCGTTTCAGATGATTGGCCAATATCTTTTGGTATGCTATGGAATCCATTTGACCATGTATTGGAATTAAATTTTCTATGTCATTAGAGGAAAAACAGCCCATAGAAGGATATTACCACCTCCATGCTTGACAGTTGGTATGGTGTTCTTTTCTTTGTACGTTCTCACCAGACTTTCTCCAAATATAACAACTATCAGCATGACCAAATAGCTCGATTTCTGTTTCATCACTTCACAAAACCATTGACCAGAACTCATATCCATCATTCAAATGCTGTTTTGCAAACTTTAAGTGATCGTCCTTGTGACGTTTTCTTAAGAGTGGCTTTTTCCTTGGCCTGCGACCATTGAGACCTTCACCATGCAATACTCGACCTATGGTTGAAATGGAAACCTCAGTCCCACTTGCAGCCAGTTCACTTTGAATATCTTAGGGCAGTCAATCTCGGATTGTTATTAACCTGCCTCACAATTCTTCTACTTGTTCTTGGTAAAAGAACCTTCTTTCTTTCAGACCGAGGGAGCGTTGTGACAGTACTATGAGTCTTGTACTTCTTGATAATAGAAACAATAGTTGAAATTGGGATACTCAGATGCTTAGAAATCTTCTTGTATCCTTTTCTAGCTTTATGACAAAAACTAATTTTCTGCCTAAGGTCTTCAGATAGCTCTTTACTTTTTCCTACATTGACTTATTGGTAATGACAGCAATCATCCTATGCCTAACCCGTTTATAATCTCTAAGAATGTTCACCTACAATCCAGCATTTTCTAGACTTTTCTAGAATTAGGTTCTGCATTATCATATTGAAATGTCTAGCGCCTTGTAGACTGCAAAAAAATCCTGAAATAATTAATTGTAGACATCTATTTCTTGAAACTTTGTTTCCTCATCCACAAAAGCATCCACAAGAAATTTCTAGAAAGCATACATTTCCATTGGGGTATGTAAACTTTTGACTACACCTGTGTGTGTGTATATATATATATATATATATATAGATATATATATATATATATATATATATATATATATATATAGATAGATATACACATATATGGTATACATAATGCCATTTGTAGTTCCAGCTATTTTGGACTGTTTTTGCATCTGTTGAGGAATTGAAAGAAAACATGAGGAACAAGGAAACAGTTTAAGTGCCTGTGGCAAAGTGGTTAATAGTGTGCAGTTGCAGGTGATCAATGAACAGACAGACAATTAAAATCCAGGTGCAAAGGTTGTTTAATGATATTTTTGTGTCCAGTGCCTGACGGCAAAACAAACAGTAAACAATAAATGATGTTAAGTAATACAGCCGCGTGTATTACTTAATTTGTAATCCCCGGGTTTGTCCCGAAATAATAGTCCAGTTTTTATTATACACCCACACAAAACACAAAACACATACATAAGTCCATTAGTGCGTGAATTTGTGCTAGTGGTGCAAATCCAATTATTGGTGATACGAGTGCAGTGCTGTTCTGGGTTTGTGCTGGCCTCTGGAGACAGCTCCGGAACGTGTTGGCTGTCTAGTGATAGCAAACAACAAATAGACAGAACAAACAAACACTCACGATACGGTTACATGAAACACAGGTCCTTCCAGGTCACGTTTCATAAACCAAAACAAAGGAACAGATAACATTGTTTTGACCCCTATTTATACCGTCACTCATGACTCCTTGGTCAATGAGTTAGTCTACCAAAGCTCCATCCCTTTTCTACATGACCGACTTCCTTTTAACCCTCGGAACGAAGTGTCAGGCCACATAGTCCAGAATACTCTGTTCCCGTTACTTAGCACCCTCGCAGGTCGAGAGGGAGATTTACCACCAAGAATCATTGTCTTTCTGTCACAGTGCCACAGAACAATAAACACAATGAGCGATTTATATCAAAAAGTTGTTTTACACAAACAACCCAAATAAAAAGAATAACTTCACTGGAGTCCTACACTATTCAAAAAAGGAAGTCCTTAGTGTCCATCCCTAAACATATACAGAACTACTCTAACCAAACTAAAAGCACCTGATGCTCTCTGTTCTGTTGCAGCAGATCATACACTTACTACTGCCACCTTGATAAAGGATATGAATAACATGACCTTTGGGCACAGATCTCAATCTGTGTCTGAAAGAGTCTCCACTCCTTTACCCAGGCTCCTACAGACGTGCTCAAATTTGTTGGTACCCCTCCACAAAAAACGAAGAATGCACAATTTTCTCTGAAATAACTTGAAACTGACAAAAGTAATTGGCATCCACCATTGTTTATTCCATATTTAATAGAAATCAGACTTTGCTTTTGATTTTTTATTCAACATAATATTGTAAATAATAAAACAAATGAAAATGGCATGGACAAAAATGATGGGACCGCTAACCTAATATTTTGTTGCACAACCTTTAGAGGCAATCACTGCAATCAAACGTTTTCTGTAGCTCTCAATGAGACTTCTGCACCTGTTAACAGGTAGTTTGGCCCACTCTTCCTGAGCAAACTGCTCCAGCTGTCTCAGATCTGATAGGTGCCTCCTCCAGACTGCAAGTTCCAGCTCTTTCCATAGATGTTCGATAGGATTCAGATCAGGACTCATAGAAGGCCACTTCAGAATAGTCCAATGTTTTGTTCGTATCCATTCTTGGGTGCTTTTAGGATTGTGGCTTGTCAATATGCATTTTAGCAAATTCCAGTCTGGCTTTTTTATGTTTCTCTTTCAAAACTGGAGTCCTCCTGGGTCTTCTTCCATGGAGCCCACTTTCGCTCAAAAAGCGACGGATGGTGCGATCAGAAACTGACGTACCTTCACCTTGGAGTTCAGCTTGTATCTCTTTGGCAGTTATCCTTGGTTCTTTTTCTACCATTCGCACTATCCTTCTGTTCAATCTGGGGTCGATTTTCCTCTTGCGGCCGCGCCCAGGGAGGTTGGCTACAGTTCCATGGACCTTAAACTTCTTAATAATATTTGCAACTGTTGTCACAGGAACATCAAGCTGCTTGGAGATGGTCTTGTAGCCTTTACCTTTACCATGCTTGTCTATTATTTTCTTTCTGATCTCCTCAGACAACTCTCTCCTTTGCTTTCTCTGGTCCATGTTCAGTGTGGTGCACACAATGATACCAAACAGCACAGTGACTACTTTTCCCCATTTAAATAGGCTGAATGACTGATTACAAGATGTGTGGTACTAATTAAAGAAACTAATTAGTTTGAAATATCACTATAATCCAGTTATTTATTATCTTTTCTAAGGGGTACCAACAAATGTGTCCAGGCCATTTTAGAATATCTTTGTAGAATAAGCAATAATTCATCTCTTTTCACAGCTTCTTTGCTTTATTCTATGACATACCAAATGCATGCAAGTATACATGATAAAATAGCTTTTAATTTCATCACTTTTCAGGAGGAATGAAGCATTATTTCAATGAGCTGTAAGGGTACCAACAAATTTGAGCACGTCTGTATTACCTGACCCATTTGTTTGGCATGTATATTAAATTACAATCTCCTAAATAACATAACAACAAGTAAATTGGCACCAGCAAATAAAAAAGAAGAAAAATATAAAACATATATTTTTAAAAGAAAATATCTATTTCAGAAAAGTACTGAATGCATTTGCCCTCATCCCATATTAACCACTAGCCCACTGACCCACACATACATCACAATTAATTGTTTTCAGTCACAAAGTAATATATAGTTTCAAGATTTAATATACAACTCAAAACTAGCTGAGGATCACAAGCCTCGAAAGGCTACTTGATGATGGAATTAACCAGCCTCCCAGTTTAAATGTTTTCTCTTGTGCCTGATGCAAACAACGGTTTTGGTTAAAACACGGTTAAATGGTTAAAACACTGTTTAAATGCATGATTGTCACATGAATGATATACTGCAAATCACCTACTCTTGATACCTGCTTATTTAGTGGACATTACAGTAGGCCTGTTAAATTATAGAGAAATGTAATTTACCAGTAAATCTGATCTTTTGAGAATGAATACAGTATTATTTATTTCAAACACAATGGTGTCAGTTTAAATTATCTAAACAGTGCTATAAGAACTTAGGCAAAAGTAGGTCACTATGACTTTCACGGCTCAAGGTCCTCCATGAGATCTGACATCCATTTGGACCCCTACCAAATGAAATATGGTGAGAATCGTTGTCTTTGCAAGCCCTACCTGTTGTTCTATAGTGGTACATACTGGTACAGAGGGAATTTGAAATTATGAATTTAAGAGTATGACACAGCTAAATGCAAGGTAGTGTTACACTTAAAATCAACCCATTGCTTGGTACCCAGTCCCAAATTGCAAACCACTGACCTACACAGAATGTCCTTACCAAGTGTGTCACAATATAAGCGGTTCTTTAAATATATGTTAAAAAAAATAAAAAATAAATAAAAGTAGTTGTAACCATATGGGTAAAAAAAACTAAAATTCTAATATGCATGCCTTTCTCCTACAAAATTATTTTGTTCTGTTTTGCATTTAAATTAGGGCTGCTCCGATTAAAAGATTAATCAAACCGATTAATCAGCTAAAGAGTTGATCGCAGATTTTTTCTTTTACAATTTAATCATTATTATTTATTTCTTCCCAGACGCCCTTATCCAGAGCGACTTACAATTGTTACAAGATATCACATTATATTACAGATATCACATTATTTTTTTTATTTTTTTTACATAGTTACCCATTTATACAGTTGAGTTTTTACTGGAGCAATCTACGTAAAGTACCTTGCTCAAGGGTACAGCAGCAGTGTCCCCTACCTGGGATTGAACCCACGACCCTCCAGTCAAGAGTCCAGAGCCCTACAAACTACTCCACACTGCTGCCCTATTTGCAGAAATTTATTTTTGTATATAAAATAAAATCAACCAATAGAAGATCTGCATTTTCTCCACGGCAGTCTAATCATAACTGAGCGGAGGTGGGACATAAATTTGCTAGGGTAGGGTGTAAGAATAGCTGAATTTCACACGCTATTGCTTATTACAGAGACCATTATTGAGAATTATATTGAAAACTTTGCAGGAATATTTCTAATTGCTTTTTACAAATTAAAAAAAAAAATCTCATAAAACAACAGAAACATTGTAGTCGATTTGGTTACGAATCAATTTTCAAGAAGAACTTTATCAGAAAAAATGGAGGTATACACCACAAATATCTAAACTGACACAGGAAGGGAAGGGATATACTTGCCACTTCCAAAATTGAAATTATTAAAGGTATCTGGTAGCTATCAATTAAAAAAAGTATACTGTTGGAACTGCAGAAAAGGCTACAGCAACCTAGGATGTCTAACAAAGTCAGCACAAAAACATGAGCGTTGCCAAAGCCACCTGCTAGCCACTGTTACACTCAAAACTTTTGGACAAACTCGGATTGATGTTCAACTGGATGAGCAGAAGCGTAGGGGTACAATACATCACAATGGGCAAGTAAGAAAAAATCGTGAGGTTCTTAAAGGTGGGTTTATTAATAATAATAATAATAATAATAATAATAATAATAATAATAATAATAATAATAATAATAATAATTATTTGTACGATTGACATTTAAAGTTTTCAGAATGATTATTATTATTATTATTATTATTACTAGAATTACAGTATTATTCAAATGTCCTCTCCTACAGTGCTTTTTGTTTAGTTTATTTATTTATTTTTTTTGGTCCTGCAGTTAAAACCTGTCAAAACCCCAGCCCCTCACAGACAATTTCCGCCTGGGGGGCTGTGCCCTTAAATAAATCACAATATCTTCCAAAGTATAGACAGCACAGGCATGGTTCAGGGCTTGAATTCAAGGTAACCCCTTGGGCATCAAGACTAAAACCTCAGGTGTGATAAAAGTCTTACTCAGTACCACACTGGAAGGAGATATCCAGAAAAAATACATAGAAAAAACAACAAACGCTTTTCATTTTTTTATGTTCTATAGTCAACTTGTAGCATATGAAAAGAGCCAGATTTTTTAAAAAATTGTAAAAATTTGGAACTGTTTGAACAAAGGGATCAAATTCTACAGGAGTTTTTACAAAGCTAAGCCCAAGGGTCCCCAAACCTCTCCAAAAATAAACATTGTGTAAATCTTTATGTCAATTGATACACTAAGTTCTAAAAGGGATGTTATCTTCTGGCACCTCACATGCTATCCATTGCCACATGCATTTGCCTTTGAAAGGCTTTTTTTTTTTTTCCCTTATCTCATTCAAGAGGTGGGCGTGTTTGTTTGCACATCGATTACTCTGTGATGGATTGGGCTACAAACAAAGTAAAAGTATGAATGGAAAGCTTGTGACCTTCCCTACAACGTGATCAGGGAGACTTTACCGTCATCAAGGTTGTAAGACCAGAGCAGCAAAACGCAAGCTAGTCGATTGCTTTTGTTTTGAATGCATGGGGGTACTAGACACATTGCGAATGGGATATCTCAGTGGTGAAATGACGGATTTGAAAAATTCCTTCGCTGTTTGACGGTAGGAAAACAACGATTTTGATATCGAGTCAGCTTTTTTTCTCTTTTGGTTTTGTAATAATATTAAAAATGAGATATGAAATATATTTTTTACGTGCAGTTCCGTGTTCCGCCCGTGGGACTAGAGGGCGTAAGAGGTTAAGAATGGAAATCTCGTGTGTGTATGGAAATGTGTTTATCAGCGTTGCCAAACAAAACGAAAATACAAAGTATTTATTTAAAAAAATACTTTTTTTTTCTAAATTATGACATGTCCTGAATTTTTGGCAGACGTGATAGGGGCATCGGAATCAGGTTTTGCAAGCTGCCCGTGACTGGCAGCTGCAGACTCGGGTTTCGGTAGTAAGCTACTGTCGGTGGATTCCGTTTTTCTTTTTGCAACCGCTACTGACATCACCCAGGTAACATTAATAATGCTGATGAGGTCATCAAAAAGAGGCGGATTTTCATTCTTGAACGACTGTATGTCCATTCATAAAGAGCTTTGCGACAGTCACCTGTTTGCTCAGATCATTTTATGAAAAGCAATACGGATGACTTTCGTTAGTTTTAAATGAAATTAGTTGTATTACAGCAGCCGGCAAGTGCTTTTATGAACAGAGCCCTAAGAGTCTTAGGTTAACCTACATGACTGTACTTCGCATAGCAATGTGTAAGTTACAATTACTGCATTTTCAGGGTGGCATCAGGTGTTAACTCTGTTGCTGCAGACACTGGTCTAATCTTTACATGTCAACATTATTCAGCTATATAAACAGAAAATAATTGCCACCATAATCTAGGGAGGGTGAATGTTCTTTTCCTGTTTACTTTTTACTCTCCCAGCTTATGTGGCTCCTGACTCTCTTATGACTGATATGCTGTAACATTGTTTTACAGACTTTTTAAAATGTATTCATTAGAAGTAGCACAATTACATTTTCTACAAATAAAATTTACTTACCAAATCAGCATGGGATTATTTTGACTTTTTTTTCTTTTTTTTAATCAGAAAGCAATCTTCTTTTCCTAAAAAACAGAAGGAATGGGATTCATATTAATAAGACATTTCCTGCCAAAGTAGCATGATATTCTAGTAAGAAATCAAACCCAGAGACATATTTTAATACAGTATAAAGGCAGCTATGACACTTCTTTTTAGACTGTACAAAAGTTTAGCAGATGCAGCTACTTCAGTTGTATTGTGCCAAGCAAAACACAAACATAAAATTCCAGTACCTTCAAATGCCCAGCTATAATAAGACCTGGACTCATAACACAAATGAACTCTTTCCAGAACATCTCATGTTTCACTGAATTTTAGTTGGGGACTGAAAAAAAAATCCTTCAAATACCACACTCAAAAACTAAACAAACTTAGAGGAGACGATACCATGTTGTTAATAAATGCTAAGGCCTTGCTCTGAGTGTTATCAAAACAGAGACTCAAGCTTAAAAGGGTTTACTGAAACTGCACTCTAAGCTTGCTTATTTTAAAAGAAATCTGTCCAACCAAGTACTAATAAAATAACAATAGAGTTGCAGTATGTACATTTGGAATTTAAATGCAGTGCACAAAATAAGCATGCACATACTGTTAAATAAAAATGCAGCAGTATTTTACTGTTTGTCTAAGGCATTTAGATAAAGTGTGCTTAATACAATTTTACTACAATATGGTCAAACTGTTTACAACATGGTATACATGACAGAAAACTGGTTTCCAAAAGACTAATGGACCTAACTTGATTGTCTGCATTTCTCCTTAACCACGCTATTCTCCAAAACTGTCCTAGTAGGTCAGCAAGTTAAAGATCAATAGACTGTACATTACTGCAAATCCTACAAAACTGAAGGCTCACTTTGTTGCTGTGACATTAGACATTGCAGTGTTGGAAAACAGAAGTGGGCTGCAAATACTATATTTTTGGCCAGCTTTCACGGACACTTCCTATATTATAATAAGTGTTCCCAACTGGAGTGTTCCACAGTGTTGTGTGGAAACAGGAGTTTCATTTAGTATTTTCTGGCTCTAATCTCCAGTATAAACCATGAATATGGTTAATATCAGGCTTGCATCCATTGCCATTTGATTCCCATTCATCATTCAAGTATTCTGTAGCACTAACACTCTGATTATACTTCCAAAATATGCAATACTTGACACAGCACTGGGTACCATGAATGAAAGTACACTCAATGTCAGTCCTCAAAGAGATACTTGAATGGTGTATTGCTGCCCTTCCTAGCCTTTCAATAGTAAATTAAATTGTTTTAATAAACACACACTGAATAAATGTGTTAAATTAAAAACGTATGTGACTAAGGGCAAAATGGTTGTCCTAGATTTGTAACAGGCATACCTTTTATTCATTAAACTTTTATTATGTGTGCGGGGGTGTGTGAAGATGTATATAGGTGACATATACTATGATCCGCTCATTCTGGGTGGCAATAAGTGTGTAAAACTGAATAGTCAGAATTTCCACTCATTGCCACCACATAAATAAAGCACCATCCAGTTCATAAAACTCCCTGCTTTCTGCGTTTTTGCCACAAACTTCAAACACGTTCTTCTTAGTTTAAAAAAAGAAAATGGTTGGAAAAATAAATATTAACACCCTTTAATGTGTTTAAACTGTTTGCTTGTTTTTTTTTAATACACATATTTATGTCAATATTTTGAGAGCACTTTCCTTACTAAACAAATCCACTATCTCCTCTTAAACACTGTATCAGTGCAAACTATCACAACAAACTATATAATAGCATTGTGTGTTTAAATGTAATTTAAATATTAAACAAAACCAAAAAAGGCCCACACTGTTAAAGCTTCTAAACTTGGAATTTATTGGATTGAATTCAACTGGTGTCAGATCTAAATTATTATTATTATTATTATTTATTTCTTAGCAGACGCCCTTATCCAGGGCGACTTACAATTGTTACAAGATATCACATTATTTCACATTATACAGATATCACATTATTTTTACATACAATTACCCATTTATACAGTTGGGTTTTTACTGGAGCAATCTTGGTAAAGTACCTTGCTCAAGGGTACAACAGCAGTGTCCCCCACTGGGGATTGAACCCACAACCCTCCGGTCAAGAGTCCAGAGCCCTAACCACTACTCCACACTGCTGCCCCCAAAATGCCTTCCAAAACCTGCTATCCCACCTAAAAGTTTATAGATTTAGGTACTGAATTAAAAAAAGCACGACAAAAGCATCTCTAATCGCTGTACAACTAATATCCTAAGCACCCTCCATAAATAAAATGTGATACTGCTTGTTGAAACCAAGTGATGGTTGCTCACATTTTTTGAAATTATCATGGATTATATAGGTAGTGTAAATAGGGTTTTTCATAGCTTTGAACAGCCTGAAATTACACCTACATCTTTTTATCTCATCACTGTTCTCAAATTATAGCCTATACAATAACCTATTCTCTATTTGACTTTCTCTCTTCTCCTTCTCCTCTCCTCCAGCCAGTGCTCTAGCGATTCCAGATGAGTGGAAAATGCTTATTGAGCCTCTTGTACAATATCTGTTTTCTCTCCCCTATACAGCTTTAAGATTTAATTTAACCACAGATTGTTGGTCCATGCATTCGGAATATAATCTTTGCGCCTTTCTAGCATCTTTTAGTATTTAATAGAAGCCATTTGAGGATTTTTCTTTCAATTACCATATTACTTTGAATTACTGCCGCCCTTGAATAAGCGCCGCACTCAGAGATCACATTTGTAACAGACGCCGCCCTTGAATAAACGCTGCTCTCAGTAATGAAACATGTACATTTTTTTCCCTACCCCAGCTCAAATAAATACCGCATTTAATAAATAAATGCATACAAAACACAGTATGGCAAAACATTACAAATAAAAACAAAATTAATTGAATAAACTTGAATAAAATGTATTTAATTCAGAGTAATACAGTATTTTACATTTGGGAAGTTCCTGAAACAACTCTTTACAGCTTTCTAACCTCACTGTCTGACAAAAGCATCTCCATGTCCTCGATTTGGTTTTCACAGAAACATGCTTATAAACATGCACAATTAAAATACATTTTTAAAAAAGGTATAATTACAAAGTAATGTTAAACCAACAAAACATTTTGAACCAGAGACTTTTTTCACAAAGTACTTTAACTAATTTCATTAGGAATAATTTTAGCTTCATATGAAATATGTGTGTACAACAGAACAAATGTTTTGTGTTCAATCTCATTTTACCGCAGTGTTGAACATCTCAATTCCCTGCATGGCAGCTTGGGTAATCTTGTGAACGTTTCTGTGATTTTTTTTTTATTCAAATACATACGCATTCATGCTAAACTACCCCTATGGACTGTAAAAAAACAACAACATGTTGTATTTTTCAAGAGAAATAAAAATATTTTAACCCTTTAGTGCAATACACCGTAGCAAAACACAGTACAGTCATATTAAAGCAGCAGTAAGAGATGAACAAAAAAAATCATTGTAAAGAACATGCATAGATTAATAAGCAAGGTAATGAACACAAAACCACAGTGCAGGTCAATTCCACAGTAATTGACATACAGGCATGATCTAGAGCAAAACTTGATTTAATCTCTTGTTGAACAACCAACTGTTGCCTCAAACTATTCCAATGCTGACAGCACATGAAGACTGAGTAGATTAGAAAGGCAATGACGTGCTTTTCAGTGATGTGTAATAGTAGATTCCCTGCGAAATATGAAAAAACCAAAGACGCTGTGATGTATCCGCATTAGAGGCTTTCGAGCTCTCAAAATAGTCATTTTAAACACAGTACATTTTTTTCATTAATACTGTTTATCCTTATAGGATCATCTGCAGAAGGTTGGAAGATTGATAAACATAGAACAACAACACCTGTTTAATACAAGATTAAATTCCAGTTAATTTCAGTGGTAGCTTGGTACAGGTACACTTATCTCTACCACAAAAGGTTGTGATATACCTCTTTTAAAGTGCAGTATCTGTATTATGATTACAATGCAGAAAATATTAATTACAATTTACCTGTCCAGAGAATTTGTACTGTATATATATATATATATATATATATATATATATATATATATATATATATATATATATATATATATATAGTTTTTAAATGTTTTTGATGCTACTTCACATCTCTGCATACTTGAAAAACTGACAATAACTACATTTAATCATGCAATGAGAACAAGTGAAGACATTTCTGTTTAGAAATTGTACATATTTTGTTAACGAACATGGCTGTTCAGCTCATGGCAGTTGTCCAATTAGCCAATTATTCCTGGTGACTGAGTAACTGAACCAAGTTAAATAAACCAACAGCAAATCAGATTTACCAAAACAGTTCACTGTTCGCATTGTACATTTTTTTAATTGTGTTCAGTAACTGGACAGATGGTCATGGACAGTAACAATGTTAGCAGAGTTATGATTAGGGTTTGAACTTTAGGGTTTTATTTTCCAAATCTCTACCTCCCTTTAAATGTTAATTGGGAGTTGTTAATCTGTCTCTGCAGCCTAATAAAGAGACAACTGCTAATTAAGACTGGGTTTAAGATTTTTTTTTTTTTTACCAATCAATATTTTTAAATGATGGACTTGCTATCAGTGTACACTCCCTACTCAGTATTTTATGCTGAAAAGAAAATCTTTCAGGACAACTCTGTTAAACCACGGAAAATAACAAAAGCACGATAAACAAGTCGACTGCAAGAATGAAATGCAATTAGGATCAGCGATGAGCAATTAACGTAATTGTTACTTATGTTTGAAATATAAATTATGCGAAACAGAATCAGGCTCAGTCAAGCAAGATATAAAGGCAAAAAACACGTGTCATTGTTTTGTCAGGAACAGCTTTTTCAGTTTAATTAGGAAATAGACGGCTCAAAATGTTTAAAAAATATTACTTGACTTTAATCTGAAAAAAATACATTTTAAATATTTTTGTTTGAATTTGCTGTTGGTAATTTCAGAAGAATGTGTACTTGAAAAAGTATTAGGATATTTAATTAATAATTAATTACTTACCAAACAATGTAAGACTAAAACCACATCACAAATTGTAGTCTCCCTCTGAAATAAAAATGGAAACACCTGCTTTAAAATAGAATACAGTAATACATAAACTATAAATATTTGCTTTCTTCTCTCTGAAACAATATTTAAACATTGCAGTCATCTCGTGTATACTTGTCCTTGCACTAACAGGTTGCCTACTTACTTTACCACTAAAGACCTTGTTCTGTATGCTTCAATCTTATAAACTGGCTGTTATTATTTCTCGAATTTAGTTCCATAGACACGAGGTTCATTGCAGAAGGTACCACACCACTGTATTGCAGTTGCAAAGTGAACATAAGTTGTAAATATTTTAAAATTGGATTAAATGACGTTTTCTAAACATTTGACCACTGCACTCAAAGGTCTGTGTCATTACGGACAATACATATTGTGAACATAGTGTACATAGTGTAAACTGTAAACTGTAGCTATGCAGTAATAGTAAACTGTATTTATGAATACAGGCCTGCAGCTGGGTGAAACTATACAGCACGAATATATTTAGAGATCAGTGTTTATCTGGTGCAGAAATATACATGGTGTTCATAGTACCGCCACTATGTCAGTATAACGTAATAAAACACTGAGGTGCCATCGTGAACACCACCGACCGAATAAGGAAAAACATCTCATCTAATTCATAATAATCCACTTGGCAGCTAAACCTAAGGAAATCCCAAAGACCTGTGATTGCAGACCCACTTATGTAACTGTCAGAGCAGGATTGCCAAAGTCGGAGCAACCTGAGATAGAAAATATATATTGTGTTTATTTCAAACATTGGTTTCCTTTTAAATAATAGCAAATAAAGCGCGTTTCTCCTTCATACCATCCCTACATTGAACATCCTATTTACTGAATGAGTTTATTTTACTTAGTACAATGTTATTCATATCCACACTGGCACTACAAAAAACAATAGCTTATCCTATATTATTATTATTATTATTATTATTATTATTATTATTATTATTATTATTATTATTATTATTATTATTATTATTATTACCGCACAATGCATGCAAATACGACTAGAAAACAATTAAGAAAAACCAGGCTACCCATTCCCTACCAGCCACTTACAAAATCATCTGCCGTTTGGATTCTCACTGCTCCGACTGAGGGTCTCCGGGCTTTTTTCTTTCAATCACCAAACATAATTTTGCTTTGTATTGCCCCTTTTCTTTTTTATTGGTCAACAGTGAGTAACCCAACAAAAGACGCGGTAGACAGACCGCACAGTACAGGGCTGCAGCAGCAGACACCCTTCGTAAAAAGGCGGATTCAATCCAGTGTACAATATAATAATGGTTGCTGTGGCAGCGCTGGGGACTTTCTCTATTTTGATTCCTGCTGATCTGCTTTCGCTTTATCCCTCCCAACGTTTCTGCTTCTTTCTTCAGTGGTTCTGCTTCTGTCTCCAGTGGAGGAGCGAAAGCACACACTGCTTATGAATGGCAGATAGTCAACAAAAGTGGTTTCAGGTCCCTTCCGTATTGCAGTAAATACAGCGTGTGTTTTGTGTAGATGTTAGCACTGCACTTGTGTGACTTCAGTCGCTCTAATATTAATGCACAGTATGAGACTGTATTGGCGCGTGTGCAGGTAATGCATGATGTATTTCCCAAGAACTAGTTCTTTTTTTTTTAGTGGAAAATGAACGCATGCATATTACCCTAGCACAAGCAGAACATTTTGCTACTGCTGTACAAGAGCAAACTCTTATTCGATATAAACTTTTTAAAAATATATATTATACACACTGTACATGTGTAAACACAAACACAATTGAAAAGTATTCTTATTCTTATCTCTTTGGTGATTTTTGTATTTCCCATCGCGGGACCTAAGGTCTTAATATTAAAAGTAAATGTGTTAGTTTAAATGTAAACTGTCGCTACTTTATTACGTTTGCTTAGAAATAATATAGGGACAAGTGCATATATGATATCATATTCTGTTAATTCTATTCTTTCGTTATGTTTTTTTCAGCAAAATGGTAATCCTACTCTTCATGTATTATTTAAAACATTAGTTAGGCAGTGCATACAATAAAACTGCCATTTTGCATGTAATAAATCAGGGGTGGGGGAAGGGGTAGAATTCAACGTGATTGCTGTCTCTTAAATCGTGGACGGACAGCAGCTTCATACCTGTACGCTATTCTAGCAATGGTAATTGGCGCGTGATCATCCTTACTTTGCATCTGCGTGTGTTTCTAAAAAATACGTTGTAATTAGTCACACACTCTGGGCTACCAGTTAGTCAAGGTGACACCTCCTGAGGAAAAACCTGCGTCAAGTGCCTTACATTAATGTACATGGGACTGACGTTTTCACACCGGGTTCATGCTAGAAGATACAGTATAATTAATTCAAGAAGCAGAACCATAATTCTACTGTAATCTAATACTTGCAATGCAGCATGACTATTGGGTAATATGTGGTCACTGTACTTATGTAAAGTGTTCAAACCATTTCCTTTGAAAGCTTTAACATATTAAGCAATCATCAATAGCTTATTTTTTAAAATATCTTATTAAACAGTTTAAACAGTATTGGTTTAAGAACCTCTTCACTGTGCTTTGGAGGTTGACACCAGGCCACGGGGAGCAGCGAGGGCCTCACAGAATAGTCCTGTTTTTTCCAGGATAGCATTCTTCTTTTTTGTATATTTACAATTTATTTACAGTGGAGTTGTATCCCAACACGGACACGGTCATGCCATTTCATAATAATGACCTAATTACTATATTGCATCCTGTTTTTATTTGTATTTTTGAGAGAATTACATGAGTCTTTATAAATAACACATTTTTTTCAAGTCCTCCAACACATAGTTTAGAGAGAATGTTTGGTGATAAAACATGACATATTCTTATATAATCTTAGCCACCTTTGATTGGAAGATTATAGGAGCAACACTTTCATTTTATCATTTAATTTGATCAGTTTCCTTTGATTGTTAACTTCAAAACAGCAAGCATCTGGGTTGAAGGAGACTACTTTCTGATCCTAAATATGTTTATGATGCATGAAAGAATGGGCTTAATGGTTATCAAAGTGATTGAAAATAACATGTGGGACAGGAAGTAGCATGCGTATCCTTGTAAATGAACACAAAAAGGGTTTTCAATACTGGTATAGCTATCAATATCCTACCAAATACATTTATTACAATAAATATTAAGGTATTAAACCACTTACTGTGGATGTGTGCAGTCTTATTATGACTAATGTTTTTGACTGTTAAACTGATAATCTTAAAGTAGTTTCTTTGGCACAGAAACGCTCTTCATTATGACAGGGTGAAAACTATTCCCAAAACATTTTTTTTTCTTTTTTAGCAAAAAATGTCAAGCAAGATTTGTTATGTAACCAACATTTAGCAACTATATGCTGGTCTGCCCCGATGTGACTATGAAATCATGCTGCAGTTTGCTATTTTCCTGATTCACAATCTCTCATTGACATGGAGCACATATTGCATGTGTTTTATCTCTCAGTGGGAAAGGCAGCTGAGGTCAGAACTTACACGTGATGCAATGCATCCATCCTTATTTGACAGTCCTTCATTAAAGCACTGTGTATTGTTATTAAAAGTGTGTCCTCGGCTCAAATACATTAGAGCCATGCTCTAGTGTACAAAAGGAGACACCTCTAGTATTTGAGTCAACTCACTGTCACTGTTTTTTAATTCTGCTGAACCACGTTTCTGGACACTACAGTGTAGGTGTGAAAGAGTGGCGTCGTTGACAAGGCTGGTTACTGGTAGGAGGGAGACTCGGAGACAGAGCTGCAGTTAAAGCACACATTTATCTACACAAACTGAACAAAAAACACTGGAACAAATAAACAAGGTACATGGGCCCAAAATAAAAGGTTTAAACAAAACACCACACATACTTAAACAAAGCACACCTGCGCAGTCGCCTTCACCAAAACACCTACAAACTCCTCTCAAACAAAGCATCATGCTCCCTTTATATACCATGTGGCTGGGACTTGATTGATGATCAGTTATTCAATTAAGATCCAGCCACATTCCATATGTGGATTTGGCAGAGATGGAATTAATCCCACCTGTGCCAAACTCAAAATAATTCATCTTTTTTTTTTTTTTTTTTTTTTTTTACAATATATATACACAGGCTATATTTTAACACACATAGCAGAAGGAATATGAATAAATTCTATCTGATAACATTCATATAAATGTATCGTGATATGCTTAAAAAAAATTGCTAGGGAAGCAAAATCAAACAAAGATTGATTACATGTATGGGCTGTGAATAGCAGGGCACACACAGAAGAAATGGCAGCTGTTGCAACTTACCCATGTTAAAACCAGTCCTGAACTGAATAATAAAGAGTTGTGTGTACCTTAGGCATGTAATAACTCACTGTTTTTTGGTCTTACATACTCTTATATAGATGTATCATTGTAATGTCGAGGGACCCGGAGTTGTAAAGAAACACACGTACACCTTGGTGAGTTATCAGTCAGCTTGCATTTGTTCTTGCTGCTTCTGTTACACACGTTGAACTAACTCCCACTTCCTATATAGGCTAACCTTTGACTCTCCCTGGCGGTCTGTCTGTGTATTCTACAAACTCTGGACTGTACAGTAACCAGTGGAACAGAGCTACTACACTACAATCATGTAATTAACTAAGACACTGGCCATTTTTATAACCAAACATTTTTGGTATATGCTAACATTTTTGATTTTCTCATTTTTTAGTAGGGTATACTTACCAAACTTTAAACATGGTCAGTATACTTATATTAATAAATAATGTACATGGTTCCAAATATAAAAAGCACAATTAACAACTACAGTTTTATAAAACCACATGACACATTCCAGTTGTGAATGAAAGCACTGGTATGAAATCTTTGTTTTTCTGTTCCCTACATCTGCCAACAGTTTCTTGTCCTTAGACTTCATACTGTATACTGTAAGTAGGTCAAATCATGACTAGATATGATCCCGACTCTACCCAGCTCAGCATGGGATCATAAAGGTTGCAAATCAGCATGGTATATTGTGTGTGCAACACGCAGCATAAATTAAATAGGCTCTCCTAAGTAATACAATTTTGTGATGTTTACATATTAAAAATAAGGCCAACAATGGAATTAAAAAACTCAAAATAGTGCACAAAATACACTCACATCCTCTGTTAAAGATGTTGCTTTTCACAAACAGCCCTCGTTTGAATGAGACAAATATAGCAGTATTTTCATCTGCCACTGTTCAGTGTGGGCTTAATGCCCTTAAACTGATGTATAAATGCAGCTTTTCAGTCTAACACTGGTTGTCCTCAAAATCAAAAATATTTTAATATTTTTGTAATTTACATGTAATGGAATAATGAAGCTGGAATAATGTCTGGGGCATTTAGTTGTGTTTGAGTAAGGTGGGTGCAGATCAATATTTATTCTTAGTTCCAATACAGTAGTTTTTTTTTTTTTTATTAAAATAGCTTAATCAACAGGACTTCAAATACAAGTCACATGCTCCTACATACATGAGAACAACAAGGCATTAGAGAAATTATTTTCTAATGTTATAAACTATGTGGAAAAATAACTTCTTCTTGCCTCTAAGTTATTTCTTGGAAGTTTTATATACAATTTATTCACCTCGAAAAAATGTCCTGTGCTTTTGCACTTGCTTCAAAATATGACTTATAGTGTAGCTTATGTGTAAGCTACTGTATGTTAACTAGTTATGTGATTCTCTATAATATTAAAATTAAACATCAGGTTGAGCGTCTTAATGACTGGGCTTTGAACAAGGTCTGTGGTGATGATGTTTTTTTTTAACCATTGGCTCAGTTAAACCTTATTCCCCTTAGATGCAATTCAAGTGTTCCTACTGATTCTGTGATTATAGAGAGGTATCAAATATTTACAAATAACTTATTAAAGACTTCATATGTCAATAGTGACCTTGTCATTCATTGGATTAAAACTTGAATGCCTTAAAAAATGAAAAGACCACAATTCAAATGGGATTGGATTGAAGGTTCGATGAAAGAATGTGTTGCCTTTGTGAACATGGGCTTGGCAAAGAGTTATGGATGGAAACCATGAGATTGTTTGTTGTGCTATTAATCCAGTTCTTATATACTGCTGTGCATCTATAGAATTAGTAGGCCTAACTAAGGCAGGGGCATGATCTGTTGAAATCCAGTATTCAGTTGTATTAGACTGTTAGAGCTTACTGTATTTGGTACAATCTGGAATAGGCTAAAATATACAAAAGAAGAAACACCTATTTAATTTGCTGTAAACACTTAGGCCTGTTTATTACTGCATTTTATTATAAAATAGACTGCCATGTTTGTTTTTTTTAATTAAAGAATAGTTGTTTTTCAACTGGGAGCAACCTAGGTATTGTGAATGATAAAACACCTGATAAAATAAATAAATAAATAAATAAATAAATAAATAAATAAATAAAGATAACTGAAAATATTAAAAACATAAAAAAGAATAAAGACTGAAACTTAGGAATCCTGTCATATTACAAAATACTGAAATGTATAAATGAGGGGCAGGAGTAGTGTTTGTGCCCTGGCTGTGTAGCAATTCAAGACTTCCACAGATCAGCGCAGACCATAAGCTACTATAGCTCACCCATCGGTTACAAAACAGGCATCATTAAGGATTGTTGGATACCTCAACCATTTGTTACTTATCTGTGACTATTACATTATTGAATTCAAGAATTTGGTACAGATTGTAATGGCAGATTCCTGTGTATAAGAACACAGCCACTGAATAATGTTTAGCCAAATTAAACTTGGAACTTTAAACTTCTGTTATTTAGTAAGAGACAAATTGTAATTACAAATAATTAGGTAAAGAAAATAGGATATGAATGAGGTTGAATACATGAATCAATTATACATATTTTTTGTCTCATTAGCAGTACCTCTCATTAGCATCATTGTATTGGTTTTCCACATCAAAAACACTTGTTAAAAGGTACAGTTTGTCATATCTTAAATTTTTTATTGAATAGGGCCAGTTCCTGCAATACCATCTGAATCAAACATGATCTTATCATCCCCATGGCCAATGTAAGGCAACACTGCAAGTGGATATTGGAAATGTTGTAGCACAAACCTAGTGAAATTCACATACAATATGTACTGCAGTCCATATATTTTTGTTTAATTTACATGGGCTAGTGTTACAGTGTATGATGTTAATCAGAAAGGTTTCTATTTCCACTGAATCAGATAAACCAGATAATACAATTTATATGAATTTGCTACACCTGCTATTCCTGTTTAAGCTTTCACTTGGTCTGGAGGTGATGCAACTGCCATTGCTATTTCAGCTTTGACATATTTCTCCTGAGTGTCGCTGTGAAAGTGCCGTTACCGTGAACCACTTAATCTCCAAAACCGAAGAAAGGGAAATTATTAATAACCCGAAGTGGGCTTTATCGCCTGGTAAGGACCACCTTGTGCTGTTAAATGTCTGAGCCTAAGGCAAAGGCATTTAACATAACAAGAAGGGCCTTATCAGACAGTAAAGCCCTCTTCTGAGTGTTCTATTGCTATTAGAAAATGTATATGTTAAAAAAATAACATTTAAAGTTTTTCTGTTTTTTTTTTTTGTGATTTTATGCAGCACTAGTTTTTGTTGCTAATGAATACAAACAAGTAATGCAGTTTGCTCAGAATTCCATTCATAGTCTCTCCTGTTCTCTCTCTACACCTGCTCCCTGGGCACCCTCATCGCATCCTATGGTTTCTCATACCATTTCTATGCTGATGATGCTCAGATTTTCCTCTCCTCCCCCCCCCCCCCCCCCCCCAACTCCACCATCCCCTCCTGTATCTCTACCTGTCTGTCTGCTATCTCCTCCTGGATGCACTCGCATCACCTCAAACACAACCTCTCTAAATCTGACCTCCTTTTCTTTCCCTCCTCCTCCTCCTCTGATCTCTATCTCCATTCCTCTGGAATCTACCACATTCTCTCCCTCCTCCTCAGCTAAGAACCTCGGAGTCACCCTGGACCCCTGCCTCTCTTATTCCCAGCACATCTCCACTCTGGCACGCACTTGCCGATTCTTCCTGAGCAACATCCGAAGAATCCGACCCTTCCTCACCAACTATGCTACCCAGCTCCTGGTCCAGGCCCTGGTACTCTCCCGCCTAGACTACTGCAACTCCCTCCTGGCTGGCCTCCCTGCGTCCGCCACCCGTCCGCTCCAGCTCATCCAGAACTCTGCTGCCCGCCTGGTGTTCTCTCTGCCTCGCTTCACCCACGCTACTCCACTACTCCGCTCGCTCCACTGGCTCCCGATCACCGTTCGCATCCAGTTCAAGACTCTTGTACTAGCCTACAGATGCCCTGACCAGACTGCACCCAGCTACCTCCAGACCCTCATCTCTCCCTACACCCCCACTCAACCTCTCCGCTCCGCCTGCACTAGAAGACTAGCTCTACCTCCGCTACGCTCCCCTGCCTCCAGAGCCCGCTCCTTCTCCACCCTTGCTCCGTAGTGGTGGAATGACCTTCCTACAGATGTCAGGAATGCCCAGTCCCTGACCACATTCCGGTGCCTCCTTAAGACTCACCTCTTCAAACAGCACCTGTAGAACTCCGCTGTTTGTATCCTGGGACACTATCACCCTTCATGTAAATGTGCTTTATTTTGCTCTTATCTGCCCCCTATTTACTGCATTTAATCCTGTACTTCAGAATACTGTAATCTGCCAAGTGTTTAACCTGTAGTACTTTGTATTTAATCATATCCTGATGTAACTATCACTATTTAATCATATCCTGATGTCACTATCACTATTATCTGCTGTATTATTGAATTGTGGTTTGTCACACTTGTACTTTGCTTGAACAAAAGTTATTGTATTTCTTGCTCTTATTGTATTACTTGTATTGTAACACTTGAAATGTATTTGCTTACGATTGTAAGTCGCCCTGGATAAGGGCGTCTGCTAAGAAATAAATAATAATAATAATAATTAAATATCCCAGTGGTGGACTATGTCGAATCCTGGCTATTTCGAATAGCGTAAATAAAAACACAACACTAAAACAATATCTTCTACTTTCATAGAGCTGTTCTTCAGTTCAAGTACCTTGTACACAAAAGCGAACATTGTTTGTGAACCGTTTGTAAAACATGTAAATAAATAAAAGTACTGGTAACTTTTGTATTTTTTAATTAGGATTTGAGTGCAGGTTCGTGTATTTGTGTAAGTTTACAGTATTTAATCTATTGCTATGTCTTCAAATGTATTTGCGAAATACATTTTTTAAAAAGTTACTAATTAAAAATATTTAGTAGTTTATACGTGTTAATGCTTATCGTGCTATTTGTTCAGTAACTTGTTCACAGTGTTTAAAGTTTTTTCAAAGCCTGCTTCCTGGCTTTGTTGGAGAAGAGAGAACCGTCATTCAAACCGGAGACTAGTTTCAATTGTGGTTACTGTAGTGCCACTGACAGCAAACAGTATTTTGGGGTTTTTTTAAACATTTTTTGCTATACAAAATTTAAATAGAGAGATTAAAAGTATAGGACAGCAAGGAAGCATCAGAGAGCATGTACTGGAACAGAGATTGTCTTTCATCAAGCAGAAAAAAGGTAAAATACATTAATACTGTATTTACATATTTTCCGGAAGATTGATTTGGAACAATGATTAAACATAGTTTGAACGCTGTATTGATGACTGTACTTTTTTCAACTGCACAAACTCATCACATACAGTGGAGGAACTATATTATTGTTTTCCACACACTCCATTAGCAAATTTGGAAATCAGCTCTAAAATTCCCCAAGAAATCCTGTTTGGAACAGATCCAATTTTTTCATCATCACTGTGAAACGAGAGACCTCTTTCAACAAGAAATTTGATTACCTCCACAACTGGCCTTAGCACCTCTCATCAGTACTGTTTCTCACTTTGAAACTGAAATGAAAGCACAGTATCAATACACTGACACTGATGCTCACGGCAGATCGGTGGTGAATGCTATTCTCTGTAATCTGAAAAGTAGAATGGGCCCAATCACTGAATCCATCGCAAAAGGCATCCTTCTTGTCTGAAAAAGTTTGCACGAAACAGAATGCAGCACCATTTGAAGGCGAATACAATAGCCATCCCCTCTTAACTGTTTCGCCATTGACTATAAAAATGTCTTTGCACACATAACGACAGTAAGACTGACCAACCATGCGTTTGTACTGCCGTTCAGATGATTTGAAATCCGCATTGTGATTCTGCAAAGGGAAGGGCCCTTATCAATCCAGTAGTTTGGGTGTTTTAATCATACCTTCCATTCAGCTGTATCCTTCGATAAAGATGGTTGTGAAAGAACATTGTGTGCATTAGGATGACCTCTCCCCATTTCAGCCTCAGAAATTAGCTAGGAGTCCTCTTCAGCTTGTTCTGGTTCAGACTGTACAAGGCCTTCAACAGCACAGCCTGTACTTGACTTTACCCTTTTGCAGGGTCAGTTACACCCCAGGGAATTATGCACAGAAAAAATCAAAATTATTCAAGAATGTACAAAGTAACGAAACTATTGTGCAGTTGTATTGGGTTATTCTCTCATACTGGATATCAAAATACTAGTAGAAAACAATGGATTTTCTTTTAACATAAAGTCTTTCTAAATTCCAAGATTGAAATAAAGGAACACCAGCTCTTTCAGTTTGTCTTCCGAAAGGGAATGCCTTGGACAGGACAAGATTATACAGCGAGTTGCAGCTGTATTTATTGTATTTATGTATCTGAAAGCTAATGTTTTCAAATTAGGAAGATTGTCAGCTGTCTATGTCAATCTCCCTGGCGGTAGAGCGCTCTGGATCGCATTGGTGCCACCTTCACAGTGTGCAAAGCAAAGCAAAGCAAATATTTTATTGTATTTTCATCGTGAGACCTTTGTCGTTGGATTTTCTGGCAAAATCGATCAATGTTCACTTGACCCTCAGTGTGATCCAACATTTTTCCCTGTCCTTTTCTGTTAACAACGATATTATTTAATATTACGCAGCTCTGCGTTTTATGCATAAAGTTACGCAGACGCGTAATTGCATAATTCCCTGGGGTGTAGTCAGACTTAATGTGATATATTCTAGGATTGTCTGCATCGTTTCAGTCTGAGGCTGTGATTGTATGTGTGTGAGCAAGCTACAGTCACAGCTTGCTCGAGAGCTGTAGTTTGTGTGTGAGGAGACAGGTGGTGTCATATTTCAATTGCCTGCTAGTCAAGTTAAGGCAGTGAGAGTTTTGAATTGTGTTTTGTTCTTAGAGACTAAGAGATTTACTTTCTGACTTTTCTGATTTCTGTTTATTATTTGTGTACTTAATAAAATACTACTATTGATTAAACATTCCTTGTGTCTGTGCGTGAATGTCTGTTCATAGAAAATCCTCGATCTTTGTAACACGTCAATTAAATATTGTTAGTAAGAAAACTAATCAACCCAGATAAACATTAAATTATCAATTATTGAATTGTTCCTACAGTTCCCTTTACACAGCAACCTCACAGGTTGGGATGGAGATTTATAACCACGATTCATTCTTTCTCTGTCACAGTGCCTTACATTTTTTTGTGCTACTTACATGCTGAGTTGTAATGGCTCGAGTCAGTAATACGACTAGCATCAGACTTGAGTCTCAATTTTCGGTTTGTTATGAAATGACTCGACTTGACTCAAGTACCTGCAAGAAAAGAATCGACTTAACTCAAGTCCCTGCTCAAAAGACTTGATCCGTCCCAGCCCAAAAGTCAACCTGACTCGAGTCTTTATGATAAAATAAATTACACAATCAGTTTCGTTTTCAATATTGTGAATGATAAAACACCTGATTAAAAAAATAAATAAATAAATAAAGATAATTGAAAATATTAAAAACATAAAAAAGAATAAAGACTGAAACTTAGAAACCCTGTCATATTACAAAATACTGAAATGTATAAATGAGGGGCAGGAGTAGTGTTTGTGCCCTGGCTGTGTAGAAATTCAAAATTTCCACAGATCAGCGCAGACCATTAGCTACTATAGCTCACCCATCGGTTACAAAACAGACATCATTAAGGATTGTTGGATACCTCAACCATTTGTTACTTATCTGTGACTATTACATTATTGAATTCAAGAATTTGGTACAGATTTTAATGGCAGATTCTTGTGTCTAAGAACCTGTCACAGCCACTGAATAATGTCAGACTTGAGTCTCAATTTTCGGTTTGTTATGAAATGACTCAACTTGACTCAAGTACCTGCAAGAAGAGAATTGACTTGACTCAAGTCCCTGCTCAAAAGACTTGACGTGTCCCGACCCAAAAGTCGACTTGACTCGAGTCATAGTCTTTATGATAAAATAAATTACACAATCAGTTTCGTTTTCAATAACCGCAGCCCTTCTTCTGATGTGTACAAGCCCTGCCATTATAGAAATAATTTTGAATGCAGAATATTAAAATCAGGATGTTCAAGCAGGCTGTTTATTTGTTTATATGAAAACAAATGATATGAGTGAATGCATTTGAGATTTAGCTGGAATTTTTTGTTAAATAATAATAAGAAGAATTGTTTAACTAGAGCATTACACAATGATGATTGTTTTAAGTATTGTGAGTGCACTTAAGAGGAGAATATTGTAAGCAATGATTGTGTTACACAAATAATAACCTGAAAAATTGGTGAACCCAGTGAGTAATAAAAGGCAAGAAACATCTCAACACCACATTACCCTGCTTATTAATTTTATAATTATTAATTTATTTACTGTCCCTTTTCAGGCGTACAACATTTTCTGGAGGCCCTGCTGGGAGGAGTGTCTTGAAATTGCTTTTATAAAATAAAGTTAACTCAATGAAACACTCATCCCTTATAAAACCCAGCGAGAAGTAATGGAGACGGCTAGTGCAGAAGATCCAAGAGCTGAAGAGAGAGTGCATGCAAGTTGAGAGAACACAGAAACTCAAACTGCAGCAAAGATCAAGTTGGTAAGTGGAACCTTGATAAGCATTTCTGTACTCCATTACTGTCAATATGGAGAACCTACAACTCAAAGTTGAGGGAGCTTTATATAGACTTCCTGAAGAAAACCTTGCCAGCCTTAGTGATTTTCTTCATGTCTATGGATCTGGTCAACAAAGTATAACTGGGAAAAGCAGAATGTCATTAATTAAGCACATACTAAGATACTTGGACCAATATGAGGTGGGGGAGCTAGAGGACAGTGGCATGGCTGAATTGTTAGTAGTAAGAGATGAAATTGAAAGCTTGTAAAGAAATAAAGAGATAGAGCAGGAAGTAGCTAAGAGCCAGCATGAACAGAATAATAAGTTGCAGGCAGAATTAAACGAGTTACACTGTAGAATGAAAGAAGAAAGAAATGAACGAGTGCCTGCATGACCTGATTGTCTGTGGGTGGATGGAAAAGTCAAAATCTCAAAGATGGAAGTATGCGGCTATGCACTGATTACAGAGACATGAACAGAAAAACAGTTCCTGACAGCCAGCGCATCCCTCAAGTACAAGACATCCTGGACAATCTAGGCGGCAACACCTGGTTTTCACTATTGGACCAAGGCAAGGCATACCACCAGGGCTTCATGTCAAAAGAAAGTAGACAACTGACAGCATTCGTGACACCCCGGGGTCTCTATGGATGGATTAGAATCCCCTTCGGTTTAATGAATGCACCTGTTGCCTTCCAGAGATGTATGGAAGAGTGCCTGGATGGTTTGTGAGATTAAATCTGCATCCCTTATTTGGATGAGACAATATGGTATCAAGTTAAAGCCCAGTAAGTGTGACATTTTTAAGCCAAAAGTTAGATACCTAGGGAGGATTGTGCAAACTAAAGAAAGCCGTATGGATCCAGCTGATAGTGTGGCAGTTCAAGCTTTAAAAGATAAAATACCAGGTACAGTGGGAGAACTGAGACAGATCTTAGGATTGCTGAGCTACTATAGGCAGTATATTAAGGACTTTTCATGCATTGCTCAGACATTTTATGATCTTTTAATGGCTAAACCCAACCACTACAGTCACTACAGCAAGTAATGGAAGCAAACAGCGCTGAGGAAGAGTTAAAGGGAGAAAGGGAGTCCTGACGGGAGTGCCCTCCTCGAAACCCATCAATTGGACTGAAGCTCACCAACAAGTTTTGGAAAAATTGTTAAACTGTCTTTTGGAACTGCCTGTGTTGGGTTTTCTAGATTTTTCTCAACCATACATTCTCCACACGGATGCATCGAACTAAGGCCTGGGAGCTGTGCTATATCAGAGGCAAGAAAGACAACTTAGAGTGATTGCTTATGGGTCACAAACTTTGACAGCCTCAGAGAAAAACTATCGCCTTCACTCTGGGAAGCTTAAGTTTTTTTACCTTAAAAGGGGCCATTACTGACAAGTTCTGACAATAATCTGCTGACTTATGTTATGTCAACAGCTAAACTGAATTCAAAAGGATACAGGTGGGTGGCTGAGTTAGCTAAATTCCATTTCACTCTAAAGTACCGACCTGGCAAAGAAAACATTGACAAGGATACCCTGTCCAGAATGCCTTTCAGCATGGAGAAAATGATGAAAGAGTGCTCTGAAGAGATGTCACCTGATGTCATCAGAGCCACTTCCCAGTCTGTAGAAGCCCAACAACAAGGTGATGCCACATGGCTGATGGCAATCTCAGTTGACACTGCAGCTGCAGAAAATGATCAGATTAGCAAGACCATTAAGCCTCTTACAAAGACAGAATTGTGTAAAGCACAACAGGAAGAATCAGTGGTAGGGAAATTACTGGAATACAAGAACATGAGGAACTACAGCCCAAGATAGAAAGCTTTGATTCGTGAATGGGATAAGTTGCACCTCGACAGAAATGGAACACTGGTCAGGGAAACTGCAGTCAGAAAACAATTAGTGCTACCAGAAAAGTATAAGCAGTATGTATTTAAAGAGCTTCATGAAGAAATGGGCCGTTGCTTCTGGCCCTACATGTAACCGGACATTGAGCACTGTGTAACTCAAGTGTGCCTTTGTGTAATGCAAAAGAAACCCAGCCACGAAATCAGGGCCCCATTGACTAACATGTTGTAAAAACATATATTATATGCTATACTCTTTATTAGCTCTAAACAAGTTCCTCTGATGTTTTGTTTATGCTTATGTCTCTGCCTGGCTGCTGTAAACTGTCTCCGCCCTTTAAACATCAAATGCCCCTCTCAGTGACGTCACACACACAAAAAAAACCTATCAGGAAGTGAACGTCACTCCCCTATGCAATGATATGTGTTTCAAGCCTGTACTGCAAAATGAACAATAAAGGTCTTATCAAAATCAGGGCTCTGAAGTACTGGTTCCTTAAACAAAGCTTATTTTTAAGTCTTGAAAAGCTTTTTCACAGGTCACAGTGCATTGAACCTTATTAAGACCAGATTTCCAGGTTAGATCAGTTAACACCAACGCTCTTTTTGAGAGGTTAGGTATAAATCGCCAACATCAGCCCACTAACCCAAAGAAAGAACAAACTTTTTTTTTGTTACTGGGGGTTGATAATTCAGGACAGTGTTAACTTTCTCTACTTGTGGTCAAATAACCCAATTCCCAAGGTGATAACCCAGGTATTTTGTTTCAGTTTTTGCCAGAGCACATTTCTCCGGATTGACTGTCAGTTCAGCATTCTAAATTCTTTGGAAAATAATCCTAATATGGTCCAGATGCTCTTCCCATGTACGGCTATAAATGACAATATCTTTGTCCATAAGCCGTTGAAAGGTTTCTGGCACTCCATGCAGACAGAATTGCATCACAGTAAACTGGAAAAGTACAAAATGTGTTCTAAAAGCTGTATATTTCTTTGAGGTTGGGGTGAGTGGAACTTGCCAATACCCTTTACTTGGCCTTCCCCAGCTTCTCAATCATGTAATCGATGCGTGGAGTCAAATTTTGAAATTGCATTGATCTTCCAGAAATGGTTAGCGAGTCCAAGACCGCACCAACATCACCGCAGGGGCCATTACCACGCCACCCATTACTGCGACTGCCCATAACTGTTATGGGCATGTCGGCGCGTCTTGGACTCGCGGTGATGTTGTGATATGTCTGGAAATCAATGCAAAATCTGCCATCTTTCTTAGGCACCAAAACTATTGGACTACTCCCATTTGCTTGCTGATGATTCAATGACACCTAAGGATATCATTACATCCAGTTCCTTCCGTAACACCGACAGCAATCTTTCTGGTGCTCGGTAGAATGGCTGACGCACTGGATGTGATGTTCAACCAAAGTAGTGTATTCTGTTTTTTCCTGGAACAACTCTGAAAGCGTACATGCTCTCAGTTCAGATTGCTGTTGAGAGGTGAGGTGTTTCAAGTCCACTGTTACTTGTGATCTCCAGTTGGGAAGTATTGCTCCTCTATTTCCTCCTCTTCCTCTATGGCGTGAACAAATAATTGTAGTCCTTCCACATTGGCCTGTAAGGTTGTGTGATCGGGCGGCTGGTGTTTGGAGCAGAAAGGCGTCAGGAGACAAGGTTAAAGTGCAAAATTGAGAAGTTTATTAGTGCTGAGTTTTCAAGTAAATAAATAAATACAACAGTGCAGTGAAAAAAATAAAGACCTTAAACAAAACAAGCACCAGGTTTAAAATACAAGACCAGGATACTCAACTAATCCTATACTTCCATTCCTAAAGCATTTGCAGGAACACCGCTACCTGCTGTTTCCTTCTAGAGATCCCCCCATTAAAATGAGCCACCCTCTCCTATATATAGAGGCTGGCTATATCACCACAGCCCTGGACTGCTCTATAATAAAATACAAGCAAAACATTATCATGTGCAGATTGCTTTCATAATCCTTACACTTCCTACAGTTCTCTAGCAACATTAACATTACAATAGTTAAAATTTTTCCCAAATGCATAACCCACGCTACACAATTAGTTATTCATTTAGAGCTATATTCCATCAGTGCACGTGCCCCCTTAATGGCCGCTCCCACCATCAACATGCCCACGCGCACCCCCGCGCCAGACCCGAACCGAATGGTAAGTATTTTACAATTAAATTAATTATGTTAAAACAACAACATTTCAATGCAGGCAGTACTGGGCATTATTTTATACAATATGTGCACCTATTATGTGAAATAGTTTCCAGCACGCCATCCCAGCAGTGTTACTAACATTGTATTTATTTTTACCGGCCTTCAGCATCCCGACTCCCCAGACGCCCAGGACAACACGGTCCCTCTCCTCCACCCAGGTAAGTAAACAACAGGTATTATTAATATTCTTTTAACATGTGTACAGATTGTTTTTTTTTTACATTGGCAATCAGCAGAAAACTTTTTAAAATACCTTTGCATTTCAGTAGGCATTTTAAAAGGACAGTATACATAGTAAAATGCGTGGCAGGTTTAAAACAGTCAGTGTTCCGCGGTAGTGCTGGACAATGGAACTGCTCCATCACACGGCCCGAGAATGCCATTCCTTTAACAACCAGCTGCTTATCCCACGATTTCCACGTGGAGCGCATGCAAGTCCAAATTTGTAACTCAAGTGAGAATAGCGTGCAGGCGCTTATATGTGCATCTGCAAAGTCTTTTTAATGTGCTTCAATGAAAAAATAAGAAAACTGTGTTGTAAAAGTGTATGCAGTTTTCTTTTTGGTAGATAACTGGCAGATGGCAGCAGTCCGTAAGAAATGTGCTTGCACAGACCGGGTCATCTGTATACACACAGCTGAGAGTGAAAAATGGATGCCTGTGTATCTACAGAGAATAAAACAAGGAGATTTGTTTATTTATGTGTTGGTGTTACAGGTTGAAAGGAAGCCTTGTCAGGATTAGTACTGGTCAAAACAACCTATTTATTTATTGTACCTACACTTCATGGATAATAATTCATATAACAGCGCTATGCACCCATGCCTGAAACTGGGAAAGATACTGTATATGACGTGATTGAAAATTCGCAAAGCAAGTTTTCTGATGTATATGTGCTAGATAAAGACGATAGCATTGATGAGGGTTTGAAGTGCGTCTGCTTTGAAATCTATCACACAAAAAATAATTTCTAAAAAGTGATATGCCTGCACAAGTATTATAATGTTATTATAATACTGCCATTGTAAAAAATGATGTTATTTATACTTATATAATGCTGCCATTGGAAAAAAATGATATTATGTTGTGATCTATGTTAGAATGTTACAATTGTAAGCACATTGTTATTTTGTTATTTAAGTTCTATTGAAATACTGTATTCTCGTTTATCATAACCACAATAAAAAGTGTGTATTTAAAAAAATAGCAATTTTTTTTTGAAAACTATCCAAATTGCTTATTTGAAGGCTAAGAATGAAAAATTTGCAAAAAGAAAAATAGCATTTTTAACATGGAAATTGCCAAAATAAATGGGCAGTTGGGTGGTTAACATGTGGATATAGAACACCTGCTTGGTCTTCTGGTGTTCTGGCATGGAAATTTCATAACTGAGTTGGTCCATTTTCCTTATCACCTGATATGGACCTTGCGATTTTGCCATAAGCTTACTTTCCTGTGAGGGAAGTAAAAGCAAAACGTGCTGCCCTTGTTCCAGTGATTGAGTTCTGGATGATTTATCATACCAGGTTTTCTGACGTTTCTGTGCCTTCTCCATGTTCTCCCTGGCCAGTGCTGATAACCGCTTTAGCTGGTCTCTCATTTTCAGCACGTAAGCTGCAACACTCAGGTTCTCCTTTGGAAAAGGTTCCAATGTCTCTTTCAGCATATCAAGAGCTCCTTTCACATGCCTGCCATACAGAAGTTCGAAAGGGAAGAATCCAATTGATGCCTGCGGAACTTCTCGGTATGCAAACATTAACCCTTTGCGGTCCATTGTCGGACCTGGTCCGACATTGCAATTATTCCTATCCGGTTCATTGTCGGACCCTGTCCGACATCATCAAAAAAACGCAAAAAACGGGTTTCTAGTCGTTTTTTTCTCCGGAAAAAGCCGAGAAAACCATTCAATGGCCGAGTGGGAGCAACAGGAGCCGAGACAAGCCGATAAAAAAAATAAATAAATAAAAAAGGCGTATCTCATTAATAGTCATACTTGCCCCTGGCATCACATAGGGGCGGACATAAGGAAACAAGCTGCCTGTTACTGTATCAGCGCACAGAGACTATCACGGACATTTGCAGAGCTTTTTTCAGATGTTATAGTAATAAAATAATGACTTGGATTGCATTATTGAGGAGTTTGGTGATAAAACGAGTGATCAGGAGATGATTGATCAGTATGTACGACTATTATTATTATTATTATTTATTTCTTAGCATATGTGAAAGCGATAGCGAACGAAAGGGTGGGGCGGGGCTGGAGACGCCTAGTGAGCGCACCTAGCGCACTTAATAAATGGACTGCAAAGGGCTAAGTATGGTATCCACTGGTCCCAGTCAGCGCCTTTGTCTGTAACAAACTTGGACAACATGCTCTTAAAGGTTTAATTAAATCATTCCATCAACGCATCAGTCTGAGGGTGGTAAGGGATGGTCTTTATTCCTTTAACCCTTTGCAATTTTCCCTTTCCGGTCCAATGTCGGACCCTGTCTAACATCATCAAAAAGACGCAAAAAACAGGTCTCTAGTCATTTTTTCTCCAGAAAAAACAGAGAAAACCATTCAATGGCTGAGTGAGATCAATAGGAGCCGAGAGAAGCCGAAAAAAAGGGGCGTATCTCATGAATACAGATAGCCCCGGCATCACTTAGATAACACGGACATAAACAAACAAGATAGCTGCTTCTGCATCCAGCGCTCAAAGAATATCACAGACATTTGCAGAGCTTTTTTAAGATGTTATAGTAATAAAATAATGACTTGGATCGCATTATTGAGGAGCCTTTTAAACCTGTTTTATTGTGAAAAAAAATACTTTTAAACAGCGCGTCTAAAATAAACTGCGCATGTGAAAATAAATTGGACCTGACGCGCCTGAGATGCGCTGAATAAATGGACTGCAAAGGGTTAATACCCAGCAATTTGTAAACCTGATGCAACAGTTTAGACCTAAAGTTGGTTCCTTGGTCTGTAATTATTTCTCTGGGAATACCAATACTTGAGAATAACTGTAATAGGACAGAGGCTAACGGTCTGGCTTTTACATTCCTCAACGAAAATGCCTCTGGATAAAGTGTGACATTATTACAAACTAACAGAATAAATCTATTTCCAATCCTACTCCTTCCCAAGGGACCCACGATATCCATAGCTATCCGTTATTTAGCAAACAAACAGTAAGTTAAAAAATCAATTTCCTCAATAACCCCAATTCCATTCTTTCCCTTATTAAATGTGTCTTCCGAAGTTAATAAATTATGAAGTGATTCAGAAGATGTAATCGTTTGGGTAACTAGGAAACACATTTCACAAGAAATAGCATTTAAATTGCATTTACGCCAATGCGTATCAAAGACCAGAAATGAGATTTTTATTATCAACTTTTTTGTTTTTGTTTTACCAAACCCGATCTACACCTTTTAACCCAAACCATTCAACAGGTAAGTTTTACGTGTTCTTTTTCTCACAGAGTGTACAAGCTATTTCATTTTGAACAATACAGTTCATTTAATAGCGTCCATGTAATGGGGATAGCACTTAATCCATTACAGTTACAGACGTGCTCAAATTTGTTGGTACCCTTACAGCTCATTGAAATAATGCTTCATTCCTCCTGAAAAGTGATGAAATTAAAAGCTATTTTATCATGTATACTTGCATGCCTTTGGTATGTCATAGAATAAAGCAAAGAAGCTGTGAAAAGAGATGAATTATTGCTTATTCTACAAAGATATTCTAAAATGGCCTGGACACATTTGTTGGTACCCCTTAGAAAAGATAATAAATAATTGGATTATAGTGATATTTCAAACTAATTAGTTTCTTTAATTAGTATCACACATGTCTCCAATCTTGTAATCAGTCATTCAGCTTATTTAAATGGAGAAAAGTAGTCACTGTGCTGTTTGGTATCATTGTGTGCACCACACTGAACATGGACCAGAGAACGCAAAGGAGAGAGTTGTCTGAGGAGATCAGAAAGAAAATAATAGACCAGCATGGTAAAGGTAAAGGCTACAAGACCATCTCCAAGCAGCTTGATGTTCCTGTGACAACAGTTGCAAATATTATTAAGAAGTTTAAGGTCCATGGAACTGTAGCCAACCTCCCTGGGTGAGGCCGCAAGAGGAAAATCGACCCCAGATTGAACAGAAGGATAAGTGCGAATGGTAGAAAAAGAACCAAGGATAACTGCCAAAGAGATACAAGCTGAACTCCAAGGTGAAGGTACGTCAGTTTCTGATCGCACCATCCGTCGCTTTTTGAGCGAAAGTGGGCTCCATGGAAGAAGATCCAGGAGGACTCCACTTTTGACAGAAAAACATAAAAAAGCCAGACTGGAATTTGCTAAAATGCATATTGACAAGCCACAATCCTTCTGGGAGAATGTCCTTTGGACAGATAAGTAAAAACTGGAGCTTTTTGGCAAGTCATCAGCTCTATGTTCACAGACGAAAAAATGAAGCTTTCAAAGAAAAGAACACCATACCTACAGTGAAACATGGAGGAGGCTCGGTTATGTTTTGGGGCTGCTTTGCTGCACCTGGCACAGGGTGCCTTGAATCTGTGCAGGGCACAATGAAATCTCAAGACTATCAAGGCATTCTGGAGCGAAACGTACTGCCCAGTGTCAGAAAGCTCTGTCTCAGTTGCAGATCATGGGTCCTCCAACAGGATAATGACCCAAAACACACAGCTAAAAGCACCCAAGAATGGATAAGAACAAAACATTGGACTATTCTGAAGTGGCCTTCTATGAGTCCTGATCTGAATCCTATCGAACATCTATGGAAAGAGCTGAAACTTGCAGTCTGGAGAAGGCACCCATCAAACCTGAGATAGCTGGAGCAGTTTGCTCAGGAAGAGTGGGCCAAACTACCTGTTAACAGGTGCAGAAGTCTCATTGAGAGCTACAGAAAACGTTTGATTGCAGTGATTGCCTCTAAAGGTTGTGCAACAAAATATTAGGTTAGCGGTCCCATCATTTTTGTCCATGCCATTTTCATTTGTTTTATTATTTACAATATTATGTTGAATAAAAAATCAAAAGCAAAGTCTGATTTCTATTAAATATGGAATAAACAATGGTGGATGCCAATTACTTTTGTCAGTTTCAAGTTATTTCAGATAAAATTGTGCATTCTTTGTTTTTTGTGGCGGGGTACCAACAAATTTGAGCATGTCTGTATGTCATGAATCCATGCTGTGCTTCATAATAAACTGAGCATATTCAAAAGTATCACTGCTAACATGCTAGCTTATGAGACAAAATTTATTTTGACTGAACCCTGAACCATTGCCATGTGATTTTCAGGGCTGGGATATCATTCTTGTGAGATGCAGACATACTTTCTACACATTGAGGCCTATTTTGTCTAGTTCAGCAGTTGGGCCAAAAATGTTCCTCATCAAGTATCTTTTCTCATAATATAAGGTTTGTGCTATCCATCATCACTGCTGTTTTTTAAGCTATACAGTAGGAACATTGGAAGCATAAATGTGATCAGTGCAGTTACAGCTATATATAGATCACACTTTACAGAATATACATCTTCTCTCCATCACTACTGTGTTTGTTAAATAAAAAACTAGGTGACAGCAAGCATTTATTTGAAATAAATTTCATACATACTGTACTGTTGTAAAAACAGACAAGATACGCTATCAAACAATGTAGGTCACAAAAACAAATGCTTTCTTTTAGTTATACCCTAGGAATATGACTGTATTAGTGGGATAGTGATGGTATTATTGGAGTAGAAGACTTTACTTTTGGTTTGCCTTTGTGAGTATTGCTAGCAATCCATCAAGAGGTCTCAGTGAAGCTTACTTGTGTTTGAAATGTTGACAAGACATTATTTAGCAAGTGAAAACAAAACAGCTGTGATAGCTTGTGTGCTGCTTGACACATATAGGGCAAAACATACTCCCACACAAACCTCTAAAGAGTTCCAAAGGGTTTTAATGCATGCTGTCAGTAAATACAAAAAGTCTGTACAAGTTCTGATCCATATGAATGAATTTATTGTGAAAAATAATATGACAACAGTATAATTGAGGCATAGGCAAAGCAGTCTCTGGTGTGCTACCCAGGTATTTATTTCTAGATCTTGGGTGTCATTTTACATAAGGTCTTCTCACAAATACAGTACAGCCTGTCTTGCAGTCTCCTACCAGTAGGCTTTCAGCATTAATAAAAGCATACACCATGGGTTTGGATTTACAACCCACTTGACCACAAGTTAAAAAGGTATCTACAGTATGCTAAATGCTTCCAATTGTTCCAGTTGATCCTGCATAGGGGTGGGTGAAAAAGGAGTGGTTCATAATAACAGTTAAGTGTTTTTGCTGGCAAAGTACAAAGTCCTACATGGAACAAGTTCTCTTTAACCCTTAAAACACTCTGAAAACCCAGCAGTTGTTCAATCGAGACCCTGGTTTTCATTCTCAGTCAAACCAACACCTTCCTTGACGTTGCTGTTTTTGCACCACTTAAGGGACCTCAGTTCAGCTAACCTGTATGACAAATATGTATAACTACAGTAAATTCTCTGTCTCCCCATATGAAAAACAAATATAAGTTTGTGATATACTATATGTGCATTGATTACTATTATAAGTAGCTATAAGTAGCTTCAAACAGAACTGCAATTCTGTATTTACAGTTTTGGTGGATGTATGTAACTAACTTTTTAAATACTGTTATACAATTTACAGTAAGCAATTACAGGTAGTGAAGAAAAAATGGAAACACCTGGGTAAATTAGGGACACCAAGTATATTGAAAGCAAGGGCTTCCACACAGGTGTGGCTCATGTGTTAATTAAGCAAATAACATCCCAGCATGCTTAGGGTCATGTATAAAAATGCTGGACAGGCCTGGTTGCCTATAATTATGGCTAGCATGGCTGCAAGAGGAGACTTCAGTGACTTTGAAAGAGGGGTGATTGTTGGGGTGTGTTTGGCAGGAGCTTCAGTGACCAAGACAGCTCAACTTGCTGATGTTTCACGATCAACAGTGTCTATGGTGATGTAGGCATGGAACGAGGGAAAGACATCATCAGCAAAGGGCAACAGTGGCCGGAAGCGCATACTCCAGGATCATGATATCCATGCATTAATTTGAAATGCAAGGCAAAACAGATGAGCAACTGCAGATCAATTGACTGCAAATTTCAACCTGGGGCGCGAGCAGCCAGTTTCATCAAAAATGGTCCGCCGAGAACTCCACAGAGCGGGACACCATAGTGGCCCAATTAACATGAATTTATATATATATACAGACGTGCTCAAATTTGTTGGTACCCCGCCACAAAAAATGAAGAATGCACAATTTTCTCTGAAATAACTTGAAACTGACAAAAGTAATTGGCATCCACCATTGTTTATTCCATATTTAATAGAAATCAGACTTTGCTTTTGATTTTTTATTCAACATAATATTGTAAATAATAAAACAAATGAAAATGGCATGGACAAAAATGATGGGACCGCTAACCTAATATTTTGTTGCACAACCTTTAGAGGCAATCACTGCAATCAAACGTTTTCTGTAGCTCTCAATGAGACTTCTGCACCTGTTAACAGGTAGTTTGGCCCACTCTTCCTGAGCAAACTGCTCCAGCTATCTCAGGTTTGATGGGTGCCTTCTCCAGACTGCAAGTTTCAGCTCTTTCCATAGATGTTCGATAGGATTCAGATCAGGACTCATAGAAGGCCACTTCAGAATAGTCCAATGTTTTGTTCTTATCCATTCTTGGGTGCTTTTAGCTGTGTGTTTTGGGTCATTATCCTGTTGGAGGACCCATGATCTGCAACTGAGACAGAGCTTTCTGACACTGGGCAGTACGTTTCGCTCCAGAATGCCTTGATAGTCTTGAGATTTCATTGTGCCCTGCACAGATTCAAGGCACCCTGTGCCAGGTGCAGCAAAGCAGCCCCAAAACATAACCGAGCCTCCTCCATGTTTCACTGTAGGTATGGTGTTCTTTTCTTTGAAAGCTTCATTTTTTCGTCTGTGAACATAGAGCTGATGACTTGCCAAAAAGCTCCAGTTTTTACTTATCTGTCCAAAGGACATTCTCCCAGAAGGATTGTGGCTTGTCAATATGCATTTTAGCAAATTCCTTCTTCCATGGAGCCTACTTTCGCTCAAAAAGCGACGGATGGTGCGATCAGAAACTGACGTACCTTCACCTTGGAGTTCAGCTTGTATCTCTTTGGCAGTTATCCTTGGTTCTTTTTCTACCATTCGCACTTATCCTTCTGTTCAATCTGGGGTCGATTTTCCTCTTGCGGCCTCACCCAGGGAGGTTGGCTACAGTTCCATGGACCTTAAACTTCTTAATAATATTTGCAACTGTTGTCACAGGAACATCAAGCTGCTTGGAGATGGTCTTGTAGCCTTTACCTTTACCATGCTTGTCTATTATTTTCTTTCTGATCTCCTCAGACAACTCTCTCCTTTGCGTTCTCTGGTCCATGTTCAGTGTGGTGCACACAATGATACCAAACAGCACAGTGACTACTTTTCTCCATTTAAATAAGCTGAATGACTGATTACAAGATTGGAGACATGTGTGATACTAATTAAAGAAACTAATTAGTTTGAAATATCACTATAATCCAATTATTTATTATCTTTTCTAAGGGGTACCAACAAATGTGTCCAGGCCATTTTAGAATATCTTTGTAGAATAAGCAATAATTAATCTCTTTTCACAGCTTCTTTGCTTTATTCTATAACATACCAAAGGCATGCAAGTATACATGATAAAATAGCTTTTAATTTCATCACTTTTCAGGAGGAATGAAGCATTATTTCAATGAGCTGTAAGGGTACCAACAAATTTGAGCACGTCTGTGTGTATATATATATATATATATATATATATATATATATATATATATATATATATATATACAGTACTGTGCAAAAGTTTTAGGCAGGTGTGAAAAAATGCTGTAAAGTAAGAATGCTTTCAAAAATAGACATGTTAATAGATTATATTTATCAATTAACTAAATGCAAAGTGAGTGAACAGAAGAAAAATCTAAATCAAATCCATATTTGGTGTGACCACCCTTTGCCTTCAAAACAGCATCAATTCTTCTAGGTACACTTGCACAAAGTCAGGGATTTTGTAGGCATATAGTCAGGTGTATGATTAAACAATTATACCAAACAGGTGCTAATGATCATCAATTCAATATGATGATGTTGAAACACAATCATTAACTGAAACAGAAACAGCTGTGTAGGAGGAATAAAACTGGGTGAGGAACAGCCAAACTCAGCTAACAAGGTGAGGTTGCTGAAGACAGTTTACTGTCAAAAGTCATACACCATGGCAAGACTGAGCACAGCAACAAGACACAAGGTAGTTATACTGCATCAGCAAGGTCTCTCCCAGGCAGAAATTTCAAGGCAGACAGGGGTTTCCAGATGTGCTGTCCAAGCTCTTTTTAAGAAGCACAAAGAAACGGGCAACGTTGAGGACCGTAGACGCAGTGGTCGGCCAAGGAAACTTACTGCAGCAGATGAAAGACACATCATGCTTACTTCCCTTCACAATCGGAAGATGTCCAGCAGTGCCATCAGCTCAGAATTGGCAGAAAACAGTGGGACCCTGGTACACCCATCTACTGTCCGGAGAAGTCTGGTCAGAAGTGGCCTTCATGGAAGACTTGCGGCCAAAAAGCCATACCTCCGACGTGGAAACAAGGCCAAGCAACTCAACTATGCACGAAAACACAGGAACTGGGGTTTTATATACAGTACTGTGCAAAAGTTTTAGTTGCATTTAGTTAATTGCATTTAGTTAATTGATAAATATAATCTATCTGGAAGTTCATCAAGAGACAGATACAAATGCTTTAATTGTAGGGTACTTCATATCTGTCAGAGGGTTGGGTTGAATTGATGTACCAGCGTTCCTATAATCCCCAGTGCATAGCGATACATGCCTCTATGCCATGAGTTTCCATGGGTTTCCTCAGAACGGAAACACAGAGAGCAAGTCTTCATACTCTCTAAGGCATTCCTAATTGTAAGGAAACTAAACAATATGTCATTCACCCAGAGCTTAGCCTTGTGATAAATTGCAGTGCAGTGCCATTTCATCTATTTGTTTGTAATATCTCTAGCACTTTCAAACACTCACTTAAAATTGTAAAGTTGTTAACATTGATTGATGAGATCTGGGTCTTTCATACATAGATAAGCATTACGAGCAAGATTGGCCGAATGGCCTCCTCTCGTTTGTAAACATACTTATGTTCTTATGTTCTTATTACATTTGATTAAGCAGCCAGTTCTCAATTATAACTGAAGCTTCTCTTATGCAGCAGAAGCGTGCAAGTTTTTGCCTACAATCAAATGTTATATTGGGTGCTTATTATTCAATGCAAAAAAAACTACAAGTGTGTGACTACTGTATATAAGTGACTAAATAATATTTTGACAGGAAAGTTGACTGGGGCTATTTGAATGATCCATACGCGTCAGGTGACTGATGAGTCCAGGTGAGGAATTCCCAGGCTGGGCCGAGCTTCCAGGGTTTGCTAGCTTGGTAACTTTCATTGCCTGGGTTTGTCAGATAACAAGTTAAGACTGACAAGTGGAACGAGGTAATTTCACACCAATGAGGCATCATTCAAATTGGGCATGTGTATGGTTTACAAGGCTTACAGCTATCATCCATAACTTAAAAATGCTCAGTCAGTAAAAGGTACTGTAAAACTAAGTCAAGTAGTCAGTATGGCTTCTTTTTTTAAGTTTGCCTGATTTATAGTTACAGTATTACATTCATGTTACTCATAATCTACCTTCCTGACACCCCTCCATCTGGGATTATTACCTGTTTTATTTACAATGGGAAAAAAGATGGCTCTACTGTAATGTATTTAATGAGTTGTGACACTCATTTATTGGTTTCTTTCTGGATACCTAGCTAGTATAAAATATATATTTAAAACATACTGGGATATGTTTGAAAGCCAGAAGTTCATCCTTAAAGGATATCAAAACATACTCTTTTTTTGTGCCATTTTTAGTTTGATACAGGAGGGTGTCTGGCTAAACGTACATCGAAACTGTGGGTAACCCTTTAATGTACAAGGGACATATGTGTCCCACAAATAAAATGATGCTAACATTCTTATTTTTACAATGAGGTGCTGTGACAGGGTGGAAGCCCTGCATATGTAAATAGTGTGTTTGCGTATTTTGTATTTAAATTTGACAGGGATGGGGTTAATTCCATCCCTGCCAAATACACGTGTGGAATCAATCAAGTCCCAGCCACAAGGTACATAAAGGGAGCAAGATCCTTTGTTTGGGGAGAGATGGTTCAGTGAAGGTGATTGCCAGGGCTGCTGCCAAATGAACTCCAAGGTCGGACTAGGAGGGCAGGGGAGTCCCTCCGCGAGCTGGTGGTCGCCATAGAGATACTAACCCAGCGCACATTTGTTCACATGCCTTCCGACGTACAAGAGGAGCTGGCCAGGAACCAGTTTGTGGAGGCTATTGGGACCAGAGAACAACGGGCGCCGGTGCGTCTACTCCAGCCCCAGAGCCTCCGGGAGGCCGTTGAGCTAGCGCATGAGAGGGAGGTGGTCTGGGCTATGGAGTGACAGGGCTCAGCGGGACGAAGCCGACCAGCAGTCCAGACGACACAACATGAGATGGGGCCATTTGTCCCCAGTGAAGCGCCAACAGCATGGCTCCCAGAGGTCATCGCTCTTCTCAGAGCAGTAGCGGACCATGACCCGGGAGCTAGTCAACGGCAACCTCTCCTTTGCTGGGGCTGTGGACGGCATGGTCATCGCAGCGTTTAATGCCTGACAAGGCGCCGTCCTGAGGAAGCTAAGGGCCCCCGCCCGATGCCGGAAACTTCCCAGGGGTCCGCTTGAACAGGGGAAGGCAGACCCTACCACATACCCTTGCTGCGGCGGAGCTGGTCAACCCGGTGATGGTGGTTGGGAGGACTTTGGTAGGCGACCACTGACAAGTCGAAGGGGTGCTCCGCCCTGGTTGATACCGGCTCAACGGTCACCCTTGTGTGACTGGGAATCCTACAACAAAGCCAGTAGGGGCCAGCACAGTGGAGGCCAGCGCCAGTGGAGGCGACCACTGCCCAGTTGCAGATGGTGACGGGTGAGCTGGCGCCGATGGGGGGAAAGGGGTCATTGACCATCCACATCGAGGGACAGGTGTTGAAACACCCGGTGTGGATTGCCCCAGTCCTAGAACCGTGCATTCTTGGGCTGGCCAGCTCGACCTGTCTGGGGGGGTACTCCGTATCCCTGGAGAACCAGCTCTTGCCCTGGCCGGACCCAGGGCACCGGTGTCGGCCCTGGGGAGACATTAAGTACAGAAACCCCCTTCCCCGGGTCACCCAGTCAGTCATCAACTGCAGCTGACCACCATTCCTGTTCTGTCTGGGCTGAAGAGGAGGACTCGCCCGTCAGGTCAGTCTCGTTGGAAACGGGGGGGCCGCTTCCATCCACCTCGACCAGAGGAGCTGCCTGAACAGTGCTCTCTGCCATCCACCACCACTTCCTCCAGGTCCCCGAGCCAGCGGCCAAGGGCCTCTCCTCGATCACAAAGTGTGGAGGAAACTGCTCACGACACAACAATCACAGTCTGGCAGCGTAATTGCGAGGGGCTTTGCCCGGAGCAACAAAGCCAGCTGTGGAAGCTGTTGTTGAGATTCCGTCACAGCTTCGCTACTAAGGCATAGGAAGTGGGCCGTACACACTTGGTCCAGCACAAAATCATCACAGGGGACGCCGTACCGATTAAACTGAGACCCCGCCGTGTTCCACTGGCTCATCAGCTGGAGGCGGAGAAAATCTTGCGGGGAATGCTGGATGCGGGTATGGTGGAGTCTTCTGAAAGTCCCTGGATGGAGAATGGAGTTTCTGCGTGGACTACCGGCGGTTGAACTAGAAAGGATTCTTACCCGCTTCCCCGCATAGACGAATCCCTGGACTTGGTGGCTAATTCCTCATGGTTCACGTCCTTGGACTTAAGGAGTGGCTACTGGCAGGAAGCCCTCGCCCCTGAAGCTCGACCAAAGACCTCCTTTTCCACCGGGCAGGGTCTATGGCAGTTCCGGGTGATGCTGTTTGGACTTTGCAATGCTCCTGCTACTTTCGAGCGGCTTATGGAGCGAGCCCTAACTGGCACCCCCCGGCAGCGCTGCCTTGTTTACCTGGACGACCTGGACGACCTGCTGGTGCATGGATCCATCTTTGAAGAGGTCCTTGAATTCCTCCAACAGGTGCTGCAACGCCTGGAGGCAGTGGGTCTGAAGCTGAACCTGGACAACTGTCAGTTCATGAGGAAGGAGGTCACCTTCCTCGGACACTGGGTGAGGGGTCAAGGCATCAGCACTGAGGCGAACAAGATCAGTGCTGTGCGGGACTGGCCTACCCTTGCTAACCAATGACAAGTGAGGGCCTTCCTGGGATTGGCCTCTTACTATCGGCGGTTCGTGGCCAACTTTGCGGACAAGGCAGCTCCTTTGAACTGCCTCCTTAAAAAGGGCAAGTTGTTCTACTAGAGCCTCGACTGTCAGGCCGCTTTTGAATAGTTAAAGGCGGCCTTGACCAACACCCCGGTACTCTTTCCCTCTAGTCGCAGGATTGTCATTCTTGCGGGACACTGATTAGTATTATTATTATTATTAGTTTTATTAATTTCTTAGCAGAAATCTTAGCAGATGCAAGCAACCTGGCGATTGGGGCGGTCCTCTCCCAACAGGGACCAGAAGGAGAGCGGGTACTGGCCTACTACAGTCAGGGTTTAACCAAGGCAGCATCCATCCTGGGAAGCCATTGCCCGGCTCTCCAGTTGTGAAGGGAATCTGGGCACAGTGGTCCCGCTTGGCAATGCGGGAGGGAGTCCTGCAGTGTCGCTGGGAAGCCCCCGCCGAACAAAAAGGCTGCTGGCAGGTGGCGGTGCCCAGGGACCTTCAGGACATGGTGTTGAAGGCACAGCACCCCTGGAACAGGCCACTTCTGAGTCACCAAAACCTTGCGACGACTCCAGCAGGGCTTTTACTGGTGCTGTGATGTGGTGGACTACTGCTGCCGCTGTGATGACTGTACAGCCAGGAAGGGACCGGCAGATCAGTCGCGAGCAGTTCCCGGTCGGTGGGCCCATGGAGCGGATAGGTGTTGACATCCTGGGCCCCTTCCCCAGCTCTGAAAGGGGGAACCACTTTGTCCTGGTTGCCATGGACTACTTTTCAAAGTGGCTTTGGGGTCCCCCTGGAGCTCCACTCTGACCAGGGCCGGAATTTCGAGTCCCAGGTCATGGCAGAGTTGTGCAGCCAGCTGGGAATCCGCAAGACCCGGACTACCCCACTCCCCCGTGGAGCTGTTTAACCGGACCTTGGCAACCCAGTTGGCCATCACAACCACCACACACCAGCTCGACTGGGACTTGCAGCTGCCCCTGGTCCTGTTGGTGTGTTGTATATGGAAAACGTAAAGGTCTAATAAATTAATGTACAGAGTGAGAGTTGAGGTGCAGTCATAAAAATAAGCAATCAAACGACATCAATTTTTTTAACATTAAAAAAGTGACGTTTCACCAAACACTTTTTGAAATGTAAATTTCAATTTTAATTCTGAGCAAGTGCTTCGCTAACTTTTGATTAACATTACAAAATAAATCAGGGAGATCAAGCTGAACAAACAAATATTTATTTGATTTGTAGAGTTAAACATTCTCTAACACAACAGTTTTTCAGATAAGGATCCCCTTCGTGTTTACAACAGGACTGCAGCTGACCACAAACATGCATTTGAAGGAGAGCCCTGATGGGGATTGATGGACTGTGTGGGTGCTTTGAGATAATGGGGGGTGGGACGGGAATGCATGCCTGTGATTAGGGGAGCGTGCACGATGGCGTGCAATGTAAACTTGTCAGAGGGAGGGGCTGGGTGAAGAGTATGAGTTTTGGAGCTGTGGGAGAGAACCTGATTTTTTTTTTTTAAATTACCTAGTCAGACACGCAGAGACGGCCCGCCGCACACAGCCCGACTCATCTCAATTTACTCAAAGGTAAATTATCAATTTACCTTTTTATTATCAATCTACTGGCAGCCTGTATTTTCTTACTGTGCTAAAACAGAAGTAACCGGTGCGTCGATCTCCAATAGGTCACAAATCACAAGCCCCTAGATCCGCACGCTGAGAAAAAAAACCGCCAAAGTCAAATAAAAATCAACAGGTTGGATTTTATTTACCACAGGCTAAAGTGTAGTAGACAAACTATACAAAAAGTCAAACACTGCCTGAAACGTTTTCACGGTGTAAATGGTCAATAGCTAAATTAATAGGCTAAGCGCTTCTTTGGTTGCCTCGCAGCGCTGTCTCCGCTGTCTAATCAGCATACGATGCCATGCGTAATAAGAGGGTCGCTATGTTGGGCTAAGTTAATACAAAAATGTGTACAGGGCAGTATTAATTAAATTTGCATACATAGTAATCACCAGTCTAGTTGTGGTCAGTAATTCAGTCTTAGCAGTGTGCGACACCCAGTCGGGAAAAACTCAATTGTGACGTTAAACCAAAACTGAGCACAACTGATCGAGGAATCTGCGCATACTCAGATGAGATGAGTCGGGACGGCTTGAGTGGATTGAAGATTGAATTACAGGATAGAGTTCCAGAACGAAAAATTACAGACAGACTGAATCCATTTGAAATTTACAGCGATGAGGAATATTGTATATTTGAGTAACGGCGAGAAAAATAGAGATGAAAGTTATGTATCATGTTATATCATGTTGTACAATTCCAAATCTATCTATCTATCTATATATATATTACCAAAAACTGAAAAATAATGTACATTTCAGAGTTATACAAAAAGGCCTTTTTCAGGGAACAAGTAATGGGTTAACAACTTACAGCTGTTCTGCAGCAATGGAAGTAAGTTAAGCCTTGAAAGTTGATGCTAACAATTCCTACAGGTGTCCCAACTTTTGTTGATTACTTACAAACCCTCTGTCTGTATAAAAGCAGTGTTGGAACAGACTGTGTTACTACACCCTCTTAAGCATTATTTGGACAGTATTGTACTGCAGGAAGTTGTATATTGCTCTCATAATGGCGAGAAAAAGGCAATTAACAAAGGAAGACAGACAGACCATTATAACCCTTAAAAGTGTAGGTCTTTCCTTTAGAGAAATTGCAAAGAAAGCCAAGGTGTCAGTGAGTACAGTTTCCTACACCATCAAAAGGCACTTGGAAACTGGAGGAAACTCTGACAGGAAGAGGGTCTGGCAGACCCAAAGCCACAACAGAATCAGAAGACAAGTTTCTGAGAGTCAACAGCTTGCATGATAGGCGGCTCACAGGACAACAGCTTCAAGCACAGCTTAACACTGGTCGAAGTAAGCAAGTATCAGTTTCAACTGTGAAGAGAAGACTTCGAGCTGCAGGTTTGACAGGTCGAGTGGCAGTAAGAAAGCGATTGCTAAGATGGCAAAATAAGAAAAAGAGGCTTGCCTGGGCCATGAAGCACTGCCAGTGGACTACTGAAGACTGGAAGAAGTTCTTATGGACAAATGAATCAAAATTTGAAATCTTCGGTTCATCACGCAGGGTTTTTGTACGTCGTCGAGTAGGCGAAAGGATGGTTCCTCGGTGTGTGACACCAACTGTCAAACATGGAGGAGGAAGCGTGATGGTCTGGGGCTCTTTTGCTGGATCCAGAGTTGGCGACTTGCACAGAGTGAGTGGCACCCTGAACCAAAACTGCTACCACAGCATTTTGCAGCGCCATGCAATACCCTCTGGTATACGCCTAGTTGGTCAGGGGTTCATCCTACAGCAAGATAATGACCCAAAACATACCTCCAGGCTATGTCAGAACTACCTTAGAAGAAAAGAACAAGACAGTAGGCTTCAAATCATGGAATGGCCAGCACAGTCTCCAGACTTAAAACCCATCGAGCTGGTTTGGGATGAACTGGACAGAAGGGGGAAAGCAAAGCAACCTACAAGTGCAACACATTTGTGGGAACTTCTGCAACAGTGTTGTTAAGAACTTTCCGAACAATATCTGATTTCCATTGTAGAAAGAATGCCACGAGTGTGTTCGGCTGTTATATCTGCAAAAGGTGGCTACTTTGATGAGTCAAAAATTTAGATTAAATTTTGTTAAACAAAACGATTCCATGATTTCTTTTTTATCTCCAATTGTTTATTTGTTCTATGCTTTAAGACTTTAAACTGCATAAATTTCAATAAAAACTGGAAAAAATGAGATGTTCTAAAACTTTTGACCGGTAGTGTATATATATATATATATATATTTTCTTTAAACAATAAAAAATAGCATGCGGCATGTATATACATTTATCCAGGGGTTAATTTGTGCCGGATCGCAGCCAATCCTAGATCCTGTACCTTTTTGTCTGACAGGTGAGAATTATACAGTTTGCAATGAACCATATGAAAAACTACCCTGTTTAAAGGAAACTGACACATTATTATACTGAAATATATATTGTGGCAGAGCAGAAGCTCTGCACATTGGAGTGTTTGCTTTTGTGGGTGGCAGCCATCTTGGCTCAAGAGTGGGCTAACAACCTGGAGACAAGATGGCCGCTCTTTGTGCAGCTAGAGGTAAATTGGAAAAGTGTGGATTGATCTATTTGATTATCAATTACTTCATGGTTAGATACTATTTAAAAGGAATACATGTGTGTGGAGAAAAAGAGGTCAGTGAAGGCATGGCTAAGCCTGAACAGTAAGTGAGAAAGATAGTTTAGAGAGAAGGGCAGAGAGCAGCAGTTTGTGCTCTCTGTGTTAAAGCACCAGGATAGCAGTAGCTTGGGTGCTGTGTTTTGCAAGTGTTTTGTTTAAACTTTTACTTTGTTCCTGTTTTAGTTGTAAATAAAAGTGCACAAAAGCACTGAATTATTTGTTATTCTTGACGCTGACCAGCCTTGACCGTATGCCACTTTACCACTTCATATATATATATATATATATATATATATATATATATATATATATATATATATATATATATATACTGTATACCTGTGATGGAAAATTGATTTTAACAATGTACTGTATAGACATACAATCGGCACCCTAATTTCGTATTTGATTATCGTATAGGCATTTATCAACGATAATCGATGCATTGACGTTTTATTTTTCAAAATAAAGAACAAATATCAGTTTTTTAACAGAAGATCCAATAACTAAAAACACTGTTGTGCATAATAGTTAAACAAAAAGGCACAACTTCCATTGAAATTAGAATACTTAATAAAAAAGAAATACAAACAACTGGAAAGAATATGCATGCATCCGCATCAGATGTCCCTTTAACCGCCGCGGTTATACTCGTACAAAAACAATTGTTTCCCTGGTGCATTCCTTGTACAAAACAAAGGAATTGGTGGCTGGCAGGACATTTAACCCTTTGCGGTCCATTTATTCAGTGTGTCTCAGGCCCAATTTATTTTCACACATGTAGTTTATTTTAGACGCGCTGTTTAAAAGTATTTTTTTTTCACAGTAAAACAGGTTTAAAATGCACTGCATATCAACAGGACACTCAGTACTGCATCTCCAGCCCCGCCCCAACCCTTGTTCACTGTATTTTTCACATACCTCTTCATAGTCATGCATACCGATAAATCATCTCCTGTCCAAGTCATTATTTTATTACTATAACATCTCAAAAAGCTCTGCAAATGTCCGTGATATTCTTTGAGCGCTGGATGCAGAAGCAGCTATCTTGTTTGTTTATGTCCGTGTATCTCTGTGGTGCTGGGGCTATCTGTATTGCTCAGATATGCTCCTTTTTTCAGCTTCTCTCGGCTCCTATCGGTCTCACTTGGCCATTGAATGGTTTTCTCTGATTTTTCCGGAGAAAAAATTACTAGAGTCCTGTGTTTTTTTGATGATGTCGAACAGGGTCCGACTTTGGACCGGAAAGGGAAAATTATAATGTAGGACCTGGTCCGACATAGGACCGCAAAGGGTTAAATATGGTGTTTCGGCTGTAGTGGTCGCCAATTATTTTTATTGTTTTCTCTCCAATTTAGTAATGTCCAATTATTTTTAGGCTCAGCCCACCACTACCAGCCCTGTGTTGACTCGGGAGGGGCGAAGATGAACACACGCTGTCCTCCGAAGCGTGTGCTGTCAGCCGCCCGCTTCTTTACACACTGCAGACTCACCATGCAGCCACCCAGAGCTACAGCGTTGGAGGACAACGCAGCCCTGGGCAGTTTACAGGTAAGCCTGCAGGCGCCCGGCCAGACCATAGGGGTCGCTGGTGCGCGGTGAGCCGAGGATACCCTGGCCGACCTAGATCTCCCTCCCTCGGGCGGCGCTCAGGCCAATTTCAGCGCCGCCCCCTGGGAGTTTCCGTCCTCGGTCGACAAAGGAATAGCCTGGACTCGAACTGGCGACGTCCAGACTATAGGGCACATCCTGCCCTGCACGCGGAGCGTTTTTAGTGGATGTGCCACTCGGGAGCCCCCACACCTTACTGTCTTAGACTGAGCAGTCGTCGTGACTAAAACAGTTCCAAACTCCTTGTTCAGGTTGGGCATTCACTTTCACTGAACCATCTCTCCCCAAATTATGTACCATGTGGCTGGGACTTGATTGCTGATCAATTAATTAATCAAGACTCAGACACATTCCACACATGTATTTGGCAGGGATGGAATTAACCCCATCCCTGCCATATTTAAATACAAAATACGCAAACACACTATTTACATATGCAGGGCTTCCACCCTCTCACAGCACCTCATTGTAAAAATAAGAATGTTAGCATCATTTTATTTGTGGGACACATATGTCCCTTGTACCTTAAAGGGTTAACCGCGGTTTGGATGAATGTTAAGACAGACACCCCCCTGTATCGAACTAAAAAATGTCTGCTTGTTTCGATATCCTTTAAGGATGAACTTCTAGCTTTCAAACAAATCCCAATATGTTTTAAATATATATATTTTATACCAGCTAGGTATCCAGAAAGAAACCAATAAATGAGTGTCACAACTCATTAAAGACACCCTGGCCGACCTAGCCCTCCCTCCCTCCCTCCCTCCCTCCCCCCGGGCGGCGCTCTGCCAATTGAGCCTTATTTTTTCGGCCATATTTTTGCCTTATTTTTAAATCAAGAAAACGTGAATACAATATGCCTACTTCTAATTTGGCTTGTCCAATGCGAATGTAGAGGCCTAAAGTGTGTATCCTAGCAACGCGCAAATCTACTGTACTAGCACTAAAAGAAGCGCACTCTCACACACTGAAGGTTTTAATGCAAACCGGCAACAGGACTTATCAAACTGGCTTTAATATGTAATCGAAACTCAGGAAATTTAATGACAGGTGGGTCATTAATTGTTGCACCCCTAGTATTGTACATTAAATAATGAATGCTGTGATCTAACTGCAGTGTGTAACTCAGTTCAGTTGGCTATGAGCACACAACCAAGATTTAAAAATTGTTGGGCTCTTAGCCAACTTAGCATTCAGAAATACATTTTGATGTTGTTTCTCTTTACAATTATTGTGAGAACAGTGAAATCCCAAAGGTAAATAGCTGATATTGAATTCTAAAAATGTGCATTTATGTGTTCATTATTTAGCAAGCTGCCCTTGGTTGCTCAAGGCTGTTTTTTTTTTTTTTTTTTTAGTAACTCTGATGGAATGTCCACACTTGGGTAATTAATTTGTTCATCTCTCTGGTACATTCATATAGTTTCAAGGTTTTTCTATTAGATTTAGGTCAAGGGTTATAAGGGTGCAATTTATTTTCCTGAGTCAAGTACTCATACTCGTGCTTTGGATATGATCCTGCTCACGGTGCAAAATTCTTCAATTCTTCAATTTTTACCATCTTCGATAAGTATGCAGTGTGGGGGCAGCAGTGTGGAGTAGTGGTTAGGTCTCTGGACTCTTGACCGGAGGGTCATGGTTTCAATCCCCAGTGGAGGACACTGCTGCTGTACCCTTGAGCAAGGTACTTTACCTAGATTGCTCCAGTAAAAACCCAACGGTATAAATGGGTGATTGTATGTAAAAATAATGTGATATCTTGTAACAATTGTAAGTCGCCCTGGATAAGGGCGTCTGCTAAGAAATAAATAATAATAATAATAATAATAAAACCAATTAATTAATTTCTTATATGCATCTCTGCAGCTTGTTATGCTAGATCACAAGAATCTCAACATCTGAATGTAATCTTATCAAGTCCTTTTATTAGGATATCATTTTATGTTAATAATATTTCAATGTGACCATACAAACACACTTTTAGTTCATAATTATATGTATGGGATCCATCTAAAATGTATTTTATCTTCAATGTAATACTTTTCTGTATATGGGGTGTGACTGTGGCAGGGCAGAAGGAAGCCCTGCACGTAATAAAAGGGGGCTAGGCAAAGCCCTGCACATAAACAAAATGTATTGTTTATGTTTAAGAACGTGTGACTGTGTTATGATTTAAATGTATTTTGTGTTTAGTTAAAGCACGTTGTTTTGTTTATTATTATTGTTTTAAATGTGGTCTGGCAGAGGCGGTTGTTAGTAGCTTGTCTCTGCCAGACAGCTCGTGAGAATGTGGCTGGTGCTGTTTATAGCAGCTGGGATGCCTTCTTGAGCACTGTAATGGACAACTGTTGGTGCCCCATCTGCGGAGAGCGGGGGCATTGCCCACTCAACTGCCCCCTCCCAGAAAAGGAGTGCCGAAGACCACTGCCGTCCACAGCACCTGAGTGGGAGGACGAAGAGGAGTGGCAGACCAACTGCCTGCGCTATGGGTATGAGGAAGACAGCTGCCTGAAGGTCTATGAGGACAGCCCAAGAGGGGGGAGCTACTGCGTCCACAGCCCAAGAAGAGGGGGCGGGTGCGTCTACAGCCCAAGAAGGGGAAGCCCACATGTCCAGAGCCCAAGTATCCAGAAGCAGAGAAAGAGTGCCTGCTGTTTCCTGGGGCTGCACGTCCTGCACCGCCTGGGGCTGCACCTTCGCCATCGCCTGGGGGTTCCAATTCATTGACCGGGACTTATGGACTAAGGGGGGAGGTGGCCATTGGGGCCAGGTGTGCTGTGCACAAGGTGGGGGGGTATGTGGCAGGGCAGAAGGAAGCCATGCACATAATAAAAGGGCATATAAATCAAATGTATTGTCTATGTTTAAGAACAATTTAAATGTATTTTGTGTTTAGTTAAAACATGCCGTTTTGCTTATTATTATTGGTTTAAATGTGGTCTGGCCGAGGCGCAGAGGCGCTTGTTAGTAGCTAAAATATTGTTTTTGCAAAAATATTTATTTTTATTTTTGTTGCACTAAAAACGGCGCAAGAACGCGTCTTTCACCCGAGTACCTGCCTGTGTGTACCAGCTTCTGGTCTGGGAACATCACCCTCGGCTACCATGTCACAGTGACTTACAGATATTGATTCAAATATATGTTGAAGTGTTGTGCTTAAAGAGAATCATCCGCTACAGATGAAGATGCTTGTTATGGTACAGTATCTGTTGATTGATATTTGCAGTGTACTGGTAAATGTGTGTAACAATGATGATTCTTGTGTATATAAATATGAAATATTTTCAATTTCTGTAAAATAGTTTAGTGCATGGGAGGGAGCCTGTATACAAATTCAGTTGAATTTTGCTTCTTTTTTTCTAAATATTTTAGTTTCTTATAGGTTGACTATTAAAAACATGTAGACAAGTGTTGTGTCACCTCACAAAAAGTTGCATCACATCAGTGTATGGCAGACTTGCTCTAGAAAAGATGATTAAAGTTTTTAAGATATGTATCATTTGGAACAATGTCATAATGATATGCACCATGTGGCTTGTGCAAAGTATGACAACTTGGCCTGGAACTGGAAATAAAGCAGATAATGTGAACCAATGAAAATGCTGAAGCAGCAAGATATAGACATGGGTGGAGTTTGCCATTACCACCTTAGGGTACTACTCACTTATGGATTTTTCATCCTGTTCCAGTCCATGATCTTGTTCCAAACATGTCCTTAATTATTGGTCGGAGAAGTCGAAAGCCTTGTTCCAACTAGGTTAATAGTTTCATTGAACATAGGTTTGCATTTAAGTAATTAATGACCTGGTTGTAATGCTCCTGCACTGAAATGGACTTCAGTAGCCACAAGTGAGTACCACTGATCTTTTATCTCATTAGAATCAATACTTGTTTTTTTGGCACAATGTGTACTTTTAAAAATCCAAGTGAATAATATATATTGAGATAATTGTTCTGCCTTTTAAATTTAAAGTACAGTAGCTCTATTGTTGCTGTTAAAAGCATGTCATAATATGTTTTTAGAAAGCAACAATTACACCATGCTGTGTACTTTCTGTAATGTTTTCTACAGTGTTTTTACCATACATGGTTATCTGTAACCTTACCGTTTTACTACAAAACATACAGGTTATAGAAGGAACACTACAAATCTCAAACCTGCCTATGGGGGAGCCTGTCTCCTCATTTTTGCAATGAGTTACCTAACTAATGAATTCTCTTTGCTTCCAACGCTTGAGGAGAACCTGTGGTTCTAAAAAAAAGGATAAAGAATGTAATTATTTATAAGGAACTAAATTGAAGTGAAATTGACCAATAGTCGGTCACTTAATTAAATGATGAAAGAGCATAAACTTTGCATTTCTTGTGAGGTTTAAATGGTTTTATGGCATATAGCACTACCCTCTAGTAGCAGGTTTAAGAGGCCCCCAGGGATAACTAATGTTATAGTAAACAGCCACAAGAAGCCTATATGACTGCAGATAAATAATTTGGTTTGTTGAAAAACTTACCACTTACTGTATTGCCCAGCAAGCGGACTTTAACAATTAACTGTACATTTTTTTCCTACAGTGCTATAACTAATTTTGTTTAAGAAGTAGGATTTATTGTACATACACACAGGTCTGAGCTATTACAGCTCTGTCAATTTTCATTTAAACAACCAATTTCCCGCATCCCTCCCTTGTGCTAAAAATAATTACAGCTATTTAGTGCAAGTTACAATAAAACATTTTTATATTTTGCCAGCATATGTAACATGACAATCATATAAATGGTATACAAGGTAGTTTTTTTTTTTGCATTTTTTGCATAAGCCACTAGGCATTTTCCAGTATAGATTTTTTTTTTTCACACATGTTATAGATCAGTCTCCTAATTTGTATCACTTAATAATGTATGTCTAGTTAAGTCCAAAACCAGAGTGACCTTTTTTATTGTGTGATATTATAGCATATTATGTCCAAAGGTTTGTTTTGTTTTATACATCTACATTTTTTAGGCAAGCCTTCTATTTTGAGACAGTAGGTTGTGCCTGCACTACAATCATACTTGGTAGACCATTTGCTGTCAATCATGACATTATTCTTCACTCATGTTATATATGGTGTGAGTATCAGTAGTCTTGGCTGCCGGATAAACTAGAGCCACAACAGCTTGTGTTTCCTGGCAAGTTGCTATAGTTCCTTATCCCTTCTGCTGTTTGTTGCTTTCTCTCTCTTTGCCCTTCTGTTATGATTCAGCCTGGCAAGCCACCATCATCTCTGATAGTCTGTTGCTGACCCTGGAAAACTAAGTTGCAAGAACCACAGCCAGTTGGCAGCTCATGTCTATCCCAGCTTCTGATCTATAACTGCATATTATGAAGCCCTTTTGTTATGCATTGATTCACATTTCTGCGGCAAGGATGTCCCACTTTGAGAAGTCACATTTTGTATTCAAGGGAGTCATGGAAGGCTTCAGTGTACATGGTTCACAATAGATTGGTCATTATCCTATGGTAGATGCCCTCAGAATCTTGAAACTGGAACTAATGCGTAAGCAGTTGTACCACAATTGTAAAATAGTAACAACACAACCAATAAAATAATAATTAGAAATAAAGCTTTACATCTTTACAGAACATGTGTTTTTTGATTTTGTATTTATTTATTTTACCATAGCTGTCCCTATATTTCAGTTAAATAGGATCAAACCCAGTCCACAGCATCCTATGAATTTTGTTTAATTGAATTTAATTTAATTTAATTCATAATCATTAAGAAAAAAAATAATAATTATGGAGATTAATTACTGGTTGAAATTGTAAAAAAAAGGTAAGGTTCTTGGAATGGAATACAGAATGTTTTTTTGCATATGACTCCTCCCATGTGTATGATGCGTATGTTTCCAAAGGAATGCATCCACTTTCCCTACGCTGATTGTACCAGAGAATGTCTATATTTGGTAACATTAATGTTACCAAATACAGACATTGCAGCAGTGTGGAGTAGTGGTTAGGGCTCTGGACTCCTGACCGGAGGGTCGTGGGTTCAATCCCAGGTGGGGTACATTGCTGCTGTACCCTTGAGCAAGGTACTTTACCTAGATTGCTCCAGTAAAAACCCAACTGTATAAATGGGTAATTGTATGTAAAAATAATGTGATATCTTGTAACAATTGTAAGTCACCCTAGATAAGGGCGTCTGCTAAGAAATAAATAATAATACTAATAATTAATGAGAGATTACATCATTCTTACTATTTCTTTCAGAAAGGAATATTACCGTATTATTGTTCAATTCCTTGAACGGTTCGGTAGGTCCAATTAACTCAGACTTACTTGGCTCATTTAGGTCCCATTTGAATTCCCAAAGGAGTATTCTTGTGCTGGCAAATATTTATGACCCTTTGGAATCAGATTAGTTCCGTATCACTTCATTTTAGGGTAGAACTAAGTGACTAAGTAGTATTCGGCACGGTATTCAGATATTTACAACCCATAAATACACACTAAAAGTGAAGTTTTTTTTTGACAAAACACATACCTTTGCAAACAATGATCAGCACTAGGATGTCTATTAAATTGACATAAAAAGGGTCAAAATCTCAAACAGTTTGTGAGTCCCTTTTGTTTTTAAATGTTAGTAAATGATAGGATGTGACCTATTTTGAATATCATGATGTATATGTTACACTGTGTACACACAGCTCAGCATAGCTAGAGAACAGATTATAAAATGATGAAACTTGCTAAAACATCTTTACTACAAGTTATTGAGAGTATCAGAATACATCATGAGATATATGAAGGAACCTCTTTCTAAACACAGACTGTCGATGTTAGTCATGGTGAGTTACTTTTTCATGTATTTACAGCAATGGCAGGGGGTGCATAGTATATTACTAACGTTGCTATTTTACGAGTAGCTTCAAATGACTGTTTAACCGTAAATTCTGTACATTTTTATGAAGTTTGCAATTATTTTAATTAGCGTGATTGGCGTTCAATAGTTTTACAGATTTTATTTCATATGACATGTGTCAAGTGCCCACTCCACAATTGTGGTGCAGTCTTTATGTTCTAAAAACAGAGCAATGTCATTGGTGGGGTCATTGAGACAAATAGGGACATTACCCAGGACATGTGAAAAAATCAATACAACTATATATAATGTATATTATTATTATTTTTTTTATTTCTTAGCAGACGCCCTTATCCAGGGCGACTTACAATTGTTACAAGATATCACATTATTTTCACATACAATTACCCATTTATACAGTTGGGTTGTTACTGGAGCAATCTAGGTAAAGTACCTTGCTCAAGGGTACAGCAGCAGTCTCCCCACCTGGGACTGAACCCACGACCCTCCGGTCAAGAGTCCAGAGCCCTAACCACTACTCCACACTGCTGCCCTATATATAACTATATATAATATATAATGCTCACAATAGCAAGACTGAGGCCTATGCCCGTCTAGTATTCATCATGTGTCTTTTGTTCACTCAAAACAGATAACATTGTGTGTTAAGTTTTTTTAATTTTTTTTTTATTATTATTTTCTTTTGGAATAATGATGAAAGCACATAAAATTACAAGTGGAAGAAACATCATGCCACAAAATTGCATAGAATTTTTTACAAAAGTGTTAATAATGCATTTTGAACCATTCATAATTGTTAAGAACCAAATATGTATATCTCCTCAACATCAGATATATTATGCGCTTTAAAGGCAAATCACAAAGTAAGACAACACTCACAGACATCTTCATACAATTTACAAGAGCAATATTTATGTCAATAGAAACACAAGCAAGGTCCCTTTAAATTTAAAAAAAATATAGTCAATGCAACGTGAAATATATTGATCAAAAATGTCTGGCATTTAATGAGATACATCTTTTTAGAATACTGCTGACCTCAAGCTTCTCTCAGTAGTGGGAAGGTATTAAAAGTGCACATACAATCTAGTTATAGTAAATACAGAAAGCGTATTATAATTCAATAGAGATGTACACAGTACTGTACTGCATTTCACACATTCAACACCTAACAAGGCAAACACATAAAAGGCACAAGACTTCCACATCATAAAGACCCTTCTTGTTTCATTAAATAAACTTTTTAAATCTAATTCAAGTAATATTAAAACAATAAAATATATCTCCATAACTGAAGTGGTACAAACACCTCCAAACACAATAAAACACTAAGTACTAGTTTCATTAACTGCAAAACATGGCACTGTACAGAGCTTGTTAAAAAAAAAAAAATAGCAAACATAAATACTAAAATGCTGGATTTACAAAAGCTGCAAAAAATTAATTGTAATCAGAACTATAATCTAAAAAATAGTTTTAAGATATCTGTTTACCAAATGCAGCATTACCTAGTGATTTGTTTTTTAAACCAATGTGCAAATTAAACATATTTCAGAGGATTAAAAATTTAAAAAATACACAAAGCAACAACATACACTTATAGTCCATTAAAACAAATGTATTTACTGTATCTTAAATCAGGATATTCTAAATAGAACAAAAAATCAAGCTTCAGACTGCTTTCATCTTCAGAAAAATTTGCCACACTAGTAACAAGAATGTAATTAATATGAAACATCCATCTGTATTTTATTCAGCTGTATTTTACACACGTAATCAAGTTGAAAGTAAAATATTTATGTCCTGACATAGCATTGGAATCTGTTAAGCCATCTTCATTCCTGTTTCAGGACCATTTAAATGTTTTTTTTTTTTTTCCAATGCAAAATGAGAAAATTGTGCAAGAAAAATTGAAGTAGTCATACAACATGTGATTTCTGTTTCAAAATCAAGTATTCATAAAGTTTTATGTAACAAACTAAAATACATTTCCCCATATATTAATGTAACATCACAGTATCCACACTATATAAAACCTTTACAAGTGTACAGTAACACATAAGTATACCACAATGCATCCCTGTAACATATTTTCATTAACTGAACCAAACTGTCCACAGTTCAACAGATTACTGGCATGACAATGCAAAATGTGTTTTCCTAAAGAACGATTTTGTTAAAGAATAATAAAATAAAACATGTCTAAGTCTCTTAAATATTGTATAAAGCAAATAACAAGAAACATTTCAGCAGCAACAAATGTCCCTATCTCTATGTATTGAACACAATTATAACAGCAAGTCACCTGTGCTTGCAGACAAAAGCAAATAATCTCCATTAGATCAGTGCATACAGTGGAGATGCTTCTGGTAAATTGTGTTAAATATAACTAAAGAAGGGCTTCATATCCATGCTTGTATATGCAGTGTATGATCTGTAAGTTTAGTTTACTTTGCCTGGCACTTTAAGAAAATTATCACTTACAATAAACCTTGATTCACCCTTAGAACACCATTAAACATTACGGGTGTTGTATATGATTACCTATGTAATAAGTACAAAAAAAGAAAAATGGTTAATATGTGTTTAGGTCCAAAACACTGGCACTGTGAACCATAATAATAAGTTATAATCACAACAGACCATAGCACGAAAGCTTCTTTTCCAAGAAACAATTCAAGAAATGTAGTTTCCTGCATTTAGAGGTTGACCAATACAAGCCCTTGCTCTGTATGGGCTGGGTGTGTGTGACTGACCCAAAGGAATAAATCTAAAGCCCATCAGAGCTGCCTAAAGTGGAGTATCAAACACTTTATCTGGATTTTCATCATCTAAATCATCCTCGGACTGTAGAGGCTTGTGGTTAGGTTTTCCACTTTCTGACACCGAGGAGGAAGGGGAAGTGCTGTGTGCTCCTTCTTCAGTGAATTTTCCTTTCATGGCTTCTTGTACAAACTCCTGGATTTCCACGGGAAGTCTCTTAAACTTATCTTGGTACTCCTGATCAAGCTCATTCTGCAGCTGTAAACAAAAGAAAATAATAATATGAATACGCTGTTCCACAGTTTGAAATGCTGATGTACACAACACATGTTTATCTTTTAATGTTTCTTTAAAGCAAGTTTAAAATTATTTTGCTATGAATATTATTCAAACACATTCCTGCTGTAATTCCTCCAACTGCTTGTTTACTAGTGATCTGCAGTAAATGGAACATTCATTTACTGGTTTTATGCTGGTGATCCAACAGGTTTATAAAACCCTCCATCACCCATATTTATTCAAAGGTTATGCACCATAAGTACAAAACATGGTAGTATTGTATATGTAATACTAAAAGAAAAAAATGTACAATTGTATGAAATGAAGACAATGAGAAACGTACATCACAGAACTTGATGAGTTTCTTTTAGTATTACCAAATGTATGTTACTGTAGACTGCAGTCAATTGACAATGGCAGTTAAGAATATAATTTTTGTTTTTGTTCATTTATGAATATGCAAAGACACTTCTTAAACAAGTGAGCCCGGCTGACAGTATTTATAAATATACTGCTTTTCAAATGGATTAAGTCACAGCATAATTCCGTCCCAAGAATCTGCTAAACTCTATAATACTCTCGGAATGTGTCTCTTCTTCCCCTCTGACTGGTACTCTCCCATCTTCGGTCGATGATGCAGTGTCCCTCTACAACACCGCCCTTACTCAGATTATTGACACAGTTGCTTCACTCGCAACCAGAACATTGAAGAAACATCGCAACTGCCCATGGTATACCCTCGAACTTCAACTGCTTAAGTTTGAGGTTGTCCGGACTAACGGTTCACAGAGATATCTGGACCGATCACCTCAGTGGCTACAGGCATGCGCTCGCTGCTGCCAGGGTGAAATACTTCTCAGAAATCATATCCATGGGTCACGGTAAACCTAATATTCTCTTTAACACCATTGACCAAATCCTGCATCCAGCTGCCGATAAATCCATCTCCCGTTCATCCTCCTCTCTTACCTGTCATGATTTCTCCTCTTTCTTTCAGAACAAAATTGACACCATCTATTCTACGCTCTCCTGCCACAAACCCAGTACAGTACTCGCCCACCTTGACTCACCTCCATTTGCCCCTCCTACTCTCTCCTTCTCTCCTCTCTTCATTACTGAGATCTCCAGGATATTGCTGAAATCAACTACTGCCACGTGCCCCTTGGACCCCTGGCTGACAAATCTTGTCTGTCTCTGTGCCTCTGATCTTGCTCCTTCCATTATGCACACTCTCAACCTGTCCCTGGACTGAGGCTTGGTTCCTGCTGCCCTCAAGATTGCCGGTGCTCAAAAAACTCTCCCTTGACCCGGCTGTCTTATCTAATTTCCGTCCTATATCCAATCTTCCTTTTCTCTTCAAAACTCTTGAAAGGGCTGTAGCCAACCAGCTGACGAAACATCTCACAGATAACAATATGCTTGAATCCCTATCTCTATCAGCTGTATCACAGTTCTGAAACTACTCTACTCCAGATTGTAAATGATCTTCTGCTTAATGCTGCTGCTGCTGCTGCTCCCTCTGTCCTTGTCCTCCTGGGCCTAACTACTGCTTTCGATGCCATAGATCATAGCATTCTTCTTGACCGCCTTCAGAAGTATGCTGGGATCTCTGGAACTTGACTTTCCTGGCTGTCCTCTTACCCATATGGACGCATACAGTCTGTTTTCTGTGATGGAAGTAGTGCCGACGCAAACCCGGTCACTTGCGGTGTCCCTTAAGGGTTTGTTCTTGGGCCTCTTCTCTTCAACATCTACGTGCTTCCCTTGGGTCATCTCATCCGCCAACATAGCCCCATGTTTCACTCCTATGCAGATGACACCCAGCTCTACCTAAAACTAGACCCTGGATGATCTGCTGCCATGGTCCGGCATGGTCGGATTGTTCTCACTATCTTGTAAAGTGCTTTGTGATGGTGGTCCACTATGAAAGGCGCTATATAAAATAAATCAATATTGATTGATTGATAACCTGGAGGGTTGAGGGATATATTCCTACATGCCCATTTGATCACTGGCCTCTTTTTGTTTTAGGCTACCTACTATACAAATTAGACCATAGACAATTGTGCTGAATTGTGTGGTGGTTTTGTGGATTCTGCTGTAACTAAGGTAAGTTGGCAAAGCAAATGCAAAAGTCTTGCCTGTTTGACAAATTCAGCTGCTGGAGACAGAGATAATTGTTATAAGCAAAAGCAGGTCTTCATATGGGTTAAATACATTACACTATTCATGCTGTTTACTGTCAAACTAAATGCCTATCAGCTACAAAATGACACATAAGGCTAGATTCTCCAAATCGATATCAGCACATGTTCTTTATAAAGGAAAAAATCCACACCATGAAGTTAACAACCCTGAAATAAACAACACAGGCATTTCATTTCATTCAAAAACACCTTCCAATCAGCTGGACTTCACATGAATAATGGTATGTTAATAAGAGTGGATTTTATTATGATTTTACTATTAATTGATCATATACAGTATAGAGTACAGGTAAACGTTTCACTGCCACCTGAACCCAATGAGAGAGGCATCTTGAATAAGCAGCCATAGAAGTTCAGGTTTCACTGCAAACACATTTTAATTCCTAGCAAAAATATTTCCGTTTATTAAAGATTAAATACTATATAACATGTAATGAGAGATCCAACATGGAATAACTTTTTAATATTTGGTGCTGCTGCATGATTTATTATTTATTTATTTTTTTTACCAGATCTAATTTTGGAATGTATCTTGCATTCATTGAACTCTAACTACAGAATAACTGGATGAATTGCACTGTTCCAGATTATGCCATGTTGAAACAAAATGTAATTCTCTAAACAATATTTTTTCACAGCATATTGAGGTTATTTCAATCAAGTGGATGGCCATAGAAAACTACAGTAGCCCTTGGGGCTTGTGGATTATTCAGCTATCCTCACTTGTAAAAATAACTACAGTACTCCATGAAACATACGTGATGTATCCTCTATATCATCTTCAATATATTATATTTATCTTTTGCTTTAAAAAATGTTTTAACTATATTTATTTAATTAAACTCTATGATGTGCTATAGTACAATATGTGCCGTATTTAAGCAATAGAACGCAAAGAGGGCTTTACCATCTGGTTAAATGCCTGAGCCAAAGGCAAGGGCATTTAACATAACGAGAAGGGCCTTACCACAAGGCAAAACCCTCTTATGAGGGTTCAATTGCTATTACACAATGGCTGGATTAAATACAATTACATTTAAAGTTTTTTGATTTTATGCAGCAGTATATTTTATTGCTAATGAATACAAACATTTTCTTCAATATTCCATGAGTAATGCTCAGAATTCCACATGTGGTTTAGTAGCCTTCAGGCTTCAGTATCCCAGCAGTAGCAAATGTTGTGTTGTGGGTATTTCCAATAGCCTAAATAATAACAATACTAAAAATATTTTATTTGGAACAGAGATTAAACATAGTTTGAATGATAACACTCATGGTCTTTTACCAGAGATTAGGGAACTCATATTGACCAATCAGGTTAAAGAAAATCTCCAATAAATTTTCTAATTGATTTTAATGTTTCTTGTCACAGTAATGCAATATAATTGGGAGACTTTTTGAGATGTTTTTGTCAAGTGCAGTCACTCGTAGGGTCACTGAAGTGTCATAAATTCAAACTTTTAGTACTGTAACTGGATATATCACAAATTGGAAATCTTAATACATCCCTAATTATTGGAACAATCATAATATCATGACAGGTTGATTAATCAAACACACTTTAATCAAATACATCAAGTTATATACACGCATTGAAAGTCAAAGAATCTTCACTTGCATGAAGTCAAAGTAAAGTTGCCTGTTTTTAATGTACTGCAGATCACTCTGTGGAGGAGCATTTCTATTTGGCCCTTATGGGAAAAAAGTACACATAAAAAAACTGCATCCCTTGCTTATTATAGGCACTAAGTCAAATACTGTCTCCCTCTGATTACAAATTATGTAATTGTATTAATTCTTTCGACGACCCATTAATTTCACTGTTTAACTACAATATCCAATCTCAGGGGAATACTGTAATTAAAGAAAAGCACAAGAAGTGAATTATGTCAGAAATCCCCAGCAGTGGAGAGACACGTGTACTTTCATGACTTGCAGTGAACCACAATTAATTACAATTATTGCATGCAGCAGTTCTTCTAATTCTTCTAATTTATAAAGTTTGAATCTGAGGACGTACCACACCAGCTGGTCTCAAGTCATACACACAGCACTGAATTGAGCATGTGCAATGATGCAAGTACTATCCCTGGCCCTCATTTTCAATCACTGGCTCTGGAGGCATTATCCAAATCAATTCGAACCAATTAGAAACCCGATCACCAATTTTAGTTTTAGGAGTCTAGAATGGCAGTAGTTCAATGAAGATATTAAAGTTACCAAAACAGTGACTGATAGTTCGGTATATTTTGAAAAGCTTTACTCCAAATGTCCTTATTTCACTAGGTCGATAATAATGAGGTTTACTATAAATTTTAACAGTTTTTCTATTGCTGAATCTGCATTTTTGCTTTTATTGTTTCATTAATCTCTCCTTACAGAAATGTTCCAGCACAGGGTTGTAATATTATTTCTTCAGCTATTCTAAAAAATGTAAAATTAATTTGATAAAAAAAAGCTGTGGCCTCTTTGCAAACGATCTCATTACATTCACAATATTAACTTTATTATACATGATTTATTGCATTCAGAATACTACCTTTTGCATTGTAACGCTAATTTGCCCTCTGGTTCAAATGAGCACGCTAACAGTTTTGGAAAAGGGAGGGCATTAACCGAAATTCATGTTTTTAGATAGGCAGAAATCCTGCCTAAAATGTGCAGCAAATCTTTAAGGACAACAGAAATATATCTAACCCTGAAGCTTACAAAAACTAAAGCTAAAAATGGCCCAATGATGCATTGTTCTTGCAGGTTAGACCATCAGCCTAATCCTTCCTCCTAGTAACAATCTTTCACTTAATTTGTACATTATTTTGATTTAGACTAAGTGTTCTGGTTGCCATGAGCCTATTTATTTTGTATTACTTTACTAAAACTTCTGCTTTAGTCTGGTTACCTTGGGGACAGCATATTGGCATATTAAGAATCCAGGTGAGAAACTAATGCCTTCTAGCTTTTGAGCATTAAGCTTATTATTTTCATTTGAGATTTCTTCTCCCATACCACTCATAAAATGCTGTTTCTTTCTATGAACATAGTGCTCAATTTCCGGCACATGGTTTTAGAGCAGGATAATGGAAAATTCAAGTTGACATGTCCACAGTAAGAGAGGGAGAGAAATAATTATTTTTGCACCTATTTGTTTTTCACTCCTTTTATGTCCTTAATTGGCATCCACCGAGAGCTGCAGCAACATCATTAAACTCAATGTGAGAATGTCTGAAGGATTCCTCCATATGTGTGTTGCATGAATAATAAACTATTTAGTAGATTAACACTTTAATTTCTCTTTCCCCAATAAAGAAATGTTTAAAACAGGTCTGCTGCTCAGAATACTAATATTTAACACAGATTACCTCACAGTTGCCCTGCCAGTCTACAGGAGTCACTGGTGCGCGGCAAGCCAAGGACACCCTGGCCGACCTAAGCCCCCCATTAGACATTTTAAAAATGTCTGGGCAATAACATTAGGCCATTTTATAAATCTCACTTTTCTTGCCTTCTCATCCATTAAGCTCTGTTTCTCAAGCAACACTTAAACCTTTGATAGCCTTCCTCATTTGTTTTACCCTTTGCATGAAATAATTTCCTTATTTGCTCCAAGTTTCTATTTTTAGATGCCCCCCCCCCCCCCCTTGTTACATTATGGGTTTATCTAATATGTCAGACAATTTTACTTGTAAGTAAAGCTTGTTAGAAAAATCGAATCCTTTTCTTAGAAATGTGTTTTTTTTATACTTTGTGATGTCACAAGTGACCCTCAAACCCCTTCTCTCCTGTATAAGGTATCAGTTCCTTTTGAATGGAAAGCGTATGCTGCTAAAGTATATGGCCCTTCGATCGAACCAACCTCATTTCTAGGGGGTTCCCCACTGACGATGGAGATGACAATGAGGCTTGGGAACCCTCTGATATGAAAAATAGTGAACTCTGGCCAACTCAGATATTTTGGATGGAGGGAATACCTAATAGAATAGCCCTCTGTAATAAAAATGAAACATATGAACGAAATAGTTATCAGTCCTGAACCATTACTACCTGTGGAAAACTCTCTCTGAAAAGGGGGATAGACAGCCATGTCTAGACTAATATGTGGACGTCAAAGATGTAGAACTGGTCTGCCACAAGCAGAACCAAAACCATATCCTGCATATACCCATATGGTAATGCAATTGTAGGATTATGTCTCAATGTATTGATCCACATGGATTATCATTTTCTCATCTGAATGTTAAATCAGCAATGTAAGGTGAATTGAATGTATGGGATGTAATGTAACTCATCCAGTAAAGTGGGCTCACTTGGGAAAGTTAGAATGCTAAGATAAGAGACCTGCTACCTGAGTTCAAGCCTCCTGCAGATATCAGGTACTTGAAACTGTGAGCAACACTTGTGATGTTCAGTGCTGGATTCCGGACCCTGTGGTCGCTTTTAAGGAACCTCTGAGAGCAGAACCGGACAAGATTTCCAATCCTGCTGGAAGCACTCTGATATCTTGGACGCAAACTGGATACTGTGTTCACAAAACCATTGGAAGAAAAGCAATCGATTAGGGGCAAGAATATTGCTATAAAAACGATATTAATTTAGATTATGCTGAGACAGCTATAAGCAGGAATATCATTAGGGTGGTCAAACATCATTTTAGATTTAATTTAAAAAAAAAGATCACATCGATTTTTGTCATCAGTTTTCATATAACAAACATATCTGAAATGAAAACATACATAAAAACTTTTTAAGCTTGTAAAAAACACTTTTTTACGCACCAAATGTAGCATCTTTATTTATGTGGCGGCCATGATGATTTTTCTTTTTTTACGCCTTTGCCAACTTTGGGCTTTCGTAATTTAAATTGCCATTATATATGTACTAAATGAAAAACACATTTTAAGAATGAATATTACTCTTCGCTAAATGGCCACATTAAATTGGAGGATCAATGTTTTATGTGTACAAGCCAGCCTCTCAAAAAATGCACAATGCTCACTATGGGCAGAAGGTGGTAAGGATTCAGTTGATGTGTCTCAGCAAAACTGCGCTGTTGCCATGGTCTCAGACAGCAGAGAACCCACATATCTTCCAAACCCCTCCCTGCTAGGATAATAGTTCAAAGAGGTATGTCTTCTGGACACATAGTATTAACTAATTATGTAATTTTCCTTATCAAACTATCACCCCATTTTTTTAAATGTTTGGACTGTCAGAATAATATGAAAAAAGGGATTCAGAAAGATTAAAAGGTGTTTGTGATGAGTCAAAGGGGTTTCGGTCTGTAATTCATCCTACCAACAGTAGAAGGCATCATGCCAACTCGGGACTTCCCTTACCAAGGTCTCGTGACCATGACGAAAGTCATCTTTATGAGGGGCGTCACCTTGGTAAGGGGTGGAAGTGTGAGTATGTATATTCCGGCCATTTGAGTCAAGTGAGTTGTAAGGACACTTGTCAGTTTGGGATTGGTGTTCCACTGACTACAGGGGCAGGGCTTTGCATACTAAAGGAAACGTGCTACTGTGTTCCGGGTTGGTCCTTGAAAACATAGGCAGGGTTACTGGGCTTGAGGGAGACACTGTATAGTTTGTTTTGGTTTGTTTGTTTGATCACGGTGTTTGGAATATGTAATAACATCTCTTTTGTTTTTATCCCCTCCATGTCCAGGATATCGTAGAGAGGACTGAGGAAAATACTAACCCTCCATTCTTTTTGTTATTTATTCCAGCACCCCCTCCCTCACGCCATTCTTTTTGTTTTTTTTATCGTGTAACTAAAAATAATAATAAAAAATATTTGGTTGCACGTAAATTGCTGTCTGGACATTCCATTAATACTCACATGCCTCACAGTGTTATTTTTATTTTAAAGCAGTTGTATATGTAGTATAATGAAGTCAGGGTGGTTTTGTCGGCCAAGACTGGAAATTCAATGTCCGCTTATCTTAAAAACAAACTGTTATACATTAAAATCCACTTAGAAAAATATGCTTTTGTTTTGTGCCGAATGTAATCTAGCTGAATTGTACAATCCAAAGAATTCTATTTTGTGAGATTTATATAATATTCGTATTAATCGAAATTAGTATTACGATTAATACGCAGGTTTCACTGTCTATTGCGATATGTAGTGACTTTAGAGCTCTGTAAACGTGAAACTACTCAAATATACTTAAATATTCAGATGTTTAGTGGACAAAAAGCTGTATTAAAAATATATTTATTTTGCAATTGATGATTACTGAGATAATCTTACATCAATTTCAAAACTGCTGCATTCACAATTCGCACACAATGTCCTCATAGGGGATAATGTGAGCACAAAAGGGAGAGAAAAGTCCTATAAATATGGGAGCAAAATTACAATTAGGTATCAGTTGAGTTTGGTAACACAGACTTAACTGGTCCATCTTTTGAGGACCTCTCTGCTAAGCTGAATGCTGGTGGTGTACTCAGAGCCTTGATTTTGGAAGACTGTTCTTTTTTTGTTCTGTTTTATATTTTAAGACATACCACTCCGCAGGAGGTTAAGCATAAACTTGAATTTATATCTCACCTATATTAAAGCATGATGCTAGAAGATAGGATTATTAATAGCTTTTGACATGTTGTTATATTGTATGTATTAGTGTAAATGGTTTCCTTAGACTGCCTGAAGGTACGTGTTGCTTTATATTTTATAAACATGTGTGTGTGATTTGGTGGGCACGATGCAAGGGATCCTCCCTCCTTATTTTCTTCTTTCCAGTAACATCTGCTAAACCCCTATTTAAACCCATGCCTGTCACAGCACAGCAGACAAACGCAACTGACCATTCTACCCTCGATACTGGTGGACTAAGCGTGCTCGCCTCCGAATTTGCGAATATATTCTCGAATGGGCTGTTTTCGGTCATGCTACACAGCCCTGCAAGAATCTAGTTTAATCGTGTAAATCCGATTCAATATTTGAAATCGCTACTCACCTTACTTTTCTTTCTCTGCAGAATCGGATTCTCGAATGGCGTCTGCGTTCTCTTCGTGGACAATCTGCCGATAAATAGGCCATGTGCTGCCGCCAAAGCATGCTTCCTATTATTCTCTCACTCCCACCATCATCTCACTCCTGCTGAGCCCTGCAGTCCAGCAAGAGGTTTTTACTCCAGCAAGAGGTTTTTTACTACTGTACTGTATACTGTATAGGCGTACTGTACAGATTTATGTATGCGCCGCAGAATGCTGCATGCGCTGCCAGTGCAGCATGCTCCCGCCAACCGGGCATACAGGTGTTTCTGCTATTTGTCTGATGCTTGTTTGTTTCCACTTGCTTTGTGTTTCAGTACCTCCTGACTAATCTGTGTTCTGCTGCAGTGCTCTGTGTTTACTTATCGTCACATCGCTTCCACTACTCTGAGTGCTTGCACAAATCTGAGTGGGCTCCAATAATGGCAGCTGTAGCAATACAGGCATTGAATCATGTATACGCGCATTGAATCATGGGATTTGTTGTCCCATTCCCGCTTTTCTTCATTTATTATTTTCAATTTCTATTGTTTTGCTTTGGCGGCATAGTTGTGGGGTGCCAGAGTCCTCTTTTTTTGGGTAAAGTGAAGCTCACTTCCCAAGCCCTTGGAAGCCCTGCCGCCGTGGACTTCGTCCTCCTCTGGGGAAGGTTCACGCCAGAAGGGGGACCCCTGGCCAAATCTATCTAACACTGTCATCTTTACATTTTCTCACCCCTAGATCCCTTTGGGGGAAGTATCGGTTGGAGACCGAACAGTTCGGTCTCACCTCCACGAGGGCAGCTCTCCGCGAGACAAGGGGACTCTCCTAACTCATCTCTGTCATAAAGTACATCTCTCCTATTATCAATTCCCGAGGTCTCTTCCTCTTCGCAGCCCTCGATCATGTCCACTGAATTAATGCTCTTAGTTTGCAAAGACACCAGACTGCCTGGACTGTCTTTGAGCTAGGATTAGAAGTAGATCTGTGATCACTCAATCCATTTAAGCGTTAATAAACAGAAAGAGTAAATATAGTCTGATTCGTTTAACTTTAAATACCCGAGTCTGTGTGATTATTCTTGATTAACTGTTGTCTGCGTATGTGAAAATCTGTAAGCCAGTACAGGAACAATGCACTATAAATTCCTGCATGTTCTCTATTATTATTATTATTATTATTATTATTATTATTATTATTATTATTATTATTATACATAGTTCAGCAAAGAACTGAGTAAATGCTCTGTGTATAAAGACATTTTTAAATTTGTGCTTTTCTTCTTTACTAACTCTTTAAACTATTCCTTCTTTATTACCGTGAGTTTCAAGATCCTAAGCTTTGCTTAATGTGTGTTTTAAGGTAGGTTTAAGGAATATACTTTATACCCTCTGAATTTGGTTAATGTCCATCTGCTTGCCTGACTATCACACTCATAGGTGCCAAAAGATGAGGGGATTGTGGGTAATTGTTATATAATGAGTGGAGCAACAATAGATTCAACTAAAAACGCAAAACAAGGTGTTTAAATGTGTATGCACACCAACAGTACACAGAACAAATAAATACAAATTTAAAATATATATATATATCCCACTTCATTGTCACTCGCCAGTGTTGCGTTCTTTTGTTTGACCATGACACAATGTCAGCATATGATGGATGATTGCAGATCCAAAGATGTTAAAAGTCAAAAGGGAAGAACATACAGTTTACCAGCAATGTGACAAACAGATTGTAAATAATTTAGTATGTGAATTTAAATATATATAAAAGTTTAAAATACACATATCTGTATTCTTATAAAATAATATATTTTGAACAACCAAGAGCACACCATCAATGTTTTATAAGAATTGCATTTACTTAGGATTCTCTCATCAATTTCACTCAATATCTGAACTGAAAGCTCTTGTCAGCATACGCTAAGGGCGAAGCAGGTTGAAGAGAATTATCCCTGTTTCTCCACTGATGTTTCAGTTTTTGGTATAAATGCATGTGCACATTTTTAAACCAAGAAGTAATTAATGCTTTGCTTGTCAACAATGTATTTCACCAAAACAAGGGTGACAGAAGTCAACAATGGCATGGTAAGAATTCAAATGGAACTTCTAGTGAGTACAGTAATTAATTGAATGTTATGTATTTTTATTGTTTATCTAGGTTATGCAAAAAATGTTCAAAATATGTTGGTCTTATGACATTAGGGACTTAAATATTGTTGTTGTCCATTCCATAGAACTAGCAGTGTTCCTGAGTTGGTGTGTATGTTTAAATGTGCAAACAAACTTACCTACAGTATTTTACTGTGCCCACGGACTATTAGCTTAAAGTCAGTAAGCCACATTTAATTCTGACTGCCAGAAAATGTAGCCAGCTGTTTATTTAACCTAAATGAGATATGTATTCCCTTAATACGGAATATGCTTTAATCCCTACTGGAAAGCACCGTACATTTTCCCAAACTTTGCAAATGTTCAACATCACTTTTTGTACACTTCCAATATACAGTACTAGCATATTCAGGTAACCCTCTTGTAGCCTCAGCTCAATGTACCAATACTGTTACCAAGGTCACCTTCGCAAAGTTATATTTTCATCCAGCTGACATTGATTCATGTTGCCAGATGGCTAAGGACAAAATGTGATTGCTCAACACAATGTGTGACCTACTTACAAGGCTAACAATCTGCTGCCTAGCTCCAAGTGAAGCACAAAGCCTTTGATTAAAAATGTAATTTCGCCTCTTCATCGGTGTGCATGGGGCATGTGGAGGAAACATGCCGAATGCAACTGTTCATGAAGGGCTTAAGCTCTAAGACTTCTGACACCTTCATAAGGGGGGGCAGGGTGTGCGCCACTGAGGTATGACAAGCGAGACACCTCTTTATCACCTAATGGGACACAACATCTGAAGTAATTAAAAGTTACATTGACACCGGAAACACAGCAGCCAACCAAGGACGACACTCTGCTTTCAGCTGTCCATCTGACCATTGCAAAACCAGCATGCGATTATTTGTTAACCCTGGAGAAGCAAATCACAGAAAGAAAGATATTTTTGCTAGGAGCTACAGAATATGGTGCTAGAAAGCCCAGGACTATATTCAGGTCTGTTAAAGGAAGCTATAATAACCACTGCCAGCACCATTCCTGACTGCTGCCAGTGCCATTGCACTTCACCTTTCATGAACACTAACTAACATGAGCATCAAACATTACAATGCCTTTGGCTTTGAACCTGCTAATAAGTGACTAACAGCCTTTTAACACTGACATACAGTACACAAGATAAAGCAGCATAGCTGTTAAGATCAAACATTGAAACTGGCCACTGAAGACTGGAGTGACTTTACTTTCGTGGTTTAACCCCTTTTGTTCTAATCTGTAAGAACTGGAGATTTGTAAATGCAAGTTCAATAATGAATGTGGGAAATGATTTTAAGGGTAGGGACATTTAGTCTCCTTGTGGTGGCCTCTGTTTATAATGTTACCCTTTTGATAATGATCTGCAGGGCTGTGAGTTTCTGGGAGGGTGCATTTAGGCACTGGAATGTACATAGCACTGTTCTGGAGTCTGGTAATGACCATTATTGATTTTAATTTTTTTGTTGAAACTTCCACAAGTGGAGTTTCCAATGGGACACTGGTGTCCTGATTAAATATCCCATCACACTGCTTTAAGGTTTTGGAACAACCTAGTCTTTTTCATAGCTCGTACTGGCAAATTTGTATTTATTTTCAGACTGTTAACAATAAAGTGTTGTATAACACTGAACAGAAGCCCTCTGGAAATCATCCTGAATGATTCCTAACTATTCAGAAACTTTTTGTTATAGGGGTGAGAAATTGTTTTTCCAAGTCTAATTTGTTAAATTTTGCATGTCATTTTGGATGCATTTTTTTTTTCTGTAGAGTTTATTCCATTCACATTTCACAATTGTTATTAAGTATGTACACTATACCCATGTACAGTACTTCTAACTTATTATGACAAAGTATAGTTTCACTTCATTTATTATATAGTGTCCAGATTACATCCCTTTGTCTTTCTTTTTAACTTTCTGAGCACAGTCAAGTTCTGTTTCAGAAAAAAATAACAGGATCCTGAAATAAGCGTTACCAAAACACAGTTGCTGCATGGCAACACATACAACATACAGTTCACGGGGTGGAGCAAGGCCCTTGATATAGTGTTTAAAGATATGGAGTTAGTAACATATAAAACGTGTATAGAGAGGGGCTCCGCCTCTTCAAGGCCCAACATACAGAAGGGGGTTCCATCGTGAGGAGACCCGACAAATAGGAGGGGGGTTCCAGATCTCATCAAGCAGCTTCTTGAAGGATCTCAGGGTGTTGGCTTCAACAACATTACTGGGGAGTTGGCTCCAGACCTTCACAATTCTCTGTGTAAAAAAGTGCCTCCTATTTTCTGTTCTGAATGCCCCTTTATCTAATCTCCATTTGTGACCCCTGGTCCTTGTTTCTTTTTTCAGGTCGAAAAAGTCCCCTGGGTCAACACTGTCAATACCTTTTAGAATTTTGAATGCTTGAATCAGATCACTGTGTAGTCTTCTTTGTTCAAGACTGAACACATTAAATTCTTAGAGCCTGTCTGCATACGACATGCCTTTTAAACCCGGGAAATTTCTGGTTGCTCTCCTTTGCACTCTTTCTAGAGCAGCACTATCCTTTTTGTAATGAGGTGACCAGAACTGAACACAATATTTTAGATGAGGTCTTACTAATACATTGTAAAGTTTTAACATTACTTCCCTTGATTTAAATTCAACACTTTTCACAATATATCCGAGCATATTGTTGGCCTTTTTTATAGCTTATTGCTCTGGTTACCAAAGTGGAGAGATGTGAAGAAAACCAATGCCTTGATACAATGGACCGGCTTGAATTGTTGAACAAAGGGTCAGAGGATGAAATGGCCTTGCGTTCTGCGATGTACTTCAGCTTGGAAGTGTAGAGGCACAGAGGAGAGTTGATTTTTGAAAGCTGAATACATTGTCCTTGCCGCAGCTGATCCGTTTTTGAAATCCAAAGGAATAGGATGAAATAGTAATTTTGAATGAGGTTCAGAACACTGCAGCGGATACCTAGAGTAGGAAAGCTGGAAATAGAAGGAACTGAATATTCGGAGCATCTCAAAAAAATCCAAAATGCTGTTCGGCATACAGTTTCCAGTTAAATCGTCAATTGGAGAAAAGCAGCCTTGGCGGAGAATAGTAATCAAGTTGCTGAGAATGTCTATAGAGATAGGCAGGCGAGCAGGAGATGGAGCTGGAGAGCACTTGGAAATTCCTCGCAAGAGGAGATGAACAGCTGGGACGGATATTATAGTTGGAGAAGCGATGGACATCAAGCGAAATTGGTGTTGAATTCCTGACAAATAGGATTGATAGCTGGTGCCAAATGTAGACAAATGTCTTTTGCATGAAATATGAAAGCCATGATCCAATTCTGGTTAAATGAAGTAGGATTAATCCTGCTTTGGGAACAGAAAGTTACATAACATGCCCAACCTGTAGAGTATGAGGATCTGGTAGAAGGGACAAGTGCTGAAGCCATGTAATCTTGAGCTGAATTAAGTAGCTTATTGATAGTTGGATTCAGTTGAAAATCAGCTGATTGAACTGAGGAGTTGCTGCTGGAAATGGCAGCGCTGTAGGAACCAGACTGTGGAATTTGGAAATCTGTAAAGGAGAAAGAGCATCAGCTGCATTATTATAAATGCCCGGTAGATGGCGAGCTTATATTAGGAAATTGTTGGAAACTGAAATCCGTACTAGTCGCCGCAGTAAATGCATGATAAGAGGGGAACTGGAACGTTCTTTATTTATAATGTGCACTGTAGCTATATTATCGCAGTAGAATACTAATGATTTTTTAGACCAGAGATGACCCCATAGTTGGGCAGATGCAACTATTGGGTATATTACGAGAACAGCTCTGGATTTTAGATGTGGAGATAGATTTTCAATTTCTTGTGGCCATGTACTAGAAAACCATTGATTGTTTGAGACCTCCAAATCCCAAAGATGAGGCGTCTGTAAACAAAGCCAGGACGTGTGGTGCTGAAATGAAATCATCATAGAACATAGATAGGCCATTCCAGTGTTGAATAAGAGAAGACCACATTTTAATGTCTTTCCTAGCTTCTGAGGAAATATTAATGTAAGAGTCCAAGTTTTTTGCTGTCGATGTGAGCGCCAGTAGCCGAGATATAAACGTCCTCCCTTGGGGGATAATGCGAATTGCAAAGTTGAAATGACCCAGCAAGGAAAGCAGTGCACATTTCCTAATTGTTTTACTGATCTGAAAGTTCTGAATAAGAAAATGAATATGCGTCTAGAATGATTCCAAGAAATTCTGGACAAAAACGACTTGTCATCGGGACAGTGTCTTGAGGGACACTGTTTGGTTTATTAAATCTTTCCAGAACCGCAGTCATATTATTGAATTGTTTTGTATTCTGATTTTCACGAGTGCACCTCACCTCTACAAAATGGTGTGTAAACAAATGGCAAAATGCGCCGCTGTTTCTCTTGCTACACAAAGTTGGAAATTGTTCGAGCTCTGTAAAAAAAACCTGAATCAGACACAAGTCGCAGAGAAATTTGGTGTTTACCATTCTTGTGAGTTGCTTCACGATTCTGTTAAATAATGTGCATGTCTTGTATATTGCTGCTGCATTTTATAACGTATGTAGGGGTGCTGTGTTAATTTGGTTTGACAGTTTATTAATGTTAAGTTAGCCCTAAGTAATGGCCATTATTTGAAAACTCACCCTGTAGCTAATTTCATACAAGTACATAGTGAGTAAAGCTTTTTGACTGTGTTGTTTTGCTTTAGTTTTATTAACGTTAGTTTGTCTGTTACTTTATTATTATAGATTATTAACAAAGACTTGACTGTTGTTTTGCTTTTACTTATTCAGTTAATTTCATACGCATCATGACAAGTAATACACATGTGTTATTTATTTATTGATTCACATTGTGTCTGGTGGCTAACTCCGTCTTAGAGAACACTTCGCTTGCTTCCCGAGGGGTGTTCTCTTAGCCGGTGAGTCCTGTAATCCATAACTTCAAACACTCAAAATGAGTAACATTACAAACAGAGGCCCCCACAAGGAGGCTAAAAGGCCCTACCCTTAAAATTCATGATTGAGCCCACATTTACAAATCTCCAGTTCTTACAAATTAGAACAAAAGGGGTTAAACCACGAAAGTAAAGTCACTCCACTCTTCAGTGGCCAGTCTCAATGTCTGATCTTAACAGCTATGCTGCTTTATCTTGTGTACTGTATGTCAGTGTTAAAAGACTGTTGGTCACTTATTAGCAGGTTCCAAGCCAGAGGCATGAAAGGTGAAGTTGCCTAAAGAGGTACACCTATAACAAGGGCTTTGAGCAACCTATACCTGGATATTTTTAGACCAAAGCACTGGAGAATCACCTTGGATTGCATCAAATACCTTTCTGTGGCTATACTGGGATCAACCCTACAAATAGGTGGTTGATGGTACATGGTCCTGTAAAATGCTTGAGCAAAGAAATCTACCTGTAGCTCATTCCACCGGGTTATAGGTTGATTAAATCAACACCTAAGTCAAATAGATACATTTTTCAACTACTTCAATATGTCTAGGATCAGAGTCAAGTATATGTTCTCTGACAATTTGCAACTACTACAGTACTACAACTGGGGCACCCAGTTTATCAGGCTATAAATGAGAGAGATACACTTCACTGCTCTCCATACAAGAAAGACAAGTAATAATAATACTAACATAAAAATAAACCAAAATGAAAAATCCACAACAAACTTAGTGCTTACCAATTATCAGAGTCAGTATCACGTCTATATAAGTTATGACAATACCTGTTAGATGCATTGGACCAGCTGTGATGTGTAATATCTTTCTGAATCACTTTCAGTACTTTTTGAGCATTATAAATGGCTTCAGGCAACAGATCTATCCCGAAGCTTGGTGGTATGTTTACACTTTTGGCTGCATTCACAGAATAAGCATCTTCATACTTTCCAGTTAAGTCGCAGCAGGTGCACCACGATAAGTCAGTTGATGCACCTATTATTCTCACTCAAGAGTTCTCCTGAGTTAACCTTTACAGACAGTAGCTGTTGAGGTCACTAGGAACGGTCTACCTGGCATCACGTGCAACAGTGTCATCTGGGATGAATGAATTTAACGGCCTATTGGTTTTAAACATGTTCGTGCCCTGTTCCGCACCAAAAGCCTAGTCATTCCGAACTGTCCTTCCAGATTTTGCGTAGGCTATTCATTCATTTATTTATTCGTTATGTTACGATAACATTACTGTAATAATAGAAAAAAAGACTTACAAACACACATTTGAATTATTATTATATCAATCAACTCTGAAAAACATCACTAAAAGTATCTTGTTGTATATTTTGATGCAGCAAGAAATAAAACAGAATAGCATTTTACTTTTCTATTTTTATATATATATATATAAACATGCTATTATTATTATTATTATTATTATTATTATTATTATTATTATTATTATTATTATTATTAATAATAATAATAATAATAATAATAATAATAATAATAATAATAATAATAAAAAATATTGATTCCTGCAGTCTTTCAAATACAAATCAGTGTTATTTCAAGTTTTACTTTGATGGCTAGAATTTTATTTTATGGATGTAAGGGTAAAGTCAAATTGTGTATAACTCAAAAAAAATGCATGTACAACACGTGAACATAAACTGTGATACTAGATCTTTTAAGTGTAAATAGTTCAACTGCAGTTTGTTTCACCTGCTTCAAACCATGTACTGTATCTATTGGTTACATTTTTCTGGTTACATATTTAAGTAAATTAGGTTAGAAATGGACAAATACAGGTATGGGACATGTTTTTTAAAGGCTAATGCAACAAGAACATGTAATGTCAGTGTTGTAAAACTAGAAAGAAACAGCGTAGTTGCAGGTGAGCAAAAAAAAAAAGTTTTTGAGTTGTTTCTTTGTTTAATAGATCAACTTTAGAGAAATGTGGTGCACTAGGTCAGAATTTGTTGCCTAAAGCGTTTTGGCAAACATGGGACAGTTCAGTCTCTGTACTCTGGGATCAGTATAAAAAACAATATGCATTATGGTGTATAAGAATAACAAGCCCTCTTTAATATTCATCTTCAATACAAACACTGTATATAGTAGTGTAGGTCTAGTACATTAATGTTCTCCGATTGCCTCCAGAGGATCTGGTTGTCATGGTTACTGCATATATTCCTATTGGCTGCAGTGCTTGATTATGCCTACTAGCTATGTAGTTGTTATCCAGCCATTAATTGCAACCAGTTTCTGTTGCTAAGCACAGAACAGAATAAATGGTTATCTGTCTCTTGTGAGCTCTAATTTTGTGCCCTTACTGGAATAATGGAAACTGACATTTCAAGCAAGGCCAGTGACTTCAACAACTGAACTGAAACTTAAAAATAAAGAATACAAATAGGAACATTTTAAATGGGATTTCTTGTATAATCTAAGGCTACTCCGATTTCATTTGAGAAGATCACTAATGGTGCGTTTACACTGGCCGTTTTTTGGATGGCTTAGGGCCGTCTCAGGTCTTTTTTCTGCTGTCTAAACGCAAACAGCCGACTCTCAGCCATCTGAAAAACGGCCGTGGCTCAGTGCCTGCTTAGGTCCGTCAGAAAGGCAGTGTAAACTCACCCGACTTTAGGACGGCTCAAACACAATGTGAGTGCTGCTCGGCTCCTCCCCCACAGAATCTAAACAGGAAGAGGCTGCAGTGCTGTTGCAGCATCATTAAGGTCAACGGCATCATGAACTCTACCCAGTACCAGGACATTTTAGCCAAAAACCTGGTTGCCTCTGCCAGAAGGCTGAAACTTGGCCGCAAGTGGATCTTCCAGCAAGACAATGACCCCAAGCCCACATCAGAATCCACAAAGAAATGTTAATTGACCACAAAATCAACATTTTGCAATGGCCATCTCAGTCTCCGGACTTGAACCCCATTGAAAACCTGTGGTTTCAATTGAAGAGGGCAGTCCATAAGCGCAGACTGAAGGATATCAAGGATCTGGAAAGATTCTGTATGGAGGAATGGTCTGAGATCCCTCCCAATGTGTTCTCCAATCTCATTAAACATTATAGAAAAAGACTGAAAACAAGGGTGCCAATAATTGTGACACTTCAATTTTTTTGGAAATAAATTTATCATTTGAGAAATGTGTAATTTTGGTTGATTCCATTGAATCATTAATAAAGTAAAATATATTCCAAATGTTGGAAAATTACAATATAGCTCAGTACTGGTATTATTTATTTTATACAGTCTTTTTTGCTCATCTTTATCAAGGGTGGCAATAATTTTGGAGGTGACTGTATATATTTTTTAAGATGAGTCCCCGCAATATGAACATGACACTGTATTGTTTGTTTATAATACCATTTTGCCTCTTCTGCCTTTGTGGTTTGGGAAGGGGAAAACTCGTCATCCCTTCAGTGGTCGTTATGACGTCACCGAGCACGTATTGTAATTTAGATGGTATGCGCGCGCATTCAGACCGGCTCAGGCTACAACCGCAGTGTAAACGCTACGTGAAAAATTATAAGAATATCCGTGATCAATCGGACCTGAGTTGGCTTAGGTCCGAGGTGGCAGTGTAAACGCAGCATAAGGTTTAAATGAAAATAAATGAGAGAGAGAGAGAGAGAGAGAGAGAGAGAGAGAGAGAGAGAGAGAGAGAGAGAGAGAGAGAGAGAGAGAGAGAGAGAGAGAGAGAGAGAGGAATCGCCATGTCTGGTAAAATTCTGCTCTTAGAAAATGCATTTTAATGTAAGTTAATTTTACTCAATTTACTCAATTCAGCAAGTTTGGTGCCCGACCCCCTTGCTCTTGTTTGAAATAAAACATCATGGAATCTATAAAGCAGATGGGATTTTGAATTTGTGTTACTCACAGGTTTGCACCTTCAGTAACACACTGAGTGGAGGTGCTGGGACATAGTAATGCCTCTGGTTACCACCTAACAGGATTTCAAACTGTGACCTTTTATTTGTGGCCCATAGGACACTGTGTCTTATCTGTAGTTAGATAAAGAGACACTTGCACCTTAAATTTGGATCCTAGAATGTGTTGACTGCTGTCATTTTTAATCACATTAAAATTTTTATACAGTAGCACACAACTTGAGGGAAAATGTGTTCCCCTGTCAAAATATTTAAAGCGCACTGATTGTTTTTAATAGATCATAATGGGGTGATAGTGCCGAAGCATCCACGATACTACTAAGGTACAGTACTGACACATTTAAAGACATATCTGACCTTGTTTTTAACAATTTACTTTTTTTATATCATGCAGTAAATGTAACCACTGACCCTTTAAAGTGCAACATAAAAAAGACATTTTCAGCTTGATTTTCAGAACAACAAAAGGTGACATAATGGATCAAAGTTTACATTTCAGTCTTTGCTACTTTGGGCATTATGTATGGATTGTTTTGCATGAAAACACATTATTTTCAAAAGGTCAAAATACTGAGACAAATTACAGGTGCATGTTTGAAAATGTGTTGATAATTGCAACCACAGAAGGAGTCATTGTAGCTTTTTAGAAATGGAAGCTAAAATAATCTCCTCTCCTCTCTCAATCTTTTTACTCCCGGAAAATGATACTACATGTTTTACATTTTTTTTTTCAAATATGTACAGAGAAGTATGGATAACAGGGATAAAATACAGGCAATAGCATTGTTCTACAATGGCCTATCACAATATGCCAAGCTGTTTAAATCCCAGGTAGTCGAACAATATCCACTGTGTGTGTGCAAGTGACATTACAAGCTGCCCATATCACACAGGGTAGCAGTGTGGAGTAGTGGTTAGGGCTCTGGACTCTTGACCAGAGGGGCGTGGGTTCAATCCCAGGTGGGGGACACTGCTGCTGTACCCTTGAGCAAGGTACTTTACCTAGATTGCTCCAGTAAAAACCCATCTGTATAAATGGGTAACTGTATGTAAAAAATAATGTGATATCTATATAATGTGAAATAATGTATAATGTGATATCTTGTAACAATTGTAAGACGAAAATAAGAGTGAGAGAGAAGGGTGTGTTTGGCGAGATAGAGAAGGAAAGTGTATAGGGAAAAGGAAACAACAATTGTAATAATTTATTTTCATTTTCGACTCCCAGTTCTCCTACTTTATGATTTTATGTCGTTAATTGTACATAAATAAACGGCTTCAGCCTTGATCTGATCCCGGTTGCAGTCTCGTTTCTGTCCCAAAAAGAACCCGAAACGCTACAATAATATAAAAACTCAACATGCGCCACATAAACCTACCTTTATGAACAGGGTGCGATTTGATATGGGGGGGGGGGGGGTGATTTTCTCAGCTCTGCTCCCCCCCCAATTAAATGATTTATTCGGGAAATTTGAAACATATTTAAAATTATAAATGTGTGCTGCATCATTTTTATGCAAACTGACTTCAATAAATCTCAGTCTAAGCAGGTCAGGCCGTAAGATCAGTAGTACATTGTATTAACATGATTAAAAAAAAAAATTAAAAAAAAATTAATGGAGTTTGGATTCACTGGAGCCAGATCATGAAGTTCGGCTGTATAAAGTGGATCAGGCTCGGATTCCACTCACCCGTCAATGGCTATGTTTCCATTAAGATATCGAAGCGAATAACGTCTTATGCGCATTTGAAATTCGGCAAAAGTAATGCGCATAATCAACCTAAAATTGGGTTTCCATTCAAATCAATTTCTAGCGGACAAACTGGCTGACGTGATGACATTGTGGGCGGAGCTAAAATTATTCACATCGAAAACTGAAATACGCTAGAAAATAGTGCGACAGACCGTTTTTACCCTTTTCCCTGATTTTACTTTACAAATGTATGCGATTTTACTTATACGATGACGTATCACATCTAGCGAATAACTCCAGTTTACTAAACAGCAGTCTACTGTCCATCACTTCCCACCAGTTTATTATTCACAAAAAAATAATTATTCTGAAAGTATTCTCGGGTGAAAATCTAACCATAATATTTGACCGGTGTACTTGAATACTATACTTTTTGTATTGTAAAATTCAGTACGTTAGGCTACCTACAGCTTGATTTGTTTTACCCCATAAGAATCTTAATTAACTGATATTTTGGTTATAGCCTACTAGGGTAGCCTACTATTTTCTCATAAATTACAGGAGCAGTTTCACCTTTTCTTGTAATGTATGAGAAATGTTAAACGTTTAATAGGCACACACTTTTCATATTTTGTTTTTCTTTCTTTCCCCCTCTTATTTTTACTCTTAATAAACAATGAATAAACACAAATGTAAGCATCTGACTGATTTTTATATACAGTCGTATATAGAGTAATTGTTTCAGTTTGTGTAAAATCAAGAGAGAACATTACGAAGGGGGTTTCAAACATTTTATGTTATCTAATGTTTTAAAAGGGGGAAAGGCAGAATGCTATACATGGTAAATGTACTGAATTTTCGTTGAAATTCATTACATTTATTACTGAATTTTATTTATATATTTACAATAAAATATTCTTTAAAATGTATGAGTTTTTCATTTTTATATTAATAAAATTCATGCCATAAAATCAAGGAATTTATTCGTACAGGAAAGATTGGTGTTCACGACATGTGACGTATAGATATTAAAATAGGCTACATTATTCTGTTCAAACTGGAGAATTAAAGCCATTGCGCACATGTTCTCTACAGCGGTTAACTTTTCAGCAGCAAAATGGCTTTAGCAGAAAAAACTAAATTTCAGGATGTTCTTGAACAAGGCTTGAATAAGACTGATGCTGTTACTCCAGCTTGCTTCAGCAGGTATCAGTCTTGTTAGGAGACGGAGAAGATCTAGAAGGCAGCTGTATCACCTTGAGTGGTTACTACTCACAACCACAAAACGGAATCCACCTCGAAAGAGGGTGTACAAGCGTTGCAATATATTTTGGGAAAAAATCGTGCAAGATCATTTTAATGTTCAACGCTGGCGTACCCATTTCAGAATGACCAGGGAAGCTTTTAACAAACTTTGCACTTGACCCGTATATTGCTCCAGAACAGTTCAGCCCAAGATCACCTATACCAACAGAAAAGAGAATCACTAATCGCTCTGTATAAACTGGCTAGCTGTGCAGAATATGCAGTCTCCCAGTTGCACCTTTTACTGTTAGTCGCCATTTTTTCCTCCCAGTAAGGAACTTCCTTAGGAGCTGCCATGCACTTTGGGGGATTCGCTTATGTTATGCAAATAAAATTGTTTCCATTTAAAGTTATGCGCATTAAGGTACCTTAATTCGCATTTTCTGAAAATATCGACTTTCCTAAAACCCTAAGGTCTAGGGTTTTTAAAAGTTTGAATAAATGTACACGTTTTTGCGAATTATACCCATTTCCATTGAGCTTGTCGCATATTTTTTTTAATCCGTGAACTTTTAGCAAATAAATCCACTGCAATGGAAACATAGCCATTGTCATCCGACAGTAGTGCTGTATGCACCGTGGCAAGGCAAATTAACCAATATATTTAGTTATATTGATATATTTATTGCATTTATATAGTGCTTTTTATACAAAAGTATTGCAAAGCACTGTACAGTACATAGCACAAAAAAAGAACAAACCACAATACATTTGTATAACATGTCACACATACAACTGCCACATTCAGACCATTTAAATAACAGTATACACATAATACAAAAGCAGCAATTTTAAAGTTACATTAAAACCCACTAAAATAAGAAAGCCATTTTATAAAAGTGCGATTTTAGTCTTGACATGAAAAACTGTAACGGTCCCAGCTTCCCTGACAGACAAAGGCAGAGCATTCCATAATTTAGGAGCTCTACAAGAAAAAGCCCTGCCTCCCGTGTTGCTTTTGTTGACACTAGAAATAACCAGTAGCCCTGCATCCTGTTTGCGGTTTGGAAGATATGGGATCAGTAACTCCTGCAAATAACTAGGTCCTAATCCATTCAGGGCCTTGTACATTAACAGCAAACTCGTAAAATCAATTCTATACTGCACAGGGAGCCAATGTAAAGAGGCCAAAACAGGGGTAATATGTTCACTTTTCTTGGTTTTATTCACAATTCTAGCGGCGGTATTCTGAACAAGCTGCAAGCTTTTCAGGATGAAAATCAACTACGTCAGTGTCATTCAGTTGCTGTATTTCAAACCGTTATTTTGTATTATCATCGGAAGGACATACTATACTAAAGAAAAAATAAATGAAGACAGGGCACTAAACATCCAAAGTAGCTTTTTTTAAACAACCCCAGAGCCAAAGACTGAAACTTTTACCTGCCAAGTTAAGCCCGGAACTGACAGACAGCTTGTTTTTCAAAGTTGTTTTTCTGTCATCTATATACAGGTGTATGAAGTGAGCGATCTGAGCTTACCAAAGAAACATACAATACGTTGCTGACAGCAAGTAGCCTACTACTAAAGTGTAAATATATCCTTTAACAGCCAGTTATTTAGTAAAAATAGTAGTGAACTACAGAAATAATAAAAACAAAGGCAGGAAGGATGCTTCTCAGGGGCAATGTGTAAAATACTGACTTGCCTGTCCTTTTATGAAATATGGGAGGGATCAAACACTTCAGGATGCTTGGACACCTCCGTAGACAACAGTTTCATACATGATTTTTCCTGGCAAGCACGTGTTGTCAGCACTTGGCTGTGATTGGTTAATCCACCAACGGTACCGCGCGGCAGCCAGAAAAAAAAGTGCTCTGGATTCGATTTGAGCAGTACGCGGTAATCTGTCCAGCACCATATGAAAGCAATGACAGCGATACAGAAGGCAAAATGCCTCGCGTGCCATGCCTGTCTGTCCTGGGCTTTACCCACCAAGTCACCCGCTGAGCAGAGTTGGAAAAAAGGTCAAGATTAACAACAACTTCTGCAGATTAAGCTGTTAAATACGTATGTTGTATTATGTTCCATTTATTATTGTTACACTCTGTGTCATTATCAACGAGGTTACGTGCAACAATGCAAGTACTGGTCATGAGTGTGTTTTAACATTATTTTAGTTGCTGTAAGCGTATGTAGTTTTTGTTATTGCCTTTTGATACCGCATCCACAAAAAAATAATAACTGCATTTATTCTGTATGATGGCAGAGTTGGCAAATGTGCGATTCCTAAAAAAAACCCCAAAAAAACAGTTGATTCAGTATAACTAAGTAACTTAGTGATTCTCTTAACTGTAGCACTGGTACTGCTGTGGTGCCATACGAATGCTATGGACAACTGTATATTGGATTATACCATTGTGATACATTTAGCTGTCAAAATATGAAAATGCTATGAACAAGTACCATTTTACATAGCTGCTTTTGTGCTCACATTGTTGCCACTGAAGCTAATTTGGCAAGATAACAGCAAACACAGATACTGACACTAAAATAAAACATTAGTCAATGTTTTAATTAGTCAATTAGTCAGTCTGCTGCTAAATGCGTTACATTTCTCGAGACATTTACACGAGAAAAATGTCTCGTGTAAAATGCTTTTTTGGGTTTCCATTCGCTCAGTTTATTTTACTCGAGTAAACCGGGCTTTTCACCCAACGTCATGCAAATGAATGGGAAAGGTGGGGGTTGATATGTAAATTAGCTATGCGTACAGTACTCGTGCTGTTTTTGAAGATTACTAGTGACAATTTGTGTAAATGTGGTTTCCATGCGCAGAGAACTGGTACACAAGTGAATCTAAGCTGTTGTAATAAAGCAAAATACCCTGTGCCTGCTTGGTTAATAATGTGCTTTACTGCTCTTGACCAAATTGTTTTTCAATTTGAGGAGGCTAGTGCTGTCAGATATGCTCTCCTTTCTTTTAAGTTGTGTTGGATTTACTGCTGTGTTAAATGTTAATGATGCAAACAAATAAAACACAATCAATACATTCATTTGCAATTTCATCAGGTCAGTTCTGAGAGGGCATCAACAACTTGGATGTTGTTGCGCTGTTTAGGCTGATCGAGCTGGCTTATGACATCCAGTTCACAAACTATATTTATTAACGTGGAGGGCAGACGTGTATTGTCTTTGCACATACCTTGGATCAAATAAAGGACTGGAATTAATTCAGTTAAACAGTTCACTTGCTCTTCCTGTTTAACTTCAGTGCAGTTTTTACAGCAAGGGTATTCTCAAACAGCTGCTATACTATAACAAATGCAAAACACAGTTTGTGGTAAGTGGTTTTATACAGAACTGTAAACCCACAAGATATATACAACATGACAGACCAGACACAGTAAAAAACAATAATAAAAAAAAGCCGCCCACATTATCATTAAGGTGAACTACTCCACTGCCAACCATAAAATCGCCCTTCAGCCACTACTTTCTGCCATCTTGGAATCCACAGTAACAACTGACCTGATCTCCTGCAATATTTATAGTTAAGGATAAACACGCTCATTAACATTTACCCGTGAAATGTGGGTTTCCATGCGAAACTGGTCGTGGTTTTCCCGTGTGTTTCCTCATTTACACGAGTAAATTAGATTTACCCTATCCCTCTCTTTGGCCTTTTTTTTCGTCCACAAACCTGATTTACCCGAGTAATTCTCCCAAACGTGCACGCACATCGCCATTTCACATGTAAATTGACCTGCATGGAAACCCCATGATTGTCTTGACACACTTAGCAGAGTTAAATATTATGGCTCCCTCTAGTGAATTTGCAAGAAATTGTTTGAGTTTCTGGGCTTTTGTTGTTATTCATTATTAACTGTCCAATAATCAGCTGTTGTTATTTTCATAATCAGTATATATCACAGACTCATCCCTAACTATACAACACTCAGTGATAGATGTAGTAAAATGGAAAGATTATTTTACAAACGTTTTGACTAGAAGTAACTGAACATGTCTGTTAAATCATTTCTTTTAGGTTTTTTTTGAGAATCAGAGACTGTAGCAAATTGTTATATTTTCGAAAAATCCTGAATTTGAAAAATATTCAAAACAGTAATTTAGTAAGTGGGGAAAAATTGGCAATACAACGCCCACCCCACGTTTTGCTCTAAATCATTTGCTGTTTCTATAATTTGTGTCAGGACTGTACCTTAGGCAATAAAGGGTTAATGTGTAGGTGGTAGGCCACTAGTATCAAAGGTAACAATGGTCTCATACCAGGGGACAGAATGAACACAAATCTTTGGTACTGCAATTATATTAAATTGGGGAAGACATGAAAGCAACAGCGTTCAGAAAATGTGATCACTCAGTGTGGATTGCTGCTGCAAGGTAGAGTCCCAATTACCTTGGGATGCAATTATAACCCACTCCACCAGCAACAACAAAGATCAGTAAAATAAAATGAGACTTTCTTAGAACAGCAAGACTGACAATGCACAGAAAAATAAAAGCATCTGCATTAAGGCACATCCATTCTCTTATCTCTTTAAAGGTTACTGCTTTAAACGGTAAAAAACTGTCAATTAAGGTATAGCTTACCTTCTCCATCAGATGAACTCCCATCCTATAATAATAATTATAGCCACAGTTTTCTTAATCTACTGATTTTCAAAGGTGCATTATATTGCAGAATGTATTTTGAAGACAGTTGCCAGAAATCACTACAGATCTTTTAAGATCCTACAATCCATCCAATACCTTACTGATATATTCATTTAATTTATTTATGCAAGTAAATGCAACTGGTAATTTGCAGCTGATTTGGTAACTAATAGAAAAATAAAATATTGTATCTAAGGGAATCAGAGTTGTTTACGGGAGCTCATACATTTGTATATGCAAGATTGTCCAGTCAGTTGAAAGTAAGCATTATGTGTACATTCGTTACTTTACAGTAGTTTGGTGTTTATTGCACTCCCTCTGAGCCTGCACACTATTCATTTCAACTTAGCTCAGAAATAAGGGTTGCTAATACGTTATTAAGAAAAATTATTCCAGAAACAAACATAGCCTTCAGTAGAGTGTGGCACTTAGATTAATTAGTGCTTTGTGGGTGTTGCGTAGCATCGCACGGTAATAGTATTATTTATTTGCGGTCAAAGCGAACTGTAACATGTAATAGTGGTGAATGTGTGTTATTTGACTTGGGTGACCTTTTCCATAATGTGCCCTCCGTAGTGCACAGTCTGCGGCCAAGCCTGTGTGTGTGTGTCTACTAGGCTTTCCTTTTTTTCTCCCTTCTTTCTTTGGTACTGTTCTGTAGCCATTTCCTTTGGTTTAGTTTGCTATTAGTGTTTTTCTCAAATGTGAATCCAACGCCTATGTCTTGACCATCATCTGCTGTGTTGCCAAAACGTTCTTCAACAGATGTTGGAAATAATTACCTCTTTTTCGGGCAATTGACTTTATAATGCAGCTTAGTTACTTACTGTGTAACGGTTTTCAATCAATGAATATATTTTTTAATTAGTTCTATTACATTTTTACAGACTTTTAATGTAAAGGTGCTGATACTTTTGTCATGAACAGATATGTGAAATGGCTTAAGTGCTTTTGTTTTTTTTTAATAAAGATTTATTGTTAAACTACCAGAAATTGTGTTTTTTGGTCTTTGTCATATTAATTAGTGGCTAATGTTCACTAAATGCTTGTATTTAACATGTTTTCTTGAATTATCTTACATTAAGTATAGTGTGCCAAAGCCTTTGTCTGCGACTCTGTGTGTGTGTGTGTGTGTGTGTGTGTGTGTATATATATATACACACACACACACACACACACACACACACACACATGGATGAAGGCTATATTTGCATCCTGAGCCATTCTAAAAAAAAGGTATAATAACACAGTAGTGACGTCAAAAAGTGATAATTCCTCTAGAGGAAAATATACTTGAACCCATTCGACTCCGAGACCATCACTTTCAATCCAAACACAAAATGTCTAGTTTTCAATCACTCGACAACACCCAAAGTACAGAAATATTCATTAACGATCAACAAAATGAGTACATGTTAAAAAAAATAATAAATTAAAAAAAAAAGATGTAAAGCTGGTACATTCATATCTCAGAGAAACGGATAACGACACAGAACGTCTGTACAGCACTGAAACACTGTGACAGTTTATAAATGACTCGACCTTCGAGTTATTACTAATTTACTACCTAATGTCGGGTTATTTTTGACCTGCTTTCAATGTGTTTCTTGTAAATGACTTTTGAAGTAGTAATGCTACACAGACAATCCACATAAAAAAAAAATTACCTTAGATTTTTCATCCAGGATTTGCTGACGAACATCCTTATGTTTTTCAAGGAGTTTTTCTTGTCTTTTGCTCTGAGCTTCCTCTAACTAGACACAAAAGAAATACATACATACATAAATAAATAAAACAACTCTTGTTTTAATGTGCACTCTCATAGGTAGACTTGTCAATTCATTTCCTCACCTTCAAGTATACTGAAAATGTATGTGTGTAAACACATGTACATGGTGAGTCCTGGATATGACAATTATATACTGCCTACTTGTGCTCGTTTTGTAAAACTGCAAATTCATTTTTCACTTTATTTTACTTTTTACCTTTGTATTCAAATATATTACCAAACATTCATAGAATGTTAAAGAAACAAACCACAGTGTAGAACTTTTGCAAAATAACATACATGCAATGTGTTATGTAATACACCTCACATAAGCCTACATTTTCTGAAAGCAAATGGCACTGTTATATAAAACTATGATCATGGTATAATTAACATAATAATGTTACTATTACAATGATAATACACAGGTACACCCTGTAAAATAAAACAGAAATAAATAATAAAAGTGGAAATGGATTACCTACCCGTTTAATATATTGCACCACTTCATTGACGTAGGATCTGTTGATTTCAAGCTTTTCCCTGAGCGGCAAAACATAGTTAACATTTACACTGTACACACCTGAACCAAAGGTTCACATTATCTACTATCTGTGTACATTTACATGTACAGTGTGCTACATTTACAAGCATAATTCACCCATTGAGGCTGCCAGCACCAAATAAACTGTTAAATGAACCAGGCTTGGGGTAACACTGCAACATCTAGTAGGTAAAGGTTTTTTATTCATCAAAATATGGGATGCAGTTGTCATTGGGGTCTAGTCAATTGAATTAAACAGCGGCATCTATTCACTATATTGACACCAGAAAGTAAATTGTGTACCAAGGTTATCTCCTGCAGTGTTTGTGTATTTAGTTTTATTTTGTCTTTTAATTAATAAAATAGGCCCCCTTCTTGAACTATTAATAACATTTAAACAGTTACAGTATTTACACCACTCGTTTGCATAGAGTGCTGGCTAATATCGATAATTTAAGAAATTTAACATAATTACTTATTTTCTTTATTATGTTGTATCTGTAACATTCCAGTCTTACACTTTTCTGTTCAAAAGCACTTCCTGTGATCTTCCTGTTTTCCGATATGCAGGATGCTCAAAATGATTCAGACTTGGGTGACTAATGATACAGCTTTAAAGTTCTAACGGGGCATTAATGGTATAAACTAATGTGACAAAAAGTACATGTTCTTTTTGATTAAATTCAAACTCACTCTTCTGTTAGATTCTTATCTTTAGATTTGGCTTCATTGATCTTCTCTTGCCTCTTCTTGTCCATTTTCTTCTTTAAGTCTTTCTTTTCTCTGTGAAAGAAAACAAAGTGATAAACTTTGAATTGTAACATGTATTTTTAATCATAGTGGGTGCGCTAGCTGCCATGTTGCGGACCGTGCAACCTTTTCCCCTGCTTGGCGCTTTGCCAGCCGCTGGAACTCTTGTTTACACCAGCGCTGACCCCTGCCAGGTGCAGCAGTGGATTCAAGAGATTCAGGGGACTGGGACTGACAGCAAGCAGTGATTGGTGCAAAGGTTATTACACTGTTGCAATGTTTTAGTGGTGGTAGGGTATAAAGGAGACAAGCCTGCGTGCTGGCAGTGTGTGTGTGTGTTAGTCCTGTCTGCTGATGTTCCTGTGTGGTTGTGTAGCTGCTAATAAAATAGTTGCTGTTTTGAAATGCAAACCTGCATCATGTTCCTCATTCTAGCACTTTGCTAGAACATACATTAGATACTGGGATCTATGCTCACAACATATTCAAAAGTTATATACACAGATACATTTTTCAGTAGATATTTGTTTGATACATACAGTAATTAATAAGACTTTTTTTTTTCATATGGGTAGGAAAGAATCTTTAAAACTAGGCCTTACTTTTCACAAAGTTCTTTTATTTTCTTTAACTGGTTGTTTTGACTCTCCTCTGTCACTGTGGTCAGTTTCTCAACAAGCTGTGAAAAGAATACAAATGTTGAAATACATGCTGAATTATTATTATTATTATTATTATTATTATTATTATTATTATTATTATTATTTATTTCTTAGCAGACGCCCTTATCCAGGGCGACTTACAGTCGTAAACAAAAATACATTTCAAGAATCACAGTACAAGTATTAATACAATTAAGAGCAAGATAAAATACAATGACTGGTTCTAGCAAGTACAAATATGACAAAATACGATTCAATAACGGAGCAGATAACAGTGTCAGTGATAGTTACATCAGGATATAATCAGTGGTGTAGTGCTATACACCACTGATTATATCCTGATAGGGGTAGGCTTTCTCAACCCTACCACGCCTCCTGCAGTCCATGTTTCCCCATAAACTCAACAGAACCGCAGTTTATCACTAAGGTACGGTATTTGAAAGGGCTACCAAGTGTACCAATTGATTACAAATTCAGACAATCAGGTATTGAGGTATTATTGTAAAGCAACTAGACTTACAGCTATTTATATTAACGATAAATAAATAAACAAACACTGTACATATTTTCACAACCAGTTTCATACACTAATACACGCATGACTAAAACAGCGTCATTATTATTATTATTATTATTATTATTATTATTATTATTATTATTATTATTATTAATAATAATAATAATAATCCTATGTGCAACACTCCCTCACTCCCCCTTCACATATATTGAATGGTCATCTCACTGTCCTATTGCAGGCACTTAAGAGCAAGAGACCTTATTTTAGACCCATTCTTATATATGGGTCTAAAATAAGAACTGTCCCTAAATCTAATTGTAAAGCATTAAAACAGGATCCCTTCTTATTCACACCTGTTGTTCCAGACCAGGCACGCTATATTCAAACTTTTTTCATTATTTATCTCTCAAGGGTTTCTTTCGGTTATTGTATTCTTTGCTTATTTGTATGGGTTATACACATGTATATCTCCATATATTAATAGGTGCAAAACAGTTCAATATTCTACACGTTAAGTATGGAAGCGGTGCTCTCCCTGCCCAAGAGAAGTGGGGGGGTGGCACTCCCCCCGACCCCCCAGCACTACACCCCTGGATATAATTAAATACAAAATACTACAGATTAAATAACACTTGTGACAGATTACAGTACTCTAAAGTACAGGATGAATCTGGAGGTGTTTTACAAAGAGGGATAACATTTCTTGGCAATTCAGTAACGTAATTGTAGGCAATGTGTTCTGTTTTCATTCAGCCTAATGAATATGGTCACTTTATAAGCAAGGCGCTTTATTTTTTTATTTTATAACCAAAAAGGTCACTGATTTTACGAAACCTACATGTAATTTGTAGCAATTTTCACCTGAAATCTGACCCCCTAAAATACTGATTTGTACGAAGAAATCCACAACTTTCTAAATGGTAGATACATTTAGTAACGCGCAGAGGCTCTCTTTTTAAACTTCTGTAGTTTTAATACATGTCAACTTCATGCAGTTTACACGGTTACCCTAAAAAACTAAGCAAATAACAATTGTCACCCATAAGTACTCTTGATATTTACCTGGAAAACAGGGAAATACTGTATTTGCATTGATTTTCACACTATTTATTTATTTATTTTTTAATAAACTGATATTCTGGGGAGTTTTATATACTGGTAAAAATAAATTTGAAAAATAATGAAATAAATGACCTTTTCTGTATTGTACAGTATGTTAACAATCTCTTTCTGTGTGCTTAGGATCAACATTTCTGATTTTCATATGATCACAAAAACTTCCAGAAAATGTGGAATCTGCATTTAGACTGCAAAACACATATTCATTTTAATTATTATTGATAACAATTTTCATAACAGACAGTGAACTTTGTATGTTTATGTTTCCATTACAAGACTTCAAGGGTAATTGGCAGATATTAAACAATAACATGGGATATCACCAGTATCTCTGGTATTTGGGAAGCTATAAATAGATCTTTAACCAAGGCTGTGGGAGTAACCATTAATTTCCAGAAGCTTCAGTCAACAAACAGAATCTGGTTTAGTAATAACTGTTGTTGACAGTTAAATATAACAGCCAAGGTGGCAGCAAACAATCTGTTTGCAGAGCTGTCAGAAATTGTACTTGGAAGCATATCAGTATGTTATATAAAAAAAAAAAAATATATCTGGTATATATACATAGGTTACTCAAAGCCACATAGGTTACTTTAAAAGCATTAATAAGGACTAGCATATCTAAAGATTACATCAGGTTCCTTGGTAACAAATCAAGCATTTTTCTCTCAAGTGAAGGTTTTAAGTGGAATGCTTTAACTTACAAGCATAAGAGGATAAAGGTGTACAGTAGTAAGGCCTTTTGAGTTAATTATTATGAGCAAAACAAACCCTTATCATCTCCCACTGGGTGTATATCATCAATTAAAGTGATTCCAGGTGCAATGTGAACAGCAGCAGTGTGTTTTTATAAGTGCTCTTCAAAGATCAACCATTGACCGCATCATTAGATAACCAAACAACTTCTAATGCTTACAGATGGGAAATAAACTTTTTTTTAATTATTCCACAGTCGATAATTCCAGCTGTCACTCACTTCACTCCCACTTATTTAAATAACATTCAAAATTAAGTGAATGGCGTGTTCTTTATGGTCACATGGGTCCTCAAATTAATCAGTACTAGGGTCTATTTTAATAATGCAAACAGTTTTGCAACCCTTACTACTGTATTTGAATAGCCTTTGGTGATGTTAATAAGAGAGTCAATCAAATTAATAGATGTCAGCATTTTATTCCAAAGCTGTGTAGAATGTTAACATATTTTTTATTTGCTATTGAGTGGATTTTATGCCATGTCTTGATCCATCAGACAGAACAGGAATGCTCTGTGGGATAATCCTGTTTGAGCATAACATGGAAAATATTTTAACAGGGCACACATTTAAATGCATTGTTAGTTTTCTGTTATAAATAATAATCTCATTTGGATAGACGTGTTGTGTAACCAGGTATTTTATCTGTAGCTTTGCAGCCAAATACCTGCGTGATTGTAGTCAAGTGACCTAGGTACAAATTACACAGAAATACTGCAGATTTCAAATCAATGTAGTGCCCTAAAATACAATTGTATGAGGTAAGCATGCAACAATCAGCACTTTACCATGGGATACTTTTTAACTACACTAGACAAAAATATATTTGAGAATGTATTATTATATTAAAAGTGACATAACAAGTATTATTCATATTTTAACACCTAAATATGTTTGAGATGGTATTTTTTTGTTAATTTTCAATATACACTATACTGTATATAAGGTGACGTGAAGGAATTATTGGTGAAACATAGTAGATAAAAAGCAGCCTAGTACTGTAGCTTTGTGGATATGGCACCATGACCTGGGCATCAACTATGTACAATAATGTATTGTCTCCGGTGCACTATAAGCACTCCTCCCATTGTAAAATTAAAGATGCACAGGTGATTTTAATTATAAGACAAGGCCTGTATTATATATTTACCAAATAATATAAAATACAGCATAAAGTCTTTTGTTTAATAACTAAATGTTTGTATTTTTGCCAAAGACATTCAACATTTAACTGTTTTTCATAAATCTCTGCATAAAATACAGGGCTACCTTCTGTTTCAGAAAGGTGATATCCACCAATGATTTGAATTGACAATTCTTTATTGCATTTGACAAAGCCATGACTATGAAGGAACGTAATAAACATTTTGTCCATTAGAGCTCTATAGCTGCTCCATGTGCTGGCTGAGCTGTAATGCAATGACCATTGATTGATGACAGCTATAGCCAGCGGGCAGGACAAGTGGCACGCTGGGCTACCGTCCAACCAAAAAAGGACAAGGCTGCCGTTGGGCGAACTACCTAAAAAGAAGATTGCAACAAACATATTTTGCCAGTGGTTAGGCGAGTAGCACTAAGCTACCTACCCCCCCCCCCCCAAAAAAACGAGGCTGCTTAGCCTGCCTTGTAATACGAACTAATCGCACAGGCATAGGGAATGAACTCGGGGAGGGGGGATTCAAGAAGCAGCGTAATGAAATCCTCTCGGGAAGCGCCGGCGCTGTAAGAAATGTTTCTTATAAATAAAGCTTTCAAGAGACGTGGAATTGCCCAAGCTTGAACATTTTTGAAAGCTGATTTTTGACAAGAAGCGAGCCTAGTAGAAGTTCGCTTGCTGGATCCTGGAGCTGAAAACGTTTGTCTGCCAATGGTGGGGATGCAGGAAATATCGTTTGGCGGAGTCGAATCCACAATGCCAGGTAAGTGACAAAACAAAGAAACGACAAGGAGGCATCGGCAAAAGGCTATTTATAGGAACCGTTCGATTACGTATGATTAGAGGGAGGATCCTCCTTTCTTCCAGTTAATACTGAAGAAGGATTGTCACTGATGTACAGATTACTTTTATAATAGTAGTATGTTAATTAATAGCAACATTTTTAAAATCATTGCATAGATATATAAAAGCACAGTAGAAAAAAGACCAAAATATATCACATTAAATACCCGTTGTATTGGGTGTAATGTAAAGATTTATGTGATTTTTTTTTTTAAATGCCTGACAAAATTGATAAAATTAGGTGTACAACATGATATCCCAATACAAAATGCTGATGAGTTATTACCTTTCTCCAGTTTACAGCTACTAAGTTACAAGCACAGTAAGTAAGTTGGAGTGAACAGTATTACTTAATAAAGTACTACATGCCTTGTCTAGTCCTTGTATTTATTTTTTAGGTACTCTCCCAACTTTTAATACGATTGTGATCCTGAAGTTTGGTTTCTACGACTGCTTTCAGCATGTATTTCATTATGATAGCATGGTTTGAATTATAGGTTGGTTTGGACAACCTGTTGTAATGGAGTGAAAATGTACACTGTAATAAATGCATTTCCCCATTACTTTAAAAAAAAAGCTTATCATCATTGGTAAGTAGGATAATGGATTTACCTGTTTAACGTGTTCTTTTTTCTGGTATTTCTCACTATAATACTGTTCTTGTCTGAGGTTCAGCAGCTTCTGCTGCTGCTGTTCTTTCAGCTCTGATAATTTCTGGGTAATTTCTAGATCCAGGGCAGACAGGTCTTGCTCAATAGATGTAGAATTGTGTTCAGGACTGGATGACGTACCCCTGCAAAACAGATGTAAATAATTGAGACACACTGCAACCATAAAGCAGACAGTAAAATTGCCTTTACAAGCAATCAAATTAAACAGCAAAAATACTAAAACGGATATTCCACAAAGTATGTGATTTATACAGATAGGGCATCTTAATGTAAATAATGATTACAATGTATGTTCTTGCTTGTCTACATAATTTCCTTCTCTAATGAGAAAATAACACAGGTCTTTAAAGATACAAGCAAACTTACTGAAGAAATTACGATCAAATTAACATGAGACTGACCGCACAGTTTGTCTGTGACTCATTTACTGTACTATCTGTATTCGTTCCTAGTGCGCTGAGCAGACGCCTGTGAAGATTGATGGTAATCTTTTCATTTATATTCCATGCCATGTGTAAGCCACTGCAGTCCTTTTAAAACCTATACATTTGCTATTGTGTGCAATAACTCCTTCCTTTATTATTCCCGCATCAATAACACAGTGGATAGAAAAACAGTGCTAAACCTTTAACAAATTTAAATCCCAAAAGTATGTATCTATTATGTGCATGATTCTACATTTAATTTTTTTTTTTTAAATATAAGACAACCAAACCCAAGTACATAATTCTATGAGCTTATTAAGAGTGCTCAAGCACTATAAGGCATTATTTCAAATCTATTATCAAAGCATTCACTAGAGGGCTGTATGAAACTACTCATTGAATAGCCTGTTTTAGATTACAACAAATAGATATGTCTGTAATTGGCTGGAATACTATGCTAACTACGTTAACCCTGAGCATTTTAAGAAGCATTTTGTTGCATTTGTATAACACATTGTACAAGCTTATTCTAAAATAACTTGAAGCAGCAGAAACTGCTAGTGGTTTTGTGATACGTTGAAATCTACTGTACATTACAGGATCTATATCATCTATTTCCAGCATGTTAAATGCATATATGTTATGTGGTAGTTCCCTCTACCATAGCACATTCACATAGTTCAGAGAACAGTGTTACCTCAGCAAATGCAAATAATTTGAGAGCATAACATGACTCCCTCTAGTGGCGTATAGCCGTCAATGCTGAAGTACAAAAAAGTGTTTTAAAAAAGCCTTTTTTTGTCTTGCAAGTAACATTACAAAATATTCAAATATTAAACTCCCTATTTATCATGTTTATTGCAACATGGATTGTTTTATTTTGTGTCATGGTTTACCTTAAAGAGACAACTTTGTAAAACAATAATTAAAAGCAAAATTTAAACCTGTCTATAATACTGTGTATTTCTAATCAGGCTGCTATTTGACAGGTGGGGGTTGGGGCACTGCTTTGCAGGTTCTCAGCGTCTCTATGGACTGTTTTCCAACAACTGAATATAATTGTGTTTCTCAGCACTTTCGACTGTACAGGTCGAAAGAAGAGCCTCAACTAGAACAGCAGATTTTTTAAAACAATTGAAGGACCGAAAATAAGTGATTTGTATTGGTTACACAGCACTATGTTTGACATGTGTGTCTGCACCTTTAAATTACAGGTCTGAATTAATGCACATTTGCATTTTGACAGTTAGGGGTTCCCACATATATTGATTGGAGGTTGACCTTTATGTAGGGGACACAGGAAGTGAAAATGGGAGAGAAACGTGAGTGAGACTGTAAGCAAGACTGAACAGCTGCATCCCCTATTGCTTTGTACACCTCCTAATAATGTGTGCTCTCCCAATAAAGGCTTTTGAACCGACTTATTGTGTATCAATAAGGCTACAGTTTTGTCATGGAGATAACGGAAATCGTGAAAATTGTGAATTTGAATAAAGTCTGTGAAATCTTGGAAATGGATATAAAAACACATTTGATTAGGCCTTTGTTTCCTTTAAAAAATGCAGTATGCCAGGGACTGAAAATACAAATCTGCGAGTATCTGTAAATTGTTTGGTTGTATCTGCACGCAGCATTTATGTGTACATGTAGGTCAGCGAATGAGATAGCTGAGCAAGCAAGCGTGTAAATGGGTGACAGCTAAAATACAAACAAATTGTGAGTGAGCTGTTTTCTGTAAAGACAGAAGAACAAATGCATTGGAGAAAAGAAGTTTACCTACTTACAGAGGCTTCCTTTGCAACATGCTGTTTGTTTCAGAATCGTGGAAAACTCTATTAACACTAGAACCGCCGGATTTTCAAACTACCTAGAACTACCACGTGGGTCACTTTGACCCATACATCTTTAAACTTCGTTATGAAAATGAAAGACATTTTTAAAATGCTTCGTTATGAAAATGTTTGCTGCATGTACAAAAATAATAGAATATCTTACGTTATATTAAAAAAAAGACATGTATTGTAATGCATGGGTCACCGTGACCCACGTGGCGGTTCTAGGTAGAACTGTTTATAACTTTATCATTTTTGCGATACTGACTATCAAACACCATCTGGATATTTAATTCATATATTTAGGAAAAGTCAAAAATGGACATACACATACGATTTACAACGGAAGAGTAATTAACATTTTAAATGCAAAATGGGCGCTTCTAGTGTTAAAACCTAGTTCATACAGTACTTCTGTCGCAGATTAATGTGATACGTCAGGCGCATACAGCTATAAAAGCTGTGCAGCGTCACTATTTGCTGTACGGGATGCGTGTCGCAGCACGTTTGACTGCAAAGTGGTTGCAGCTGTTGTTCATACTTTAGTACAGACTGCATTCGCCAAATTGGATACATTTACATTTAAGTAGATGTGCTGAGTTTGTACCTCTTATACAAGAGGTTTAAAAAAGCGACGTCGCTGGTACGCCCGTCTGAGAACCCGAAAGGGAGAATTTCAGACATTAATTAGAGAGATGCAGGTATGTGACAGTGAGAGATATTTGAGGTATTTTAGAATGACAGGTGAAACGGTTTGACGATCTGTTAAGGCTGTACGCCTTTTCAAAAAAGATGCACGTCGCAAGATTGTAGATGACTTAATTCCAACTTGTCGCATAGAGCCGTAGAAATTGTGTCGATCTGAAGTATGTACTGTAAGTTTTGTACTCTAAAAATAACATTTAAACTTGTCAGTAGTCAAAAGCAATAGTCTTTATATCACTGATTTTGGTGTACTATTTGAAAGCTCTTGTGTATGTGATGTAGCTAAAACTACATTATTTGGTGACCTTTCCATGAATTTGTGTATTTCTGCCACACCTCGTCCATGAAATGTACTAAAAATGACCATGCCAAAACCGTAGCCTTATGTATCAAGAATTAATACAGTAGCCTTGCGCAATCTTCTCAAAGCCAACGGAATTAGTTATCTGAAGAACAGCTACCCGTTGTTTCTGTTGGGATTGGGTAAATTTAGCAGCTGTTGTTTGATAAGATTATGGTGCCGTGCCAAATTCTGCATTATTTTGAGATATATGCTATGCGTCAGGCTTTCATTGAATCTTGTCCCTGTGATTACTCACACTACTATTAATTTATTTATCGCCGTGGTTTAAATGCCTATCTTACACTCCAGGGTAAAGACTACATACTATTGGGGTCCTATGTATCTCCCGTCTACAACTTACCCAATATTCAACCACAAAATGTATTTCCACATAAACACTTCCTGCTAATTTTTATTTCACATATCTTCTGGACAGATTCAAGAACAACAGAAATTTCATCATCACTTTGTAAATCTCCATCAGTTACACAGATGTTTAAACTTAGCATTTGCATTTCTTTCCTGGCTTTAACCACTGTTTAAACAAGCTTACAGCTCACTTACAGACACTTGTTTGGTCTGTGTAAGTGGAATTTCAAACTCAAACTCTGAGGATGACAACATTGCTGCAATGTGAGAGATAATAATTTTAACTGTTTAACGAAAACCCAATCCAATTACCAAATTAACAATCAACAAGTTATCGAACAAGTATCAGATCTCATGCCTAACAGCACTCGAAACTGTGAATTATTTTTACAGATTCAACACTTAGCGTTGTTTATCCCGTACAGAAATATCAGAGTGGGCTGAACTGTTTAGTAGTACTGCATGCAAGTCAGGGCAGTTTAAAATATGTACATGCCATGCTCAGTTATTGTTGAGATGAAAATACACTTCCTACAGGATTAAGTTATCAAGGAGGTTATGTGCAATTACTTGTCCTGAGTGCTTATATATATGGCAAATTAGTGATGTATCGACAGGATGTATCTTTACTACAGGCTTTCCTTCTATTTTGTAGTTTATGTATTTTATCCCTCACCCCCAAAAGAAATTTGACAAATTCTAATGAACTGCATGATCTGAACTAATCACTTTTCAATTGCATGTTCTAAAAGCAGGCATGCTGTGCTGTTTTTTCCCCTTGATAGTTACTTGCTGTGCCTCATGTACTCGCCTTTTGTGTATAGCAGAATTAATTTGTCAAAATAAACACACACAGCACAGTTTTTAGATGTGAAACCAAGTCCAGCTAATATGTCAAAAACAAAATAATACCTCAACCTCCTATATTATTAGCTCCTCTAAATACTCTCCTAATACTTTTTCGAGCATGATGTATGCATTCCATGTATAATTACTAGTACAGTACATACAATAAAGGTTTCTTGACTATAAAATAAAACATTTTGATTGTCCCTTGCATAGTCGTTATCAAAGGTTTGACCATATTATATTAAAAATCAATTCAATCAAAAATCAATGTTTTTATTTGGTCTTTGATATCAGGTAAATAATTCAGGTTTAACTAGATCTTGGTGAAATGACGCATGCCTGTGGAATAAAGTAATACAAGTTATACAGAAATAAATTTAAAGTAATATTGCAGACATAGATCAAATGGAAAGAAAAAAGGGCAACTGGGTTGTTAGAGAAAACACGAAGAAAAGTGATTCACAGCTACTCAACCTACCTTTTCTTACCGTCTCTTTTTGCAGATTTTTGCAGCAGAGCCCTTCTCCGTAAATACTCGCTCTGATACTCATTGTATTTGGCAGTGTGCTCCTTAATCAAATCTGTTGTTTTCTTGTGGTGTTTCTTTACCAGCTCCTTCATTTCTTTGTAGTGCTTTCTCTGCTCTCTTACAAATGCCTTTTGTTGCTTCAGCTCTTCAATAGTCTGTGCTTCTGCCTCTGTAATTACATATGCAGTAGAATGTCACAACACTCCAAGTCCTTCTTCACAAATAAGCACTACATAGCCACTGTCTGTTTGTAGGTAGGGCATTAACTGTTCTTATCACAGTTTAGGTGTTTTAGGTGTGTCCTGAATATTGTCATATATACACAGTTTTTACTTACATAGCTTTTAAGAACTCTCTTTGCTATTGTACTTTGAAATATTTGCTCTGAAGTCCATTACTGCTATGACGTGTAATGATATCACCAAACAAACATTAGTGACAAAGAAAGTCTGCAAACAACTAAAGAAATACTTTACACCCTCTCAGTTTGCATAACAGTTTATTTATCTGTTTACTATCCCATGTAATGTGTTATTAATCATCATTTATTACTGTTTAAGCACTTAAAGATATGTGGCGTGTTTGGGCAGTTTTGGAGTAAGTCTGAGTAGGTCAGTTTGTTAAAGATCTAAAGTGGAAAAATATCTAGCTGTTTCAAGAGGGGAGACATTACCAGTGCACACCTCAGTAGTCCTTATACTAGCTTCTTCACAGAAGTTCAAGCTTGCTCACAGACTGCCCCAAAGATTACTATTGTGGTGCCTTTATTAAACACACCAACCATTTATGAGCACATCAACAGTAATAACTGATGATTAAGAACAAACCCAGAAAAGAAAACAATATACAAATGCAGATTTAGAGAGCTACTTAAGTTGACTAATGTCACAGTCCGACAAATAGTGAAATAAGTCACCCTCTTAAATCCATGCTACTTTCTGGGACTCGAAGGCAGGGTTTCCCAATCCTGGTCCTGGGGGACCCCTGTGTCTGCTGGTTTTCATTCCAACTGAGTTCTCAATTACTTAATCGAACCCTTAATTGAACTAATAATGTGCTTAATTAGACCTTTTCAATTGTTTTCAGCTTTTAAAACAGATTTCAAGTTAACTATACAATTTTATAAGTAACTTGAAATCAGCAACATTTTTAGGAGCTGATAACAATTAAAAAGGTCTAATTAAGCACATTATTAGTTTAATTAAGGGTTTGATTAAGTAATTGAGAACTCATTTGGAATGAAAACCAGCAGAGATAGGGGTCCCCCAGGACCAGGATTGGGAAACCCTGCTCCAAGAGCACTTTCACAGCTAGTTCACTTGCAAGTGATTTGAATCATGGTTCACTCGCAAACAAACTCATTTTTTCAAGTTTGCTTCGGTTCGTTTCACACCAGAAAAATTCAAGCGAACTTGAGTTTCTTTTAGTGCATTTAAATGTGTTTGTTTGGTTCACTTGCAGCTTCATCCAGACCACAGTTCTTGGTTTCACATATTGCACTTTTCCAAAGCACGCTGCTCTGTTGATTACTAGAGCGGAAGCTCTCTCTGGAAAAATGTTTTCAATCATGCCCAACATGGAGAATAATTTCTGTGATGTGGTTGTGTTGTTGTAGGTGTTACTTTGGTTTATTTGGTGCTTACAACGTCAAATCATTGCGTAACATGTGTAACATGCCGAAAGAGCGTCAAGTAATTGTCGGAAAAACACTGTTCTTTTGGACGAAATGCCAGAGACAATCATGATCATGAAAAATATATACTTGTACATTCAGCCAACTGCAATTTAGTTGTTAATAATAATAATAATAATAATAATAATAATAATAATAATAATAATAGATTGTTGTAAATGTTGTATGCGTGACAGTGTGGTGAGACACAGATGCAACAGGAGCTGGTTTACTAAACTCAGGCAAAGCAGTGCAAATGCAACAGTGACTAATGTCTGTAATGTCTTGGCACAATGTTTTCCCTGCGAGTGAATATGGCACAATTATAATAAAGCCAGACGTAATACATGTGCTAAATCATTATTCACTTGTCATTTCATACTTTTCTTTGTTTGTGACAGTTTTGCTATTATGTTAAAAAACACGCTTGCTGCAATAGTAATTAAATCTCAAAACACTATAGTCTCATTTCAGTGAATAGCCCTGGGTTGCGCCAGTTAGTAGATCAGCCCCATCGTAGTTTGCTCTGCATTGCGTACGTGTGACAAGGGCAGAGACTTTCCTTGGTGCTTGCTGAAGTAGTGCATTACTTCCACAAATTGCTTGGCTTTCTGGAATGGTTTGAAATGGAATACGTTTGTTTTCATATTGCAAAAAATTGAAATGGAGCAAAGTGGCAAACGTAAAATATTGATTTTATGTCTATTCTCCTTAAAGAACTGCTTCCATTCAGCACATTTTGTATAAAATCTAAAGTGACTCATGAAAATGTACAAATTTGAGTGGTGATCTGGCACCATGTGATATTCTGAATGCTGGGCTTTGAGGGAAGATTTGTCTGTATTAAATCAAAAAACAATGTACTTACCAGATAAGACACTCTGTATGATATCTTCTGTTTTTACTGCAGATTTCACTGAGCCTACAAAAAAAAAATTTGAAATGTATTTATTGGAAAACATCATGGTAAACATTTAATTTTCTATTTTATTTCCATTTTTTTAAATCAATTAAGTCAATTTTCAGTAAAGGGACCACTTATTGTTTTTTTTTATTTATTTATTTTTGTGCATGTGTGTTCAACTCATCAGATATACAGTATATGATCTCCATATCTGTAAATACTAAAATATTGTAACTTCCCCCACATACAGACTTAGCTCATTAATCATGGCTAGTTGATCTTTTAATTGGCCATACAGCATTTTTTTCAAACAAATGCTATAACAATCCACTGTTCTTGTGGCTCTCCACCACATGTTGAATCCTTTTAGATACATTTATGCCCATTATCTTTCATTCTTGTCACTGTCCCCTTGACAGTTTTGAACAGAATCTAATGTTGGCAATAGTGGTTGCACTAGTTAAATTCATACCAGTGGGAGGCGGGGGGTGGGCGATCTGAGACGGAGGTTTCGGTGCTATACAGGGTTCATGATTTACGCCATTTTCTGCTGGTGCTGGCTTGGGATCACTAATGGACTCTGAAGGCATATCCCCAGGTTCGATCTAAAATAATAATAAACAAAAGCAGCAGCAAATGTGAATGTGAACCTTCTTGATGAACCCACATTGTTTGAAAAATACCAGCAAATGTTTTATTTTGTGTGTTTCTTTTTTAAGAAAAATGTAAAACATTATTATTTTTCTTTTTTCTTTTTTGGCAAATACAGTTGCTCCTGTAGATTAAAATATAGTATTCAAATTAAAATAAATCCCCAACATGTGTTTGTTTAAGTTAAATCATATATACTCCTTAATAAGCATGAAGTATGTTTATTCATATTTGCGATTAAATATGAGATCCATATCTATAATTTAATAAACAAAATAAAAAAGGACATTACAACGCCAGAGACAGTAAGTAAAAATGCTGTGCGTATATTTTGTATTTATTGAACACACTTATAGATTTTCAACTTAATAACTGTTTAAACTGTTCATAAGATTTCACCAGATACTGCACTCCCTCTGTGTTTACACTTGCCTAAAGTCTTCAAAACACTCCAGAAAAAAGATTCATGCAACAACCTTTAAACATGCCTCTGATACTATAGTTTTTGCTTGCTCAGACATTTGCTGTTACTATAATAGCTTTATACAAATAAACATTTAAATTGTACCTCTTTGCTACTGCATATACTATAAACGTAGCTGTCGTATCCAACTCTAAGCATTTTTCAGCATGCTCTCCCAGCTGCCTTCTTCTCTATTACTCGTGTTTGCAGCCTGTGCTGTGCACTCTGTTTCTGATCATCCCACAAATTATCGCTAACACCAGCTCTGCCAAGGCTCAGCAGCAGCAGCACTTTGCTTTCTGCAGAAAACTCTTAGCCTGAGTAGGCCAAAATGCATGAATGCCAGTTGCCATGGCACCTGTTTGAGTGGTCGTTGATTATTTGTTCTGGCTGCTTCTCCCCTTCCCTCTTTGATGGTAATTACAGAAACAGCGTAGTACAAAGCTCTTCATTCCTGCTACTCCACCCTTTCAATGTATGACAAACCACTTCAACTTGGGATAGCGTAACTGCCTTTGCTGATTATGCTGTTAATTTAATGTGGATTAGTAGCTGACTTTGCCGTGCACTACAAAGTTATTTTACTGTTGCTGTAGCTTACTGTACCAGTGTTGTGTTCGGGAAGTTTTTTGTTCCCTGACAAAATGATCTAGGCTGATCATGCTCAGTCACATATATGTATTGGGTTATTATTATTTATTTCTTAGCAGATGCCCTTATCCAGGGCGACTTATAATTGTTACAAGATATCACATTATTTTTATATACAATTACATCATTTTTTACACATAATTACCCATTTATACAGTTGGGTTTTTACTGGAGCAATCTAGGTAAAGTACCTTGCTCAAGGGTACAGCAGCAGTGTCCCCCACCTGGGATTGAACCCACGACGCTCCGGTCAAGAGTCCAGAGCCCTAACCACTACTCCACACTGCTGCCCTGGGTATCCTGGCTAAATTTGTATTTAATAAAACATTATTTAGTATCTTTGACTAAACCTTGAAAAGTGTTTACTTATCCTGGTTAATTTTCTCCTTTCAATGATAGTATTCATTGTTTAAAACTGATGCAGTGATGTGACTAGCATTTACTACAGTAATAAAGAAACACACTACAGATCTTACAAACATAATATTTCCTTTGCCATTTGTCCAAATCTTTTATGCATGTAGCCTTCAAACTAGAGCTACAGTAGGCAGACAATATAAGGAGACCTCACATCTGGTAGCCTGTTGTTCAAAGAATTGCACATGCTTTTCATCCTCTTTAGTATTGGAAACGATTTTAACCAGCACTGCAGTGCAAATTTAAAGGCTAAAAATGACAGAGTAGAACAAAATGTACACTACTGGGTAGGATTTTTTTTCTAAGGAAAATGTTCTGGTTAAGCTGTCCTTTGATCATCTACATTGAGATATACTGCATTAGTATTCTTCAAAATTATTCCATAGTCTGGCTGAGCTAGGTTCATTGCTCAGGTTTTAGCACAATACATTACTTCACATAATTTGCATAATTCCATGGATTTAATACAAACGTAGAAAACAAAATGGAGAATATTTGGTATTATAGTACAGGTAGTTACATAATTTACTAATTACGTGCAGCCATTTCATTAAATTTCTACTAATAACAAAACTGTAAGTATGCAAAGTCATAATCAATTGGCGAATGGTCTAATAAACATGCAATCTATTATGGGGGGGGGGGGGGTGACAGGGCAAGGAGCCCTGCACATGAAGAGGGGGCAGGGCAAAGCCCTGCCATAAATGTATTTGTTTAGTTTAGTTGTGTTATTTAAAAACAAATGTATTTGTTTATTTTAGAACCCCTCCACCCTGTGCAATTTATTATTTTGTATTTGTTTTGTTGTAGTATTATTATTATTATGATTTATTGATTTATAAATATGACGGCAAAGCCGTTTGTTTTTGTTATTTTCATTTAAATGTGTTCTGGCAGAGGTGAGGTCGGCAGCTCGTCCTCTGCCAGTAGTAATTTAAAAAAAACTCCTGCAGATTGTGGCCGAGGGGTAATGAGATAATTGATAGTTAACCCTTTGGCCATAGTAAATAAAAGCCTGCATCTCTCTGCACTCGAGGTGGGTGTTCAGAGGAGAGAACGACAGCAAGAGCAAGAGCAAGCAGAGTGTGTTTAAAAATACAGGATCAGTGAAAGCGATTGCCCAGTGTTTTATTTGTTCGAGATTTGTTTTTGTTTGAGTATTTGTTTCGCTCTGTGAACAGTGTTTTTGTTAAAATATTTTATTTATTTTTGTGTTTAACAATAAACGGCGCCGCAGAGTCTTTTGCACGGCAGTATTTTTGTTTGTTTCCTTCCTGCATTCTGGTCTGATGTCACCACATCGGCCAGCCCTGTCACAGGGGGATTTTCAAACATCAGTGTTATTTTATTGAACCTGCGGTATAGTAACGACAGCTTTAGTAGCACGTGATTTCCAAATGGAATTTGTTAATAAAATCAATCCGATAATGCTTTGAAATTTAGTTGAGGAGGTTGTTGATGAACAAATTTCTTGTTAAAAAGTTTAATTGCCGCAGGCCACGTACATCACTTCCTGTCATTTCCTTCTTATTCGGGGAGATATTTTGCCACAGCTTAGTATCTACAACTCTTTGAATGTGCATTTTGCAATTGTTTTGGTTGAAAAGAAAAAAATACATAAAATTATTATAATTTTTTTAAATATATATTGAATTTTACAAAACAAGGTACAGAACTGTGTTCCTATTTGTGCAGCTGCTCAAACCCCAAAGGATGCGAGCGCCACAATTTGTTTATAAATTTGTATATGAATTCCTGCCTCTAATCATGTTTGCTCGCCACTGCGATAAATAAACTCAACATGATAAGAAGTAGCCACCGAACACTTACAGCATTATAGAACATTTTATATGCCTACAAACGTAAGGAGGTGGAAGTGTATATTGTACATAAAGTGTGGGGGGAGTCTGACAACATTACAAATCCATGTCAATGATCTGTTGCCTGACAGCCCTGGTCCTGGTGGCTTCTCCTATTGGTATTGTAGGCTTCTTCTTTGTTTGTGTGTGGATTAGACACAGGTGTAAAAACCCAAGGATGCATTGCAAATCCGCAATCATCTGTAAGGAAACTTTATAATATCTAGTATGCCGTTTTCTATACCAAGATGTCATTATTTACTCTTAGGTTTTTGTTTGTATAATTCAAATAAAATCTACAGTAGAGGTCAGTTGTCATATAATGTACTTATCCAGGGTTCAGATAGGTTACAGTTGCATTGATAATTTCTTGGTAATAACATTAGACTGGGTGCAATACAACAAACGTTCTGTAAGGTTACAAATGGTTCAAACAAGTGAATAAATCCCAATCATAACCACAAGTATAGAAAAGGCTCAAATATTTTCATAACTACAAATTTTGAATTATCTAGGTAGTCTTACAATACTGATCTACTAATATGCCATCTGGTGTATTAGGTCTCTGAAATGATTAAACACAGCGAAAATATAAGTCATGACAGGAGCCAGGGAAATTTGCACATACGTTCTAGATGTTATAGGATGCATCACAAATCACCTGCACATTTAGTGAATGGAACCCCTTCCTGTTTACATATGTATATGCATGGTGCTGCAGTGATTTGAGTGCAACGTGTGTGCAATCGCTGGCTACCATTACTCTGGGAAATCCAGCAACGTCATAAAACTCCCTTTTAATATATTGTAGCTGCTCATGATGAAGCGGGATAGTGATATAATCATCAACACTCTTTATGAAGTCACCTGTGACCCTCTGAAATGACCCAGAGACATCGAAGGACAATGCTTCCGACACCATCATATGTGGCGTACGGCACGGCCCCTTTTCATAGGCAATTCAAGGTCTTCACGCAGTCTGACAGAGGTCGACAATAGCTGCCCTATCCAGACACAAGTTTTTAGATCGTCATGGTCTGTCAGTATCAAGCTTGCCGTCAAGCTCTAAAATTACATTTGCTGCTACAGCTGCTGCAACTGCTGCCACTCCCAGCAAGGCCACACTGGAGTTTGTTTATTCTATTTTTATAACACCAAAGAACTTAAATACTGTTTCAAGGTGTTATATACTTAGAACATAAGAAAGTTTACAAACGAGAGGAGGCCATTCAGCCCATCTTGCTCATTTGCTTGTTAATAGCTTATTGATCCCAGAATCTCATCAAGCAGCTTCTTGAAGGATCCCAGGGTGTCAGCTTCAACAACATTACTGGGGAGTTGGTTCCAGACCCTCACAATTCTCTGTGTAAAAAAGTACCTCCTATTTTCTGTTCTGAATGCGCATGATGTCCTGCATTACTTTTGCTTATTCTAAATGTAGTCCTGCTGATCTAGGTTTATTTCTCACATTTCAAGTGGCACCATGGTGGCAGGTGGTATTGAGCAGTTTGTGTGGATTAAACACATTTTAAATTTGCTTCAGTACAAAATTCATGCTGCACCAGAACAAATAAACATGCTTCTCTTATATGCAGGTGGCGATCCCCAAATTGGCAATCAATTAGCCAGTTTGGGAATGGCCACATTCCACACGTTTTTGCAGGAAAGGGCTTTTAGCCCCACCCTTGCCAAACTTTCATTTAAATCAGGTGTGTCCAATCCTGGTACTGGAGGGCCGGTGTCCCTCCTGGTTTTTGTTCCAACTGTGCCCTAAATTACTTAATTAGAACAATAATTGGTAATAATTGGTCCAATTAAGTAATTTAGGACACAATTTGAACAAAAAACAGGAGGGACACTAGCCCCCCAGGACCAGGATTGGACACCCCTGATTTAAATCTTAGCAAACTTTATTTACACAAAAAGCCCTTCCACAACAACTTACCTCTTTCTTTACTTCTTCTTCATCCTCCAGTGTCAATGCAGCCAGTTGTTTGGCTCTTTGTTCCATTAGGTTTACATATCTTATGGGGTTAGACAACGCCTCAATCACATCTAGAAATAGAAAGCACAACCAGTTTTACATTTAATTAGTTTACAAACAGCTGTATGTAGTATGATTGCAATTTAACAGCACTGTACCTGCAAATTTTAGCACTAATTTAATTGCCCCTGCCATGCAGCTCCAGTGATGACAAACAGCTCTAGCAGTATAATGTACAGCAATTTACTATGCAATGCATTGTTTGTTTTTCACTATATACTTGTAACAGTATTTCTTTGTCTACTGGAGTCTAAAAACATGACATGATTGGTGCAAAAGAAAAAAAAACACAACAGCAGTGACAGAGAAGCCACTGGCATGTTCAGTTTTTTTTTTTTTTTTTACCAGTACATGTACATGTGTGTGGGAGGGGGGGTCAAGTACTACAGACTAGAGTAAGTGGGGCGCAGTCCAAAAAATTTGTGAACCACTGTATTAAAACACTCTGTCTAATAGAGTATATACTTTCTTGAAAAGCTTTTTACCATGTTTCCTATCATGCTGCTGAAAGGATACACAGTGGTAATATTAGCTTGTGCACAATGATTATTTACAAATGCAACTAGTTAAAGTGGATTCATTACATCATTATGCAAGAAGAAATAATTTAGTTACAAACTACCGGTAGATCTTTGATTTTTCCATTACTACCAAGAAGTGCACACTGTAACATAAGAACATACGAAAGTGCACAAACAGTAACATAAGAACATACGAAAGGTTACAAACGAGAGGAGGCCATTCGGCCCATCTTGCTTGTTTGGTTGTTAGTAGCTTATTGATCCCAGAATCTCATCAAGCAGCTTCTTGAAGGATCCCAGGGTGTCAGCTTCAACAACATTACTGGGGAGTTGGTTCCAGACCCTCACAATTTTCTGTGTAAAAAAGTGCATCCTATTTTCTGTTCTGAATGCCCCTTTATCTAATTTCCATTTGTGACCCCTGGTCCTTGTTTCTTTTTTCAGGTCGAAAAAGTCCCCTGGGTCGACATTGTCAATACGGTTTAGAATTTTGAATGCTTGAATCAGATCACCGCGTAGTCTTCTTTGTTCAAGACTGAATAGATTCAATTCTTTTAGCCTGTCTGTATTTTATAGCTTCCCCACATTGTCTAGATGAAGACATTTTTTAATCAACACAAACTCCTAGGTCTTTTTCATAGATTCCTTCTTCAATTTCAGTATCTCCCATATAATATTTATAATGCACATTTTTATTGCTTGCGTGCAGTACCTTACACTTTTCTGTATTAAATGTCATTTGCCATGTGTCTGCCCAGTTCTGAATGCTGTCTAGATCATTTTGAATGACCTTTGCTGCTGCAACAGTGTTTGCCACTCCTCCTATTTTTGTGTCATCTGCAAATTTAATAAGTTTGCTTACTATGCCAGAATCTAAATCATTAATGTAGATTAGGAATAGCAGAGGACCTAATACTGATCCCTGTGCTACACCACTGGTTACCTTGCTCCATTTTGAGGTTTCTCCTCTAATCAGTACTTTCTGTTTTCTACATGTTAACCACTCCCAAATCCATGTGCATGCATTTCTTTGAATCCCTACTGCGTTCAGTTTGACAATTAATCTTTGATGAACTGTAATGATCAATAGGAATGGGCAAATACATATTTTGTCCAAATGTACTATTATATGTACCATAACATTTTACTAGTCATTTACATATAAACTGCACAGTAATTGTTTAAATTATGATAATGCACATTCTGGAGACTGGAGAGGCTGTGGGATACTTTCTTAATAAGCCCGCATTTGCCAGTAATATTGAACTACACGTTGTGATAAGTGGATACAGATTTAAATATGTTTTTATTATGTTAATCTTGATACCAAGGTTTGTTGTTAAGTAAACTACCACATGTTTTACTGTATATCATGTATTATGCATTTCTCTGTATTTAAAGTATTAAGGATTTTCTTGTTGTTACTGCATCTTGTAAAGCACTTTGTGATAGTGGTCCACTATGAAAGGTGCTATACAAAATAAAGATTGATTGATTGATTGATGTCAATTCCATCGCCCTATATGCAGAGGTACTTTATTTAAGACTGAAGGGCTATCTAAAGATGAACAAATACTGGCTATGCTTTCAATAGACTGAATAGTGGAATATTACCTGCAAAGGTGTCTGGAACATAATCTTTAACTTCTATAAACACAAAAACAGTTGGCAACACCAGAGACTGATTCTTTTCATTCCTAAGGCTGATGTAGTGGTAACCTAAAAAAGGAGGCATTAGTATTAGTATTTTTTTGTAATACAGAGAAAAAAAATCTTATATTAAGCCTGTGAACAGGTTGGTGACGTCACACCAGGAAATTAATGGATAGCAACAGCAGACTGGGGTTTGAAAAGCGCTGCTTGAGCGTTTTATTAATAATAAATAAAAGGTTTAAACAGAAACAAATCACTTTCACAAAACAACTCACCAAGCAAAATAAAGGTTTACACAAAAATAACTCAAAGGTTTACACAAACAACTACTGTGCTGGTGCTTCCAGCACGAGTAGCAATTGTTATTAGTTTCGTTTTTCTCTGTACCTCCTTCTCTCTCCCGTTCTCCACTCTGAACCCCCGACCCTGTTCAGCCAAAGCTGCAGGTCTTTTATATTGTGGCCGAGGGGTCAACTAGCTATCAATTATCTAATTTACCCCTCAACCACATTTGGCACAGATTTTATCATATGCGAGGTCAACAGCCAGTTTATCAATAAGCAATCACTGTTGACCACGCATTCCCACGATTTTATCTGGATATCTAACCCCATCTAGGCTGTAAAACAATAACAATAAACGGTGTGTTTTAAATACACAAAACAGTATATTTAAATAATAATACAGCGAATACAAAATAACAGAAAACATAATATGCACACTGGTGGGGAGTCCCCCATCACAAAGCCGTATACAATACTTTACTTACCTGGTCGAATAGCTGAAACTGGTATTATCCGATGGCCTATAAATTTACCACCTTCTTCAAAGACTGCTATCCTTAGGGATGCCAAGGTAGGCAAAACAACCTAGTTATATAGAAATAGTTAGATTTAGATACAAATATTACAGTTCCAAAGATCAAGGATTTGACATACAGTGTACATTTAAGTAGGATTATTCTGTTGCCAGTGTCTTACTACTGGACCCTTGGTCATGAAAATGGCTTTACATTGTTTGTGCAGAAAGCTAAAAAAATTGAGATGGACAGTGATCAGTGGTTCATTAGTATGCACTTTTGATATCAACAATTATATTCTTGATATCAACCGTTCTATTTTTTATATAAAAAATAAGACTGAGAAATGCTGATGTCAAGCATTCTATTTTTGATATCAACAAAATATTACTGATATCAAAAAATATATAAAGAAATTGAGGATTACATTTTAAAATGGCTTGCCATAGGCTGTGTTTGTTTACAGCCAATTACAGCCAGAGATTGTCCGGCTGCGGAACCCTGACTCCCCGGTGGACGTGTTCTGGTAGAGCGTCTCGTTAAAGGAGCCGCTGACACACCCTCATGGCTGAAGAGCCTGGATCAACGGTCAGAGCAACCGAATTTCAAAACAAGCACCATGAGTAAATAAGAACAGGAAATAGTTTAGGGAATTTTTATCTGACCAAAGTACATCATGGGTGTGTTAGGGAGAAGGTTCCTGGAGTGGGACCTCCCTTATATTGGGAGCAGTGGAGAGCGCACATAGTTTCTCACATTTTGTTGCAGAGCAAACACTTTATTTATATACAGTACCATATACAAACATCACTTACCTTCTTAAAAACTATGGGTTCTTCCTCCCAGACTGGGTTAATAGCATTTCCTTGGGAAGTCTTTGTTTTAAAAGCTTTCCGTCTCGTATCGACAGGTAATCCATACATATCTATTTCAACGTAAGTGCCAACTTTTTTATCTGACAAAAACTGGCCAGAAATGATCTGAATATAGAAAAGGAATGAGTATTACAGTACAATAAGGGCAAAGTGAGAAAAGAAACTTTGGGAAACAGAATTGAAAGCTGTTAGACATACAGCATCCTGTTAAATATATATTGGACCACTACCCTACCTTACACATTTAGTATTTTGTAGAGCCTCTTTTAGCATAATTGACACTGGAAAGCAGTTGGGATAGTCCCTCTCCGTTTGTGGAATGTCTTGAACAGACTTTGTCTCTATCTTTCAGTGTGCTCCTTTGTGGTCAACAATTTGGTTCAGTACTCGCCTCCTATGGAAGTGATTCCCTGACATCCGCCAGGCTAGCAGCAATACAGGTTTCCCCCTTGTCCCTCCACTATGATGTCACATACCACATGGTTGTTTTAAGATGTCTGGTTACCTCACTGGTGAACCCAATTGCTGTTTCCACTTATATGACACTTTAATTTCACAACTCGTTCAAAGACAGACAGCTCCCTCCTTTAAGAAATGCCATCAAACTGGGCTGTATCAGTTGTGGATCAACCTTTTATTCCTGCTACCATCAGTATTTTGCAAATCAGCAAAACCTGATGGTGGACTAGATTCATATTGGGGGTGGTCAAACACTTTTCCAGGACGGCGTATATTGTAATTTAATAAATCAATTGTACAGTTTGCATAGCCTTTAGCAAATCAAGTTTTTTGTACCTACCTTAACTGAAAGAGTATTAGCTACTATTCCATCCACAGTCGACTCTGCGAAGGGGTCAAAGTGCTTATCTGGGCGTCTCATAAACTCTGGTTTCAGTCGATATCCACACTTCCCATTGTATTCATACATCCCCAAATTTAACTGCATAGATAGGTCTAAAAAAAAAAAATTGCATTCAGATTAAATAACACATTTTGAAATGTCCAATATTTGTTGTGAAACAAATGTGTAATGTAACACAACTAGTAAGGAACCAATTAAGTGGGCTTCAGAGAAAATTATTTCACTTTGATGTATATTTACAAATACAGGTTAAAAATAAGGAGGAAAGAAAAGGGAATAGCAATAGTAATGTAACTGAAAGAATATCTTTGCATATAGATCTGCATCTTCAAAGTTAGTCCAGGAGATACCATGATATATCAAAGACACAAATGATTTCCTGTGTAAAACAGAACTGACAGTAACATGCAACATCAATTTAATGAAGACACTTCACTTGTTACCTTTGATGTTACTTCCCTATAGACAAACATCCTCACGAAGATGGCTTTGTAGCACTAAAAGAAGCTCTTAACAAAAGTGTGACCAAGGAACCAAAAGCACTTCTTACAACACTAGCGTCTCACTTGTAATAATTTTACTTTTTGTGAGAAACACTACCTGCAGATACAAGGGACAGCAATGGGTATCTGCACTGCTCCATCCTATTCAAACATATTCCTGGGAAAACTAGAAAACCACATCCTTCTTGGTGGGAATAAATTGATGATATCTTTATGATTTGGACAAAAGGGAGGGAGTCTTCAAAACAGTTTACTAACTATGCTAACACTCTTCACCCCACTGTCATATCTCCATGCAATAATAACTTTGAAGACTCCCATATTCCAGGAAAATAATTCAATCAACAAGTTCATTGAGCAATGTTAATATCTAGAGAATCTCTTTTCAACAAGGTGTAAAATAATGTCATCAAAGAAAGCCAAATTCCATCTGTGGTTGATTTTCACCCTACAGGGCAAAATTACAAACATGCAATTAAAGAAAGTTACCCACTAGTACCCCATTCTGTAAAACTCCAGAAAAGTCATTCCCAAGGTTCCTGTCTTATTTTTCACCAACACCCTAATCTCCGGAAATTGTTAATAAGAGCGGAATTAAAACAACTCCTGTAGATCTACCAATGTCATCTATGTTATACAGTGCAAACTTGCCGACTGCAAGAAACAGTATGTGGCTAAAACTACCAATGACCTGCGTACTCGTTTTATAAAGTCTGTCATAATTACCAAAAAGCTGAATCAACCTGTTGCAAAGTAGTTCAGCTCTCAAAAGCATACCCTTGCTGATATTAAGGGGTAGATGTACTAAGATAGGCCACTCACAGCGCAAACATACCACAATTAGAATTTTCGTTGCGACAGTTCACAAAGTATACATTATGTCGTATGTACTGTGAGACAAGGAGCAAAGAGAGTGTAGTCCTGTTGAGCACAGGACTACATTCCACAGAAGGCCACGGGCTGAAAAGTCTTAATTGTGATTATTTGTTGGTTAATTATGTGAATTGTGTAATTATTTTGGCAGTTGGCCTAATCAGCCAACTGCATGATTTTGTAGGGTATAAAACCCCCACAGTTTGTGCATTCTGGGCTACAGAGTGGAAAGCCCGGTTGTGAGGGTGTACAGCCATAAAAGGAAAAATGCAGTGTGGAAAAGCTTCTCTTTAATGTGCTTGTGTAACGTGTATTCTTTTTGCTACCGGTAAGCAGAGTAGCTGTCCAGTTGGTTAGTCAGGTTAAAGATATTAAAAGTGTTTTGTCAGTACTCCAAACGGAGTTAGGTTTTGTTTTCAGTTTGTTTATTTTGTTTAAAAAATTTAAAAATTAGTGCAACCATGCTTTGAAAACAAGTCCTTTGTGTGTCTGGGTCAATAAAGTGCTGGAAAAAGAACCAGAGAGAAGCAGCGTCTCTCACAGTACTAAGAGAAAATATGTTAATGAAGAGAGACGCAATATACAAATTTAAATATTTGTTGCGTCATCTTAGCGAGATCTCTAGCATTGCGAGAGTCATGCGACATTTTTTTCGAATAAATAGCGGGACTTGAGTTTTGGTTTGCTGCAGCAGAGGTTGCCCGAAGGATAACGTCTATACACCACTGTGGCAGGGCAGAAGCCCTGCCAGTATAAGGTGTGTGTGTGTGTGTGTGTGTGTGTGTGTGAGCAGAAATCACGTGGGAGTGTGGCTGGAGCCGTAAATTGAATAAATTATGATTAATTAGGCTCCAGTCACAGGTGTATAAAAAGGGGGATCACGGGTGTTAATGTTAGAGTTAATGTTGGTGAAGGTGTGTTGCTGTGCTGTGCTGTATTGTCTGTGAGTTTTTGTATAAACCTTTAGTTTTGGCCCTTGTGCCGTTTGTTTTGTTAATATGTTTTGTTTGTTTAGTGTTTGTATTTGTAGTAAACGTGCGCAATGGCGCTTAACCTGCAGCTTCTTGCTTCCGAGTCTCTCTTCCTGCCAGTATCAGCTTGGGCCGTGACACTACCCTGTCACAACCACTCTTACCTGACACTCTGTTTTTTGGGCCGTGACACTACCCTGTCACAACCACTCTTACCTGACACTGTTTTTCGAGGCAAGTGTTTTGGGTACTTGGCTACTACATTTGTGATCAGTAACTGTGAATCACAAACCACCTGCACATTAATAGGTGTGTTTCCTATTCCTATACAGATGCTCAGAATGAGCTGGAGGGGTTAGCGGCACATGTGTGCAGTCTATTGCTCCCAACATGTTGGGGAAACCAGAAATGTAATAGAAATGTGTTTTCAAGGCTTGTAAGTACGCCCTGCTTTAGGGATAAACAGGTATTTGGGTGTTCCGCACAACTGGCAACGCACAAGAAAAAGTGGACTGGGACATGCCAGCAACAGCTGCCACAGTCCTCTGAAAGAGGCAAGATAATGTAGGGTGGACAATAGTTTGACCACTGCAGGGACAGCATGGCTTCTCATGGGCGACAGGCTCTAGGTCATCTTTTAAATCAGTAAATCAAGAATTATGTGGCTGCCGAGCCAGTACCTGTGCTTTAATTTGGTCTTCATTTAAATCGAATAGAGGGTAACGCGGGTACGAAATACCCTTTCTATTCTCATCGTACAAATCACTTATTCTTGCTGAAGACAATGGGCTCTATGTATCACTGATTTTTCTTTAGTATCTTGACTTTTCATAGGTTTTTGTGACTTAGTAGACCTACCCGCGATGTATTAAAGTCATTTTCACTCTCGTAACTTAGTTTCATCCCTGCTGTGGTAGTTTAGTTACGACTGTTCATTTCAAACTACTTTTGTATGCAAATGTACAAATCTCATTATAATATCGAAGTTTCATGCTTACCCTTGATGTATTATAGTTTTTTCCTGATTTACGACTTCAGTTTGTGCCTGCTATTTTACGCATGCCTCTCACTGGCGTAGATTCAACTATCTGTTCGTATGTGAAACTTCCTGTTTAAACATTTCCAGGCTTTTTTTTTTTTTATAGAAATTTAGCCGTCGCCAATCTTTTTACCCTGGTTTTTCTCCCCAATTTAGCATGCCCAATTATTATCTGTATCCTTGGCTCACCGCTCGCAACCTCCCCGCCGACTCGGGGAACGGAGGCTGGAACACGCGTCCTCCGAAACGTGCTCCTGCCAAGCCGTCATTTTTCGCACTGCAGATCCACAGCAATGCCACCAGACCTATAGTGCCGGAGGACAACACAGATCTGGCGGCTCCACTGCAGAACCACAGGCGCCCTATCGGCCACAGGGGTCGCTGATGCGTGGTGAGCCATGGATTCCCCTGCCGACCTAAGCCCTCCCTACCCAGGCAGCGCTCAGCCAATTGTGCGCCGCCCCCTAGGAACTCCCGGTCACGGTTGGCTGTGACATAGCCTGGATTCGAACCTGCGATCTCCAGGCTATAGGGCACATCATTTCCAGGCTTTTAGTTACTTTAAAATAAATCACCTTCAAATATAAAAGAAACCAAAAAAATAAATGTATTAATAGTCTATATTAAATAACAATGGCAATAAATACATTTTGTTTTGGTTTCTTTTATATGTTAAGGTAAGGAGACCAAAGCCGGCTCTTTTGTACAGCGGTATCGGCGCTATGCTTTAGTGTGAGAGATCCCGGGTTCGTGCCCACCCTCCACCTGTGTGGATTGCCTCGCCCTGTGTGATGTGCCTGCGTGCACGGGGGAAGGCAGCAGCAGGGCTGGTAGGTGACATAATCACAAATATCATGGATGAAGAGAATAATTCCAACACAATAAAATGATACCTGTATGAGCTGTTATTGTTAGACTACAGCAGAGAGTGATGATGATTCAGATGAGTCTAGCCGCCAGTTCGTTTCAGCAACAGTCAGTGGATAAACCCACCCTAAATTCTCTGTGATTGGTTACAAATATGAATGTTGACTGTTCAGTAATTCTCTAGATTTGACTGGATATGACTTGATAAATATTGGGACTTTCTAACTGTACATTGGGACGCAGGACATTTGCATGTATGTCAATTTTGTTAGTTATTTCTTTCCATGTTTTGTTTCTTAATTGTTTTGGCCCCGCAAAGTGTTAAATAATATTTCCTGATTTTTTTCCATTTCACTGACTAACAGATCAACCTCGTCTTTGTGGAAATTTGTTTTCCTTTTCTTTTTGGTCAGTGCCATAGTTGCATCAAGGTCCGAGTCTGCAGAAGCCATAGCTCAATCTTATTATATTTGCATGCTTCTTCTTTCTGTTCATTATACTACTCATTTTTCTTTGCCAGAAGGTGTTGCAAATTTATTTATAATGAGATACAAATTCTGATCTCTCCTGTACAAAGAGCAGTAATTTATGCTGTTCGTAAACTTGCGGTGATATTGCGGTAGTTGTTCAGGAAAAGGGCTGTTTAGTACATCGCACGCAATAATTCTAGGAAGGACGGAAGCTAGGAATTTGCAGTATTTACAAACACGTAAGTAATATTAATACATAGAGCCCAATGTCAACTTCTTACTGCAATCACAGCGGCCATTGTGAGGGGATAGTGTTTTTCATACTGCCTTTTAAAGGTTTGCTAATTGCGACTGTTTAAAATATGCTTTCAAAAGTTATTATTATTTGTTTATTTAACAGACGCCTTTATCCAAGGCGACTTACAGAGACTAGGGTGTGTGAACTATGCATCAGCTGCAGAGTCACTTACAATTACACCTCACCTGAAAGACGGAGCACAAGGAGATTAAGTGACTTGCTCAGGGTCACACAATGAGTCAGTGGCTGAGGTGGGATTTGAACTGGGGACCTCCTGATTACAAGCCCTTTTCTTTAACCACTGGACCACACAGCCTCCAATTTCTTAACAAATTGATGCAATTGTAAGCTTTAGTACATCTCATTATAATATTTGAGAACTTATTTCATCTCCACCCCATTTTTGCGAATATATGTAGGAACGCCCATAATTACATATTCATCTAGGGCTGAACTGCAAAGAAAAACTGCTGCTGCAAAGCATTCCCTAGAAAGTTGTTAAAAGCATTGCGCTTGTTTAGTACATTTCACCCTATTATTATTATTATTATAATTATTTGTTTATTTAGCAGACACCTTTATCCAAGGTCAGCCGGGATTTGAACTGCTGGAAAAACCAATCCTCAGAGTTGGGGAACATTGTCAGAGCAGAAGGAAGCAAGTTTTCTTCCAGGACAACCTTGTACTTGGCTTGATTCATGCGTCCTTCACAAAGACAAATCTGCCCAATTCCAGCCTTGCTGAAGCACCCCCAGATGAGTCCAATTTTCAGCTTTGCCCAACACCTGGTCGTCTAATGGTTAGACGGAGACCTGGAGAGGCCTACAAGCCACAGTGTCTCGCACCCACTGTGAAATGTGGTGGAGGATCGGTGATGATCTGGGGGTGCTTCAGCAAGGCTGGAATCGGGCAGCTTTGGCATGAATCAAGCCAAGTACAAGGTTGTCCTGGAAGAAAACTTGCTTCCTTCTGCTCTGACAATGTTCCCCAACTCTGAGGATTGGTTTTTCCAGCAGGACAATGCTCCATGCCACACAGCCAGGTCAATCAAGGTGTGGATGGAGGACCACCAGATCAAGACCCTGTCATGGCTAGCCCAATCTCCAGACCTGAACCCCATTGAAAACCTCTGGAATGTGATCAAGAGGAAGATGGATGGTCACAAGCCATCAAACAAAGCCGAGCTGCTTGAATTTTTGCGCCAGGAATGGCATAAAGTCACCCAACATCAATGTGAAAGACTGGTGAAGAGCATGCCAAGACGCATGAAAGCTGTGCTTGAAAATCAGGGTTATTCCACCAAATATTGATTTCTGAACTCTTCCTAAGTTAAAACATTAGTATTGTGTTGTTTAAAAATGAATATGAACTTATTTTCTTTGCATTATTCGAGGTCTGACAACACTGCATCTTTTTTGTTATTTTGACCAGTTGTCATTTTCTGCAAATAAATTCTCTAAATGACAATATTTTTATTTGGAATTTGGAAGAAATGTTGTCAGCAGTTTATAGAATAAAACAAAAATGTTCATTTTACCCAAACACATACCTATAAATAGTAAAACCAGAGAAACTGATAATTTTGCAGCGGTCTCTTAATTTTTTCCAGAGCTGTATATATATATATATATATATATATATATATATATATATATATATATATATATATATAGTAAATATGGACTGGAGAGGAGGGCTATAGTGGAAAATGACTGACCTGAGGAAAGACTGTTGTTACCAATAGGGGGCTATAATGCCCGAAGCCGCATAAGGCAACAATAGTCTTCCCGAGGGGCATTTTATTTTCCACTATGGCTGAGTCTGCAGTACATATTTAATATATGACTCAGTCAAGAAAATATGTGAGGCAAGGTTGGATAGTAAATACGACTTTATATATTTTGTTTAAATAAAGCTGATACAGCATATGTAAATAAATATTGACTTACATATTTTGTTTCAATACAGCTGACACACCATAAGCAAATAAATAAATAACAGAAATAAATAACAGAAAATGAATCGTTCTCCTGCAAAGTTCACCAATAAATTACATCAACAATCAGGCAGACAGACTGCCAACAGCTTAGAAAATTTACAAAAACTGGGAGGCAAGTTTGTAAAAGATTATTCAATACAGCCTTTGAAGTAGTGGTTAGGGCTCTGGACTCTTGACCGGAGGGTCGTGGGTTCAATCTCAGGTGGGGGACACTGCTGCTGTACCCTTGAGCAAGGTACTTTACCTAGATTGTTCCAGTAAAAACCCAACTGTATAAATGGGTAATTGTATGTAAAAAATAATGTGATTATCTTGTAACAATTGTAAGTCGCCCTGGATAAGGGAGTCTGCTAAGAAATAAATAATAATAATAAAACAAGGAAAACTGGCTGATCTCAAAGACTGCAGAATCACAAGACAACCACGATTCAAAAACAAACAAATGAAAACTATCTCAGGATGATACCTTGAGAGATGTAATTAGTTTAAAAATAACTAAAATAAAAAATACAGTTTATTACTGGTATTTAAAAATACAGTTTTTCTGTAAGTGAATGGAATATGTATTTAACACCAGTAGATGGCAGTATTGGATAACATACATCTTCCAAAGAGCTTCGTTTTTCACGACAGCCAATGGTTGCCGCAGGCTCCCTTTGCAAAAGTACTGCAGTATTCATTTTACATGCTGCACAGTGTTGCATTGTTCTGCATAAAAAAATGCTGTTTCCATTAAACAACTGCTTATTGCCTTATACAGAACACTTATACTAAAAGATTGTCTAGTAATATAAAACTTTGTTCTCATGGTAGTTGATTTTTTTTATTATTATTTTGTTTATTATGAGAATAAAATTACTGCAATTCTTCAATTAATCCCAAAAGATCTTCCAATACCATCAGAGTATTTAGGAAAGACAAATCGTCTTATTTGTGTCACAGCTAATTATGCCTTGTCTTTGTTTTTAGTTGAATGGAAAATCCTTGCTACTCATACACTCCGATTATAGCACTTAAAAAGTCAAAGCAAATATGTGTCAATGTAACTCGATTTAATGATCAAGTCCATACAAACAGAAAACTTCAATGTCAGTCAAAGTCAGTGGTATACACAAGGTACTTCATTGAAAAGGCAAATCAATACTGATATTTTATTTTAAAGTTTGGAAACAAAATGATCAAGCTTGAAGTAGCAATTCAAATTAGGAGAAAAAAAAAGCTGTTTCTAATATTTTGGGTACCGGTACCTTAGTTCTGGGCTTGGAAACCTATTTCCAACAGTAACTCAGTTAAAGATCACAGACATGCAAATACTTTTCAAGATGTATTGTACAATGAATTGAACTGCAAAGGTTATGTACGCACAGTGATAGAGCGTGGAACCAAGATTATTTTTGTATTGATTAATGATATTTGCTGTCTTGATTTTTTTATACTGTCATTTTCCAGGAGCTTTTTTAGGGAAATCATTTCCAGTTAACTTATTTGCACAGTAATATGTATACTTTATATTTCTGCAATATTGATACTTATATAATAGTTTTTTTTCATATGTCTTTTCTGTATGGGTGTTTCTATGACAGTTTGTGACTCTTATATAACTAGTTGGATTGTTTGCTGGATCATCATGAGAGGGATTGTTATACTAACAAAGGGTTCCCCCCACAACTACCCACAGGATCTTAATACACTTTTAGGTACACATTAGTGTCATTTTCTTTGTTAGGCAAACACCCTTCAAGTTTACAATTACTTGCTTACGTTGTAATGTTTACACAGTACCCATATACTTTGGTTTCGCAAACTATAATTGTTGCACAGACAAATGATCTCTTTGGTACAGTAGGGATTAATTTGATTAAAAAAAATAAAAGCATTCAGCATGCCTTGCTGTCTACCTAGTTTAATTATGCTTTATGGGATTCATACAGTATATGTTTTGTTTTTTTTTTCTTGTGGATAACTTACCTAATGTCTGGAAGTTAAGAGCTACCAATTGACAACCAGCATTCCAGAAAACTTGAGGCATGTAGTTTGAGGAATCAACTCTGGTTCCCTTGGGATAGATGCGGCTCAGCTGTAATTTGTTATACCTGTAGAATATGTGCTAAGGAAAGGCCACATTCCTTACTTCCAAAGACTACAACAATGTTAATCATAGTAATATTGAGCTATAACTTGTCCATTTTGTATTTATTTACAGTGAATTAAAAATTACATATTTGTGTAGGTTAAAGACATAGGAAGTTGCATTTCTCAATTTGCCTTCAGATTGAGATTTAGTTATCTGAATTCCAGACAACTGCAGTTAAACTATAAGAGTAGTATACTATAAAAGGGTTAGCAAATATTAGCACCGACCACAAGATCTTTGGAAAAAATGCACAATTTCAACAGGAAAGCAAATATATGCATTTTCATTTAAAATTAAAATGAATAATGCTGATTTTAAATATGGTATAATTCAACTCATTATTAGGAAAAAAGGATACTCCACAAATTCCACAGGTGATTTTGTAAGCTGCTCTAGAGCTTTTGTTTCCACAAATGATGACATTGCAAAACTTTTGTTAACTTCTGCAAAACACAAGAACAATGTTTTATTAGGCATGTACTGTAAGTCATTTTAAATAACAGCAGAATACATAGGTAATAATTAACATGCAACTCTCATATTCCAGGTCAGTTAACACTGTTTTGACTCAGTCTGTACCTGTAATGCAGTATAAGAATGTGTGCGACTTTTAAAAAAATAAAGTCATCCCTTTGGATAAACCATGTTATATGCATTTTCTTCTGTTTTACCAGTCTGTTTAAAATGTACAAAACATTTGTGATGGCTACACACATGTTTTAACTAGTATGTGAACAGGTGTTAAAATATAAGTTATGAAATTCTGAGAGTAAAATACAAGATAATACAGGGGTATCTATCATTATTGAATTTAAAAATGTAGTATACAATTAAGTCAATAATGTTACTACACTGTATTTAACTATATACTATTTTTATAAAAGAGAATTTGAAAACGATGTAAAGTTGCTTTTCAAGTTGGTAAGAGTAATTAATGATTCATGAAAAACAATCTATTTTGGGAGACCTATTATTTGTGTAAACCTGCTTACTTTTGGATGTCTCGAAGCACTCAAACTTTACTGGCTGTATGTAGTTAACAAGATTAGACATTTCTTCAGTGGCAAAGGCTTCACTCCCAGCTGTTCCCTAAAAAGTTAAGCAAAAACATCAACCATTAACAGTCATACAGTTTTTGCAGTGCAAGAAATAAGCTAACCATCAATGTAGTGCTAACCAAGGTTTTAAATCCATTCCCTTACCTTTTATTTTCACTAGCAAAATTATCACTGCTTTGTCCTTTTTCTTCTGTTGAAGATTGCTTGTATTTACTTGGTTTTTATACTTCAATTTGGGAAATGCAGATATTTCAGTCAGTGCTAGTTTAGTTGCTCCTGTTTCCTGGAACCTACGTCACTTCATGTGATGTAGTTCAAAATCACAACAATGGTCTAACTGCAATCAGACCAGGCATTTTATCTATCTTGTCGCATCTAAAATATCTGCAATCCTGAATAAACTTTAAAAGTGTTAAATCAAAGGATTCTCAGCTTAATAAAAAAGGGGAACCAGTACTAATATTAATACAACTAATAAGCAAATATCATTGAATTAAAAGAATTGGCTAACACTCCTTTAACCTTGTTTTACTGCTCAAACATGTAGTTCCACAAACTTCCACCAGATAGCAGCCAAATACTTTGGAATAAGAAACAAAAACTGTAGGAGTACTAATTTACTCCTCAAGTGCAAAATAATTACACATTTTATTGAAACAGAAATAAAGAATATTCCCTGAAATAAAAATGTAACCATTACCAAATGGGTATTTACCTCCTAAAGACCCGAAACCTCGCAGAGCCTGTGACGCAGTCATGACCCACCTCCGAAGGCACAAAATGGCAGCACTCAGAGACCTCAGCGTCATTTTTCCTTCAAGCCTGCTGCAATCATGGATGCAGTGACCTTGAAGGTTAATGGGTTACATTTCTATTTCAGGGAACCAGGGTTATGATAACTTAACGTTCCCTTTCAAGTACGAAATGTAACCATTACTGAATGGGTCAGTATGTTCAAGCCGTCGCAAGGGCAAGATTGCTGCACGACCAGAATGCTACAAAGCTAAGCAGAAGCTGCCTTGTGCGTTACCATTCGCACAAGGCAGTAACAAGTAGCTAGGGCTAAATAATATTGGGAAAAATTCACCTCTATGCCTGTGTTGTAAGGGTCGACTGAGAAGCCGCCCTTAACACCATAGTTCCAAAACCAGGGTTTTGAGGATCCATGACATTAAGTCTGTAGAACCTAGTAAAGGTATGGGGAGTATCCCACACCGCTGCATTGCAAAGATACACCCTGGAATAAAGCCCATGAAGTTGCCATGTCCCTGGAGAAATGGGCAGTAAGCTTTTCTGGAGGGGCAAGTTGGCCAGCTCATAGGCAGTCCTGACTGTCTGCTATCCATTTGGACAGCTTCTTCTTATACAGGGCATGGCCATGGGACTTTGCCCAGTAACAGACAAAAAATAGTTCGGACTGCCTCCAACTTTTCTTCCTGTCAACATAATACACTAGGGCCTGCACTGGACATAGTGTATGGAGCTGCCGCTATCTTGTCCGTCTGGAAAGGAGGTGGATGGAAAGCCTCCAATTCTACAGACTGTTTGACATGAAATGCCGAAATAGTCTTCTGCAAAAAAAACAGGATTGGTACAGAACATAACCTTTGTCCTGGCTTCTGCAAACATTAAGTAGGCTTTCACAATGGAGAATACCTGCATCTCACTCACCCGCTTTGCAGAGGTGACTGCAAACAAGAAAACTGCTTTGAGAGACACAAATTTCAGCTCATCTGAATGCAAGGGCTCAAATGGAGGCTTCATCAGTGCATCATGCACCACGTTAAGCCTCCAGTGAGGAACAATATCCTTCATAGGCGGCCGAAGCCACTGAGCCTGCAAAAATTGCAGTATAACTGCCATGGGACAGGATGTGAGGCAGGCACCATTTCTGAAAGACGTCCCACTTGCACCTGTAATGCCATTTTGCTGGGTGTTAATAACCCTATTGGACAGACCCAGACGGCTGAAATGCAGCAGTTCAGGGGCCAGACGCAGAGCTGCAGACTCGATGGGTCAGGATGCCATAAGGTCCCCTGCGCTTGACTGAGCAGGTTGCAGTGCTTGGGCAGTCTCCAGGCTGGCCGCTCAGTGGCTGCATCAGGGCTGAAAAAAACAGAGCTTCCTGGGCCAATCAGTGGCTACTAAGAGCACCTTGGCCCAGTCCTACCTGATTTTCTCCAGATACAGCGGGAGCATGGCGAGCGGTGGGAAGGAATAAAACAGTTGCCTCGGCCACTGGTGTACCAAGGCACTTATCGCCAGCGTGTCCCCACCTCCTGTTATGGAGAACCAGAGGGGACAGTGGGTTCATTCCTGGGATGCAAAGAGATCTATCTCTGCTCCCCCGAATCTCTCCCAAATGAGGCTCACCACCTCGGGGTAAAGCCTCTATTCTGAGGTGCTGGGAACTCCCTTTGAAAGGAGGTCTGCTGCCCACCCCTGGCAGGTGTACTGGCCGCAGTGAGAGGAGGTTCTCATGTGCCCAGAGCAAAAGATTATGGGCCATGCAATGGAGACTGAGAGACCTGAGGCCGCCCTGGTGGTTTATATATGCCACCACTGTTGTGTTGTCCATACGGACAAGCACATGCCTCCCTCGAATCTCCTGCAAAAAATTCTGCAAAGCCACGTAAGCTGCCTGCAGCTCCAAAACATTTATGTGGAGGCTCTGCCAAGGGGGAGTTCTACACCCCCTGTGCTCCCCTGCCATTCCACACAGTGCCCAGCCCAGGCTGGACGCGTCTTTAGTGACGACCTCCCTGCTGGTGACACTGCCCAGTGATAAGCCGAGGCATAAATGGGCAGGCTGTTTCCACCAAGCGAGTGCCTTTAACAGTGACGAGACTGTCAATAGGCGGTCAGCTTGGGCTGAAAACCCCTGCTGTTGAACTAGGCCTGCAGAGGGCACGTGCACAAGAGACCTACAGGTAGGGTCTGAGAAGCTGCTGCGATCAAGCCCAGAAGTTTCTGGAACATCACCACCATTGAGCTGAAATAGCTATAAACAGGCGTCTATTCGCTGTACTCTGCCATCCAACAGAGGGGACAGCATGGACATGGAGTCCAAGCACACTAGTAAATAGGGGGCTTTCTTAGAAGGCGTGAGCTGGCTCTAAGCATTATTCACCGTAAGACCCAACCATTGAAGGTGGCAGGTGACAAGTTCAGTGTGGGCGTCTGCCTGTGCTGGAGACTGAGTACAAATGACCCAGTCATCCAGATCATTGAGTACTCCGATGCTTCTCTCAATGGGGCCAGGATAGCTTCTATGCACATTTTTTGCAGCAGAGCTGCTAACTCTTGAGACACCACCGCGGCATTCTATGGGTCTGTGACCAAAGGGGGACTGTGCTTGAACTGCAGAGAGTAGCTGGTCTGAACGTTAGTAAGCACCCAGATGTCTGTGGTGCACTGACGCCAATACTCCAGATGGCTCCCTGAAAAGGGGCACTGGGCCTGTGGCAGCAAACTCCTAGGACTTGTGGCTTGGCCTGAGACTTCTGTCTCTGCGCCGTGTGGCGGAACCTATTGTAGCCTCCGAGCCGGTTCTGAACACCACCTATGGCAGCAGGCACAGCCGGCTGTGCGAGTCTTTGAGGCTGCTGGGGCTTAGGGCGCCAGTTTGCCGCTGGTTTTCGTACTGAGAAGCAAGTGCACCAGTTACTTTGTGGATTCCAGCATGCTGTGAGAGTGCTGCAGCATCTCATCCACCGCGGGACCAAAGGTATGCCCTGGTGTAATGAGGGCATCCAACAGATCTGCATTGTCCCCATCAGGAACGCCTGCCTGGGAAAGCCAAAGCTGTCTGTGTGTGGCTACCAGCCAGGTTTCTACCTACAGCCTGTTCAGTTTTGACAGAGAGCAGGTTCTTATTAACCAGGTGCAGCTCATCCAATTGTGATGGTGAGGGCCTTTAGCTGTCAGCAAATAGAACTGGTAGGCTACCAGAATACTATTCAAGTTGTTCAGTACAATACTGGGTCGGAACTGGGTGGTAGCGGTTCGGTGACTGTTGCACTGGGTTGGTACAGTACTGGGTTGGAACCGGGGAGGTACTGTGATGGTACCAGGGCGGTTTGGTGACTTTAGCACCAAGTTTGTATGATACGACACCGGTGCGGTAACCCTGGTCCCGGTTCGGTACGGTACGGTATGGTAGCGGATTGGGAACAGAGCGGGTCGGTGACCTCGGTACCGGTCCACCAGCTTGCAGTTACTGCGGGTAGCACTGTACAGGGATGCCCAACTGTGCAAGCTATAAGTCAGTATTCCCGAGACTGAGGGAAGCTTGCTTGTTAGAATGAACTAACAGCCATCGTAATGGTGATGCAAAAGCTGTCACAAAAACGGCATCAAGATGCTGTGGTAGAAATTGCAAGCAACCACAACAGGCGCTTCATGGTCCTGCGCAGCGCTGCTGAGCCAAGTAGCTGCTCTCACTACAAGTGTGTCGCAGCACGCATTGCAGACAATCCTGCGCTTAGTCTCTGTGAAAACAGAAAAATACAATAAGAAAAGAAAAATATTTCTCTCATACAAAACACAGTAATAACAATTACTATATTATACAAAACGAGAATAAATAACTCCAGCCGGAGCTATAGCAGGCCTGGGGGGAGAGCACAAAGTCAGCCGACTTACAATGCTTGATCCCTGGGAAGGGGCGACTCAAGCCGCCGGCTTCCCATGGGGCACAAGGCCGCAGTGGGACATAACAAACAACAGGCTGTAATGCACAAATACGTGTAATTACTGAAACTAATACAGCGATTATTTTAATTATCACATATATTTTGTGTAAAAACACAATAAATGTGAAAATCTATAGCAAAAAAACTAACAAGTACTTATCTGAATAGGCTCTCCTGTCAGGTCAGTTCTTGGGCCAGTCAGGTGGGCCATGACTGCATCACAGGCTCTGCGAGCAGCTTTGATATATTTTATTCAGGTTTCGGGTCTTTAGGAGGTAAATACCTATTCGGTAATGGTTACATTTCGTACTTGAAAGGGAATATGTATACTATGGCTTGCTTACAATAAAAAAACATACAACTTTTACAACCACCTACTTCATCCATGGAGGATTTCTTACAGTCATCATCGTCATCATCATCCTCTTCACTTTCTGCTTCTACCTCCGCTGTAATTCAGATATGTATTGTTAAAAACAGATAAAATACTAATGAAAAACAATCATTTCATCAAAAAAAGAAAAAAAAACTGTAGTCTTTGTTGTAAAGCCCCACAACTAGTCACATTCTAGGTCTATACATTAGAGGTCTTCACGGATCTACCTGGAGCCGAGGACCCGAGGCCTGACCCATACCGAACGGGTGTCAGGTAACACTCGGGTCGGGTCGGGTCCGATTTTGTTTACTCAGTAATAAACTGTCGATTACTATTAAAGAGGCTCTCTTTGTTACTAAAAGTCATTGTTTATAATTCCTGTTGCGTGGATTGGCTTCCCCCAGTAGCACATGACATGGCTTGCAGAGCACAGCAGCAGACACGTGACCCATATCGAAGGTGTTTCTTTTAGATCATTCTTAAAAGTCAGAGTAATTGATTTGTTTATGAAGGATGTGAAAGAAAAAACTTAAGAAAAACTAATTCCATGTGGATGAAGAAGGAAAACAAGTTTTGCAAAACACAAATTTTACATCTCAATTACATTTGCTCTTGTGTTAAGTTTGCAATAAAATCACGCATTTACGAGATCATACTTCAGTTCATTTGATTTTCAATTCGATTACATTTATGCTCATGTGAAGTCTTGCATACATCTTCCTAGTGTATACTGCGAAGACCAAATGATAGCACTTAATTCTACAGTACTCATCTTTTCATTATTGTTCTACTGTGCCTTACAGTAAGGTTCCTTGCGCAAAATAAGTAATACTACAATCAAGACACAAAAATTAGTCGATTACTGTATTGAGTTTAGCCAACTTAGAAAGTGGTGTCCTAATGACTTTATAATGCAAAGGGTGATTTTCTCTTTCAGCTTGGTTCACAGTTCAGAGGGGTTAATTGCTAAAGTGATCAGCTGGACAATAAAATAAAAATACAGAGATATTATGGTTTTTTTAACCTTTTAATGCTTGACCTGCACTGTATAACCTTCATAAAATCTACCCAAGGACTTACACCAGTTTTCAGTTTTGATGTGTAATATTTGATTTGATTTTATAATGTGTATACTATAATTGAATCAATTCATGCCTATTCTGTTTGTTTGTTTGTTTCACATACAGTATTTGTAGTGTGAATGCAAACGATCATTATACAACCGTTCTAATGAGCTGTGTAAATCTGGTAGTTAGATAAACTCAATGTGTATTGAGCAGAGTTAAAATAAGAGTCATTTTTACAATTTACAGACCGGACATTAATACTGAAAATGTGCTACAGATGTATTTCCTTTTATCCTTACTTTCCCTACCCTTATTCATGTTTCTTGTCTCTTCAATTGAGTAATTTTTTTGACCATGAAATTAAACAATTTCGATTATCCCAACAAAAATAATAGTAAAAAATAACAGATTGTTTTATGTTTCAATAGGTTTTCATCTGAACGAAACAAAGTAAAGTAATCCGTTGCATATCCGACTGTAGTGGGACCAGAGTAAGAGCAGATATGTAAAAAGTTGGATGAATGAATCCCGTTTTAAATAGCATTATACACAGCTGTAACAATTACTATATTCACACAGTTATTGTTTTGAGATTCAGCTTTTATTAGGGATCTCCCCTAAATCCTGTGTTTAGAAAGATACAGGGTATTAATGCTTGTGACAGAGTAGCCGTCTGCCGTGTGGATGCGTGCATTCACTGCTGAGTGACAGGCAGGAGATCAAGACGGAGGTTGAAGTTGATACGCCCCGCAGGCGAACAGGATTTATTTACATATCAACACACTGAACAGCTCACTTGACACTACCAGCAATGGTTGTGCACAGAGCACATACAACACAGTGTACGAAAACTTTGGTAGGATCTACAGTAGCTGAACTAATCTTCTCTGTTCAATAATAGGAGGTTGTGTGGTCCAGTGGTTAAAGAAAAGGGCTTGTAACCAGGAGGTCCCTGGTTCAAATCCCAACTCATTCACTGACTCACTGTGACCCTGAGCAAGTCACTTAACCTCCATGTCCTCCGTCTTTCAGGTGAGATGTTGTTGTAAGTAACTCTACAGCTGATGCATAGTTCACACGCCCTAAGTCGCCTTGGATAAAGACGTCTGCTATATAAACAAATAATAATAAACGTTGTTGAAGAGGTTGATCATGGCGGATAAACGGTTAGGGTGGATATGTGACGAGCAGATACGCAACAGATTACTGTAATGCTAGGAGAAATTGTGAATTTAAAGACAAAGCTACCCTTCTAGCCAAATAAATAAACTGAGTGGCAATTGAGAATGGTAATTTACACCAATGTAATCAAAAACAAATTACATTTTGCGTTGCTCTAAATCTGTACAATGAATTATGATTGGGCTCCAAAGATGGTGAATGTCTTTAATTTTTTATTTGGCCTATAACTTTCAACCAGCATGCTTTTTTTTTTTTTTTTTTTTTTAATAATTTCATGTTTTTTTTTTTTAAATGACATATTACACGTTTATAACTGTGTATAGTGTCTCGTATTAAGAGATCATTTTGGGCAGCTTGAGTGACATGTTTCTTTTTTATCATATCAACACACTGAATTTACAAAATGAATACAAACAAAATTGCACTCAGGAACAACTACAAAACATAAAGTGTGTTTTTGAACCAGAAGATCATTCTTACCGCACACCTTGGGCATGACGAGATGCAGAGTGACTTCTACCACCCAGGGAGTGTGATAAGAATTGTCTTACTGCACACCCTATCGTGTGATAAGAATTGTCTTACTGCACACCCTGTCATGTGATAAGAATTGTCTTACTGCACACCCTGTCGTGTGATAAGAATTGTCTTACTGCAAACCCTGTCGTGTGTTATATCGATTAGAAAATAGAAAATAAAACTTTTTTTTTCCTTCTTGAAATTAATTGCACGAAGCAGCTTTTTCTTTTTGGATAAAAAGAAGAAATGTATTACGTATCCTTCCACTCAGAAAAAGTAGTCCCTGAGGTCGGTTTCATTTCGATATATATTTTTTAACTTTTTTATTTGCCATAACCATTAACTTGAACATTTTCACGTTTTCAAGATGAAATGTCATTTTGAAATTGATGGCAGACTGATTTCCCGCATCTGAGGGAGGATTCACGGAACAGCCAAACACTGCACTGCACTGGCACTTGGAGCCAATGTCGAGGGAGTAGGTTGTGGATAAATGAGCCATCTTTGCGTAGGGAAGGATGCTACTCCAAGCGTTACAGTTTTCAAGAGACGGTGACCAATAATTATTCACACAATGACTGGTAACCAATATAATTTGAGTTGGTCTGTGATGTCACAGCTGTGCAGTCAGTAACACAATTATGAATGGATGGTCATGCGATCTTGTTCAGCCAATCACAGTGCTTAATTTAACAAAGTCATTTTATAAAATGTGTCAAATTCCAGGGACAAATTGAAGAATTATCATCTCACTGCGACAAGAGTCAATTTCCTGATCTTCTGTAATCGTGTTTCAAATTTTGTGTTAGCAAATACTTATGATACAACATCAATGAAAACGTGTAAAACAGAGTGCTTCTAAGACTGTCAAAAGAACATTCTCAAAAAACATTTACATATACGTTATATAGTTGAAATTTACACACTTTGTCACTGATTAAACCACTGAAATCACAGCCAAACTTTCCATGTAACTCAATCAATAAAGCCTTTGCTTGCAGTTTCTAAGATCACAGCATCGAATCCCACTGTTTGAAAGTATTTTAATATTATCTTATAATACTTATAGTAGACATAGCTATTCTTTGAACATTGAATTGGTTTTAAATTAAGAATTGTATATATTTTACCAGACACATTTGTTTTTACTTGAAGTTCATATTACAGTGAATCACATATTAACAGTAGGCCTACGTATTAAAAAAAAAAAAAAACATTTAAAAAATCAATAGAATTAGTAGTAATGCTAGTCTATTGGCATACATTTACCACAGCACATTAACAAATCACTTTTGTGCGATGAGGGAATGTTATGAGAAACAACAATGAATTACATTTAACCCTCCTTGGAGCAGGATGACAAGCAGAACAATCTGATTACTGTTGTAAACCCCAATGCCCATGATTAGGGAAGTAAGCAAAAATGGAATGTTTCTGTAATATCAAGTTGTGGTAAACACCCTTTTTAATGCAATGCATGTTTTAGTCAAAGTACAGTTCTCATGATGGACGACTTCCTAAATTTTAGCACAGCACCACCTTATCTTGTTATACATGGACCTCGCACCACTATCTTGTACAATAAGACTGTAAAACACCAGTGTATAGGTAAATGATCATTCACCATGTATTATAAGACTATAACATTCCAAAGTTTATAGGAACATTATTATTCAATATATATTATAAATAGAATACTATACAGAGCACAATATAATATCACACAAGTTGGTTTTGGGCAGTAATCACTCGTGCATTACCATCAAGAGATATATATGTGTGAACCTGTGTTTTGAGTTTATACTTTAGTGTTTGAATTTATTTTTGGTGTTTTTAAACTGGTAAACAGGTTAGCTGCCCAGTTTGTTAGTTTAGGGTTTGAAGAAAAGTTTAGTTCGCGCTCTTGTATGAGCTAGGTTTTTGTTTGTTTATATTTTTCTTTTATTACTGTAAATAATAAAAGCAGGCATACGCTACAATCATCAATATTGTGTCTGGGTCTGTATTTAAAAGGGCCAAACGAACCCAAGCCGCAAGGCTCGTTCACAATACATATTAATGTTAATATACACAAATACATACATGTATGTAACTCATATGCTGTTCTCGTATAGGTAGCATACTATACTGCTTACAAAAAGTTATGCATAATCAAAACCAAGAGGGTACACATGAAAACCCAATTTAATCTGCAATGTTTTGTAGTGAATTCACTGAAAGGAATATTTAATCTGTATTTTACATAGAATCTCGATGGAGTTGGGAAACGTATTCATTTAGATTTTGCGTAATAAAAATGAATTAGCTACGATTTTTATTAACAGGAATTTGATAATACATGTGTCCGTATTATGTCTCATTCTGTGAAGCTGCAGAGATGTGCGCACAATCCATATGTTCAACAAACCTATAGATTTTCTCCCCTGAAGTTTGGGGTCATTTCCATCTTGTACTGACGGCTGAACATCAGGAATTTCAGGGTTTGTGGAACCTGTAAGACAAATTTGCATGGTTTTTCTATGCATTTATTATGCTGTACCAAAAAACACAGATAATCTGTGTGTAAAACAGGACCAACAGGGGGCACTAATGGATACAAAAAGAGAATTTTAGATCACGAAGTCACGCAGCATGCAATAATGTTTTCATTTATAAATCCTTGTTCAACTGAGCTAAAATAAGTGTGAAATAAAAAGTGCACATGGAGGATCGACCATAGCTTTTTAAATACGAGTGCTGTTAACAGTGCTTCATCAGTGGCAATGGGTGCAAACGCACCCTCAGCGTGTTTAAAACTAACATCTCTCATAACTCTTTGAAGTGTAATTAAAATTGAATCGCCTACTTTTATTTTGATAGCAAGAAAGTCCTTGTCAGACTAGGCTACCACTAATATGCAGACCCTGTTGACTTGTAATAATAATGCTTGAGAGAGATAACTGGCAATTCAGAGTAAATGTGTCCCATCTACAGGACTTTGAAAGAGATGGGGCCTATCTTTGTTTTTTGTTTTTTTTGTTATGTATGCAAGTTCTCTTTGTTCACAGTTATTTTTTGTTTTTTGGGATGAAAAATGACTGAAGATACTTTATGTGATTTTTCAAATGCAATATCATTTATTTTTGTAGTTTATATTTGTGTTTATGGCATTTTGAAAGCATTTACTGTTAATAGCATTTTTTTTAAATTAATAAAAAAAACAAAAAAAACAGTTCAAAACAATATTTATTCAATACACAACTGCTTAAATAATAATATAAACCAGCTTTGCTTTAAACTATAAGTTAACCACATTTGACTAATTTTCAGCCTTTTGGCTATAGAAGTATGTAGCATTGTTTCATTTATTTGAAATTCATGCTCAGAATGACGTAAAAGTCCCTTTAACATTTTATTGACATAATTTGACTGCAGATTGCAGATTGTGCAGATAGCTTTGTTTTCTTGACTTTATTTCCTTTTAAGTCTATTTAACCTCTGACTGACACACTGTAGATTGAAGCGGTGCTGCACAGCAAGTCAATCTACAGTGTGATCTACAGTTGGATAAATGGGATTCTAGTAATTTAATGTTAAAAATACCTACAAAATTATCATAAGGTATGTGAAAAAGGTAATTGGAAGTTTTTAAAGCCTGGTTATTACCTTGTACATGTGGTTGCAGAAGAAACATCATTACTGCCCCCTGACATTTATAATTACAGTAGACTGGTTAGCTGCTTCATGCTCCTCCCCCTCTATAGACACAGCACTTCTCACCTGCACTTGGAGATGATGGCTCGCATACACTCGATGTGTCACTGCATGTGTTTGAGGCTTGTTCTGAGAGTTTCTTTTTAGTACTTCCATCAGAGGATTTATGTGATTTCTTTTTGTTTTTGATAAGAATTTTACCAATCAGTTCATGGGGGCTTGGTAAGGGGGTGCCAGCTTCAAGCTAGAGCACAAAAACAAAGAAAAACAGCAGGAATTTAAACAAGCGAAAGACTTACATTTAGTGATGGTATGTTGAAATGCTTTATACACATGTTTTGAATATGATGTTTGCAGATTTGTGGTAGACAGCCCTTTATTCATAGTATTGACACAGAAAATTACAAGACCAAAAGATCAAATGTGTTTATATGTTGTTTGATTTATTTATTTATTTTTTTGATCACTGTTTTGTTTTTTTCTACTTGGGGCATTTGCACATTTTTCTGGTATTTAGGGAATCTCTGATTCTGAGGCCTAGCTTGTATCGCTCTATAGCACATTTCAGAAGTTCCTTCATTAAACAAAAATGCTAATAAATCTTATAATTTTAATTATATTTTTTGTGCAAGCTGTAGAGTTTTTAAACAGAAGTTAAGCACCTGTTGCTTCATTATAATCTGATTTTGCAAATCTGTGTAATGTTGCAGAACGAAGGTTAAACACTCGGTTCAAAATGTACATTTAAAGCATACTATGCAGCTGGTACTGTATGATATTGTTTTGCTTTTAATAAGCCAGATCACTGAATCACACAGAAGTCAATTATTTTTTATTGCCGCCCACAACTACATACACTTATAAATTAAAAACAGAAAAAAAATCTAGCAGCTTCTGTTACACGTCTTTAAATGTTAAGTCTACCTCCTACCCTGACTGTATCAGCAGTATTTTAGTCAGTTTAAAGTGAACTTGTTAATATTACAGTACATATATGGAGACCATAACATTTGATTTCTGTCCCAGAATGTACATTATAATATAAAATGGTCTCTTGTTTTAAGAAGCAATTTCTTTCAATGAGTCATCACTGTATTCTTACTTTATTGTGTTATGCTACTGAACTTAGTATAAGAAGCAAATTAAAAAAGACATCTTAATATTTAATTACATATCAGAGGAAGATAATTTAACTAACATTATACATTGATTTTAATACCCAATAGTTGCCACATTGTCCCCCATAAGCCACTAAAAACACAAGACTATAACATTAGGCAGTGTGGCGGAGTGTCCCGCCCCTATGTATTTATTTATTATTATTTGTATTTGTTTGCGGCGCAGATAAAAGCGCCACGTCTTTTATAGTTATATTTAAAACCCCGTGAGGATGCATGACTGATCAGCTACTGATTATTTAACTAGCTGACAGTCATGCATCCTTACCAAACGCGTGCAGACTGTGGCCGAGGGGTAATAAGATAATTAACAACTAGTTAACCCCTCGGCCAGAGTATAAGAACCTGCAGCTGCCCGTTCTGCAGGGTTGGAGTGTACAGAGGAGAGTACGGGGAGCGGAGAGAGCGAGCGAGCAGAAATAACGACATTTAGTAACAATTGCTAAAACGTGCTGGATTAGCCAGCACGACATTTACTTGTTTGTTGCTGTTTATTTGTTTGGCCAACGCGCCTTTTTGTTTTGTTTATTAATAAATACGCTGAGTGCCGTTGCACTCTTGCTAAGAGCTACTCAACTCCTCTAACATAGTGGCAGTATTAACAGTTTCAAAATAACATCATCTTGGTTTACTCACAGGATATTTTTCTAATGGCTCTGTAAGCAATGCGTCACCAAATATCCCTCTGCAGTACTCTGCCATCTTGGCTTGTTGCTTGGGTCTAGAATGATGATGAAAACCCAGGATGTCAACATTGTTTTAACATGAAAGTACCTTAAGAAGATATTTTAGTGCTGACATGAACTTAATACAATTAAAGTGAAAGGTATTTGTTGGTCTATGTTTAACCTTGCCATCAGTGGATAAATGACTAATATATAGATTTAGACATTATCATTAGGGACCTGTCACATAGCAACATCACACTCTATAAATCAATGGAATCAGTTCATATTAATATAACCTGCTATTCAATTTTAAAGTAACTGCTTTTATTGGATGGGATTCATCCACTAACAATCTTCCTCGTTTGGACCCTAAATATATTACACTTTGTAATATAATCTTCCACAACACTTAAATTACATTATATTATTTATTTATTTATTTTTGTTCGATTGATTAACTATTCACAGTGAGCTTCTTCAAAATGTTTAGACATTATATCATTCTGTGGAAGATTACTGGTTCTAGCTACCATGGTTACACTTTCGGTGTAGCTGCAGAATACCTTACTACTGCAAACATGGAGGCTGAAGAGCCTTGTAAGAAGAAACCAACAAAGAAACCAACTTACGAATCCACATGGTTTTCAAAAGACAGGATAACTGGATATGGGGAAGTCTTGAATGCACACTCAGAAATAGCCTCAATTACTTCCTAAAAAAAAAAAATTAGTCATTTAAAATAATGTACAGTATTATGATGATTATGCCACATTTTAAAAGTAAGGGAAAAAAAACCAGTTTTCAAGTATACCAATAAATCAAACTACAGCTTCCTGGTACTTATCACCTCCAGTGCTGTAGGTTACATCTTTGTTAAGATGAATGTCACCTATGATAGAATTGATTTTAATCATGAAGTAAAAATGGATATGTGGAAAGACAAGTAGTGGTTGTAAAACAGAAGACTTGTAGCATAATGGGTGGGGGTTAGCATGTATACATTTCCTAAAGAACCAAAAGATCTCCAACACAGGGAAAAAAAGGGCTGGTGATAGTGTTTGCTTGAGCTAATAATAAAGCCTAAGTTAGCGATCTACTTAGATGCAAGCACTCATTTTACAAAGAAAAACCGTTAGTAACAGCGTCCAAAAAAGAGGAACAATATACTAAATAAATAAATAAATAAATAAATAAATAAATAAATAAATACAAATTTTAGAAAATTACAACTTTAAGTACTTTGGGTGGCTTTTTTAAAAGACAAATGCTTAATATTTGATGACAAGAAGAGTTAATCAAACAATGATGTGCAAGTGATTTAAATTTGTGTTTTATTTTGGAAAGCATCAGAAAACAATCCCAGGATCAACCACCTTTATACTAAGGCCTTTTAAACCATGAACAATGTAACTGCGCAGAACTGACATTGCTTGTCCCCATCTAGAAATTGAAGAGTATGACCTTCCCTCCAACAGCTTCCTGTTTCAGCCTGAGTCTGTTGTTGTCAGCTCTTGTTCTTGTTTAAAAAGCTTTTAGTGTGAACTGAGGACAAGGCATCAAGAAATGGGACAGCATGGATAAATTGTGTTTTACTGTTTGAAATTTGAGAAATTGTGCTAGTAGATTCTTACCACAATAACAATTAAGCAATAGAACCCAAAGAAAATGGTTTTCCATCTGCTAAGGCCCGTCTAATGTCGGTAAATGCCCGAAGCAAAGACGAGGGCTTTTAACACAGAGAAGGCCCTTCTCAAACGGTAAAGCCCTCTTATGAGGGTTCTATTGCCTTAAAAAATGACTGTTTTAAAAAAAAATACAAATTTTCTGTTTGTTTTTTTCCTGATTTTTATGGAGCACTAGTTTTTGTTGCTAATGAATACAAACATTTTCCACAATATTATAGAAATGCGGTTTGCTCAAAATTTCATATGTCGTCTGGTTGCCTTCAGGCTTCAGTATCCCAGCGGTGAACGATATCGCATTGTAGGTATTTCCCATAGCCTAAATAATAACTCAATACTTAAATAAAATCTTCTACTTACATGGAGCTGTCCTTCACTTCAGGTACCTCATACACAAAAGCAAACATGGTTTGTGAAATGTTTGTTTTTTATATTTTTGTTCCGATGTGAGTGCATGTTTGTGTATTTATTTAAGTTACCGTTAGGCCTTACAATTTATTTGCAAATTTATTCACAGTTCATAAAGTTTATTCAAAGCCTCCTGGCTTTTTTTAGAGAAGAGTGCACCATACCTGTGTTTGTTATACTGTATTTAAATAGATTAAACGTATAGGACAGTGAGGAAGCAGATTGAGCAGATTCAGAGGGCATGTACTTGAACCTAGATTTTCTTTCATCAAGCAGGAAACAGGTAAAATACATAAATAAAGACTGTATTGAAGTATTTTCCGGCGGATTGATTTGGAACAGAGATTAAACATAGTTTGAGTGATAACATTTGAGGGTCTTTACCAGAGATTAGGAACCCCATATTGAAAAATCAGGTTAAAGGAAATCTACAATCCATTTTCCAATACTGTATTTGACCACTGTGTGTAACGTATTCTTCACATTCAAAGAAAAGGTGCAAAGGCGCGATTTACTCACAGTACTGTTGTCATTACTCGTGTGTCTAAGACTTTTGCACAGCGGTGTATATATATATATATATATACACATACATACAAACACATCAGGGATGGAAATAAGACTCCTGTTGTAGTTTCACCGATTCCAGGTTTTACAACTAGCTTAATTAGCCCCAGTGTGAACAAGTTCAGGTTTGTCTTATTAAACTTATACTACTAAAACCAAGAATGGATCAAACTGCTATGCAATGGGAGTATAATCCCTGGCATGATATATATATAATTATTTTTGTTTTAGTTACTCAGTATGAAACTTGTTGTTGGTGCTGAGCAATTCTGTTAAGATATGGAGGTATCTTTGCCAAGCACACACCCATGTCGTGGTCAGTGTTCATCCTGGCTCAGTACTTCGTTTTCATCAATGTCATGGCTGAAGATCCAGTTTCGCATAAGTAGGTTGTACTGAATAGGACCAACACTTTCAGTGCTGCAGAAGAAGCAGTGCTGTATTCATCGGAGCACTCACACCAAAATGTCTCCAGCGGCATTTCACTGAACTTGGTTCTGAGAGAGCTGTCTGGTGAAATGTCTAACAGTTTGAAAATATCGTCTGCCTTTATTGTTGTCTTGAGCTCCTTGCAAAACAAAAAGTTTTCCTTTATTCCCTTATTCCACACATACCGAACATAGGCAAGTAAATGGGACATTTTAGGAATGTATGTGGATTCATCGAGTTGTAGCAAAATCACTGTCACACAGCCAAACAACTATGTCTTCTGACAGAAAAGCGATCCGTCGTTTGACACTGTCATTTGACGTTGGCATTTTTTCCAGTTACTTGGGCTTCTGCTCTCCAAACATTTCCTTTAGAATTTCAATGGCACACAGCATTATCAACTCCTTAGCAATTGTATGCAAATGTTTTGCTTAAGCAATTTTCTGCTCCACTATGTACGATGACACTACATGCTTTTTATCTACGGTAGTTGTGGATTGCATTACTGCTTTAGTACCAAGCAGTTCCCTAGCCTTTCACTCAAAAAATGAATGTTGCTTGTTTTTATATATTTCATGGTATATTTCATTGGTAATTAAATGTCTCTGTAATTTGGAGTGTTTCAAACATTCATTGGACAGCACATATTAACAGTGCGGTTGAGGTATATCTCCACTTCCAGTACAAATAAAATCGAAATTCAAGTAGCTGCCTTCGTATTTTCTTATTTTTGCAGGGTTAATAACGGCTTTATGTTTTTTACTCACATCACCTCCTCGCTGTTCTTCAGCCTTTACGGTTGAACTTGTTGAAGGAAGTTCTGCATCATCATTCTGTGGGTTTTGTTGTTTTGATGCTGATGGTCGAATTAAAAATGTATCCATATCTGGTATTTATTGTGTGTGTTTCCAATGATTTTTCCTCTGCTTTGTAATCTGTCATGCTCCCACTGAAATAGCTCTATTACACCATACATAACCCGAGAACAAGTTACTTAACCTGAAAAAACGTTAATTTCTGTGCATGCTTATGACATGCTGAAGCTAATAGGTTCCCCCAATTAAGAACATCTGGTCATCCCTGTCAATTGGATGTTGCATCTCAGTGGATCTATCTAGTTTGAAAACACAGTTGTAAGCAGGATAAGGGATAAGCAACATTTCCCACTCTTTCCTGTTGAATGTCCACAACCAGAACTGCGCTTTGTGACTGTACATTACAAGCTTTAATCCCACATGAGTGATACATTGTTTGCACATTTACCTTAAAAGATATTTCACTTGTCATGGTGAATCCATGAGTAATGACTGGCTCCTCTTCCGCAGTCCGTCCTTTCCAGCAATCCAGCTCCACACAACGACAGCCTGACAAGAGCACTTGTCGATACATCTCCACTGAGGAGTTACCAGCCAGCTGCCCAGCTGTGATAACACAATGAAAAATATAAGTGACGTAAGAGACAAAGATAACTGTGGTTTACTTGATTTCAGACAAGACAAAGAGAACAAGAATACTTGCTCCAAAGGGTACAGACATGCCAGAAACTTAAACAAAATACGTAATTTATGCTCAAATAATAATTAATTAAAACACCATCCTATGCATTTAAAATAGTTTACCACTAAAAATTTTTTAAATGCTGTGCCATATACCGGTAGTTTGTTCACCATTCTTTACAACGCTGTTATCTTGGGATACAACAGTTACGTTTCATTGAGATGCTGATGTGAATATCTTACGCTATCAAACCATTTTAAAATATATTATAATGTATTTATTTTACTGATGTACTGGTACATCTCTTATTTACACGTTATACCTATTCAAAAATTGGTTACAATAATTTTACTGTTTTTATTAATGTTTCTGTGGTAGCTGTTGTATATCATGCATGTGCTTGTAGTCTCTTTCGATCGATAGATTATTCTTATTCGATTAACGTGGTTCTTCTTTCAACAGCATTTGATCAAATTAGATGATAAATTATAGCACATATATTAAACCTTATTGTAATATTTTGTAGAATTCCCAGTGCTGATTTGGGTCAGACAAAATGTATTACAAACACATATTTCATGTTACATATCAAAATGTATATTTTATATTAAAACTGTTTGAATTTTGTTACTACGGTATTTGGTCTAAAGGTCCACCTATCAGACTGCAGACATAGAAATGCTGTTTTTTTTATGTGTTTTTCTAGCTTCACGCACTTTGCTAAATTGGCATCAATAAGAGCATGATCTGAAAGATAGCACTGATGGATTATTGACCTGGTTAACCACTTATCTGGATCAGAGGCAGTATATTTGCATATCCCTGCCAGTCTGTTAAATAATTCATAAACTGCCATGGGTAGCAATGGGACATTCATTATTTGGTTGTACTAAATGCTCTCTACAATATGCCCTGCAATCTGTGTCTTATGTTAAATTCTCAGACCAATTAGCCCTGATACAAAGTAATAAGTAATTCTTGAAAAAAAATAAACTGAGGTTGTAGAAAGACAACTGGCATTAACTAACACAAAACTATCATCACATTAAACTTCTGACTTAAACAAAAAATAAATAAACTAAACTATTGATATTGTTAAGCACTTGCTCAGATACGCATAATACTAAAACATAAAACGATAAACACATTTTGTACTTTTTTTAATGCCTTTGAATTCTCCAAACTTCAACACCACTACAGGAGGCACTTTTCACCTTTAACTGCAAAATCAATAAGAGCCTAGAGCTACTGTTATTGACTATACAAAATAAGAGTGTTTCATTTTACACTTTTGAAAGACATTTCTGTTGGAGCATTTCTCACATTAAAAAGACACGATTCACAGTTATGTCAACTCACGTAGGGGAAAGTGATCTAAAGCAACCACTCCAAGCTTCTGCGCAGTATAAAAATACTGTATAAATCCAGCAAAATTGTCTGCCCCACTGCCTTTCTATTCTTGCACAGGCATACTAAAGATATACACTATTCCCTTAACTGAGTATTTCTCATCATACCCCACCCTTACTTACTTAATATATTGGTATCTTTTCAGATAATGTAGAGGTTTAGCAGGAAATTTTTTCTACAGCATGTATACCAAAATCATATTGGAAGGCTTTGTAATTATTACTATTTTCAGAATACTGAACTATTCCTTTAAAGCTATGCGGTAGCTGACTGGCACTATCATGGGTCTTTTCTGCACTTGTTCTGCAGATTGACAGATGGCTTCATTCCTTCATGCTGCATCCTTTCATGAACATAAAATACTGTACCAAAAGTCTGACAGCTGACTCACAAATGGACACAGCAATAACAGCAGGTATCAATCAAAATAAAATGAAATCATGTCAAGACAGCTTTGGTTTCAGAGCAAACTGCAGATACTGTATCTACAAACTTAGAACATAAGAACATAAGAAAGTTTACAAACGAGAGGAGGCCATTCAGCCCATCTTGCTCGTTTGGTTGTTAATAGCTTATTGATCCCAGAATCTCATCACGCAGCTTCTTGAAGGGTCCCAGGGTGTCAGCTTCAACAACATTACTGGGGAGTTGGTTCCAGACCCTCACAATTCTCTGTGTAAAAAAGTGCCTCCTATTTTCTGTTCTGAATGCCCCTTTATCTAATCTCCATTTGTGACCCCTGTTCCTTGTTTCTTTTTTCAGGTCAAAAAAGTCCCCTGGGTCGACATTGTCTATACCTTTTAGGATTTTGAATGCTTGAATCAGATCACCGCGTAGTCTTCTTTGTTCAAGACTGAATAGATTCAATTCTTTTAGCCTGTCTGCATATGACATGCCTTTTAAACCCGGGATAATTCTGGTTGCTCTTCTTGTCATTGCTAACATCTTCAACAGTATAAGAAAGTGAGTGATACTTGATTTTTTGATTGTTCGTGAGTCTAAGTAAACTAATGTTTCTGTTGTCTTTTATGTCAATATTGATGCTACACATTTTTTTTTACTTTCAGCTTTGGGGAAATACTACTGCAGATACTGCTGGCAATACTTTGGCTTTCTGTTGTCCATATGCAAAGGAACACTGCCATGCACCCTCTTCCAGCTGTTCTGTTACTCTTTCAGGCTTTGAGGTCCACTCCACAAAATCAAAGCCTTGCTCTCACCTGAGAGGTAGGTGTTGTGTGAGGAGTTGATAAAGTAGTGAGATAATGGCAGTGTCATGTCCTCACTTCGGTCCAGTTTTTCAGGAGGAATAACTCCATTTTCTTCTCCACTCAAATATCGCATGAATCCTTCTTGTGATATCTGCCCTAAAGAAAAAAAAGAAGAATGTGCATTTTGTTAGTTCATTGTATTTTATTATAGTGTTAAATGGCTATCATGTATGATGCTCAATTAGTTTCTCTGGAGCTACTTCATGTCTGCTGTGTATATTGACTGCTCAAGGCCTCTTGAGAATCTGAAGGCAAACGTAAGGACTGAATGTGCAAAACTTACTCCAGGCATAATGGACCATTTCCATGAGTGGATCAGCATATGCTAACAATAATAAAACTGTGCCCAGTTCGAGCATCTCCTTCATTGGACTTAATTGGGTGAGATCTTTTTTTTTTTTAAATGTTCGTCATGTTTAAGATGTTATTTCTACACATGGTAAACTATACAGCCCTTATAAATTCCTTAATAGTGCGATTAAAGGGTTGTACACTCATCAAGACTAGTGCAGCAAGAAATTTACAGTATATTATTGTATTTACAAGATCTTTTGTGTGACCCACTTTAAGTTATAATAATCAGAAGTTTAGCAAGTCTGTGTGTTGTACTGCGGCCAACAAACCATAGCCAATTTTGTACAAACCAAAAATTGCCTCCACAGTGTAACAACTCCCTTAGTGTTGTTCAATTCAGTTTAGAACAAAAGCACAGATGAACAGCTGAATGGTGTGCGATTTTAAAAACTTATTTCATCGCAATGATGGATCATCACAACATTTTTCTAACTTTAATGATGTGGCTTCTGCTGTTAGTCTCCACAATTCCAGCTTTACAAATAATCTGTTTCTGTCAGTCATATGCAACAGAGCACTTTTACAGCTGTGACGCCTCTTCCTGTCTCTTACCTACAGTACTTACTGAGATAGGTGCTCACTTCACAGCTTGCTGGAGTTTCAGTCACAGTGATTCATCAGCAGAACTAGTCACAACGCTGGACTACAGTCACAAATCATGTTTACCCCTGATAGCAGGATTTAAGTGGTCACAAATTGATTTAGCACCCTGATTTTGCAGGCAGGGTCCCTCAGCAGGGGTCTGCACCATTTACTGGTGTTGACAGAAATAAGTACTGATGATTTATACTAAGCTGATACATATTAAAATAAACAAAATCAATTATATGACAAAAACATGACAACTAATAGTCTTTTTCAATGTATTTAGTTGAATGTCTTTGTATTTAATTAGTATTTCTTAATTTAGCGCTATTGAGTGTTCTATAGTTAAGGATAACAATTAAGTTGAATTTTATTAAACAAATCATTTGTATACACTGTAGCTTTGGAAACTAACACAAGGCTCTGAAATCAATGTTAATTGTTCTAAAGCTGTCATCGTCTTTTTACACAATTGATCATGTGAAACTTTTAGACAGATGACTGTCTACTTCTTATTGTGTATGTTTCTCATTATATAAGTCTGATTTCCATTGGGGATAACCAGTTAGTGTTGGATAATTTATTAATGGGCATTCCTTAAGGATTTGTTTTCATGCCTGCCTATTTTTTGAAGTCGCCCTGGATAAGGGCGTCTGCTAAGAAATAAATAATAATAATAATAATAATAATAATAATAATAATAGAAGCTCCTGGAAGATTTTTAGGGAGGTCGATTGATTTGTAATTGATTCAGATGCAAAAAAAATTAAAAAAAATTGACTCCTTTTCAGAGCATAATAATTTCAATTTAACCCCCTTAAAGTTGAAGTGGGCTCCAAATTCATTTACACTCAATTGTGATTAAATAATGCTGATGGAATCTCTTTCCCAAATGTGTGTATTTTATAACAGGTCGTTGACATTGTGAATCTGAAATGATTAAAAAAATATATTTGGGATCACACAATCCTCTTTGAAGCTATCCCTGCCATTTTTGGAAATTTGAAATAATGAGCTGCTGAGGCCAATAAAAAGATCTTTCAGAATATTGAAGCTTGGCCATTGAAACCCAGCATTGCTCCTACTTCTAGACAATCCAGACACATAATACAGCGAGTTGGCTTATTTAACATTTTAATTATTATTATTTAGTCATATTTTTCATAAAGCTACATTTATAAGAGTTGCATGTTATGCTACTCCTGGTCTAAAAAGCACTATCGTCAGTAACTAGTGTACCTTTTATTTATTTAAAAATTGTTTATTCAGTAAAGCCATATGAGCTACATTTAGCTCCTTTACAACGGCGTCCTGATGAGAACAGCACCAGGTTACAATTTTCAAGAGAAAAAATAAATAAATATATAAACACACATGACAGTACAATACATAGTATACATTAAAATTATGCAGTACATACACAAGGCTTTGTCAAGTACTGAAACATCAGTTTTTTTTTAAATTACACTGTGAGGTCTGTGATCTAAGTACAGCAGGTAAACGGTTCCAGTCAGAGACAGCAGGAAAAGCAAAAGATTTTCTACCCGCAACAATTTTTACAGTAGGTGTAATATTTTGCGTCACAGACATTGCATTAGCTATACTAACACGTGAACTCCTTAAACAAACTGTTTAAGTAAACAGGTAATGTTATATGCCCCTTTAAAAAGAATCTGGTTCCAATGATAGTTCCTTCTATTAGCAGGTGATAACAAATTTAGTCTAGAGTACAAGGTACAATGATGTTCTAGGAGAGTGCACTGAAGAACAAATCTACAGATCCTATTATACATTGTATCGATCTTCTTCAGTGACTCCTTAGCATTCCTATAGATCACATCACTGTAGTCTAGAATAGGGAATAAAAGGTATTGAGCTAATTTAAACCATGCTGTAACATTTAAACAATGTCGCTGATCATACAATACTCCAAGCTTCCTACCAATTTTACTACAGACATCTTTAATGTGTTTTTCAGATTTAAGGGATGTGTCAATATAAACCCCTAGATATTTAAAAGTGTCAACTCTCTCCAATGGTGTAGTATTACAAGTAACAATAGAAAAATTTGAACTAGTATTTTGTATAATTTTCTCCGAACCAAATCGCATGATATTTGTCTGTTTTTTCATTTAAGATCAGACCATTTTCATCAAACAATTTTTGAAGTTCCAGAAAATCACTCTGTAGTATCTTAGTTAAGTCATGGATATTATCAGAACTATAATAAATCACAGTAGCATCTGCATACATATGTACAGAGCTTTTCTTTTCAATGTTAGGTATTCATAATAGAAAATAAAATAGGTCCAAGAATGGACCCTTGTGGGACACCTAGGGATATAGGCATAAAGTCAGATTTCTTTTTTCCAAAGACAAGAGCTTGAGAGTTCGGATTTAAACCACAACAATGTAGTACCTGTAACTCCAAGATTACTTAACTTATTAAGAAGTATTGTAAGGTCAACTAAGTCAAAAGCTTTAGAGAAGTCAATAAAAATGGCACCAGTGAGTTTCTTTTCCCCTGTAGCCTGATATGTATCATTTGTTAGTAATGCAGTTGTGGTCGAGTGAGCTTTTTGGAAACCAGATTGATCATCAGTAAATTAATTACTTGTTGTTAGATAATTAGTCAATTGAGTTTGCACAATTTTTTCAATAGTCTTTGATAATATTGGTAGGACAGATATAGGACTATAGTTACCAGGGGCCATGACATCCCCACTTTTAAAGATGGCAGATACTATAGCTTGTTTTAACTAGTTTAATTAAGTTTTAACTGTTTTAATTAAGTAAGCAGACTTTTCAAGGGGTAAGGAGCAGCTTTAAGGAGTCTAGTTTCAATCCCATTCGCATCTGCTTTTTTGGAAACATCAATTTGCATTAAGAGTTAATATATTTCACCCATTTACCGGTTTAAATTTAAAGCAAGATTCAGAATTGCGGCCAGTAAGAGTTTCATAATCAAGAGTTTTTAATTTACTTGTGTATTTACTTAGATTTGTAAAGTAGTGGTTAAAAGCATTAGAGATTTGCACTGGGTCACTAACCATTTTTTCTTGCAGGTTTAAGTGCGAGGTAAAAACCCTTTCCCCTCTGTTAAATAATGTATTAATACCCTGCCAGAAGGTATGTGGGTTTTTTAAATGTGTGTCTATGTAATTTAAGAAATATTCACCTTTTGCTTTTTTTATTAAGGCTGTACTTTTATTTCTCAGTTGTCTGTATAATATTTTATCAGAATGATCTGCTAACCTAGATCTCTGCCATGCCTGATCTCTCGTACGAAACAGCTCTATTAGGTCTGGGGTTACCCAAGGTAAGTGATGTGATTTAACTCGCATTTTCTTAAACGGGGCATGTTTATCGCACACCATTATGAATTCTGAATTTGAACCGTCTTAGCCTTCCACATGCAATAGACTGGACAATGGTCGCTAAACTCATCTGCTAGTACCCCACATTGGGTCACTGCCTGAGTTTTAGAGACCATAATCCAGTCTATAATAGAGTGATTACCTGACTGCGTATTTATCCTAGTAGGTTGATTAATAATTTGATAGAAGTGCCAATCATCCTGCAAGCTTTTTGCTTTTTCAGAACTCCTATCTTGCCAGTTTAGATTTACGTCGCCCATTAAAATCAATTCCTTGCCTAATTCTCTCCTAAAAACTTACTCACATTTTCAAAAGTAGATGGATCAGAGGAGGGGGCCCTGTATAGATAGCCAACAGTCAATTCCTTATTTCCATCTAATTTAAGTTTAGCGAATACAGCTTCTAGAGGGTCAAGGTTTGCGTTGGCTTTATAAACAGAGGATTTAAACTTACATATGGTAGAGTAAACTATGTGCTATCCTACATATTGCACTCTGATTTCTAAATCATATTCTAATAAATCAGTCGCAATACACTGAGAAGATGCACACTAAGCTTTAAATCTTGACATTCTTACAGTAAAGGCAACAGTTAGAAAGGCCAAGAGAGAGATAGAAATCAATATTGCAAAGGGGACTAAAACCAATTCCAAAATGTTTTTCCAATATTATAACAGCAAGAGAACATTCAAAGAGGAGGTTAAATGTCTAAGAGACACAACTGGCAAAATCATAGATGAAAAAAAAATAGCAAATATATTAAATGATTACTTTTCACAGGTTTTTACAAAGGAGGACTCGGACAACATACCCCACATGTCGACCTGTTCCTATCCAATTTTAAATAACTTTAGCATAACAGAGGCAGAAGTGTTAAAGGGACTAGGAGCTCTTAAAATAAACAAATCCCCTGGGCCGGATGAGATCCTCCCAATAGTACTCAAAGAAATGAAAGAAGTTATTTACAAACCGCTAACCAAGATCATGCAACAGTCTCTTGACACAGGGGTTGTACCGATAGACTGGAAAATAGCAAACATAATACCGATCCACAAAAAGGGAGACAAAACCGAACCAGGTAACTACAGACCAATAAGCCTGACTTCTATTATATGGAAACTTATGGAAACTATAATAAGATCTAAAATGGAAAATTACCTGTATGGTAACAATATCCTGGGAGACAGTCAGCATGGTTTTAGGAAAGGGAGATCGTGTCTAACTAACCTGCTTGACTTTTTTGAGGATGCAATGGATGACAATGGATAATTGCAAAGCATACAACATGGTTTATTTAGATTTCCAGAAAGCTTTTGACAAAGTCCCACATAAAAGATTAATTCTCAAACTGAACGCAGTAGGGATTCAAGGAAATGCATGCACATGGATTAGGGAGTGGTTAACATGTAGAAAACAGAAAGTACTGATTAGAGGAGAAACCTCAAAATGGAGCGAGGTAACCAGTGGTGTACCACAGGGATCAGAATTAGGTAATCTGCTATTGCTAATCTACATTAATGATTTAGATTCTGGTATAGTAAGGAAACTTGTTAAATTTGCAGATGACACAAAAATAGGAGGAGTGGCAAACACTGTTGCAGCAGCAAAGGTCGTTCAAAATAATCTAGACAGCATTCAGAACTGGGCAGACACATGGCAAATTACATTTAATAGAGAAAGGTGTAAAGTATTGCATGCAGGCAATAAAAATGTGCATTATAAATATCATATGGGAGATACTGAAATTGAAGAAGGGAACTATGAAAAAGACCTAGGAGTTTATGTTGACTCAGAAATGTCTTCATCTAGACAATGTGGGGAAGCTATAAAAAAGGCCAACAAGACGCTCGGATATATTGTGAGAAGTGCTGAATTTAAATCAAGGGAAGTAATGTTAAAACTTTACAATGCATTAGTAAGACCTCACCTAGAATACTGTGTTCAGTTCTGGTCACCTCGTTACAAAAAGGATATTGCTACTCTAGAAAGAGTGCAAAGAAGAGCAACCAGAATTATCCCGGATTTAAAAGGCATGTCGTATGCAGACAGGCTAAAATAATTGAATCTATTCAGTCTTGAACAAAGAAGACTACGCGGCGATCTGATTCAAACATTCAAAATCATAAAAGGTATAGACAATGTCGACCCAGGGGACTTTTTTGACCTGAAAAAAGAAACAAGGACCAGGGGTCACAAATGGAGATTAGATAAAGGGGCATTCAGAACAGAAAATAGGAGGCACTTTTTTACACAGAGAATTGTGAGGGTCTGGAACCAACTCCTCAGTAATGTTGTTGAAGCTGACACCCTAGGATCCTTCAAGAAGCTGCGTGATGAGATTCTGGGATCAATAAGCTACTAACAACCAAACGAGCAAGATGGGCTGAATGGCCTTGTCTCATTTGTAAACTTTCTTATGTTCTTATGTAAAGAAAGACAGTAAATGACTAGACCTCTTGTCATAGGTACCGAAAAGGTTAAAATAAAAGATGCATATATATATATATATATATATATATATATATATATATATATATAATGGTATTTATACTGACTTGAATTGGTTGTTTATTAATGTTATTAAATATACTGCTTATATTAAATTATTGGTTTACATCTAAGAGTTTGCTACTAAGCTTTATACTGTATAAAAAAAATAAAAAATAAAAAAAACATGATGAAGACACAAGCCAAAATATTTGTATACTTGATGTAGTTTCTTCCATAGAGTGTTTAGACTATTTGCCTATTACTCACCAGGGGATCCAAGGCCCTGACTTAGATGGAGTATATGTTCTTGACATCATTATTTCATACCATGAATCTTCTTTACAATACTCATGCTGGGATAACTACATGACTTCAACAGGAATGTGATGGGAAAACAATAACATGACATCTAATAAATGTAACTTTATGGCGAATATGCTCTTTCAATTAGAACCTATTAAATCAAAGAAAATAACCGCCACGGTATTGTAATTGTATCACACAGCAGCAGTTACTCAATTGCAACAAACCTCTGGAGTAAGTCTGCAAACTGTGGGTCAGCTGCTCCTGTTTGCTCCGTCTTTACAAATTAACATTGCTAATATACACAACTCAGCTGTTTACAGGCAGTGCTTTGGTGAAAACGACTAGACCATTACACTCTAAATATGTCTTGCGCTTTCTGGGACAAGTCAGACAGAAGGCATTCCTCTAGTGACGGACGTGTAATTATGCTCCTTCATTTTGATTAATACACTCCTGTCCTCTGAAGAATTTGAAACCTTATGTTCAAAATCTGTACTTTATTCCTTAGAGTTAAGCATGCGTCTTTCAGACAAAGCAATGTAACTCAGTATGGTAAGCTTGCAGTTCTTGAAAAGGAATTACCCCTTTCGTCTAAACTAACTTAAATAATTAAATACAGCAGTGCCATATATGATACCATTATTTAATTAATTTCAGATACAATGACCAATGTTACTTCTACTGCAGTAAAACAATGCAACTGTAAGACTGAGGCAACTAAGGGCCTTTTACAGACGCTTGAGCTGAGCTACAGTATAGTATTCAAAGATGCTAAAATAAACACTAAGATTGTTATTCAGTGTGATGGGTATATCGTAGGTGCTGATGTATGAAAGGCAGGAACAGTTAGAGTAGGTGTGAGCATTTCAGAATATGGCTACATCTGCAAATTAAAAAGACAGTTTACTAGCTTAAGAAAAGACAATCTTTTGTAGTGGGAGATTTGATGTTTAAGTAGGTGGTGGGTGTATTTCATTTCAGAATTCCCCATGCTTTTGTTCACTGACACATTGCTATGCACTTAAAAAAAATCTGTCATTATCCCACGCTTGGGGATTTAGTGGAGGTGGCCTACATCCATACTTCCGTACACACTTATGTCACTATACAGTTTTACATATCTAGATAAATGTTTGAAATGAGATAAGCTAAGGGCATTAGCACAAAGGAAGCTGTCTGTCAGTCCTACCTTTTTACAAATATCTGCTTATCCAGCTGTAATGAAATTTGCTAAGGACATTCTGTAGCACAGGTCATTTATTTATTTTGACATCATATTTGTACTGATTATATACAGTTATTAATCTAACAGTACATTTTGACATTTTATTGTATTAGCTTTTTTCATTAGCTTTTTGAAGCATTTATTATATAGTTTAAACAATGTACTTTATATTTTGTAGGTTTAATCTATGTTGGCTTAATTGGCAGAACATGTAATAATTTATTAACTAGTTATTGTAGGCTGGGCAGTAACACAAAATTTTGTTTATAAACTAAAGGTTGGGATGATGGCTCCTACACATTTCGTCATCTCAATGTAACCTATCAAAATCATATAAATACCCATGTAACTCACCCCTCTCTTGTGCGTGATTCATTAGCATTTTATCATGGAAGTAATCGACTACTTTTTGAGTGGTGGTGTGTTCACTCCGTCACCCGAGCGGTGGTGTCCTTCTCTGGCTTCTTCTTGCCCTCAGCTCCCAACCCCATCGTTCTCAACACTTCTCTCTCTGTGGCTGCAGTTTTGTTTTCAGATCAGTATTCACCCCGGTGCCTCGGCTCTGCACAGGCCTGTACTTCTTGGCCGGCTCGTCAGGCATCTACTTCTACTCCAGTTCACCTCGCCTCTTGTCTCGCTGAGTGTAGGTCAGCATCTCCTGACATTGGGAGCTGATCTGTTCCAGTTTCTCCATGAGGGGAATATTTCATTAGGCTCATCGGCTCGCAATAAAGAGTTGTTTTTTCTGTCTCTCTGCAGTCCAGGCAAAAGCATCCAAGTTCAAGTTGCTCCAGTAACGACATTACCTCAAATTGGCGTACACAGGTAACTAGATGTCGTACAGCCTCCCCAGCTGTTCGTCGTCGTGGTCGCAACCATCTTGGAGTACGCAATCCCCCGTTCTGAATCCTCCAGCCGTAAAACGACACGCGAGTCATTTAAATAATGTCGCCACTGCGAATACTACTGCTCCTACATATTACAAAATTAATCACCTATTTTTAGTTTAGGGGATATTTATTTCATTAATGTAGTGAGCAGCTTCAGAGTTTAAATACAAATTGATTAAATAGCTTGCTGGACTTATTGACACCTTGACATCTATCTCCTAGTTGCCAATGCGTAAAGCACTTTCATATAAACACAATTACATTTATTTATTGCGCAGTTTTTACAGTATATATTTTGCATCACTATAAAGAAAGCATTTCATGTGTAATGTAATTCAGGGGTTAATTTATAAACACATTTGATGTGTGCGCAGAAAATAACACCTGCGCGTGCCTGTCCTCAAACAATGACTTCCAGTAGTGCCAATATTCCAACTGCCTTGTCTAATTTAGCATCTTTATTACTAATCTTACAACAAGCCAGAGTACATACATTCGTTAATCCTGCAGGCGTCCAGCAGGCCCCTGTAGATCACCCTCCCTCCCAGCCCCTGTGGACCCCAGTAGGACAAAGTCGTCGGCCCTTGCAATAATGCAATAATGCCTCTTCCATTAAAGTGGTCATATCGGGCATTCGATTTTCACAAATTAATCCTACTGTACATAAAGCCCTGCTCTTGGCAAGTATTCACACCTCAGCCACCTTTGCCCATCACAACAGACATAATTGTTTGCAGCATACACACCCTTCGGTCCGGTTACCACTCTTGAAGCTTTGATGGGGGGGGATTTTCAAAAACCAGTGTTATAGGTATCGGACTCGCTGTATAGTAACAACAGCTTTAGTAGCAACTGATTTTCAAACAAAATGTGCTAATAAAATCAATCCATTAATGCTTTGAAATTGAGTTGATGAGGTTGTTAATGAACGCACTTCTCGTTAAAAACCTTAATTGTCACAGGTCATGTCCATCACTTCCTGTCTCAACGACTAGAAAAGGGGAACTCATTAATCAAAATGCATGTCAAGAAAAATGAATGGAAGCATAATTCGCTGTTATGGAAACACTAGCGTACAGGGAGACGGCTCTCCCACCAGCGAGCAGCAGCCAAATAGAAACAAAAAATAATAGGAATATCATTTGTAAACTTCATTTAAAACTGTGCATTTTGTCATCCAGAATGTACATTTATTCTGAACACTTCACACTTAACACTTAACAATCGAACGCCACGGATTAAACATGTGTAAAGACACTTTGGCTGATCCACCCTATATTACATATATCTATGGCATGCAAGTAAAAACTAATAGTGGCTCCTGATCACAGGTGGAATCACCTTAACACTGAGTTACCAGAAATAACATACAATATTTGAATAATTTCAATAAGATCCAGACATAAAAAAACACCTCTTTAAGGCAAGGAACTTAAGGAAATGACACAAATCATGTGAAAGTAGCTCCTTATTTTAGTAATCAGAACTACACACACTGCTTGCTATTAGGAAAGCTGTACTGTGTGTCTGCAATTCTAGTGCAGATTCTTAATGTGGTTTGCCTGCAAAATTCACTGCACAGCAAAGCAAGTCTGGTTATTGTGTTAGTTACAACTAGCTGATATACTGTATTGCCCTGTTTTGAAGCTTGTGCACAGTAATACAATCATTTTACCAGTATAAAACAGGCTGGAAACTACTCTAAGCAATAATCTCCCAGCAGTTCATTTTGGCTTTATACTTGGCTTTATACTGTAACAAATGTTTTATTCCTCTCAGAACATGTTTCTTTGTATTTGCGTCAAAATGTCTTGGCTACAGTATTCTGGCTACGTTAAGCGAGCAGGTTACACTACGCACAAGCAATACAGTTTAACTGGAAGGTGCTTTTTAGCTTTAATAATGGGATTTTCTGAAGGCTGAAAAGCTTTGAAGAGTCAGGGGTACTAAGAAAGCAGAGAAGAAGTGGAAGCTAGTATAATGACCTGCCAGTTTGATAATGGCTGACTAGCACTCCGTAAAGTGTGTGCTATAATGATATTTAAAATTAAATCTAACTCCAACTATTCAAATGTCATATCCTATTTATACTTTCAACACTATTTAAAAAATAAATAAATAAATAAAAAAGCAGTACGTGGTACTGTGAGAAACAAGTGAGATATTTCAACGGTATTCTTTCCCTGAAAAATAAGTTCAATAGTCTGAAAGTTTCTAGTCTTTAATACCATTTGACTGCTCTCAATCTTTTAAAATGTCACAGCAGGGTCCTCATCCGTTCTTTGTACTTGTACAGTATGTGGTGGTGCAAACCTGTTGCCAAGGAAATGACCCTGTAGAGTCATCAAAGCACTGTGATGGCTTAGCTCTTCAGAAAGCATAAGTATACAACAGACCTGGGACAAATATATTTATATTTGAGATTTCATTGATAAATATTTCAAGATTTTGTTCGCACTCAAATATTGATATAAAACTAAATAGATAACTTAATGTGTTGTGTTTCACATCATTATAATACATTTATAAATATATTTGAAACATATATCACAATATATTAATCTTAAAAGATATTCACAACAACATTACTTGAAATATTGAATTATTTGGAATCATATCAAATACAATATTTAAATAAAATCAATATTTATTCCCAGGTCTGGTATATAATAATATCACATCTCTTCTCTTGGAATTTTCTTGATGATTGTGTAATGGTTTAAAGCCATCAAACTAAAATTCAGGCTCTGGGGGCTTATTAAATATTAACAAACATCCAGTAGTTCAAGTATATCCAGCTTAAATCTCCAGATTTGCCATTCAACCTCTTTAAAACATTCAATAGTATGCTATGTCTTACAAACAACCAGGTTTTAAAGTGTTGAATTCTAATTCAGTCAGGGAACTCGTGCGATAGATTCAATGTTTATTACTGATTAGATACGATAACACATTTATGCAAATTATACGTTCTTGGATAAAACATTTAACATATAATACATCGTTGGCCTCGCCTCTACTACTATGGGGATATCGACATTATTTCAGTACTAGTATAAGAAAAAAAAAATGCTATTTGTAAGATCTAGCCCAGATATTCATTAGATCAAGGATTCATATAAATTTCATTCTAATTTTCACATAATATCCAGATATTTAAAAGCAGCTCTCGCTAGTCTCCCACTTTATGAGTTGATACTAGATAAAAATAATAATAAAAAAAACATAAAATAAATGACGGAAAAGACACTGAAAGGCACTAAATCCAACAGTTATCCTCAAAGGATATGCAAATGAGCTGTATGAACATGTCTCAGAAGTCCCATCTGAATTAGCAGCATTACTTTGAACAATGAAATGCATTAGCTTTTGATGGTAAATTGGCAAATGTTAAGTAATGGCACAAAGGATCCACTCTGAGTAACAGTGGTATGCATAATACAACTTTCTTAAAGGTTGTTATCTTCCAAGGTTACATGCAATATATAATTAAAAACAGCATCCCTCATTTGAAATAAAAAATGTGTGCATTTGTGTGACAGGACCCTGTTACTGGTTCTTGCGCGGATGTGTGCAGCTGGGACACATAACAGGATATGCGTTGCCAGGCAACCAATGGAGCAGGAAGGCTGAGCTGAACGGGAGGTCTGGATTGGCTGGGGGGCTTGTCCGGGGAGGCTGCGCACAGCTCAAAAAGCATCTGAGCCACAGCTCGAGGCGACTGCACTGCCATTACTACACAGACGGGCGCTGAGCGAAAGCATGCTGTGTTTACATCGAGGAGGAGAGCGTCTGTTCTGCAGGATGACTGCTACGGAACCCTTAAATTGCAAAACAGTGTCTGTGAAGGTTCTGCCCAGCAAGGACTGTCGTAAAGACCAGGAGTCGATTGGGAGTGTCCGGGACTTCGGGAGCAACAGCAGTAGGTTAGTTTAGGGGATGTTGATCCCAACCAATATAGAGAGGATAACGTAGTGTAGTAGGTTCCTGAAGTGGGACGTTTCTTTTAATGAGGCTAGCGCTCACTTGGTCTTGGACAACAGAGGCTACTGTAAATACTGTAGCGATCCATGTAATTGTGTTTTTGTATTGTATTCCTACTGTTTCTACTGTGGTTGTATACTGTAATTCCCGCTGTATTGTGTTCCCTTCCCGCTCTGTATTTCCCGCCGCTTGCTTGTCTCTGTGTCTGTGTAATTGTAACCTGCGCGTGTGGTGCTGTCTGTGTCTCCCCAGTAATTGGCTGTTGCTTGTCTGTGCCCATTGGTCCTGGTGTGTGCCTGAGGACCAATGGGATGTGTGTAAGCTCTGGCACCTGATTTGCATAAGGGACACAAGGGGCGGGGCTACGTTATAAAAAGTGCTGCGCTGCCAATTATGTGTTGGTATTCTGAAAGCTGGTTGCTGTATTTAAATCCTGTATTGTTTTCTGTTTTGCTGACCGAGCTGTGGACTTGGGACAGGGTGCTTTGAGAGTGCTCAGTGGTGCTGTAACAGAGTGGTTGTCTCTGGTTTGGGTGTTCGTGAGAGTGTCCATCAGCGTGTGTCTGAATTATGGTGTATAATTTCACATCAGAAATTATTTTAAGAGGTAGCTATTAAAAATAGATTATTTACGGTTATGCCAGGTTAAGTTTGTTTTATAATTTTTCATTTTCTTGTTTTGATTTGATTCTTAAAACAAATGTACTGCTAATTCTGGTGAAGGAATTCCTCTGACACTGTTTCATCACAATTGAAGAGTAAAAAGCTTTAAAATAGTAATAAAATATTACAATTACTCCATAGCCCATATGCATAAAATGACCATCTCCTTAATCATGCCAGTAAAAGTGCTTAACGACAGTATTTCATTGGGTGATGTTTAAACGCCATTTACCGTCAAAAAACATCACTCATTGAGACGTTAGAATAACACACACTTAGAGAACAATTTTCTCATTAACATATTATTCGTCTGATTCTGTCTTATTGGTATAATGTCCTAGCATTTAGAAACATGTATTTAAGCCAGTAGTAATAATAAAAAAATTATATATATATATATATATATATATATATATATATATATATATATATATATATATATATATATATGTATATGTTTAATTATCCAATAATTATGTAATTTAAGTATTTTGTCATTTTTAACGCATACATTAAATTGCATTGCTAACTCTTCTGAACAGGATAGGCTACTTACTGGTTGGAAAACACAAATCCCGTTTGTAGCCTATTCATTGCTCTAAGAAAATGCCAGGCTCCTGTGTGATTGTGTGGACTGTACATCAGGAGAAGGGAGATATCTTGGAGCATGATCCAGAAGAGTGAGAAAATCCTGCAGTTTTATTTACAATCTGACATTCACCTTGCGAGAACTTCTGGCATTATATGAGCTCCCTTTTACAGTACCAACCGCATTAAGCCAATCGGCTATCTCCTGCAATTTTCTTTTCAGCCACAGAACCTTATATTTCCGAACAACTGATCTGTGTTGACAAGTCCATCTTATTTTAATAATGCGACTCACTGGGGAGTGAATGTAGGTTTTCTTAACTTCTCCCTCGCGTCCAGCACCTTTTAGTACACCTTTGAGTCTCTTGCTATACAGACACTGTTATGCCGTACATTCTGTATAGTATCATAACATGTTAATGAGGCACCATGATCTGTTTTGTGTACTAAGTAGGCTACGGTAATGCATTGTACAGTATGTGTAATGATGCAGCATGATTTCTTTTTTGTTGCCGGTAGTCTATAGGCCAGATTATTCACTTTTTTTTACTGTTCTGCTGTACAGCTACGGCCAAATGTTTTGCGTTTTAAAAGGCACATAAGGACCTTTTAATTTTATTGTGTTACATGTTCCCATGTCTTGCTACTGTTTACTGTTTACATAAGATGTGTGTATTGTTTAAATTTTTTTTTGTTGTTACATTTTGACTACTTTTTTAAACTTTTAAATTGCATTCCCTGCCTCAAGATGGCTTCCCATGTACCCGCATGGACCTCTCAGAACTACATTTCCCATCATCCTCCTGCTCACTGGTAAATCCATCTCAGTTACATATGTGAGCAAGAGGATGATGGGAAATAAATTAATAACTTGATTTTATGCTATTTTACAAGTTTTACCAAGTGAAGGGTTTATTTTTTCATCTTTTATTTATTTATTAAACAGACATGCAAATACTGACCTTTTTTTGTAAAGTTGATATTTGGTTCATATTTCTCTATGAGCTGATGAACTTGTTCCTGCTTGAGGGGTGGGTAGAGTATTTCATTCAGTCGCGGGTCCCGCTGCTTTGTGTTTATGAATTCTGTCATCTGATCAATTGAAAGGTAAGGCTTGCTCTTGGCTCCACTAGGGACATGAAATTAGTTATTATGAGTTTCACATTAAGACATCCTTTGATGAAAAAGCAGCTCTGTTGGAAGTACGGCTATACACAAGGGATTTATCATGATTAAGACACTTGAGAAACATGGGATTTTGGATTATTCATTAATTTATAGTCTTTAATACCAACAACATTTTTCAAAAACCTTGATTTACATGATGTGAAATGAAAAGTTAGTTCCATCTCTTTAGCACCACCTGTGTAGTTAGATTATGCTTTACATCTGTGCTAATGTTGTTATATATTTAGAGACATATTGAATTGCTACAGATGTGACCCCAATCCACGTATTAACAAAACCCTCAAGCCTTCACATTCAATTTCTGTAATCCTGCTGTGTCTTCTCTATAGTGTGCCCTTGCCTTGAGTCAATCTTGAATACCTAGAATACAGTGAGCTCTCAGACATTCATAGAGGGTGAAGGGTTTTGGTCACTATCATGATGTCAGATAATATCCAGGTCACATGCATTAATAAAATAGTTGGTGACTATGTAAGCGGTTTACATCAATATAATTTTTGTTACACACAACTTGAGAGCTTGTTGTAAATGCATGTTCTAAATAATGTAAAGGTTTCTTATAATGTCATAGTTAAAAATGGTGTAACACTGCATTGGTATTGTCTGTTGTTAACAATTGCATAGAAGGAACATATGCAAGCACATTTAGATGTTGCTTTGCGGTCAGTGTTATCAGATTGCACTGTATTCAGAAAGGATCTTTATTGGTTTTACCAGCAAAACTGTTTGTTTTTCTTATCTTGGTAAGTAAAGACATTTTAAATAATCTACTGATTCACCTTAAGGGGATGTAGAAATTTTAAATTAAAGAACTCTTTCCTCAGAAGGGAAAGCCATATTGTTAAAAAATAAAGGCATGCTTAGGGGAGACCAAGCTCACACCTACCTATTATTTTAGTCAACTGTTTTTATTGATGGGTAAACAGAATGATGGGCTTGAGATTCATTTTATTGCATTGATTTTCATAAAAGCTGTCTTTCAATTACCAATGTGTTTTATTCAGAATGTCCTTCATTATATATTTTTTTTCATAGAAAAACAAAAACAACACAACATATTCTTACATTTCAGAAAAAATGTTGTCAATTTCTGTCCGAGGGCATATATTGTTTAGAAATACTTGATATACTTCAGGTGTGAAATCATCTTGAGGAATGGAATCATTCTGTAAAAGACAGAGAGAAAAACATAAATGTTTTTGTACTACACTGAGACCTGTAATATACAGTCAATCCCCTTTAATCAGTGATTGAATTACCCATGCTAGGTGCCATGCCCTACTACTAAAGACAAGAGTCATCAGGGGCAGATACTGCGGCTGCAGCAACACATCTGCAAGATTTCATTTCTCAATATGAGTAGCAGAAACATACTGTATTCCTTCGAATTTAAGACGCACTTTTTAAACCAATTTATTTTTCTAAAAAATGTCCTGAGTCTTAAATTTGAGTATAGTGATGTGTGTATTAAAATCGGCAACAAAAGATGTGAACACCCATGTACACAAACAGCAACGTGACTGGCTGCTGAGAAAAGACGAACAAAAACACCAAAGCCCGATCTCGAATCATCCATGACTTACAAGCAGCCATTTTCAAAGAAGCGTCATTAGCTTCCTGAGGAATTCGAAGAGCAGCTTTTACAATTTAACCTTTTTTGCTATGAGACTCCATTCTAACAAACAGTACCAGCATGGACAGATTGGAAATGCTAATCAGACCACTGTATTTTTCGACACGCCAAGCAATACCACAGTTCACAAAAAGGGAGGTGTGAGTAATCACAACTGAAAATGAGAAGCAGCACATAACTGTAATGCTCTGTCTGACAGCAGACGGCCGCAAACTGCCTCCATACGTCGTTTTCTTATATGTGTAACTGAGGTTGTATCTTTGTAAATGCAGCTTTATTTTATATTTTATTTTTTCCTCAAATTGAGGGAAGGAAATTTGGCATGTGTCTTAATTTCAAGGGCATCTTAAATCTGAATGAATACGGTAACAACCCTCTGTATTTAAAGGAGAAATCTTTGAACATTTTCAACACCAAGTAACATTGTAAAAAGTCAATCCTACAATAACTAATTAAATAGCATTAGTGTATTATGTGGAAATGTCACAGAACAATTACTGTATAAGGACAAACCCAAAGATTAACTGGTGTGCTTTGTTCAGTGGAGGTTTTCTTTCAGTTTAACGTTTGGGGTGGAGAATATTAATGCTTCTTGACTTCATATATATATATATATATATATATATATATATATATATATATATATATATATATATATATATAACACACATACATTTTATCAGTATTTTTATCCATCCTTGGAAAGCACAAATAAAATAAAATAAAACCAATTTCCAGCTTATAACCATATCACAAATCTTAGATTTTCTATTTCATACAGAAAACATGGGAAGAATACATATTGCTGTTACTTAAAAAAAAAAAGAAAAAGTAAGCGATACTGTATGACATATTCACACATTTGCTTGTTATATTTTTCAATAATTCAGATCCTCTTACAGTAGTTAACAAATTTAGATTCATCATGATCTAATGAATCTTTCCTTTGAAGAGTGTCAAGGTTTATATTGAAATTAGCTTCTTCACAGTCAGTTCAACATTCAGCAAGAGAATGACTTTACAATTAAGGTACAACGATGTTATATATCCTTGATATTATATATCCTTGGATACGTAGTTGTTTTTCAGAAAGGAGAATCCGCCCCCTAATCATATGTAATCATTGAATCATATACAGGTAGTGGACACAAAAATGGGTAAATGAGGGACACCAAGTATATTGAAAGCAAGGGCTTCCACACAGGTGTGGTTCATGCGTTAATTAAGCAAATAAAAATGCTGGATAGGCCTAATTATGGCTAGCATGGCTGCAAGAGGAGACCTCAGTGACTTTGAAAGAGGGGTGATTGTTGGGGCGTGTTTGGCAGGAGCTTCAGTGACCAAGACAGCTCAACTTGCTGATGTTTCACGAGCAACGATGTCTAAGGTGATGTCAGCATGGAACTCCAAGGGAAAGACATCATCAGCAAAGGGCAACAGTAGGTGGAAGCGCATACTCCAGGATCGTGATATCCGTGCATTAATTCGAAGTGCAAGGCAAAACAGGCGAGCAACTGCAGATCAATTGACTGCAAATTTCAACCTGGGGCACGAGCAGCCAGTTTCATCAAAAACGGTGACCATGCCACAGTGGCTCAACGCCCTATTAAGTGACTTTACATTGGTGTTTCCATTTTTTAGTCCACTACCTATATATATATATATATATATATATATATATATATATATATATATATATATATATATAATATATATATATATATATATATATATATATCAACTTTATATACTGCCTTTATAGTTTGTCGTTGGTTTGGTCCCCCTCTCCTCCCCTGCCTCCGCCGTGCAGCGTGCCTTGTATAGAGGGAAGGTGGCCTCAAGTGCCACTTGTCCTGACCACTGGCTAGTTTTCATCTCATTCATATAGTTAGTTAATATAGTTTTGTTAGTGTAGGGGCGGCAGTTGAGCTCCAATGGGCAAGGCCATGGGCCAAATTCAAAGAACAAGTCATTTACGGGCATGTTTATCTGTCAATTCAATAATTCATTAATTTCATTCCATTGGTGGGTGTCTCATTTCTGGAAGTAATATGCAAAACACTCAGATTATTTTAGATCATTTTACTATACTGTAGGACATATACTTCAATGCAATTATGCTTGCTGCCTTTACTGTCACCACAAAGCTTCACAAAAATGCATGTTTTTTGACAGTGAGAGTCGGAGTAATTGTAAGTCTTGATTCTGCAAATCTAGCTGTACTTGACTGAAAGGCAAAGAGCGCCAATAGAACCAATTCTTGGAGACGTGAAAAAACACACCCACACATACAGTATCTATTCATTCTATTCAAGTGGAGAATTGCCAGTGTGTTCATTTTTGTCCAAGTGTCCAAAAATCACATCCTGCATGCTTGAATATTCATTTCAAGGTTCAATGTTGAGCGATTAAAGACCAATAACAGCCCAGGAGGAGATTAGTTCAAGAAATTTAGCCAAAATATGGAGTGTGGAAAGGAAATCTGTGGGGTGACTGATGTGTCTGACCCAGTGAATAATTAGCTGTGGAACAATGCACCAGTTCTGATCTGCTTTTTATTTGCATTGACAATAAAATGTAAGCGTTATTTCATGTGACTACAGCAGCAGAATGACCTTTTTATAAAATGGCTTACAGAACCTGTAAGCTCTGGCTTGGTGCAGCTGACAACAAAACAAAAGCCTGCTATAATTAAATAGTTTGGGAGGTGGGGGGGTTGCCTTGACAATGAAGGATAGCTGTTTGTTTCTTCTGGAGGTCACTTGGTTTAAGAAGACAATGCTACTGGTGTTCAAATAATGAGCAAACACTGGTCATTTGGAATGCTCCAGTGTTCACTCTTTTTTTTCTCAAAATAAGATTAAATAAAAACTCTAACCAAGTTCATCTATAATAAATGTAATGTCTTTGCATGCATAGTATTATTGTGCATTCAGCCTCCAAGTAAGAACAGTAATTAATCAATGCTTTCTGATGAACACTATGCATGTATTGATGTTTCAGTGTCTCAGGTGTATGCTACATAAAAAAAGAGACATCTGCTTGTCAATCATTATTTAATTAGAGACAAAGTAGGAAAGCAAAGTCTATAAATACTCTAAATGACTACTGCCCTATTGTTCTATTTTTATAAAGTGTGATATAAAAGATAGAGCATGTGATCGATTTGGTAAGAGAAGTAATCCCCCACGATGGGTGAAATGCAGTGTTCACTGGAATTCTGAGTTCAATGTTTTAATAACACCCGTTCACTCATCTGAAAAAAATGTACTGCTAGTTTAAGTGACATTTATGATGCTATCCAGAAACACAACCAGTATTGACATAACAGACTCAATAGATAGCTATTATAAAAATATATTTATGGGTTAGTTAAGTATGATGAAGTATGAAGTATACTTACTGTGCCAATTTGGAAAATAGATGCCCAAGTTGAGCTTAGGCTTCACTGTCAAATTTATCAAACTGAAATCTGTCTGTGGCCCCCTGCATGATTTACACTTGTCTCAAGTGATCAGTCGTGTTTGGGAGCTGCATTTATTTTTAGTATAAAAATGTGGTCCTCATGATGACAACCTAAGCTGAACATGACCATGTTTAAGCTTTCTGAATTTGGCAACGAATCCCAAGCCAACAGGGTCGCTGCATGCACTCTCAGCAAGATAATGTAGTTAGTGCCAGTGTGGTAAAATGGAATGAAGTTTGGCAGATGTGTGTAATTACTGTCAAGGTCACAGTAATGTGCATAGCTTTGGTAGTTTGCTTTCCTGGGATGTTAAAAAGACAGGACAAATATAACAGGACAGAAGGATGGAAACAAAATAATAATGAGTCCTTACCCTGCCAGAAGGAAGGCCACAGGACTCTAATGCTGTTTCAACTCGCTTTCTGTCTGCTGAAAACATCCGAAAGATACTATATGGAAAAAAAACAAAAACATGTAACTGCTTTTTAAAGAATAAACAATGTTTGATACAAATACTCCCAAGAAAGGACACATGATTGCAATGTAAATTACTCTGCTGAGGAATGTACAGTATTATAAATCTTCTTGTAATGTGCCAAAGCTTTTATATACAGTAGATAGGAATTAAAGTAGGTCTTATGAAGCTGAATTGTGCAAACATTACACTGTGCAGCAATTGGTGGTGGTATGTTTTACTTATAACAAAACTAATTGTAGGTAGGTTTATTAAGGCAATATAATATTTGCTTATAAATAAACATGGGGGTGTATATAATGCAAGAATAGAATTACTTCTATGTAAACTCACTTGACAAAGTATCATACTTTTTTTTTTTTTCTGGAAAACTTGGTTTGTCTTTTGGTCTTTACCACTGACATACTTTTAATGACACATCCCCAGAACAACAACAAAAAAAGCTGCCTGATGTGAGTGTGCTATGATACAGTGCTATTAAGTTGTCACACAAACAACAGCACCCACTGTTAGCACAACTGTTCAATACGTTTTCCAGGAGCATGTAAGCAGTTTGTAATCTGTTGATTTCAATTGCTGTGGACATGCTGCAGAGTATCTGTGATAATGTAGGCAATTTCACTGCAAATCTTGATATTCAGTTGCTTTATGGTCCATTACGTTTAAGCCACACAGAGTACAATACAGAATAAACACATTGGAACAAAGAAAAGAACAAAGAAAAAAAACAATATAAATCCAAATGCACTGTTAAAGTACATGCGACTATGACTTTCTAGAAACCAGTGCAAGTAAACTCACTGTTATTGAAACCAAGAAAAACAAACACAGGGGAGGTTTCTGGTGGATTGGTTCACTCTCTTAACTAGGTTCCTGATACTTTGAGTAATGAAACTTCAGTTCCATGTCTGCCTTGAACACCATATAACACAGACTGTGTTTACTAAAGATAACACTTATTTGCATTTATTTAATTCAGTCACATGATTCAGGCATAGTCTGTTTGTTTATTATCAACCATGTTACATTTCCTACTGAAATACGATTACCTTTCAGTATATCTGTGTTTAAAGCTAAACAGGATATATTACACAGTGAAACAAAACATTTTATTTTACTAAGGTCCCAGTGCAAGTGACCACAATAAGTTGTCAATTACACAAAAAAAACGTGTCAATTGTGTTAAAGAAGCTGATGATCATCAGTTCTTAGAATGTAGACAATTAAATTAAACCGTACAAAAAAAGATTAACAATGCTAATCAACTTTACAGTACAGGTTAATAGGCTTCCTATTGATTTTTATGCTTAAGCCACACCGGAGGCTGTGTTGTCCAGTGGTTAAAGAAAAGGGCTTGTAACCAGGAGGTCCCCAGTTCAAATCCCACCTGAGTCACTGACTCATTGTGTGACCTTGAGCAAATCACTTAACCTCCTTGTGCTCCGTCTTTCGGGTGAGACGTAGTTGTAAGTGACTCTGCAGCTGATGCATAGTTCACACACCCTAGTCTCTGTAAGTCGCCTTGGATAAAGGCGTCTGCTAAATAAACAAATAATAATAATAAAATAAATATGTGATGGTACCATATAAAGTCATGGGATTCATGGATGCTTTTCAAAATAATATAACGTTGCTAATGGAATTTGAGAAGAACGACATCGGTTTAGTTTTACATTTAGCTTGCTTGAATTCAATACTTCTATCTGCATTGTTTCCACACAGTTGAACCCATAGCATTTATATTGCAGTTTTTTGTATATATATATATATATATAAACATCTTCTTAAAAGGGTGCTAATAAAACGGATTACTATGTAGAAATATTTATTATTATTTCTGCATTGCTTAACAAGCTGCTGTTCTATTTTGTGGTTTTTACTAATTTAGTTACTATCTGCTCTGAGATGAAAAAGGTTATATGAATGCTAATGCTAAATCAGCGTGAGAAGTGGCTGATACATAAGTATAACTGCAATTTACAAGGTAAGAACAACAATTTTTTTACCTTTTACTTTTACTTACTTTTTTAATGGAATTCGTCCTTCTGGATTAAGCTGCAATTTAAGTTTTGTGTATCTGATGGTAGAAAAGAAAACATTTCTAAATAAGATATGGTTTATCATTAATATAATCATGCTTAATTCTTCTAGTCACAGTAAATGATGTTTTAAATCAGTCACCACCCACTCCTCTAGTCACAGTAAGACAGTCCAGGCCATATCCCTTCACTAAAAACTGTGATAAACAGCCTTACATTTGGCAAACAGGCTGAGAAAAAACAAACAAACACAGGACCAGAAAAACTTAAACATAGCACAGTAACAACATGCTGTTATTGGAGTGGTAGGCCATGCTGTAAATGATTAATTAATATTAATTAAACAGTTTATTATTAGGGCTGTCAATCGATTACAATTTTTGATTGTTTAATTTATGGGCATTAGTTGATTAATCAGCAGATTAATCTATTAATCGGAGCAGCCCTATTTATTACTAATAAATGTGTAATGTGTCACACATTTCTAATTCAATGGTGAAAACACAATATGTTTTTGATAATTATACTTACCGGATTACATTCAAATTACTAATACAAGAATATATAACTGGAATTAAGTGAGAAGTCAAGAGGTTTTAGGCGTGCCTACTGTTTCATCACCAGTTGTGAAAAAAAAAAACTGTTGCATTGAACAACAAAGAGATGGTGGGACATGATATAGATTAAAAGTGGAGATAAATTAAATTACAAAATATGCATCTAATACTTAATCATCAATGTCCGACTTAGTGGGCATTACCTTTAGATAACTGACCACTGTGACGAACGTGGACATTTTTCCACTGTATTCAGTGATGTCAATACATCACCACGAGGGAAAACACCAGATACATTGATATTGTTGAAAGACAGAAGTGTTATATTTAGGTCATTCAAATGGACCTTACTGTTTGTTAATGGAATATAATTTGAAATTTGAAAACCTATTCGGTAACTCTTTCAAAATAGATACATAAAGTATGACTTCATTTATGAATAATGATTTTTCATATAGTACCTTTAGCAATTAAATTCACATTCTGTTTAATCATCACAACTTCCTTTGATTTCATCAGTTGTTAAATGAAGGTGGCCATAAGTCTCCGTGTTCAGCAAGACAGTTTGGGACAGTTCAGGCTTTTCAACTCACAACCCAATGCATTCTGGTAAGCGTAGTCCTGCTTCTCTTAAAGGTAAGAATGGTACCTGAGACAGGTAAAACATACCAGAATGCACTGGGTTGCGAGATGAAAAGCCTAAACTGTCCCAAACTGTCCCGCTGAACACGGAGCCATATGGTCACTTTAGTTAAATGTAACCACTGAAATACATTTAGTGAGTGGCCCATATTTACAATTTGTCTCACATGGAATTGCTAAAGGAATCCATTTCAATGGACAAATATAATTTAAATGTAGCTGTGATGGGGTGCCAGCTCGCCCTTATAATTTGTGTTTATTATTGTTATTTTTACTGTTGTTTTCATTATGTTTTTTATTATAATTCTTGTTTGTTTTGGATTGGCAGGGAGGGGGTTAAATTCCTCCCTATAAAATACATGTGATAATGTGGCCGGAACCTTAAGTGTTTAATTGTTAATTGGGCTCCAGCCACAGAGCATAAAAGACAGCTGAAACCCTTTGTTGGGAGTGTGGGGTGGAGTACTTTTGTTTGAAGAGACACAGAGTAAGTGGTGTCTGTAGAAATACTTGTTTAATTTGATTTATTTTGTTCCAGTGGTTTGTTTGAAACCTTGTGTTTAGTGTTTATACCTTTTGTTCGGCCCTCGTGCCTGTTTATTTGTGTTTTTTGTCAATTAAAGTATTTTTATTTCACTGCATATTCTGACTCTGAGTCTTCCCTCTGTGGCTATCCTGCTACAGTAGCTTTGCAAAAAAAAGTATATACCATAAACCATAACCATAAACAATTATCACATACAACCTTTTTTATAATGTTACAAAAGTTATATCTAATGTCAGCAACATAACAAATGCCCTTTAAAACTTAATATAAAAACAATTTTTTACTTACACTTTTTCTAGAGAGGCTTCTCTGAACATGTTCTGTGCCAACAGGTTTGTTGCCAGAGCGAATAGCTCATCTGCCCACTCCTGAAATAACATGAACAAAAGTTTACTTAAGCAAAAGTTTAACAACATCAAACCTTTTAAAATGCTGAACTACTTCCAGGGAAGTAATAGAATGGAAAATGGCCAAGGACATCTGGATAACATCTTTGCACACGAATCATTCACCTACTGCACATTCTGGATTCTATGCCATTAACAGCATTTAGAGCAATGAGCATTATCAATTCATCAAGTAAATCAATGCAAAGAACTATAGATAAAACCAACCTACATATTGGTATTAGAATATTCATTACTTAAAAGTACCCTTGCATATCCTACCAAGTTCTGAGAGACAAATAAAGACAAATGTCTTCCTTGTGAATAATGTGATATGATAAAACTATGAAAAATGATAGAAAGAACACTCACAGCAATAGGTTATTAAATGATTTAATGGCAGCCCCATTAAGGCACACTTAAATCGGGGATAACACTGCGAGATGCTTTCAGTAAGTGCAAAATATTAAGTAAAAACCATGCAACTTTATTACCAGAGAAAATGTTTTCAATTGATGTAAACTATTGCACAGTTATGAGATCATCCCGCTGCTTAACTGGAGTAGCCCAAAATGACCCTGCCAAGGGTATCACTGAACAAACTAATTTATAAATGGCAAGCACAAAGCAACAAGGTGTAACAGAGCATCAAAACAGAACCAAGCTAACCAAAACATAATAATGATATATATATATAATCTTTATTTTCATATAGCGCCTTTCATAGTGGACAACCATCGCAAAGCGCTTTCCAAGATACAAGACTAGGGTGTGTGAACTATGCATCAGCTGCAGAGTCACTTACAATAACGTCTCACCCGAAAGACAGAGCACAAGGAGGTTAAGTGACTTGCTCAGGGTCACACAATGAGTCAGTGGCTGAGCTGGAATTTAAACCGGGGACTTCCTGGTGTGAGATGGCAGGGAGGGGGTTAAAACCTCTCTGCAGGAAAAACATGTGCGGAAGGCACACTTTTGTTTTGGTTAATTGTTTAATTGTTTTTGTTTAATTGTTTTATTGTTTAATCAGTACCTGCACCTGGCTATTATTGAAAATTAGAGCCAGGTGCAGGGCTTAAAAGGAGAGCAGTCAGTCTGCTCTGGGCGGCTGCTGAAGAGGGCAGAGGCCCGACTGTGCTGGTGTGGGTACAGCTGTAATTTGTAAAAGGTAGAGTGAAGCCTTTTTGTGTGTGTGCTGTTTTGTTTGTTTATTTTTGTACAGGTAAACAGCTTAGCTGTCCTGTTTAGTTTAGGTTCCTGTTTTGTTTTAGTTAGTGCTCAAAGAGAGCTAGGTGTTTGTTTTGTTTAATTTTTGTTTTTGTGTTTCATTAAAAATTGCGCAACTGCGCTTGAAAATCCATTTCTGTGTGTTGGGACGGTGTTTTTAAAGGGGCAACGAACGGTGGTGAGTGTGATTCGTTCACATATGGTGGCAGCGAGTGTGGGCGCCCCTGGAGACCCAAAAATGGATATTAGAGATTTAATTGAGATGTTTAATAAGAACACTGCTGCTCAGGAGGAGCAGATAAGGAAGATGGAAAGGCAGAGACAGGAGCTGGGCGTGGCCCCGTTGATAATACAAGAGCGGGAGCCAACGGAACTGGAGCTGCTGCTACAAAAGTGGGAGCTGCCGTCCCGAGAGCCAGAGGGGGTGGAGCTGCCGTCCCGAGAGCCAGAGGGGGTGGAGCTGCCGTCCCGAGAGCCAGAGGGGGTGGAGCTGCCGTTACCAGAGCCCAGAGGGGAGGAGCCGCCTCTCCCAGAACCATCATCCATGCAATTGAGTCCGGTGTTGCCGAGGGAGGTCCCCAGTCCCGTCATCGTGGACACCTGGCCGGAATGCCCAGACCCCCCTACGCTGGACCTTGCTCCCAGGTCGCAGCACTGCCAGGCACAGTCGCTTACCTGGTCCCTTACTCCACTCCCCCTGGAATCCCAGACGTCGCTGCGCAAGAGGCAGACGTCGCTACGCAAGGGGCAGAGGTCACTAGCGTTCCCCCTGCTGATTGCTCCGCTCCCCTTGCATCGTGCTGCGCTCCGCCTGGAATTCCAGAGGTCGCTGCGCAGGTCCACAGGCGCACGCCTCTGCCTGTCAGTCCTGGCTCCCGGTCACCGGTCCGCGCTATGGTCGCCCTGGACAAGCCGTCTGGGTCCCTCCTCGCCGGTCCTGGGTCCCTCCCTGGAAACGCCGGAGGGACCAACCCACCCTCAAGCCCGCCCGTGGAAGAGGGCGAAAATTGACATTTGTGGACTTGAGGGTGGGTGGTCTTTTAAGGGTGGAGGGAGGTGGCCGTTGTATGGCCAGTGTCTTGAAAAGACATGGGGGGGGGATGTGTGAGATGGCAGGGAGGGGGTTAAAACCTCTCTGCAGGAAAAACATGTGCGGAAGGCACACTTTTGTTTTGGTTAATTGTTTAATTGTTTTTGTTTAATTGTTTTATTGTTTAATCAGTACCTGCACCTGGCTATTATTGAAAATTAGAGCCAGGTGCAGGGCTTAAAAGGAGAGCAGTCAGTCTGCTCTGGGCGGCTGCTGAAGAGGGCAGAGGCCCGACTGTGCTGGTGTGGGTACAGCTGTAATTTGTAAAAGGTAGAGTGAAGCCTTTTTGTGTGTGTGCTGTTTTGTTTGTTTATTTTTGTACAGGTAAACAGCTTAGCTGTCCTGTTTAGTTTAGGTTCCTGTTTTGTTTTAGTTAGTGCTCAAAGAGAGCTAGGTGTTTGTTTTGTTTAATTTTTGTTTTTGTGTTTCATTAAAAATTGCGCAACTGCGCTTGAAAATCCATTTCTGTGTGTTGGGTCGGTGTTTTTAAAGGGGCAACGAACGGTGGTGAGTGTGATTCGTTCACACTGGTTACAGCCCATTTCTTTAACCACTGGACCACACAGTCTCCTATAATACATGTACGTATTTAGCAGTTTTGTCCTATATACAGAAATGATTAGAGACAGTGTTCTGGTTTTATTTCTAACAATTTTATCCCCCTTGTCTTTCGCTTTATGTAAAAAAAAAAAAAAAACACTTTTCCGATTTTATTTTAAATCAAAATTTACCATAGGGCAAACATTAGGTATGGTAATAATGATATCTCTTCAACAAAACTCATGTCTCTACTAAGTGTGATTTAGTATTATTAAGTTGAACTAATTTAGAAAAAAGCGTAGCCTAAGTGCACACATGTTTTGCATTTCACTGAGAATCATACAGTGAGAATCATTTTGCCAGCAAAACATTGTTTTATTGTGAATTGTTGTTGCCAGACAGTGATTATGGATGTAAGTAAAAGAGATCGTTTGCTACCATCTCCTTAGTTATTTTATAGATTGACCGCTGAGCTGGTAAATCTACACATTTACCGATTTTAATCTATAGATTTACCGATTTTACACATGAACCGTAACACACACACACACACATACATATATATATATATATATATATATATATATTAATAGAGAAAAAGAGAGAAAGAAAAATAGATGGGCTTCAGTGAGTTACAAGAAAGAAATTCCATCTAGGGTTTATGTGACGTTATAAACTACGAGACCGTGAGGTTTTTCCTTTAACTCACTGAAGCCTATCTATTATTTTTATAACACATGGAAATTAGTATCTGTAATAAAAAGGCAATAAACAGGTTTTAAAGTACAAATTCCAAGTGAATTTAATGAATAATAATAAAATACATTAAGTCAATAGAATCTTAAATATAATTTTCTTCTTGATAATTCAGGAACTGTGAATTAAACTGGGTGGATAATGAACTGCAAAAGATAATGTATTTTTAAGGAAAATGTTTCAATGGGGTATGCTTTTTTTTTTTTTTAGATTTGTGTCGCTCGTTGGTTGGTGCTCCCGTTGGTGAAGGATGATTGTAAATCTTCACAGAGACAGATGTGTTAAAAGTACCTAAAAAACTCAAATTGTGGGAGTTGTTGAGTGATTTCAATTTTGAAAGTCATTAATAGGAATGTCTTTATTTTCGCATTCCTCTCCAGTTTCTTTGAGATACGAATGTATCAGCTTTACATCAATTTTTCTTTTTTTAACGTATTTTCATTTTGTTGATCCTTAATGAACATTTATCTACTGTGGCTGAGTCAAATGGGTCAAAGTTCAAGTATATTTTCCTCTAGAGGAATTATGACATTTTGACATCACTACTGCGCTATTATGCCTTTTTGTTTGAATGGCTCAGGATTCAAATATAGCCTTCATCCACGTATTATATATATACACTGAGTGTACAAAACATTAGGAACACCTTCCTAATATTGAGTTGCACCCCCTTTTGCACTCAGAACAGCCTCAATTCATCGGTGCATGGACTCTACAAGGTGTCAAAAGCGTTCCACCAGGATGCTGGCCCATGTTGTCTCCAATGCTTCCCACAGTTGTGTCAAGTTGGCTGGTAGTGGATCTCTACTCCGAAAAGCTTGTTCCATCTCATCCCACAGATGCTCAATTGGACTGAGATCTGGTGACTGGGCAGGCCACTGCAGTAAGCTGAATTCACTGTCATGTTCGTGGGACCATTCCTGGACAATCCTAGCCTTGTGGAGTAGTGGTTAGGGCTCTGGACTCTTGACTGGAGGGTTGTGGGTTCAATCCCAGGTGGGAGACACTGCTGCTGTACCCTTGAGCAAGGTACTTTAACTAGATTGCGCCAGTAAAAAAACCCTGTATAAATGGGTAATTGTATGTAAAAATAATGTGTTAAATAATAATGTAATTGTAAGTAAAAATAATGTGATATCTTGTAACAATGTCGCCCAGGATAAGGGCGTCTGCTAAGAAATTAATAATGGGGCATTATCCTGCTGAAAAAATCCATTAGCAGACGGATACACTGCTGCCATGAAGGGATGCACATGATTGGCAATGATGTTCAGATATCCTGTGGCATTCAAACGTTGCTCCACTTTTATCAAGGGGCCCAATGTGTGCCATGAAAACACATCCCACACCATCACACCACCACCACCAGCATGCAATGTTGACACGCGGCATGATGGCTGCATGTACTCATGTGGTTTTCTCCATACCCTAGTCCTCCCATCAGCGTGAAACAGAAGGAACCGGGATTCATCAGACCAGGCAATGTTTTTCCAATCCTCAAGTGTCCAGTTTTTTCGTTGCTTAGCCCACTGCTACCACAGTTTCTTGTGTTTTGCTGAAAGAAGTGGAACTCTGTTAGGTCGTCGGCTGTCATACCCCATTCGTGTCAAGGTACAACGAGTTGTGCATTCTTTTATGGGTCTTTCTGCACCAATGTTGTACTGGACTGTCAGTTGACTAACTGTAACCCGTGTGTTGCTCTGCACAATTCGTTTCAGCCTCCTTTGGCCTCTTTCATCAATGAGCCGTTTTTGACCACTGGCCTGCCGTTGCCTGGATGTCCTTTGGGTGGTGGACCATCCTTGATACACACGGGAAACTGCTGAGCGTGAAAAACCCAGCAGCGTTGCAGTTCTTGACACACGCAAACCGGCGTGCCAGGCACCTACTACCATACCCCGTCCAAAGGCACTTAAATCTTTTGTCTTGCCCATTTACCCTCTGAATGGCACACATACACAATCCATGTCTCAATTGTGCCAATGCTTAAAAATCTTTCTTTAACCTGTATCCCCTTCATCTACACTGATTGAAGTGGTTTTAACAGGTTACATCAATAAGGGATCATAGCTTTCACCTGGATTCACCTCGTCAGTCTATTTTATGGAAAGAGCAGGTGTTCCTAATGTTTTGTACACTCAGTGTATATATGCAGTATATACATACACATACATATATATGCATGACATTTAAATCAACTATGTTAACCTAAATTGGAAGAACCTGTTCATGACTGAAGGATTTACCTCTTGGGAAGAGGGAGACACCTAGCGGCAGAAACCGGCAACTGCTCAACTTGCCACAGTGATGGTAAAAGGATAAGACAATCAATCCCATGGTTCGAATGTGCTATCCCATGTTTCAATGTGCGTATCACTACGACGCTCAATCAGTTGTTGGAGGTTACTCAGCGGTGGAGGGCAAGCATAGGACAGACAGCCATAATTAACGCAGACAAAACAAACTCAGACGTGAGTGCCAGTAATGGAACCTTAGTAAGAATGAATGTGTTACTACCAATTCTGGAGCCTGAATGGGTCGGCAGGACCAAGGTGACAGGCTCAGGACTGTACAAACAAGTAAAAGCACAACAAAACACAGAGCACGGCAGAGGACAAGCGGGCACAGGGAAGCTGAAAGAGGCATGGCGAGCCCCCCAAACAAAACGCATGTAGACAAACCAGCACATAAACAAACCAGCACATAAACAAACCAAAGCAAACCGCTCACAACCAAAGCACAGACAATGTAACAATGCAGTAAACAAAAACCTGGCAAAGCATGGGGAAGCACAGACTGCAGAAATGAAGTGGCACATGCTCGATCTGATGAGCAGTTATTCAATAATCCTAATGAGAGAGCATTCAACAATCCCTCCCCCAAATATCAACCTAAGCTTCCAAATTTTTGGTAAGTCTGTGTTTTGACTATGGGTTTTGGAGCTGCTTTTACAGTTCTAGTTTCCTGTCATAAACATATGTGACGTAGGTAAGCTAAATTAGTGTCTAGATCAGTGTCTGTTATTACCAGCACAATCTAGTGTGCAGCCAATTGGCTGATCTAGCCTATGCTCCTTAACACTGATTTATATATAAAAAATGCAGTAAGAACCACTCAGAATGGCTGCAAACATTATAAAATGGTAAGGGGGCAATATAGTTCTCATGCAGTTTGTGTGTGTGTTTCAATTAATCATATACATAATTTGTTTTTCTGATGCAGATGTAATTTAAAAGGATTACCCTGTGTTATGTGGTCTCAAGTCAATTACAGTTCTGACCTCATGTTACGTCTGCACACACTAGACCACAGCTGGGTCTGTAGAAATCCAGCAGATACACTGTCATTTTCCAGAATGCATGTGAGAACACAGGAAACTGTCCATGACTCAGCTCTATCCTTTATTTCACTTGTCCGCCTTTTTAACATCCTGTTTATATTAAAGATGAGCTGATATGACGTTGCATATAATTCAAAATACCTGTTTTTGGTTCAGATATATATCTTTGTTCTAATCTGTGTTTTCTTCCCCTGCTAAATCCTTCATTTATTAGCACAATAAACTAGTAGACTCCATATTAGTCTTGCAAAGAATAACCATAGGATGTTTGATTTCTGGCCATCAATACAACAAACTATACAATTTGTTTGGAAGAAGATAAAACTAATAAGTTACAACTTGAAAAATGTTCCTAGGTTAAATTAACAAATGTTAGTTTATGTGTTTGAACGTTTCTGTTATGTCAAAATGAAAATGAAAAATGACTGATATTTATGAGTCTGCACATTCAGTCGATCATTCCCAACTCCTAATTTCTCCAGGTTTTACTATGAACTTAGTCACATCTGAGCTTATAGATCACAAGCACTGGTGTCCAAGCTCCAAATAAAGCCTTGAATGGATCTGGCTGCTATGCAAATAGTCTTATTTCTTTCCCTGCTGCTTCAGAGTACTGTCACAGACATGTACCCATCCATGTCACCTTGCCAACAAAACTATTCAAAATTCTTTCTATTTCTTTAGAAATGTTCTTTTGGCTGATTCAGACACAATTTGTTTAAAGTTTTCCTTTACTTTTAGAAGAAAAAAAGGTATTTCCGCTCCGGAAACTATGTTCTTCAGTGGAATATTTACTCTTCTGTTTTAAGTCTGGTAACCAGATTAACCTTGTTTTATTCATTTTTTTTTAGAAAAGATTACACTCACACAAACTATTCAAATCAACAGATAGATGTTGTATTTTATTTACATGCAGTTACATTTCATATACAAGAAACACAGTACCTTTGCAATGTCCTCCTGAAATGCCATGAAGTTTAGGTAGTTGATATTAACCAAGTCAGGGCCGTAGACCACAGTGAGCATTTTGTTTTCCAGCCGCCCCCCCAGATTCACTTCCAGCAATTCTCTGAGCTTTGCATCCTGGAGACACAACAAAGAAACGTGATTAATTACTTTGGGGAGGAAACACTAATCAGTTTTATTTTCAGGTGTAGATATTTTGTAACTGCTAGTTAACAGCACTATTTATAGAAAATCATGTTTAACTTTTATAATAGTATTACATTCTCTGTCTTTGATACCAAACACTTTTGGGATGCCTGGGTATGAAAGGTTATGCAAAATAAATGTGATTGATTGATTGAAGTACAATCATTCACACCCATGTTGTTCAGTTACAGGTCATTTGTAGTGGCTGCCAGAGATCCATTTGATGTTAGGGTGCCTGTATAGTGGTGCTAATATGCAGACAAGTTTGGTCTCTGCTGAAAACTGCTGCTGTTGAGAATTAGAGCAAATACTGGGGACCCAGAAGGTCTACAGCATAAAAAAGGTACACAGGTTTACATTCATTAGACTTGTTTAGTAGTGTAGACAACTAATGATTGACTTTAGAAATTAACAATAAAGGGCCTTCACATTTTTTAACATTACTTGTTTATTTAGCAGACACCTTTATCCAAGGCGACTTACAGAGACTAGAGTGTGTGAACTATGCATCAGCTGCAGTCACTTACAACAACGTCTCACCCAGAGGTTAAGTGACTTGCTCAAGGTCACACAGTGAGCGAGCCAGGATTTGAACCGGGGACCTCCTGGTTATAAGCCCTTTTCTTTAACCACTGGATCACACAGCCTTCTAACACTATTTCTAACACATTGAATCTGCTTTAACCAGCTTTTCAACCAGCATGACCATTTTTTAAATTCCTAATAGTAAACATAATTCATTATTTATTATTATTATTATTATTATTATTATTATTATTATTATTATTATTATTATTATTATTATTATTGTATGCACTGGGCTAGCCTCAAGAAAAATGTTTTTTATTTTTTATTTTTGTTTATAGTGCTCCTAATTATTTAAGTTAAAGTTAACAAGAGGCATTAAAGAATGACGGTTTACCCCTCAAAAAAACTTTTATAGTATCTCATGTTTCTCATTGAACCTTATCTATCACAGATACAATCACAACGAAGGTGCAGCTGCCACCAAAGCCTTCCCAAAAGGTTAAACAATCCCAATCTCAATTCAAGGGCAAAAAAATAAATAAAGAACAACACATGTATTATCAAAGCTTCTTGGGTGAACAAAGAATGTAGTTAATGTATTATTTGATAACATACAGCGTGACATTTTTTCCAGTACTGTAAAGAAAAAGTATTAAACCCAAGACCATTAGCTTGAGTTACTACGTGACCTAAGTTTTATAAAGCAATTAAGATAGTAGAAAACATGGTGACAATAAAGATTACAGTATGTAGGTTATTACATTTTCTGATGTTAAGATGCACTAACATAGACAAAGTTGAAATTGTAAATCACCTGGGAAATTCATATTTTACTCCACAGAGTAAAAATCGAATACGTACAGTTATTTAGTTATACAACATTTGTTCTGTAATTAATTTGCTGTCACTGCATGTTTCTATAAGGTCTTTTAAACAGTGAACATTACATTCACCTACACAGATAAATAAATACATTTATAAAATGTTGTGAAAAAAAGGAGGCTATTCGGCCTATCAGTGCTTGTCTGGTTTACTTCACCTCATTGATCCCAGAACTTTGTCTAGTCTGCTCTTAAGGAATATCAATGATTCAGTTGTAACAATGATAACCCACCCCATGCACTCTGTGTCAATAAGAGTATTCCTTGTCTGTCTCCACTCAATTTCTAACACTATTCCTGGTCTCTGTGCTGTGCTTAACTTTGAACTTTGTCAACTCCTTTTAGAATTTAAATAAACTCTGTATCCCCTAACCATTTATTGTTCTAGGTTAAATGGATTCAGTTCCCTCAACTTACTGTATCTTATTACTTAATTGCATCTTTTAGCCCCAGGATTAGTCTAGTATTCTCGGTGCACGCTCAACAGAGCATTATAAAACCTCATCATAACCTTGCTTGATTTGTATTCTTCACTTTTGTTGATATAGCTGCAAGCATTCTGGTGTTGTCAAGCCAATTACAGTTCTGACCTTAGCAAGCTTTTTTTTTAATGACCTCACCACACTGCCTGGTTGCTGTCAGCCAAGGTCTTTGGTAGTTGAGTATATTTTGTGACTAGCATGTAACACTTGTAATGTACATTAAAGTTAATTTGTCACATTTATGGATGAATCTGATGCAGTAAAAATCCCTTTGGATTTCCTGGGCCGCTACCATACATGTCGGCCACTCCACTCATCTTTTTGTCGTCAGTAAGCTTTATAAGCAAGCTAATATCACATTTCTGGGTCATTTATGAATATGAATAAGCAGGGGACCAATCTGTTGATCAGTTAGTTTAGTCAGGTGACTTAATCATATATGATGCCCGTACCTATATATATGTACTTACTACGTGCTCTTACTGGACTTTACTTCTATAAGCAAATATTTTTTACAATAAGTTAACTGCTCTTAGTCAAATCTGCTCTTAAATGTAATTATTGTGATATGTTGTAAGTCGCCCTGGATAAGGGCGTCTGCTAAGAAATATATCATTCATTCATTCATTCATTCATTCATTCATAATAATAATAATAATAATAATAATAATGATAATAATAATAATAATAATAATAATAATAATAATAATAATAATAATAATAATAATAATAATAATAATATGTAAGAACTGCAACTGCTATGTCCAGGGATTTTTGACTCCACCAGAACAATTATAACTAGGGCATCTGATTTCCAGGTTTTACCAAGTTTAACCCGACTTCACAATAAAAACTGCAGTAATTGTGCAGTTATTCTGAATATTGTTTGCGTTTTAGTTTTCCTTATGTCCTTGGTGATTGTATTTGGGTGGTCTGTCTGTTGTGGATGGTCCCACACCAGATGATGTGCATCCAGCCCAAATAATAGCCTCTTCTGACAACACTTCCCCTCATCTCTGCTGCCATCCAGGCAGGGAAAGCTTCTGACACACAGCCATATGATTTCCCAGTCAGTTTTGTGGTCATAGTCATGCTGGTTCCAGGGAGCTACTGGAGTGTTCAGCTTGTTTATCAAACACAGGTTTACAGTAACAAGATTAATTTCAAAGCTGGTCACAGTCAATTGACAGTAGAATGTTACAGCGAAAGACATTTTAATTGTGTTGTTTCTTTATTGAACCAGCATAACCAATTCTTATAAGCTCAGGATCAGCTAAAAACTTGCAGGGACCAAAACGAAATGCAGTGTTCTAGGCATACTCTCCCCAGTGACCAAATGAAGAACTGGATATCTTTAAACATGCTTGTGTATGAAGTGAATGGCAATCATATGGTTTCAACACATGCGGAATGTGCATTATTAAGGTATTGTGGATAGTATATAGTGCATTCTATAGATTAACAACAGTGGTTCATGGTAGTGAGGCACACTTTACTTATGTAGTACCTCACTACCATGAACCACTGTTATTAATCTATAGAATAATAATTTTAAACATTTGCCCAAAAGTCATGTCTGCCTGCATTGTGCTGTTTTGCTACAGAGGTGACAAGAACTGATAGCAAAAAGCACCACGTTACAAAAATTGAAAGTGGCTTTGTCAAGCACTGTAAAAACTGTGGCGATACTTTAATGCAGATCTTGTCATTAATAATACAAGACTTGGAGAAATCTATGAGCTGCATTAACAGCTATGTGTATTTTGGGTTTGTTATTGCAGGATCAGTACAATCAATCTATTTTGCATTAACTATAGGTCAGGACTGAGTCTCTTAACCCTGAGGCTGAGGACAAGAACAATATTTCAAGGCCCAAAACATTTTTACTTTATTTAGCAGACGCCTTTATCCAAGGCAACTTATAGAGACTAGGGTGCGTGAACTATGCATCAGCTGCAGAGTCACTTACAATTACGTCTCACCCGAAAAACAGAGCACAAGGAGGTTAAGTGACTTGCTTAGGGTCACACAATGAGTCAGTGGCTGAGGTGGGATTTGAACCGGGGACCTCCTGGTTACAAGCCCTTTTCTTTAACCACTGGACCACATAGCCTACCTACTAAAGGATGTATGCCGAGAATTATACCCAAAAGGAGAAATGTATTGTAGCGATCTCGGTTAATGCAGGCAGGCGCATCACACAGGGCAGAGAGCGGGCGCAAACCCGGCACCTCTCGCACTAAAGCATAGCGCCGATACCGCTGTACAAAAGAGCCGGCTCCTCCCTTTCAAGGAGCGTATATCGGGCTTAAGTCTCTGTGTGTGATTACGTCACCAACCAGCCCGGCTACTGCCTTCCCTCGTGCACGCTACAGTATTATTAAATTCATAAAGCAGACAGATTCAGCCTCAAACTCATCTTTATTGATTTTTTTTCATATCAGTGTTGTTTTTGATAGGCAGTGAAATAGTCACTTCTGTTTATCCATGCTGTGACTTGGGACTTGACAGTTAAAAAAATATGTGCTTTAAATAATACAACAAGGTCAGATAAACCTCAACATTAATCAGCTGGTTTTATGCATCAAGAACTTTGTAAACAAGCCCCTGTCTATCACTTGTTTTCCTTTTTAAGATATTTATCCTCATTGTAAACCACATCGAGAGCGGTTTAGTACAAAATTAACCCACTATTTTGTGAATTCTATGGCACTGTCACAGGGCAACAAGACGTGGAACACCCATCCATTACTTTTAACAGTCAAGTATGAACAGCCAATCAAAGTTTAATGGATCACTGTGTTGTTGATTAATGCAAATTTCAAAAATCTCGAACAAAGAAAAAAGAATTGTCGGTATATATAAAACCTAAGTATTGTGAACACACACACCACAGTCTCTTAAACAAATCAATACAGCAAATTACCGTACTAAACAGCACTGGTACTGAGTTCACTTAATGAAGTGATCAGGGATTGAAAGTCAAGATACCTTTACCCATGAAAAGCTGTTGTTAATTATAAAGTAACATTTGTGCTAATACTGAATAACCTTTCTGTGCAAACATCTTCTTTTTAAATATGTTTTGTGTGTGTGTGTGTGTGTGTAGCTAATGTTTTGTTGCTAAGCAATTATTTATGCAATATTGAATTATGATCTTCCCAGCTCCTAGTTATTCCTTCTCATTCTATCATCAGACAAACATTATTTGTTCTACAGGCAGCAAACAGAGTGGGATATATACTAATCGAATATGAAAGTAATTTGGCCATCAAAAACATAGGATACTTGTACTGCAATGTAAATATAAATCATACAAATTCAGCTTTAGAAGTAAATTAAAATAAATAACACTGTGATATCTTATTTGCAACTGATTCATCTCAAATCACTATACAGAAAGTGAATTAACAAGATTAACATGTTTTGTTTAGCAATCGCTGTGTATAAGTAGGGAATAGGTACATTTTCTGGGCTTTTTAAATATAAAAGGTAGTTAATTATGTCTCTGCCTCTGAAGTCACTTAAAAAATAAAAAAAAAACATAATACCAGCCTTTCATATTTGTGTTGAAAATATTACAAATTTTTGTGACCTTTGTTTGTATATCTTTTGACACAGGTTAAGCTGGTCCACGTGAAATTCTTTCAGCACACTTAGTCTGAAAGACATTACTTTATTTATGAAGCCTAATTTATACCGTTTGTTAATAAAAAGTACAAAAAAGAATGATACATTTTACAGACAAGAAGTCTTTTTTCATGCAGAGACATACATGCAATGAATGATCAATTACATTTGAAGATTCATACTTGAAGTTGAAACTCCCTTAAGTGCAAGTCATAATTATAGAACTACCAGTGCAAATCATGCTGGGTTGATGGAAGTTAATGGATTTTCTGCCAGTGAAGATCTTAAAGCCAGGGCTATTACTTCTGAGACAGGCAACAGCATCTGAGCAAAAGTAATGTGTATAGTCATCTCTTTACAAGACCATGTAAACTAGTTTGCATGCTCTGGGATCAGATTCATTAGACATGACATTACATTAAGAAGGCAGATTAAATCGGAATTCTGTGCGCTCCCTTAGTTAAGGTGGGATAAATATTGGTAAACAAAAAATTTACAATGCTGTCCAATTGCTTGGTAGTGAAACGGCACAACATGTTATGAAAATACATTGATTATTGTACTTTTAATTATTTAAAGAGACAGTAACCAAATACCAGCGCGTGTGAGCAGAGTGGAGCGAGCCAATTGTATATGGAGCGAGGGAGCGGAGTGGGGTAGTTGCTGGAGCGGCTCACTCCTTTACAGCACTGAGAAGAAATGAGAGTTTTTATTTTTCTTAAATACATGTTTCCGCCATGGAGTTTGCACAAAAGAGTTATAAAAAAGGTAACAAATACAGATGCAGGTACTTTATAGTATTTTCCATCATGCCTGTGCATGGTAACCATTCATTTTCCACTTTCAAACCAAAATCAGGCACTTTTATGGCTGCAGACTTGAAAATTGCATTTTTTTAAAAAAGCTTTTTTTTCTTTTATATTCAATGTGATTGGCGTAGCACTTTACAATTCATTATGGAGGGTAAAATATATATTCTCCTGATTGTGGAGCTGCATTTGTGCCATATAAAAATGTAAGAAACATCATCAGTGTGTCCATCTGTCTGCAGTTATTATATAGCCTATATTGTTTTTATGCAGTTCTACGGTTATGCCCCAATATAGCGCTGTGAACGTGGTTTATATTTTCTGCACTCTTAAGATAGTTAATACACTACAGGGTGGTCCGTCAGCCCCGTTGAGACTCACTCATATGTGTTTGTGGGTTGCTTTGAGCCCCCTATGAGATTAAGATAGTTAATACACTACAGGGTGGTCCGTCAGCCCTGTTGAGACTCACTCATACGTGTTTGTGGGTTGCTTTGAGCCCCCTATGAGATATT